>NC_081814.1:18280000-18933437 GCF_030704535.1 Vitis vinifera
TAGGAAAGTCAGGGTGGTCGGAACGAGAAGGCTGATCTTTGATCAGAAGTGGTCGTAGAGAGGGCTGATCTTTGATCAGAAGTGGTCGGAACGAGAAGGCTGATTGAAGATCATAAGTGCTCTAGGAGAGGGCTGATTGTAAATCAGGGTGCTCTACTACGATCTTAGGCAGGCATGACATCCTCAAAATCTCTTAGGACCCACTCAATCTTCCCGGGGATAGCCTGGTCCTTTCTTATGATAGCATCGTCATCAGCGCAGCTGATCTACGACCAACCTTGCTTTTGACGGCCCAGCTACTAATAGAATACTAAAGCTCCGTTGGGTGCCGACCGCTGGCACCAGGGGCCCTGTCATCCAAGATGCAAAGTGAGTTTCAGAGGGACAGGGTTCCAAACGAGCGACGTTCCAAGTGAGCTTTAATCAAAGACAGCTTCTAAGAGAGCGAGTAGGTCCGCGTATAGTTTTTGATTAGGTCTGATCGTAGGCCAGCTAGTCACTTTGCCCTCAACTAACTAGTAAGAATGATGTATGGAATCATAATCGCCTATTTAATAACCAGGGCAAAAGGAAGAACCGTAATAGAAAGCCAATCCCTTTTCCCCTTTCTCCATTGAAAGCTTTCTTCCTGACCTCCAAGGAAGGCAACCGAAAGCGCTACAAAGAAGATCGATTATGAACAGGTGGTCTGTGATAATAAGGGAATTGCTCCTGCACCTGCCGTGGCTACTTAATCTGCAGCTGCGTCCGCTACTAAGGGCTATGGGTTTCCAACTGAAATTGGATCTGTATATGGAACGTCTACAGAGACTGGAAGGGATGCCGTGTGCTATGGAACAGGATCAGTGCCTGTCCCGGTCGAGATCCAAAGCCATCACCTATAGGGGGCCCATTCCTTTTCCATATCCAGTTGGAGTTCGAGCAGCAGGAGGAAAGGCAGAGGCTTAAGAGGCAAAGGTCGCCTGGGTTTATTGCATGAAAAAAAGAGGAAGCATAGACAAGAGCAACGATTTACTCGGTTGAAGCAATAGAGGCATAGATAGAGCTAGCAGCAGACCTCGTGGCAAAGCTATAAGTCAAAAATTATATATCAATAGAAGATCCCGTGCCTGCAGGAGCAGCTTACCCCACAGCATAAAAGTGAGAAGCACCAATTGAGGTTGATCCGGAACCACCAGCAGAGAAAGCAGCGGAAAGGAAGGTAGCAGCGGTTCAAAATGTAGCTGACTAAGTTCCAGCAGCGGATTCAGTGGCAAGGTATCTAGGCGCAGATCGATATTTAGTCCATGTGAGAGAGCATGCATTAAAGCCAGAAGCAAAGGTGGAGGTAGCGGGTTCACCCGTTGATTCAGAACCAACGAGAGTTGGTTGCATACCCAGTTGTCCTCGTTTACTTAGATTCAGTTGGAGCTCAAAAGCTTGTTCCAACATCCGAGCCAATTCAAGTACCGGAGCTCACAGCAGAGCCTGCGGCAAAGGCAGACTTAAATGTTCAATTTCCAGTTGCAGTTCGAGAACCAATGCCAGTGGATCCCACGGAGGTAAAGGTTGGAGCAAAGATGGCAGCAGCTGGAGCATAGTAGGTAGCTAGAGCATAGGCAGAGACAAAGCAAGTGCCAGGGTGGGAGGAAAAAGAAGGGCTTTGATTTCTCCACCTGATCTTCGACCACCCTTTATTTCTATTTATTAATTTCTATTTTCTTTTCTTTTATTTTAATTGAGTAGTTAATCCTCTACTAGGTACCTATACTTATGGCTTTGCTTATGCCTATGTTCCTGCCTTTGTTCTTGGTGTTACCGATAGATACCTTAGCTCTTGGTAGATAAGCTGGAACTACTGGATCTTATACTAGACTAGGTATACTTATATCTTAGCTACAGATGCTGCTGATACTATTGGTGGTGCGTATGGTACTGAGCGAAGGGAAACTGGTTCTTCGACTGATGGATCAAGATAAACTATATCAATTGGTAAAAAATCCTTTCCTCCTGTGGCCTCTGCCATTTACCACGCTGGTGGTGCTTAGGAAACTACTTATGTTGTTCCCAGGCTACCCTTGCTATTGGTGAGGGCCTATCTTCGGTGAGCTACTGCATTAGGATTGGGTGGGTGGAAATTTCGAATAAGGTCCACCTTATGAAAAAGGATCAGTGTAAAATTAGGTATTATGTATGTAAGGTATACACCCTTGCTTCTTCTCGGCCTTGATGTCTGAATCCAGCTCGAGCTATGGGTTGGGCGGGTAATAGACCGTCCAACATAGCTCGAGTGGGGGATCGAATAATAAGAATTTCTGATATCGGGAACTCACTTTATCTACGAGATGTTTCCGGCCGGGAGGGATAGAAGGAATAGCCGAAGGCAGGACTTCTTGATTCATAAATCATAGGCAGGGGGTTGAAAATCTCATTATAGGTTGGTCGAAGAAGAGGAGGACAATTCGGTTGAAGCTGCTATGCCCACAGCTCTTATTCGAGTCCTTTTATTGCAAGTATACACGATGGAAGCATCCCAAGCCCAACAGATAACCGATGGAACAGGGATGCCCGAGAAGCCATCTTCTTCTATCTCCGGTGTCAGGGAAGGTTCGAAGTCAATGGAAGCTAGCGATGGAAGTGACTCCGTATAATAAGGAAGTGGACCGAATCCGAGGCAATGACCGACTAATATCATTTCAGTGCCAAGCGGAACCAAGGTGATCAGATGCTAGCTCTTATTCCCCATTGGTAGGGAGTTCGAGCAAACAATGGACCAGAACTTGATATGGAAGCAAGTTGGCCAGTAGCGGCTAAGCAGCATTGAACGAGGCTCCACCATCTTCTATTGCACCACCAGAGGCGAGGGAGGTACCAGCCAACTATCAATCTATCAATCTATTTCCAAATCTTGTTACTAAAGCTCTTCCTCCTTCACCGGAACTCTACAACTTGTCTTCTCTTCACCAGTACCAGTATCTGGGCATTTCAGATTTACCACCATAGATCAGACATCTATGGGAATTTCATATTCACCACCATAGATTTTCATCTATGAGCCTTAATTAGTTTTTACCACCATAAATTGGATATCTATGGGTCTTTCAGATTCACCACCATAGATTTTCATCTATGAGCCTTAATCATTTTTCACCACCATAGATTAGACATCTATGACATTTCAGATTCACCACCATAGATCAGAAATCTATGGGAATTTCAGATTTACCATAGTAGATTTTCATCTATGGGCCTTGGTCGGTTTTCACCACCATATATTGGATATCTATGGGTCTTTCATATTCACCACTATAGATTTTCATCTATGGGCCTTGATTAGTTTTCACCACCATAGATCAGACATCCATGGACATTTCAAATTCACCACCATAGATCAGACATCTATGGGCATTTCAGATTCACCACCATAGATTATCATATATGTGCCTCAATTAGTTTTCACCACCATAGATAAAAAATCTATGGGAATCTCATATTACCATCATCGATTTTCATTTATGGGCTTTAATCAGTTTTCACCATCATAGATTTTCATCTATGAGCCTTGATCAGTTTTTCACCACTATAGATTGGATATCTATGGGCCTTGATTAGTTTTCACCACCATAGATCAGACATCTATGGTCATTTTGGTTTGACTACCATTGATTTTCATCTATAGGCCTTGAGATTATCACCACCATTGATTATGTATCTATAGGCATTTGTTATAGTTATCTCACTATCATAGATTTTCATCTATGAGCATTTGTTTTAGTTATCCCATAGATTGGACATCTATAGGCATTTTAGTTAATTTACCGCCACGGATTTTCATCCTTGGGCCTTTGAGATTAGTACCACCATAGATTTTTATCTGTGGGCCTTTGAGAGTTTCACTACCATAAATTGGCCTATATGGGAATTTCAATTGTATCATCACCGTAAGACTTCACCATAGGCCTTATGATTTAGCGTTTAGAGTTAGCTCTTCGGTTTGGCTTCTAGAGCCATTATTTTTTTAGTTTAACATTTAGAGTCAACCTTGTCATTCAGAGTCACAGCTCCCGACTTTCTTTATCACTAGCATTGCATGTCCTATTCTCACAACTTCACATTTCACCATACTTCTTACTTCGTTGCATATGTGCTTCTCAATTTTTCGTCATAGAGCATCACCCATAGACTTTCCTCTTGTCATGCATGCGACACGAAGCTTTGAGCTCATATCACATATTCCTATCATATTGTTGGATACCATATGCCTTGTGTCCTCGTATGGTACACATATGGTTTTTCCCTTTGTATGCTTTTGTTCTTGTGCTCCTT
The DNA here is from genome assembly GCF_030704535.1 of Vitis vinifera. NCBI lineage: Eukaryota > Viridiplantae > Streptophyta > Magnoliopsida > Vitales > Vitaceae > Vitis > Vitis vinifera. The sequence goes on from NC_081814.1 coordinate 18,284,306, forward strand.
GGTGGTTCGACTGCTACTTAACTTCGATATCGATTTTTTAGTCACTTTTGGAGAGTTTTCTGAGGGAGTCTGGATCCATAGTGTAACTTTAGAGGCACCTTAGGATTTTCCGTTTTTTCCATTTTTGTAGGGTTTTGAAGCCTCTTTGTTCTTGTTTTGGTTTAAAAAAGCTCATGTCATACTGGGACAAATTTGGTGGTCTTTCTTTTTCTTCGATAGAGTCCATTTCATTTCATTTGTGTATACACTTACTCTACTCGTAGACCCTATCGAAGAGGGGCATATTTGTAGACCCCAAAATTTGTCCCAATTTTATTTTTACATTAATTTTGAGCTTAATTTTATCAATAAATTTCAAACCCGATTACATTTTATTTTATTGGCCCACTTATACCTTGTAAGTCTTAATTCTTATTATTTTGTTTTATTTTATTTTTTATTTGATTTTATTTTACTTTTATTATTTTTATTTTATCTCACTTTACTTTTTTTTTTCCTTTCTTTTTATTTATTTTATTATTATTTTTATTTTCCTCCTATTTTCTTCCCATTCTCCACTTTATCTTTTCTCTCCTCTCTTTCCTCTCTCCTATACCTACCCTCATACCCCTACCCATACTCCTCATGTCTAAGAGCACCTATCCCACTCTTTATTCTCTCTTTTCCCATTTTGGCATTGATTTCCTCCTTCAAATTTTTTTTCCCTCACTCTTCTCCACCCACACACAACCATTGAAGAAGACTCTTCCCGATTTTTTATTGATTATTTTTTTGCCATCTCTCTCTATCCATCAACTTCGTCTTTTTTCTTCATTTTCCCTCACTTTCTCTCCATCCAAACACCCTTCTCTTTCTTCTTTCTCATTTTCTTTTTATTTTTTTATTTTATTTTCTTTTTCTTCTTTCTTTTCTTCTCTCTTTCCACCATACCCATTTTCTCTCTCCATCTACCACCCTCACTACTGCCCACCGTCGACCAATCACTGCAACCACCACCAACTAGAAACTCCGACCATCCATGGTTGTTAAAAAAAAATGAGTAAATTTCTTTTTTTTTTTTTTACTTTATTTTATTTTCATTTTTTATTTATTTATCTAGTTATTTATTTATTTTTATTTTTTTTCTTTTTAATTTCGGTTTGCAATTTTAATTGTGGGCATGTTTGTGGACTTCAATTTGGATTTATTTATTGATTTAGGTCCATGGATATTATGTTATTGGAATGTTTGCTCGTGTTTATTGTTGGTTTATTTTATATAATATTATTGTTAATTAATATAGAATTTGGACTCATTTGTTGTTGATGAAATTGAAAGATATTTTATGTGAGTTTTGCTCATTTGAATTATTTGATATGGGCATGAGTTAATATTGTGGTATATTTTTGTTACATTTGGGTTTTATATATTAAATTGGGCTTGGATTATGAGATATTAAGTTTAGGCCTAATAAGATTTATTTTAATTTATCATGTTTTAGGTTTGATTAATTGAGCTTATATTTTGGTTATTAATTTGGAAATTTTGGGCTAAAACTTATAGCATGTGGGATATTTTTGTTGGGTTATATTTTCTAATTTGGGCCAATTTTTAACTAATGAAATTTATTGGACTAATTTGAGGTTTGAATTTGGGCTTGAATATTCATTTTGAATTTTGTACATTTTTAGATATTTACATTTGGACTATTTTTATTTTTGCATAGACCCATTCTGCAATTCTATTGGATGAGTACAGATTCATGACACGTGAAGTATAAATTTTGTGGAAGAAAATGAAGCTTAGGAAGACTCTAAATGGGACATTGAGCTTGTTGTAGGCTTGTTGGGGTATACATTTTATTTCTCACAACTATTGGGTTTTATTTTTATTAGTTTTTGTAAATATTCGTTTTTATATGTTTATTTTTGTGTACAGAATTAAATATCGAACAAACCAAAAATTTTGTTTAAATAAGAGGAATAATTCAATAAATATGTTTTAATAAAATAATAGTTCTAAAACATTTTTTCTTAACAAAAGAAAGTTTCATTTTATTTTATTTTATTTTATAAAAATTAGAAAAACGTTTTTTGGAAAATCTAGAAAATTGTTTTTAATAATAATTGTCCAAAAAATTTCTTTATTTAATAAAATTTGTTCAAAAATTGTTTTGTAAATAAAATTGTCCCAAAAATTAATTTTTAATAAAATTGACCAAAAAAGTGTTTTTTTAAATAAATTCTTTTTCCTTAGTTAAAATGGGATTAAAAGTAATTTTTAGAAATAGAGGATTTAAATATATATATTAATGAGAGTAGGATGAAAGTTATTTTTGTAAATTGAAGTTGTAGAATATATTTTTTTTTGTAATAAAGTTGGATTGAATTTTAACATTTTTGTAAATAAAGCTATAAAAGTCTTTTTTTTTTTAATTAAAAATTCATTTGCAAATAAAGTTACGTCTTTTTAAATAATTTTTACAAATTACTTTTCTTAAATGAAAATAAATCGAAATACTTTTTGTAAATAAAATTGTAAAAATTCATTCATTTATGGTAAAAGCAAGTAAAAATAATTTTTGTTGCCAAATTGAAATTTTGTAATAAATTCTTTTGATATAATAAGTGTAAATAACTTTTTTTTTTTAAAAAAAATTAAATACAGATGAAATTGAATCAAATCACTTGAAGAAAATATTTTGTAAATAAATAAATTGAAATCACTCATTCAAAATTGTTTTTAATAAAATCCAACTCAGGATCATGCGATCGAAACGTCACCAGGTGAGAAAATTCGAGTTAACTTCACCTATTGCAGTCATCTGGGAAGGACAAGGTTTGAGTCCTTCAATGTGTCCTTCAAATCCATTTGCATATATGATGTTCTCCATTTGAGTTTTCCAAAGAATGTAGTTGTTTCTATCCAGCTTAACAGGAAGAGGATGATTGAACATGTGCAGTGACTGAATCATGTTAGGCTATTGTGATGAGGTGACTTCTGGACCATGGAATTGTTGTGGATTGGAACTTTGGATGGAATTGGCCATGGATTTAGCTAAAAGAAAATCTAGGTGATGAGGATGGACGATGGCTCTGCTACCATATAAGAAATTGGATTTGTAGGAAGGTTTCTTTTTGTTCAATATCACTTTCTACACTATTAAAACCTATTTATACACTTCTTGAAGATGGGATAACTAACTAACAATTTACAAGTACATTAGTTAAGCCATAATAGAATAACAAACGGGACTATTATCTAGTGTAGATGAGGAGTTTTCTGATGGAGTTTGGTAGTTAGTTTTGAGACTATTATAAGGTTCAACATCCCCCCGCAAGCTCATAGGGCAAGGAACCACAGAGAGTTTTGTATGAAGAGTGATGAACTATGAGCTTGGTAAATGCTTGGTGAAGATGTCAACTACTTGATCTGTGGAGGAGATATATTGAATTTGGATTTCTTGACTTAGAACCTTATCACGAATGAAGTGAAGATCTAATTCCACATGTTTGGAACGTGCATGAGAAACAGGGTTGGTCGCTAAGGCTGCAACACTTTGATTATCACACCAAAGCAAAGGAACAATTGTTTGAGAGATAAAAAGTTCTTTTAATAATGCTTGCACCCATGTGATTTCAACTATGAGGGAAACAAGAGCCCGATACTCCGATTCAGTGCTACTACGGGAGACTTCCTTTTGTTTAGTGGAAGACTAGGAGATGAGATTTGGTCTTAAAAATCTGCAGTATCTTCTGGTACTACGACGATCATCTAAGGATGATGCCCAGTCGACATCAGTGTAGCCTTGGAGTTCAAAGGATAAGGAGGCATGCAATGATAGACCATGAGAGAAGGTGCTTTTGAGATAGCATAGAATTCGTTTAACTACATTCCAATGGGTTGTGGTTGGGTGTGCCATGAATTGGCATGCTTTATTTACAGCAAATGCAAGGTCTAGATGAGTGATGGTAACGTACTTCAGTGCTCCAACAGTGCTTCTATATAAGGAGGCATCTGGAAGAGGATCTCCATTAACAAGAGATAGTTGCTACCCAAGAGCTCCAAGCGTGCGTATTGGTTTGGCATCAACCATATCAGTTCTATGTAACAAATCTTGTATATATTTTTGTTGACTAAGATGAAGAGAATCTAACTGAGAAGTGACTTCAACTCCCAAAAAATAGTTAAGACTGCCGAGTTCACGAAGAGCAAATGTGTTGTTGAGGTGCTTGATAAAGAAGAAGACCTGAGTTATGCTGCTCCCAGTGATGAGAATGTCATCAACATAAATTAGTATAATGAGTAAATTTGTAGTTGTGTGATGGAAAAAGAGCGAGGTATCGGCCCAGGAATTTTGAAAACCAAATGTGAGTAAATAGGAATTGAGCTTAGTGAACAACGCTCGGGAAGCTTGTTTAAGTCCATAAAGTGCCTTGTGAAGACAACAGACATGAGACGGGTTTTGGGTGTTCACAAAACCAAGAGTTTGATGCAAGTATGCTTGCTCTTGGAGATCCCCATTGAGGAAGGCGTTTTGAATGTCTAGTTGTCGTATTGGCCATTGAAAAGATAGTGCATGATTCATGCCCAGCTGGTGTATCCCCTGTTGATTGGTGTTCAATCAACTGGTGTGCTTTGATTTTAATCCTCAGACGGGAGTAATCAACAAAATTTATAAACCTATTTCACCATATACTAGGGTAGCATTAGCTAGCATAGCATAGTGGCTTTAGGATTGTTCACAGGGATGGGTTTTCAAATTACAACTGATATTAGTTCAAAAACTGAATTGGTGTTTTTTCTTTTCAAGGTTAGCTTTAAAAGAAAACATAAGTATGTGTGAAAAGGTTGGTTTTAAGTGAAACAAAAAATAAAGTAACTGAAATTACTTACAAAGAAAAGTGTTTCTTGGAGTTTTAGATCACTAGGCTCAAGTTCCTTATACAAAAAGAGAGATTCCGGTCACTTAGATATTTTCCTCGCATTAGGGATTTAACATATAGTTATTTCCTGAACCGGTGTGGTACAGATGCTTCTCCTTAATGGTTTCAAACACTAAATCCCTATCACTGAATCATCTTGCAATGGTTCATACCTCTCACCTGGTATTGGCCATTCAAGGTGATCCTTAACCTTGGATTACCCGTCAAAAGCTCGCAAGAGATAACTAATGGATGTCTCTTGGGAGTCCAAAAGCTTACTAAGTGTTGTCTATTCTAGAAAATCCTACCTTTAAACCACCTCCCAAAGGCTCGCAAGAGATAAACTAGTGGATCTGAATGGACGGAGTCCACTTGCCTTACCAAGTGTTAGCCCAAGTGATTTTAAGTTAACTAAAAAGATAAAAACCATTAACGGGTCACACTTTCTCTTCATTAAAAACCGAAACAACGAAACTTCCACTTTTGTATCAGGAACCTTACCTAGCGTCCTTCACTCCCAGAAACAAAAAGCCTAGCCACTCATCCTCTGGGAAAACATCCTCAGAGTTTGATTTGCTATAAATAAAAATAAAAGAGAAAACAAAATGAGAAGGTAAGGCAGAGCAAAGCTCTGTGTATTACTTTCTGAAAACTATACAAAGTTCGTCTCCGAGAAAAACTCCCCCGAGATATTTTTTAAAAGAAAATTACAATAGATATTATATAGAGAGGCTATTCACCCCTCCTGCTAACTTCCCAACCAAGAAAACTTGTCATTGGTGGGTTACAAGGAGAAAATAGGGATTTACACACAAATATTTGAAGATAAATATCAAACGGAGTCGGTGCGCAAATATCTCAAATTACAAGTGGATTTCGCAAGTTCAAACGCAACTTGCGAAAATTTTGCAAGTTGAAATTGTACATTTCGCAAGTTGAAATTTTGGTTTCGCAAGTTGCAAAATTGTCCTGCAACTAATCAGCTCTCTATCTTGCAGCGATTCCTTTCCTCTTCCTATTTCACAAGTTGCGAAAATTTCGCAAGTTGGATTCCACAACTTGCGAAATTGCTGGATGGTTGATTTCTTCTATGATTTTCTTCCTTGCATCCTCGTTTGGCTTTGGCAAAGGGTTATGAAGCTCCAAAGCTTAGTTTCTTCATGAATTTGAGCTTCAACTTTCTTTGCCATGAACTATACAAAGATCTCCCTCATTCTTGGATTACTTTGGTGATCAAAAAGCTATGAAAAACACCAAAACTTAACATAATTTGATTAGAAACGATTGCAAAGATCCTTAACATGCGAATTGAGTTAAAAGGTAATAACTGCTACTCAAAAGTGTTTAAAAGAGTTAATTACAAGCTATAAAATAGCACTTTTTGAGTAGTAATCAGTGCAAGAGAGAGAACAATACGAATGGTCGAAGGCTTAACCACCGGGCTAAAGCTTTCAAAGTAATCAACTCCCGGAGTCTAATTGAAGCCGTTGGCAACAAGTCGAGCCTTGTAGCAGTCAATGCTTCCATCTGGTTTGTATTTAAGTTTAAAAACCCATTTGAAGCCGATAACATTTCCATGTGGAGAAGGTGGAACCAAAGTTCAGGTATTTGTTTTTAGTAGAGTTGTGTACTCAACCTCCATTGCTTGGTCTTAATTAAGGTCTTGTAAGGCTTGCTTGACTATACGTGGTTCGGCTGGTGTAGAGACGGTGAATGCCTTTTTCTTGAGTGTTCCAGTTTTGGATCGAGTTAACATGGGATGACAGTTGGTCTTTTGGAAAGCGGAAATAGAATTGGTGGTGGATGAATTAGATAATGGGACTTGAATTATAGGAGGAATGGGGATATGAGATGTAAAATTATGGGACGTTGGTGGAAAGGAAACTGAGGATGGCGAGGGAATTAGTTCTGAAGAATGAAGAGGAACTAGAACTGCTGGGGTAATAACTGGTTGAAAAGATGTTGAAGACGATAGAAGAGAAGTAGATGAATGAAAAGGAAAATTAGACTCATCAAATATTACATGCCTAGTGATGTAAAATTTATTGGTGGAATGATGGAGGCACAAATAACCTTTGTGGGACAAATTGTAACCAAGGAAGATACATGGAGCTAAGCGGTGAAGGAGTTTATTGGATGAATATGGTTGTAAATATGGGTAACAAAGACAACCAAAGTTTTGAAAAACCTGTAGTCTGGAAGTTTATGGAAGAAAATTTGAAATGGAGACATATGTTGAAGGGTTGGAGTGGGCATACAATTGATGAGATGGACTGCTATTTGAAATGCATAAGTCCATAATTTTAAAGGTAGGGAAGCTGTGTTAAGAAAAGTTAGGCCAGTCTCAACAATGTGTCTTATTTTTCTTTCAACTCGTCCATTTTGTTCCGGGGTGTATGGGCATGAGAATTGATGATGAATCCCATGTTTAGCAAGATGAGGAGCAAGAGCTTTGAATTCTCCTCTATTTTCAGATTGGAGGCTTTTAATGGATAGGTTGAATTGAGTTTCAACTAAAGCTTTAAATTTAAGAAATGTATAAGACACTTGATCTTTAGAATGCAAAACATATATCTAAGTAAATCTTGAAAAATCATCTACAAATAGAAGAAAATAATGAGCACCTGTTGTGGAAAGGATGGGAGCAGGACCCCATAAATCTGAGTGAACTAGTACAAGATGATGAGAAGCCCTAGAGGTAGATGAACAGAAAGATAGCTTGTGGCTTTTGGCCAACTGACATGCACAACAAATTTGTTTTGCATTTGTATTACAAGGAATATTGTAAGGAGCAAGAATTTGTTTAAAGATTGGTGGAGTTGGATGTCCAAGTATGTTATACCACTTGGAGAATTCATTTTTGGGTTGAGCAGTAAACGTTGAGTGACTGTATGAAGATGATATTGAATCGTGACAAGAAGGAGTGCTAAGAAACTTGTATAGACCTTGTTCAGTTATGCCTTGGTGGAGAATTGCTTTGTAGTTTTGTCCGTAATGAGATAGATATTGGGATGAAATTCAAAAAAAGAGTTGTTGTCAGTACAAAACTTAAACACACTGATAAGGTTTGTGGTGAGTTGAGGGACATGAAAGACATCTTGAAGTTGAAAAGATTTATGAGAGGAATGAAAGTATTTGGAACCAATATTGGAGATGGGCAATTGTTTACCGTTTCCAACCGTGACTTGGTTCTTGCCTTGATAGGGTTGTATATTGGAGAGTTGACCCTCATTGTGGGATAGATGATGAGTGGCATTGGTGTCAAGAAACCAGGAATCATTGAAGGATGAAGAAGGTGAAGCTACCATTGCTTGCATTTTGTTGGTGTTGACTGGTACATTTGATGAAGCTTTGGTAGGGTTTGTAGGTAAGATATCTGGTCCTTGGAAATTAATGTCAAATATATGATAACAAGATATTACTGTATGCCCATATTTACCACAAAGTTGGCAGTGGGGTCTACTACCAGATTGATGTGTGCCCTGATTTTGTCCATGAGCATTTGGACATCTTCTGTTTTGCTGGTGATGGAATGAATTCTGACTATTAAAAAAAGAGCTAGGTTTCCTAGTATGGTATTTTCTGGATTGTTGAGGATGATCTTGGGTAGTTATATGTGCTGAAATGACTTCATCTTCTGCTATAGAATTTTGGAAATGAAGTATCTGTTCATGTAAGAGCAAAATGCTATGTACTAAATGTAGTATAAGATCATCTTCACGAGCTGTTAAAGAAGCTACAATAAGATTATAATCAACTCCGAAACCAGCAAAAAGTTGCAAGATTTGATCACGTTCAGCCACTGGTTCTCCAATGGCAGCAAGACTATCTATGATTGTCTTCATTTTTAGGATATATTCCATGATGGGTAGAGATCCTTTCTGGGTTGTTTGAAATGCAAGTCTGAGTTGCATTATTCTAGCTTTGGATGAAGCTGAGAAGATTTTCTCAAGAGCTACCCAATCTGTATTGGATGTTTGGTATCCAATTATCTGTCCCATAATCTCAGGAGTAAGAGAAGAAAATATCCAACTCAGGATCATGAGATCGAAACGTCGCCAGGTGAGAAAATCCGGGTTAACTTCACCTGTTGTAGTCATCTGGGGAGGACAAGGTTTGAGTCCTTCAATGTGTTCTTCAAGTCCATTTGCATATATGACATTCTCCATATGAGTTTTCCAAAGAACATAATTGTTTCTATCCAGCTTAATAGGAAAATGATGATTCAGCATGTGCAGTGACTGAATCATGTTAGGCTGCTATGATGAGGTGACTTCTGGACCATGGAATTGTTGTGGATTGGAACTTTGGATGGAATTGGCCATGGATTTAGCTAAAAGAAAATATGAGTGGTGAGGATGGATGATGACTCTGATACCATATAAGAAATTGGATTTGCAGGAAGGTTTCTTTTTGTTCAATATCACTTTCTACACTGTTACAACCTATTTATATACTTCTTGAAGATGAGATAATTAACTAACAGTTTACAAGTACATTAGTTAAGCCATAACAAAATAACAAATCGAACTGTTATCTGGTGCAGATGAGGAGTTTTCTGGTGGAGTTTGGTAGTTAGTTTTGAGACTGTTATGAGGTTCAACATTCAAAATTATTTTTAATAAAATCCTTTGAAATTTCTTGAAAACTATTTGTTTTAATATCTTTTTTTATTATTTAGTTCAATAAATCATTTTTCATAATTCTCTTATTATTTAATTTGTCTATTCTTGTAATTTGATTTTTTTATCATGATTTGTACATACTCATTTGTGTGATTATTTTTCTTTGTATCCATAATTAATTAATTAATTGTCACAATTTCCTTGATTCGTTTAGTAGAGACCGTATGCATATGAGTTTAAAGGGGTGCTACAACTCACCACCATACCTTTCCAATAGGTAACTTGACCCCCGAATTCAGACTCGGTTTTTCATAAACTTGTTTTTCCTTCAGGAGTCATACTTAGGGTTTTCCTTTCTTATTTTGTTTTTCCCTTTAAAAATAAAACAAAAGTAAGTAGTGATTCCAAATCTTTTCTAAAAATCATATTTTTCACCAAATAAAAGCGAATCTCGCCTTTTGAGTGGAAACACACATGAAAAACGCAAGTCTACATATTTATATGAAAAAAGTCATTGGATGATACTAATTTAAATAATGTAATACAAATAATTAAAATTAATTTTCAAATATTAAATCATTTGATATCTAGAGTTACTATAATAAATTTTGATTTAAACAATATAATTGAAATAATAATTAAATGAAAATTTATATGACTATAAGAAGTAAATGCATATGTTAATTTTAACTCATTTATAATAAATTTATTTTTAGATGTGAAACATTTGAAAATGGCTATATGTTCATAATATTAAAAAATTGATTAAATTATCAAAACATCATCTACATACACCTTCACGTGCATCACATGTGTCCACCTACTTGCATGAATAAAGAACCCAAAAATCCCTCAAATAATGTGTCATAAAAGAATATGAATTAAAAGTAAGGACCACTAAGACCCATAGGAAAATATCAGCTCCTTCAAAATCCAATTTTGAAATTCACTTAACATCTCACTATAAAGAGTTAACTACACTCCAATATCTTATGATATTAAAACAATAGACTAAACTCGAATCTATAACCTATTATCCACTATATGTAAGTTGTCACACCCTTGAAGTTTGCACTAAATTTTTCACGAGTGCGCGGTGCTAAGGATCCTTCCTTAGCCAACCTTTCTTTCCAGCGTTTAGGAAAACAGAGTAAAAGCACAGTAAGAACAAAGCAATAGGGACACACACGAGGCTTCGGGAACCCTTTCCCAACTTGTATTATTTCACTCTTACAAGACAAAATCATTTCTTGAACCAGAGTACAATGCTCACACCCAAGCATACGAGAAGAAAACCTTTCCCCAAAAACTCTCTCTCTTTGTTTCAAGGCTACAATAGCCCTTTTAAATGACTCAAGCTGCAGTTACAAATTTGAATTTCCAAATTCAAATGTTGGAGCCAACTTGGTGGTTATGCAACTGGATAGAACCACCCATAACTACCTTGCATAACCACCACCACCCAGATAGTGGCCTGCACATGCCACCCACTTGCACTAGCCATCATCCCTCAGCTAACTGCAGGTCAAATGATGGCTTGACTTGGCCACTTGCTGTCTGAGCTAGCTACCACTAGCTAGTTGCACTGCCATCTCCTCAAGCTTTGCTCGCCAAGCTACTGGAGAGTCCCCCTAACAAGTCGACTCCTTCTCTGCAAGGTGCCTCTTGTGATCGGGTGCCCATCAGCATGTCTTCGATCAAGGCCCTCTGAGCTAGGCAGCGTGCACCAACCATCTGACCAAGCATCTGGTGCATCAGTGTGCCTTCCCCATACTGATGTGTGAGCCCGTGCCATGTCTAGGTGCCCATGGCTTGGGCTTGTTGCTTGCTTCCCCTTGTCCAGTCCAGCTTCATAGCAACGAGCCATGGCATTGCGCCCATGGGTGATCCCTCTTGGTGCACAGGGCATTGCGCCCCTGTGCTATGCGTAGGCATCATGGTGCGAGTCAACTATTGTTTGGAGCCATCAGACCATGACATTGTACCGATGGTTTCATCAGTTGGCTCACCGCACAAGGCTTAGGCACCCTCGTGCTTGCGCGAGAAGGGGGTAGGCCGCACCAGGCCCCGTGCCGTTGTGGCCACGGGGTGCACACCACACATGTCGTGGAGCCCATGTGTGCGTGTGCTTGAGTCATGTTCGTGTGTCTTAGGCACGCCCAAGTTCGTGCCATGATGCCCCCTTGGTGCGGTCAAGGCTTCCCTTAGTGGCTCCCTCCTTTGAGTCACCTACCCCCCCCCCCCCTTTTAAAGAGCAATACGGGTCGTTTTCATTGTTTTTAGAGGAGACATCAATATGCCTGAGAAGACATAATGGAATAATAAATAATTATAAATTAAAATTCCAAAACTCTCTCAGCCTTCATCTGCACCACCTAAGTCAGGTGCGCGCGCGATGCCCATCTGGTGGGCACGCGGTGCATGTCTGGCTTGCCCGCAATGCACGAGCGATGGCGTCTGGCCTACTCGCGGTGCGCGTCTGGCTCGCCCGTGGTGCGCACGCGGTGCGCGTCTGGCTAACCCACGGTGCTCCTCACATAGCCCCTGGAGTTTGAACCACCAAACCTCCAGGACTTCCTTACTTTCATCCTAGGCTCTCATGGGTGCAAGGCCTATTCCTCCATGGTTAAGTCAAGAGGCTAAGGGGCTGACAAACCCACCCCACCTATTGAAGTCGATGCCCTCGTCGACTTAGTCTACCAATATGCCTAGACCGCTGTCTCAAATTGCCACAAAGTAACATCCCTCTCCCAAGTAGCTTCTGCTTCTGAAGTTCCCTTCCACTGAACCAAGAAGTCAGTTCGCCGGTTCTTTCTGCTATGTCCCATGGTCCTAAGATCCAAGATCTTCTCTATCTCTCGATCAAATTGCTTCATGACCAAGCGAGGGGCTCGCTTTGTCTGCACCATCTCTACATCCAGATCCTCATGGTAAGGCTTCAAAAAGCTCACATAGAAAGTCGGGTGAAGCTTGAGCCTCTCAGGCAGCTTTAACATATAGGTCACCTGCCCAACTCATTTAATCACCTTGAATGGTCCATCATACTTAGGAATTAGACCCCTCTGCCTTGTCTTGCTGCTAATTTTCTTCCAAATCTGAGGAGTCAATTTCAAGAGGACCTTGTCCCCAACCTAAAATTCCAAGGTCTATGGTCACGATCCGCATACTTCTTCATTCATCTAGCTGCCTTCTCTAGACTGTCCCGGGCTTCATCAAACATCTCCTGTCGGGACTGAGCCATCTTGTATGCTGCAGGACTACTTCCTCCTGCTTTTTGCTTAGCCACCTCCAAAGGCATCCGTGGCTGCACCCCAATAGCTAGCTCAAAGGGACTCATCCCTGTTGCTGAGCTCCTCTGCAAGTTGTAGCACAACTGGGTAGTATCCATCAAGTATACCCAATTATTTTGTGTTGCTGTCACATAGTGCTTGAGGTATTCCTCCAGCAAAGCGTTGATCCTCTCTATCTGCCCATCAGTCTAAGGGTGGTTGGTTGTAGAGAACTTCAACTCTGAACCCAAGAGTTTGAACAGCTCAATCAAAAACCGGCCTGTGAATCATGCATCTCGATCACTGACTATGTCCTTAGGCAACCCAAAGTGTTTAACCACATTACTGAAAAACAACTTAGTCGTTTCCTTTGCAGGGCAAGCATCAGGAGCAGGTATAAACACAGCATACTTAGAGAATCTATCTACAACAACAAAGATAGATTTAAAATCACGAACCTTTGGGAATCCAGTGATGAAATCCATGGAAATGTTCTCCCAATGTCTCTTTGGAATGGGGAGGGGCTGTAGCAACCCTGCAGCCTTTTTCCTTTCGGTCTTGTCCATCTGACAAACCAGGCAGGACTTCACATATGCCTAGACATCCTCACCCATCTTAAGCCAGTAGTAGGATCTAGCTAGCAGCGCCAGAGTCCTCTCTTCACAGGGATGACCTGCCCACTTCGAATCGTTAGTTTCTCGCAACAAATCTTTTCTTAGGCCGCTTGCAAGAACATACCATCTTCCTTCTTTTGCCACAGGGAGGTCACCCTCTAGCCAATACCTCCTTACCACGCCCTCCTTAACTTGCTGCTTCAGCCTGCCATATGTAGCATCCTGCTCCACAGCTTGCTTAATCTTCTCATTGAAGTCAGAGATGACTTTTGAGAGGGCTGTGATGTAGGCAATCACCTCTTTCCTACTCAGGGCATCAACCACAGTATTGTGCCTTCCTAGTCGATGCAGCCATTCAAATTTGAAATCGGCCATGAACTCCTGCCATCGTGCCTGTCTGGGACTCAGCTTCTTTTGGGTTTTGAAGAAGGTGTTGGCCACATTATCAATGACCACTATAAAGATACTTCCCAGCAAGTAGTGCCTCCACTGCTACAGGCAATGAACCACAGTCGTCATCTCCTTCTCGTGAGTGGAGTACCTCTGCTCTCCATTGTTCAGCTTCCTACTTTCAAACGCCACAGGGTGCCCTTCCTACACCAAGATTCCACCCAAGGCTCTATCTGAGGCATCTGTTTAGACTTCAAAGGGCAAGTCCAAGTCTGGCAACCGTAGCACAGGCTCAGTGGAGATGGCTTCCTTCAAGCCTTCAAAGGCCATCTGACACTGCATGCTCCACTCCCACTGGTTGTCCTTCTTCAACAGGTCATTAAGGGGAGACACTCTATTTGAATACCCCTTAATGAACCTTCTGTAGTAATTGGCCAAGCCAAGGAAGGACCGCAACTCCATCACTTTGGTAGGGACTGACCACTCCATAATAGCCTGCACCTTGCCTTTGTCCATCCTAATCAGGCCTGCACTGATCTTGTGTCCTAGAAATGTGATCTCCTCCTTAGCAAACTCACATTTCTCTAGCTTTACATAAAGCCTGTTCTCCCTCAATCTCTGAAACACCAATCTCAAGTGCTTATCATGTTCTGTTAGAGTCTTACTGTAAACTACAATATCATCTAGATACACTACCACAAATGCATCCAAATAATCAAACAGAACATCATTCATCAAATTGAAGAATATAGCAGGGGCATTAGTCAATCCAAAGGGCATTACCAGAAACTCGTATGATCCATACCGAGTTACACAAGTGGCCTTTCCCTCATTTCCTATTGTAATTCGAACCTGCCAGTAGCCCGATCTCAGGTCCAGCTTAGTGAAGTAAGAGGCTTTTGACAGTCTGTCAAATGGCTCAACAGCCAAGGGGATCGGGTACTTGTTCTTGATGGTCACCTTGTTGAGGACTCTGTAGTCCACACACATGCGGAGTGAGCCATCATGCTTCTTTTGGAATAGCACTGGTGCACCATATGGGGCCCTAGAGGGCTGGATCAAACCTGTATCCAGCAACTCCTTCAGCTGCTTACGTAACTCCAACAACTCTACAGGAGGCATCCGGTAAGGGGCTTGAGCCGGGGCCTTTGTTCCAGGCAGCAACTCAATCTTGTGGTCAATAGGTCGCCGGGGTGGCAACTCCTTAGGGAGTTCTGCAGGCATCACGTCTCTGAACTCCTTAAGGATTTTGATCACTAAGTCAAGGACTTCCACAGACTGTCCCTCCTTGATCTCGTTCAAGGCTGCAACATAAGTTTCTTGGCCCTTCTTCAATCTTTTCTTCAATTGAATAGCAGACAACATCTCAGGTTGTCCCTTACCACCATCCTTCGTCTTCAAGGCCTTCACGAAGCAAGGTTACTTCTCTTCTAACACCATTAGTCCACCAAGATGTGGAATCAAGGCCACCTTGGCCCTTAAGAGGAAGTCTACATCAAGGATCAAGTCAAAATCATCTAAAGGCACACAAAGTAAGCTACACGTACCCTTCCTGTCACCAATTTGCATGGGGACGTTCTTGGCTACCCCTTGGATCTTTTGGGCTTTGCTATTGACTGCCTTGATCCGACTGGTATCCTCCTCCAACTTCAATCCCAACCTAGTTGTTTCTCTGGTGGCCACGAAGTTGTGAGTGGCACCACTGTCCACCAAGGCTTTCACCTGCACACCATTCACAACTGCATGGACATGCATCAGGGACTTCTGGATTGGGGTCTCACCATTGATCACGTTCAAGAGCTGCAGTGGGTTAACTCTATAAGGGGTCTCTGAGTTAGAGTCTCCCTTGTCGCCTGTAGTCACAAGGGCTGAGAGTTTCTCTCTTTTGGGGCAGTCTCTGGCTCGATGAGGGCCATTGCAGATGAAGCATCCTGCCATCCGGGTGGTCTGCTGCACAACCTTTGTGGTCTTCTCCACTAGTTTTCCCCCTACAACAGGTTTCTTGCCTTATTTCTTCCATCCAGACTTCTTAGAAGTCTTGCCCTCAGTCTTAGCCTTCTTGCCTCCCTCTGACTTAGGTTTTTGCATGGTGGACATGGCGCTACCCATCTTATAGTCCTCCAGGCAGTCTGTTATAGCCATGGCAGTAGGGAGATCACGAACCCCCTGTCTCCTAAGTTTCGTCTAAGCCCACATTTGCAATCCCGACATGAAATTAAAGAGTTTGTCCTCCTCTGACATGTTTTTTATGTCTAGCATCAAGGAACTGAACTCCTTGACATATTCCCTCACAGATCCGGTGTGTCTGAGCCTTTTCAGCGCTTCTCTAGCCACCCACGCAGTGTTGGTGGAAAAGAACTGATCCTTCAATTCCTTCTTCAGAGTCTCCCACGTGGTGATTTGGGGCATTCCCGACTTTGCATCGTCTTCCATCCTGGTTCGCCACCATAGCTTGGCATCACCAGTCAGATACATGCTGGTGATGGACACCTTCTCGCCATCAAGTATGTGAGCAGCCTTGAAGAACTGCTCTATGTCCCATAAGAAGTTCTCCAACTCTTTCACGTTCCTATTGATGTTAAAGCCCTTAAGTTCTGGGACTCAGACTTTTGAAGGGGTTTCAGGGCCTGACGAGGACCCTTGCAACACAGCCTTCTTAAGCACTACAACGTCCTCTCCATGGGACTGTAGGGCGCCCTTAAAGTCATCCATCAGGGACTACATCTCTGTTTTGAACCCAACAAGTTTCTCCTCAAAGAAATTGTCATGGGTCTCCAACAGACTCCTCTGCACTTGGATTTCGTCCATGGTGTGTTCAGCCCATGAAGCCATAATGCTTTCTCGCCTAGCCATTCTCCCAACGCTTCTTCCATCCGAGTCATCCTTTCACGCAAAGCGTCCATTGCACTACCACCAGCCATCTCTGGTGCGAGCTCTTATACCAATTGTCACACTCCTGAATTTTGCACTAAATTTTTCACGAGTGCGCGGTGCTAAGGACCCTTCCTTAGCCAACCTTCCTTCCCAGTATTTAGAAAAATAGAGTAAAAGCACAGTAAGAACAACGCAACAAGGACACACACGAGGTTACAAGAACTCTTTCCCAACTTGTATTATTTCACCATTACAAGACAAAATCGTTTCCTGAACCAGAGTACAATGCTCACACCCAAGCATACGAGAAGGAAACCTTTCCCCAAAAACTCTCTCTCTCTCTCTGTTTCAAGGCTGCAAAAGCCCTTTTAAATGACTCAAGCTGCAGTTACAAATTTGAATTTCCAAATTCAAATGTTGGAACCAACTTGATGGTTATGCACTGGCCAGAACCGCCCATAACTGCCTTGCATAACCACCCACCACCCAGATAGTGGCCTGCACATGCCATCCACTTGCACCAGCCATCATCCCTCAGCCAACTGCAGGTCAAATGACGGCTTGACTTGGCCACTTGTTGTCTGAGTTAGCTGCCACTAGCTAGCTGCACTGCCATATCCTCAAGCTTTGCTCACCAAGCTGCTGGAGAGTCCCCTAACAAGCCGACTTCTTCTCCGTAAGGTGCTTCTTGTGACCGGGTGCCCATCAGCATGTCTTCGATCAAGGCCCTCTGAGCCAGGCAGCGTGCACCAACCATCTGACCAAGCATCTGGTGCATCAGTGTGTCTTCCCCACATTGATGTGTGAGCCCGTGCCATGTCTAGGTGCCCATGGCTTGGGCTTGTTGCTTGTTTCCCCTTGTCTAGTCCAGCTTCATAGCAACGAGCCATGGCATTGCGCCTATGGCTGATTCCTCTTGGTGCACAGGGCATTGCGCCCCTGTGCTGTGCGTAGGCATCATGGTGCGAGTCAGCTATTGTTTGGAGCCATCAGACCATGGCATTGTGCCCATGGTTTCATCAGCTGGCTCACCGCACAAGGCTTAGGCGTCCTCGTGCCCATGCGGAGAGGGGGTAGGCCGCACCAGGCCTCGTGTCGTTGCCGCCACAGGGTGCACACCACACATGTCGTGGAGCCCATGTGTGCGTGTGCTCGAGTCGTGTTAGTGTGTTTTAGGCACGCCCAAGGCCATGCCATGGTGCCCCCTTGGTGCGGTCAAGGCTTCCCTTGGTGGCTCCCTTCTTTGAGTCACCTACTCCTCCTCCTCCCCCCCCCCCCCCCCCCCCTTAAAGAACTATACGGGCCGTTTTCATTGTTTCTGAAGGAGACATCAATATGCCTGAGGAGACATAATGGAATAATAAATAATTATAAATTAAAATTCCAAAAGTCCCTTAGCCTTCATCTACACCACCTAAGTCAAGTGCGCGCGAATGCCCATCTGGTGCGCACGCGGTGCATGTCTGGCTTTCCCACAGTGTGCGTGCGATGTGCGTCTGGCCCGCTCTCGGTGCGCGTCTGGCTCGCCCGTGGTACGCGCGCGGTGCGAATCTGGCTCGCCCACGATGCTCCTCACATAGCCCTTGGAGTTTGAACCACCAAACCTACAGGATTTCTTTGCTTTCATCCTAGGCTCTCATGGGTGCAAGGCCTACCGATGAGGCCTATTCCTCCATGGTTAAGTCAAGAGGCTAAAGGGCTGACATAAGCTCCCTATAAACTAGTATTTGCAATTTAACAAGGTGAATGCTATCAACTTCTCAAAATTACCTCTATCATCCTTAAATATTATATCCTCTTATTATATAATCAAGTGACACATTCTGACCCTCTAAGAGTATATGTCAAATTTTATTTCATAAATTACTATAACAATATCATATAGGATTATAAAAAAAGACACATTGTCTCAAACCCATGAGATATCATGATATATATTTTGAGAATACTTGTTGTCACAAACCTCAATCAACAGTAACTCAATCCATAACCCAAACCATAGAGAATATATGATCACTTTAAAGTCCCACTCATAAGTCAAATCACTAATGACCTTATATGTTAGCCTTGAATGCTCAAAAAGTAAAATGCATAAATAGGATAGATAAAAATGAAATTGGAATCATACTATAAATAATAAAAAAATCCTTTATTATTACATTATATTACACTTTTAAAGGCTCTATCATAACAAATACACCCTAGAGTTAAAAAAAAAAAAAAAAAAACAGTTATCGTAAGGAGAATGGTTTATAAATGTGAAGGAAATAAATGAAAAAGATAAATTACACATTCCTCCATTGATGACCCATGAGTAACCTACATTAGCTCTACTCCTAAAAAAATATAAAAAGATGTAGGCCCCAAAATTTGTTCCAAATTAATTTTTACATTAATTTTGAACTCGATTTTATTCGTCGACTTCAAACCTGATTACATTTGATTTTTTTGGTCTACTTATACCATTTAAATCTTATTTTTTTATTTTTTTTATTTTTATTTATTTTATTTTTATTTATTTTATTTTTATTATTTTATATTATGTTATTT
Source organism: Vitis vinifera (assembly GCF_030704535.1). Taxonomy (NCBI): domain Eukaryota; kingdom Viridiplantae; phylum Streptophyta; class Magnoliopsida; order Vitales; family Vitaceae; genus Vitis; species Vitis vinifera. The sequence goes on from NC_081814.1 coordinate 18,303,532, forward strand.
TATTTTCCTTCTTTTTTTTTTCCCCTCCTACTTCACCCACTCTCAACCACACCTCTTCCCTCTTTTCTTCTTTGGTCTTTTATTTTCCTCTCTCTTTCTCTCTCTCTCTCTCTCTCCTCCCCATTTTTTTCCCTTCTTCTTTCTCCCTGCAGCCATACTCCACTTGACACCCACACGACCCATTTTTTTCCTCCATTTTTTCTTATTTTCTTCCTCCCATTTTTTTACTCTTCATTTTATTTTATTTTTGTTTCCCAAAAGCCTATCAACCTCCCACCATTGCCATTGCCAGCGACGTGATGCCGACACCATTTTCGACAAACCCTTCTCCCATTTCTCATCCTTTCATTCCCTTACTTTCTTTCTCTTTCTCATCTCACTCATTTTCTTTTCTTTTTTCTTATTTTTTATGTTATTTTATTTTCTTCCATCTCCAAGCACCTTCATTGCAACTCTCTTCTCTTCCTAAGGGTTTGAAATTGGGTAATTCCTATTTTCATTATTTATTATTTATGTGTTTTTATTTTCTTATTATTAATAATTTTGATCTCTACAATGCATTGTTTATGGATATAGAATTTGGGATTATAAATATATTGCATTTGTTGGTTAGTTTGGGATCTTTGGATTAGGCCAATAGCATATTGTTTATCCTGTTTGGACTTGGGTTCATTACTTATTTGTTATTTATTTGGGTTTATTGGATTGGGCTTGAGATATTATTTCATTTGACCTTGTATATTATTAAAGTGGACTTGTTAATTGATATGTATTTTGAATTTTGGGCTCATTTTGTTGTGGGTGAAATTTGTTGGATTGGTTGATAATTGATATGGGCTTTGCCCATTTGAATTATTTAATTTGGGCATGAGACGTATATTTTGGATGTTATTTTGGGTTTTACATATTAAATTAGGTTGATTTTGGTTGTAGATTTGGGTATACATATTAAATTAGGCTTGGATTTCGGGATATTGAATTTAGGCCTAATTGAATTTATTTTGATTTTCCATATTTTGGGTTTGTTGATGGCTATTAGATTATGTTTGTATATTGATTATTAATTTGGAAATCTTTGACTAAAGACTATAGCATGAGGGATATTTCTATTGGGTTATATTTGCTAATTTAAACATATTTTAATTGGTGAAACTTATTAGACTAATTCGAAGTTTGAATTTGAACTTGAATATTTATTTTGGACTTTGTACATTTCTGGATATTTACATTTGGACTCTTTTTTTTTTGTTTTGCATGGACTATTCTGCTATTGGTATTATGTTGGCTAAGCATGGATTTATGACATGTGAAGAACCAAATTTCATGAAAGAAAAAGAGGCTTGGGAAGATTGTAAATGATGCATTGAACTTATTGTAGGCTTGTTGGAGTACACATTTTATTCCCCACTTCTATTTGGTTTTATTTCTATTGGTTCTTGTAAATATTCGTTTGTATACATTTACTCGTTGTGTATAGAATTGAATATCGAACAAACCAGAAATTTTATTTAAACAAGAGGAACAATTCAATAAATATGTTTTAATAAAATAATAGTTCTAAAATGATTCTTTTTAATAAAAGAAAGTTTTTTTTAATAAACATTCAGGAAAATGGTTTTAGGAAAATAAAAAAAAATATTTGTTTTTAATAAAATTCGAAAAAATTGTTTTTAATAATAATTTTCTGAAATTTATTTATGTAATAAAATTGTCCCAAAAGTTAGTTTTTAATAAAATTGCCCAAAAAGTGTTTTTTTATAGATAAAACTCTATTTTCTTAATTAGAATGGGATTAAAAATAATTTTGTAAATGAAGGTCTTAAATAACCTTTTTATGAGAATAGGGTGAGAGTCATTTTGCAAATTAAAGTTGTAGAAATCATTTTCTTAATAAAATTGGATTGAAAATATTTTCATAAATTAAGTTTGTAAAGAAATTAATTCCTTTATAAATAAAATCAAATTGAAATACTTTTGTAAATAAAGTTATAAAATTCATCATTTTTCCAACAAAACAAATAAAAAATCTTTTTATTGTAAACAAAGTCAATTTGAAATTTTTTTAAAATTCTTTTAATAACAATGAGTGTAAATAACTCTCTTGAAAATTGAATGCAAATAAAATCAAATCACTAAAGGGAAATGAATTGAAACCTTTTTGTAAATAAATAAATTGAAGTCATTAATTTGAAATTGTTTTTAGTAAATTCCTTTGCAATTTCTTGAAAAAGTAATTTTTGAAATATCTTTTTTTATAATTAGTTTAATGAATCGATTTGCATAATTCTTATGTCATTTATCTTGTACATTCTTATAATTTGATTTTATCATTATTTTTGTATATATTGATTTATGTCCTTAATTTTAGTATTTATGATTAATTAATTAATTGTTACAGTTCCCTCCATTCATTCAGTAGATATGGTATGTATGAGGGTTTAGAAGGGTGCTACGACTCACCACATATCTTTCCAATAAATGATCTGACCCCCATATCCAAATTCGATTTTTGCAAACTTGTCTTTTCCAATAAGGAGTCGCATAGGGTTTTATTTCTTATTTTGTTTTTCCTTTATAAAAAAGTAAAATAAATGACGACTCCGAGTCTTTTTCAAAGATTTTTTTTATATATATAATAAAAAACGAATCTCACCGTTGAATGAGGATGCATGTGAAAAATGCAGTTACATAAAGGGTTTTTAAGATTGAGAATGAAAAGATAAAAACAAAAATGTGGAGTTAGTTAGATTGATGTGTTGTGATGATGGATTAAAAAAAATTAGATTTATCAAAGGTTAAGTTACAAAAATACTGTCTGCTTACAAAACAAGCCTAGCTCCATATATATATATACTTAGTAATTTTATATTATAAAGTTTTTCTTAAAAAAATGAAATATTAAAATAATTTTTTAATAAATTAATTAATTTTATCTCATTTTCAAATAAATTTAATTATTTCATTTTAAAATTCTATTTAACTAACTATTAATACTATAAAAAAAATCATGATAACCTTTTAATTAGTATTTTTATCATTAAACACATGATACTTATAAATAAATTATAAATATTTTTAAATAAAAATTAATTATGTACATAATATTTGAAAAACGCCCACTCGTTTTGAGTTCATCATTTTTGGAGAACGTTAGAGAAAGATCCATGGTGCTTTAGAGGATTTGGAATTCTAAGATCTTTTTGGTGGAGTTCAAATTTATTAGCCTAATCGCAAGGTACAATTCTAAATTACCTATATTTGTTATTTCACTAAATTAATACAAGTATTGATCATTGAGAAAAAATTTTGAGAAAATTTTTCTGGCTTTCGTTTTTCTTTTAATTATCTGGTTTCAGAACCAACAATTGGTATCAGAGCAGGTTGATACTCTGTATTAATTTAATGAATGATTATTTGATAATCTTTGCATGGCTTTCGGTAGGCACTTTTGCATATTGATGTTTGTTTATTTTTATGTTCATGGTGATGAATGTTTGTGGGAATGGATTGGTCGTTTTTTATTGGTTCCATGGATTTTGTTATTTTTGTAATAATTATTTTATTAGATCTTTTGTAAATAGGATTCTTGCTGTAATTCCTATTTTATAAGATCTTTTGTAAATAGGTTTATTGCTATAACTGTAAATCGGTTTTGGGTTGAATTTTATTGAATTTGAGAAATTCAATGGAGACCACCACCTTTCAAGGAGAAGATGAAGATGTAGATTTACAGGAAAACCCAGTTTTATTATTTGTATTTTTTTTTTATTTGGGTTGTATTTAACGTCCATGGAACCCAGCCATTTCCGTTTTTATATTTATAAAGTTGATGATTACTTTGTCTTGCAAGGGGTGGAGCCAGGGGATTCAAACCCATGAAGGATGGGTATTCCCTGCTAGTACCACCAGGCTATGGCTCTTGGCTGGTTATGTATATGAAGAAGGTTTATTTCACGTTGCCCTTGAACTTTATCCCTGGCTCCACCACTACCCTTGTTTTAGCATGTCATTTTAATTAGAAAAGTGCCTACCTATTTTTGCATGTCATGCATTCATGCGTTTATTTTATTTTATTTTATATAATGTCACAGATGACTTAATTTATAATTTTAAATTGTTTAAAATTATAAAGGCTTAGTAATTTAAAATGTTTAAATTGTCTAAGGTTTATGAAACAATAGTTGTTTTATAAATTAAATACACATTTTGCAATATAATGAGTGGGAGCGGGTAATATTACAATATAAACCCTAGGTCTCCACCATTAATACAACAACACTGTGAGTTTTTAGTAGCGCTTAGAGACGCTTTGATTTCGTCCTCCCTACGGAAAGTGTTTACTAATTTCAATAACAAGGTTGTCTTCCATGAGACAGGATTTTAAGATGTATTTTAGAATTGACCCACCCTACGGCGGCAATTTCTAAATTAAATCTTAAAAATCTGATATGGTGGGTTACACTCATAAAGATATAATTAAATTGGTTAATTATTTTCTTGATCGAACTTAAAGGAAATTAATAAGTATTAGAAATATGAGATATTTTGGATAATATTTATTAATTGAGAAAGTCTCATTTTAATTAGCAATTATTTGACCTACCCTACGGCGACACTTAGTTGTGGTAATTAAAATTCCTTAGGCTGTTAAAGTATAATTTTTGGTGTATTTTATCATGAGCATTCTTGCTTCATATTTACTTTGCCTTTAATTTTCTTATGATATTTATGCAATTATTTATTGAAAATATTTCTTATTTTTGTTCAGCAAATATGTCAAACCCAATTTTCTCACTTCTCGCCTCTCAAGTTTTAACTGGTGAAAACTTTGTAAAATGGAAGAGCAGCATGAACATTCTTCTCATTAATGAGAACTACCACTTTGTCCTTAAGAAGGATTGTCCTCCAGTGCCTCCAGCTAATGCCTCCAAGGCTGCCTCAGAAGAGTATAACCGTTGGATTATTGCAAATAACAAGACCCGCTGCTACTTGTTAGCAGCAATGAATGGAGTGCTTAGAACTAAGCATGAGGGCCTTGAAACTGCAAGCGAGATTATGGAATCTCTACAGCAGATGTTTGGACGCCCCTCTGAGCAGGCCCGCCACGAAGCTGTGAAAGCTGTTATGAATAGTAAAATGAAGAATGGTTCTTCAGTTCGTGAGCACGTCCTTAAAATGATTCATCACTTTAATGAGGCTGAAATCAATGGAGCCAAAATTGATGAAAAGACCTAGGTTGGCATGATCTTAGAGACACTTTCTCCCTCTTTCCTCCAATTCAGGACAAACTACATCATGAACCATAAGAAATGTAATTTGACAAAACTCCTGAATGAGCTGCAATCTTATGAGACCCTTATAGATGATAAGGGAGGCAAGGCAAATATTGCTGAGGCTAATGCAGTTGTGGGAAAGGCTTCTTCTTCAAGGAATAAAAATAAGAGAAATGCGAGAAATCAAAAGGATAAGAAGAAGATCCAAAAGAAGAAAAGGAAGGCTGTTGAGCCTAAACCTAAGGGGAAATGTTTCCATTGCAATCAAGACGGCCATTGGAAAATGAACTGTAAGAAGTACCTTGATGAGCTGAAACAAAAGAAGAAACAAGGTAAATTAGATTTATTAGTAATGGAAACATGCTTAGTTGAGAATGATTTCTCAAGCTGGATTATTGATTCAGGAGCATCTAACCATATTTGTATTTCTTTGAAGATGCTTGAGTCATCTAAGGATTTTGAAGAGGGAGCTTTCATGATGAGAGTTGCCAGTAGGGCAAGAGTTTCAGTGACAGCAGTTGGGACAGTACGACTATCATTTGCTAATAATAAATATTTGTTATTGCAAAATGTTTATTTTATTCCGGATTTCAAACGGAATTTGATTTCGGTTTCAAAGTTACATGAACAATTTATTTTTGTTTCTTTTGATATTAACTCTGTTTCAATCTATAAGAATGGAATGAATATTTGTTCAGGTTATGTTGATAATGGTATATATTTTGTTAAACCAATTTTCAATAATTTACTTCAAACCGAAATGTTTAAAGTCGCTGAACCAACCCCTAAAAGAAGAAAGATTTCTAATGATAAAAATGACACATATTTGTGGCATTTAAGGCTTGGTCAATTTAACATAGATAGAATTGAAAGACTAGCAAAGGATGGTCCTTTGAGAGAGCTAAAAGTTGGCACTCTACCAGTTTGTGAATCTTGCCTAGAAGGCAAAATGACCAAAAGGCCATTTTCGGCTAAGGGTGAAAGAGCAAAAGTACCTCTAGAGATCATACATACTGATGTATGTGGACCTTTGAATGTCAAAGCAAGAGGGGGCTATGAATATTTCGTCACATTTATTGACGATTATTCAAGATACAGATATGTATACTTGATACAAAGAAAATCCGAGGCTTTCAAAAAGTTCAAAGAATTTCATGCTGAAGCAGAAAAACAGCTTAGCAAATCAATCAAAACTCTTCGATCAGATCGAGAAGGAGAATACTTGGTTTATGAATTCAAGGACTACTTGGTTTATGAATTCAAGGACTACTTGATTGAAAATGGAATATTATCACAACTCACGGCACCTGGGACACCTCAGCAAAATGGTGTAGCCGAAAGAAGAAATCGCACTTTGCTTGACATGATGAGATCAATGATGAGCTATTCTTCTCTGCCAACCTCATTTTGGGGATATGTGATTACTACCAAAAATTGCTATTTTTTAGACCTAATTATAATGGTTTTAAGCACCTTTGTGTAGTAATCATATTCATTTAACCCAATTAATTCATTAAGGTCCTTAGTAATTGGTTTTAACCATTTTGTGGCAAGTTTACATGTTTATATCAGCTTATGAATCAATTCAAGCATGCCAAATGATGGAGGAGCTACTTGGACAAGTTAAAGCAAGCTTTTAGCTACACCAAAGCAAGCCAACAAAAGGAGAAAAGCAAAGAGAAGCAAAGAGAAGCAAAAAGAAGCAAAGAGGAAAATAGAGGACAGCAGATGTAGTTTTATTTGGAACTTTTGGAGCACTTTCCGGAGTCCATTTTCTACATGCTATATACCATTTCAAAGCTCAGGAAGTCAAGAATCCAACGCTTCAAACCGTGTACGATTTGGAGCTGAAATGAGGAATATATGGCCTTCGGAAGACAACTGCTCTAGGCTTGTGCGAAAATTTCGCACAACACCTTCCAAATTCGCACACCCCCTTGTGTGGTGCGAATTTTCCCCTGTTTTTGCCGACTCCACACGAGATCTTTTCTTTTGGATATTTTTGTATAAATTTCCATTCTTCTCCTTGTAATCCACCAATCATAAGATTTCTTAGCTAGGAAGGTTGGAAAAACTTCTCTATTTATATCCCCTTGCATCCGTTGTAACAGATATTGATATATTGATAGATAGATATAGAAATATATAAAGTTCTTTTTTCTCTCTTCTCCGGTTCTTCCCCATTTCTATTTTCTTAGTAGCCAAACATCCTTGGTGGATGAAATCCCCAAGGATGAGAGGCTAAAACCTTTTAAGTTTCTCAAAGTATGGATGTTATGTGATGGCTTGGATGCAATCCCATGGAAATTTCTCGCACCCGGAAGGTAAGGTAGTCGTTTTTCATTAATGGTTCATTAATGCAAAGTTTGGTTTTTATTTCCTTTGGACAACTTCCAACGGCCAATACTTGATAAGCTTTTGGATTTCTATCCATTAGTTATCTCCTACGAGCTATTGGAAGGTGAGGTTTTCAATTCCAAGTTTTTCATTAATCCGTTAGAACCAATTTCAATGGCCATTGAAAGGTGAGTTTATCACCTGGAATGACTTTGAGTTGCCAATATTTGGTAAGCTTTTGGCATTAGACCATTAGTTATCTCTTACGAGCCATTCAAAGGAAGTCTAAGGTGAATAACCATTGATGAAATTCACTACCATCTGTTTTGCCATTTAAAGGATTAAAACTTGATTTGCTAAATCCATACCGGTTCGGGAAGCAAGCATCACCATAGTTGCAACCCCAACGCGAGGAGCCTATCCTGAGATTTGCAATTTGCATAAGAGCCAGAGCATAGCTATCCTATCTTTGAGAAACTTGTTTTTACACCCTTTCATTTTAGTCTTTAATGTTAGCTTAGATTAGTTTAAATCTTTCTAAAACATTTACATCTTCTTTTAAAGCTAATATCCATAAGAAAATCACCTATTTTCCTAATTTGAATATCACTTGTGTTTGCGAAAACCCTTCCTAGTGAACGATCCTAGAACCACTATGCTATAGTAGCTTGGCTACTTTAGTAATAGTATTCAAGGTATAAATTTTGTTGATACGCCTTTAAAGCTAAGCTACCATGAGTCGAATCAAATGGCGCCGTTGCCGGGGATCGACAATGGAGTCGAATCAAATGGCGTCGTTGCCGGGGAAGGTGCCACAAGCACAGTGAAGCAACCATTAAGGGTAACTTGTGATCTTCATCACAAGTTTGGTGAGTTTTCTTATAATTTTTTTTTTTTTAGTTTTTATTTAGTTAAATTTTTTATTCTCTTTTCTTTTATTTTTGTTTTAATTTCAATTTGTGCATTCCTTGTTGGATTCGAGACCAAGAGGGAACCCTGGTACATGTTGAAGAAAAGAGCCTTAGTTGAATATCATTTTTTTTTAGAAATGGAAATTCCACATGAAGATCAAAGCTCTCATTATGATCATGAGAAGGACAAATTCGCATACCTATCCATGAGGGATCGGATTGAATTAGGGAAAAGACAAGTTCAACAAAGCCAATGGGGTAGTAAGTATGCTTTGAATGGAGATGATTCATATGAGCATACGGTAGGGGAGTGCCCTACCATTCCAACTATGAGAGACATGTACGGTTACCAAAGCTCCTACACCTCAAGTTGGAATAACCATCCCAACCTTACAACCCACCCTCAACCTCAACAATCAATGAGTACATCTTCATTGGAGCAAGCCATTTTAAAGATGAGCAAAGTCATGGAGGACTTTGTAAGTGAGCAACAAAAGATCAACTCTCATCTTAATGAAAAGATTGATAATATGGAGAGTTCAATAAATGTAAGAATGGAGGGGGTTTATAATGATCTATCACTAAGGATAGAAAAAGTTCAAGACTTTGCAAAGTCCTTGAGAAGCTCACCAATCTCGACATAGCAAGGGGGAAAAGGAAGCTTCCTCCTCAACCCCACCATAACCTTCAAGGAACCAATGCAAAAAGATCAAGGAAAGTGTTGAAGATCGACATTTTGGTGGGGGATTGCTATGACAACTCTATGGACCAACCTTCCACTGAAAATCATAAGGTTCAAGATGATAAGGGGTTACCTGAACCCTTTAAAGCATCCACTTCTCCAGGGAAGAGAAGAGAAACGAATTCCCTTGGACCAAATGGGAAGGATGCCAATTTTGTTTGGGATCCAGGGGGAATTCAGCATGAAGTGGGTGTGTGAGTGAGGATGAGCTAAATAGTTCATCTTCTTTTTTGGGTACATGCTATCAGCTTCATTTAAATTCTATGCTTTCTTTAAATTTATGCAAGTTTTAGTTTGAATTCTTAGCTTTAATTTAGTTTTAATATGTTTTTAAGATGAGTTTTGAAGTGATCATTGCAGGAGGGCTTGCAAAAATGATGAAAGGAAAGGAAGAGAAGAGAGAATTCTGGCCATTGATTCTATTGCAACTTTCGGGAAATATTTGGAGCACTTCCTCGAGTCCATTTTATACATACTATATACCGTTTCGAAGCTCGGGAAGTCAGGAATCCAAAGCTTCAAACAGTGTCCAAATCGGAGTTGAAACGAAAACGTTATGGTCATTGCAAGAAAACTGGACCGAGCTGAGTGGGAATTTCGCACACCTCAATCCAAGGTGCGAAAAATTTCGCACCGTGCGAAACACCTCCTGGCACACGAGTGCCATTTCACACACCTCAAGCCCATTTTCGCACCATGCGAAACAAGGTGCGAAAATTTCGCACACCACTATTCAAGGTGCGAAATTCATTTCAAGGTGCGAAAATCTCAGTTTAAGGTGCATCAATTTCGCACACCTCAATCCAAGGTGCGAAAAATTTTCGCACCGTGCGAAACACTCTCCTGGCACACGAGTGCCATTTCGCACACCTCAAGCCAATTTTCGCACGGTGCGAAACAAGGTGCGAATTCCTCAGTCCAAAGTATGGAAATTTCGCACGATGCAATTCAAGGTGCGAAATTCTCATTTTTAAGGTGCGAAAATTTCGCTACTGTTGGACACAATTTTGAAGCACTTCCTGGAGCTCAAATTATGCATATGATATATCATTTTGAAGCTTGGGAAGTCATAAATCCAGTTCTTCAAACGTTGCATGATTTGGATTTGAAACGAAGAAGTTATGGCCGTTTGAAGACGACTATACAAAGCTGAACGGAAATGTTGCAGCCGCACCAAATTTTGCTACTGTTAGACACATTTTTGAAGCACTTCCTGGAGCTCAAATTATGCATATGATATGTCATTTTGAAGCTTGGGAAGTCAGGAATCCATTTATTCAAACGGTGCATGATTTGTATTTGAAACAAAGAAGTTATAGCCATTTTAAGACAGATGGTGCAGAGTGCGAAAAAAATTTTTAAGTGCGAAAATGCTCCAAGCTTCAAGAATGGGCTGCAAAATTCCCATTTTGATTGCAAAATGATTTTCCAACCTTCAAAATGGCTACAAAATGATTTCCAAGCTTCAAAATGGGCTGCTAAAATGTTTCTATTTTTCCATGGGTTGCAAAAATGTTTTTTCTTTTCCCTCTGACTGCAAGACATGGCCTCCAAGCTATGACATGGCCTCCAAGCTATGAAATGGCCTCCAAGCTACAAAATGATGTGCAAAAACACTTTGCAAAGCCAAGGGAAATTGTAAAAATGCCAATAGAGCCTCACAACCATGCATCTAAAGAAGAGAGCCCTCTCACTGAGATCACACATGAAGTCTCGCATTCCATTTCTTACCTCCTAAAACCATCAAAGCTCATAGCTCCAGTTGAGAGCTCCAGCAGAGGAGACTATGCCACTTAAGGAGACTACCAGAGTAGAGGTCAATGTCCTGACCCAACCCATTCAGAAGGCCACCATATCTCCATAGGACCCTTCTATTACTTGCTCATCTCTTTAATTTTTGTATTTACTTATTATATTAGTATAGATAATTCCATGTTTTGATGTTCTATATTCTGGGATTGGATGTATTGCATGATCATATATTATATTCTATTTTCTCCGATTAATATATAGACATCATTTTTGTTTAAACTTGGCATTTTTCTATTTCCTCTACTCACTGAATCTTTTGTTTTTTTTGAAACATGTGGTTTCTCCTATATGACTCAGACTCCATGCCACTCAGGAGGTACCACTTCCCCCCTATTTTTCAATCGCTTTTGAAACATTGAGGACAATGTTCAGCTTGGTTGGGGGGAGAGTTGAGGAAGGAAGTATTGTTATTAATGCTAAGTTATTTTGGTAATTTAGTTGCTTTTTGCTTAATTTTAAAATTTTTTAAGTTTTTATTCTACTCTCCATGGTTATTAAGGAAAAATTCTCAAAAGTAAATGGGAAAAATTAAATTCTTATCTTATTGCCATAGTCTTAGAGTTTGTATTATGCTTACTAAAGTTGATGAATTGTTGAAACTTCTATTGAATTCAAGCTTAGTTCTTCCACTTTAAGCTATCCACACACTAAACACAATAGGTTCCAATTATAAGATGAAGAACTATTTCCCTCTTGACTTAGGAAAATTTTAGACTTGGTACCTTTGACCTCATTTTAATAGTGTTGAGACACCTTGTAAAAGGCCAATGAGCCTTTGGAAAAAGAAAAAAAAAAAGAAAAATGTTTTACTTGCCTTGAAACCCGAGCAAGGTTTGAGGGGTATATGGTGAAAATCTTTAAAACCTGGTGCCCTAAGCCTTCAATGGTTGGGAGTCACTGACCTCAATGCTCGTTATATGGGTGAATAGGTGAAGTTTAACATATTGTAGGTGCTTGGGTATTAAAATTCATTCTCAAAAGTCCGGGGTGAAATCCGAGGAGTTAGTGGTTGAAAAATCCTTAAAGCTTGATGCCCTAAACCTTGATTGGTTGGGAGTCATCGATGGACCCCCGTTACATGGACAATTTAGAAAAGAATGCCTTTAAGCTTTGCACTCCTACAAGAAAAAATTGTGAAAGAAAAGAGGTGCGTTCTTAGCCTATTGGAGGTTGATTAGTTTGCTAAGCTTTGAAAAGAACTAGGTTGAGGGGAGAGATTAGTTTGACATACTATATTCGGAAACTAATAAATAACACATATATTTTTGTGGAAGATTAAGTGTTGGTCCTTTGGGAGTGGAAATTATTTTGATACTCAAATTTGCATAATGCCCGCTCTTTGCATGTTGTGATAGGTAAGTTATTTGATGACTCTTATTGATGATTGAGTTTTATATCTTTGACTTGCCATGTGAGAGTTTGATCCAATCATGCCACTCATATCATTTTTTGGAGTGATTTGCATGATCCCTTTTATGTATATTATTATAGTTTACTTAGTTTTTATCTCCTCCATTGCTAAGGGACTAGCAATGAGTCGGTTGGGGGTGTGATTACTACCAAAAAGTGCTATTTTGTAGACCTAATTATAATGGTTTTAAGCACCTTTGTGTAGTAATCATATTCATTTAACCCAATTAATTCATTAAGGTCCTTAGTAATTGGTTTTAACCATTTTGTGGCAAGTTTACATGTTTATATCAGCTTATGAATCAATTCAAGCATGCCAAATGATGGAGGAGCTACTTGGACAAGTTAAAGCAAGCTTTTAGCTACACCAAAGCAAGCCAACAAAAGGAGAAAAGCAAAGAGAAGCAAAGAGAAGCAAAAAGAAGCAAAGAGGAAAACAGAGGACAGCAGCTGCAGTCTTATTTTGAACTTTTGGAGCACTTCCCGGAGTCCATTTTCTACATGCTACATACCATTTCAAATCTCAGGAAGTCAAGAATCCAACGCTTCAAACCGTGTACGATTTGGAGCTGAAATGAGGAAGATATGGCCTTCGGAAGACAACTGCTCTAGGCTTGTGCGAAAATTTCGCACAACACCTTCCAAATTCGCACACCCCCTTGCGTGGTGCGAATTTTCCCCTGTTTTTGCCAACTCCACACGAGATCTTTTCTTTTGGATATTTTTGTATAAATTTCCATTCTTCTCCTTGTAATCCACCAATCATAAGATTTCTTAGCTAGGAAGGTTGGAAAAACTTCTCTATTTATATCCCCTTGCATCCGTTGTAACAGATATTGATATATTGATAGATAGATATAGAAATATATAAAGTTCTTTTTTTCTCTCTTCTCCGGTTCTTCCCCATTTCTATTTTCTTAGTAGCCAAACATCCTTGGTGGATGAAATCCCCAAGGATGAGAGGCTAAAACCTTTTAAGTTTCTCAAAGTATGGATGTTATGTGATGGCTTGGATGCAATCCCATGGAAATTTCTCGCACCCGGAAGGTAAGGTAGTCGTTTTTCATTAATGGTTCATTAATGCAAAGTTTGGTTTTTATTTCCTTTGGACAACTTCCAACGGCCAATACTTGATAAGCTTTTGGATTTCTATCCATTAGTTATCTCCTACGAGCTATTGGAAGGTGAGGTTTTCAATTCCAAGTTTTTCATTAATCCGTTAGAACCAATTTCAATGGCCATTGAAAGGTGAGTTTATCACCTGGAATGACTTTGAGTTGCCAATATTTGGTAAGCTTTTGGCATTAGACCATTAGTTATCTCTTACGAGCCATTCAAAGGAAGTCTAAGGTGAATAACCATTGATGAAATTCACTACCATATGTTTTGCCATTTAAAGGATTAAAACTTGATTTGCTAAATCCATACCGGTTCGGGAAGCAAGCATCACCATAGTTGCAACCCCAACGCGAGGAGTCTATCCTGAGATTTGCAATTTGCATAAGAGCCAGAGCATAGCTATCCTATCTTTGAGAAACTTGTTTTTACACCCTTTCATTTTAGTCTTTAATGTTAGCTTAGATTAGTTTAAATCTTTCTAAAACATTTACATCTTCTTTTAAAGCTAACATCCATAAGAAAATCACCTATTTTCCTAATTTGAATATCACTTGTGTTTGCGAAAACCCTTCCTAGTGAGCGATCCTAGAACCACTATGCTATAGTAGCTTGGCTACTTTAGTAATAGTATTTAAGGTATAAATTTTGTTGATACACCTTTAAAGCAAAGCTACCATGAGTCGAATCAATATGCATTACAAACAACAGTATATATTCTGAACATAGTTCCATCTAAGTCAATCCCTAACACTCCCCTAGAGTTATGGAATGGTCACAAACCTAGTTTGAGACATATTGGCATATGTGGGTGCCCTGCGCACGCGTTAAAGGGAAAGACTGGGAAACTAGAACCTCGCTCTGAGGTATGCATGTTTGTAGGATATCCTAAAGGAACAAGAGGAGGTCTATTTTATAGCGCTCAGAATAACAAAGTATTTGTGTCAACAAATGCTACGTTTCTCGAGTATAACTATATGGTAGATTTTAAACCTAGAAGTAAAGTAGTTCTGGAAGAGTTGCTAGCTGATGAGATCAGCCCCATGCCAACAACAGTTGTTGAATGACAAAGAAAAGAAACCACTGCTCAAGATCTAACACCATCGCCACCACGACGTAGTGGGAGGGAAATAAGATTGCCCATTCGCTATCGTGAAAATGGAGAAGCACAAGTTGCAGTCACTGATGGTAGTGATGATGATCCATTGACATTCAAAATGGCGATGGATGATGTTGATTGAGAGAAATGGCAGGAAGCCATGAAACTTGAAATAGAGTCTATGTACTCAAATTCAGTCTGGAAGCTTGTAGATCTACCAGAAGGCATTAAGCCTATTGGTTGCAAATGGATCTATAAGAGAAAAAGAGGACCTAATGGGAAAGTAGAGACTTTCAAGGCAAGGCTAGTGGCAAAGGGTTTTACCTAAAAGGAAGGAGTAGACTATGAGGATACTTTTTCACCAGTTGCCATGCTAAAATCCATTAGGATTCTCTTGTCTATTGCTGCTTATTATGATTATGAGATATGGCAAATGGACGTCAAGACAACATTTTTGAATGGCCATCTTAAAGAGACTATTTATATGGTCGAACTAGAGGGTTTCGTGGTCAAAGACCAAGAGCAGAAAGTGTACAAACTACAAAGGTCCATTTATGGACTTAAGCAAGCTTCTAGATCTTGGAATATCAGATTTAACGAAGCCATAAAGTCTTATGGTTTTGAACAAAATCTGGGTGAACCTTGTGTCTATAAGCAAATAGGAGGAGATAAAGTGGTTTTCTTAGTTCTTTATGTGGATGACATTCTACTCATTGGAAATGATGTAGAATCTCTATCCAAGGTAAAGAACTGGCTAGCCAGCCAATTCCAAATGAAGGATTTGGGAGAGGCAAGCTACATTCTTGGTATCTAAATGACTAGGGATCGTAAGAATAGGCTTCTGACATTGTCTCAGGCAGCATACATTGACAAGGTGCTTGTCAAGTTTGCAATGGAGAACTCTAAGAAAGGGAATTTGCCTTCTCGACATGGAGTTCATCTCTCTAAAGAGCAGTGTCCAAAAACACCGCAAGATGAGGAGAAAATGAGACGAGTTCCCTACGCATCAGCAGTTGGTAGTTTGATGTATGCAATGTTGTGTACAAGACCTAACATATGCTTTGCAGTGGGAGTGGTTAGTCGATACCAGTCAAACCCAGGATTAGATCACTGGGTAGCAGTCAAGCATATACTTAAATATCTGAGAAGGAAGAGAAACTATATGTTGGTATACTCTAGTAGGGAATTGATTCCTATCGGATATACAGATTCTGATTTCCAATCAGATAGAGACTCTCGGAAGTCTACTTCTGGGGTTGTGTTCACTTTAAGAGGTGGAGCCATTATATGGAGGAGTGTCAAGCAAACTTGTGTTGCTGATTCAACCATGGAGGTTGAATATGTAGCGGCTTGTGAAGCAGCTAAAGAAGCAGTCTGGCTTCGCGAATTCTTGAAAGAACTGGAAGTTGTTCCAAATATGCATGAGCCAATCAGACTCTATTGTGATAATAGTGGAGCAGTGGCTAATGCCAAAGAACCTAGGAACCATCGCAAAGGAAAACACATAGAACGGAAATTCCACCTGGTAAGAGAGATTGTCAGTAGAGGAGATGTTTCAGTTGAAAAGATCGCATCTGCGAACAACATAGCTGATCCGTTCACTAAGACTTTACCGGCTCGGAGTTTTGAGCAACATCTTGAAGGGATGGGACTTAGAGACATGTCACATTTGCTTTAGGGCAAGTGGGAGATTGTTGGAATATGTGCCCATAAACAAATGAGATTTTTTTTATTTTGCTGATTATTAATTTTTTTTTAAGGAATTATTTCAATATTATTGTTGCATGCATGTTTTAGATGCTTTATAAATATCGAAAACCTTAGATTATTTAATTGTAACTTTAAATATTGAATATAAGTGTTATATACAAGAGGATAATATTTAAAGTAAAATAATCTAATACGTTCGTAATTAAAAATTAAAGTTGAGATCTTTAATTTAAAATTACTAGCGCGGTTCATTACATTCTAAATGAAATGATCTTATCCGGATTGTTAATAATGAGATTATTGGAATGAAAACGCTTTATATAATTTGATTATATAGGACTAGAACACGATTAATTATGAATCTCTGATAAATTCCGTTATAATATAGAGCATTCAATATTAATCAATGATGTTCATATATGCATTGATCTTAATTCTGAGTGATTAATAGACTCCTATTTATTGTATTGTATTTTTTAACATACCGGGTAATGACACAAATACATAGTGTCAAATTCTTGGTGTATTGGAAGTATAATAAAATAAATAGCCGAGAATATTAATATACAAGATGAAATCCATTCCTTCGTTAAGAAGTCAGATGGACGGTTCCCATAAGTATTGGTTCGGGCCTTGAATGATAAGAGCGCTCAATTTATGATTAGACCATAAATATATTATTCATTAGAGAACCAATGGCACCTAAGGAGAAAGATATAATTAAAGAGGTTAATGGAAAAACCTAGCTTTAATTATGAACCGTTTATGGAGGATTGATTCATATGTAGTGACTATATCAATGGGCAATTCAAATCCTTTGAATATATTTAATTTTATAATTTTAAGAGTGCAATTCCAAATTTTTAGTGGAGTAATTTTGGAATTAATAATTTTGATTTTTTAATTAAGTTGTTATTTAATTGTCAAAATTATTGGAGCTTAAAATTATAATGTCCATAGTTCCTCTCAACGGCTCCATTAAAATTATATGAACATTTTTTTTATATTGGGTTGATTTTATTAGTTTGGAATTTTGAATTCTAAATTAATTTCACACAATCTTGATTTGATTTATTTATTTTATAATTTGATTATTTAAAATATTTTTTGATACAATGTGGTGAAGATCACACTTACTTGTATTCCCTAAGAAACACTTTTTAAGTGGGGATCATGGGGAGAGATATTCTCTCCCATGTTTTTCAAAATTCAAAGAAACACTTTTTAAGTGGGGATCATGGGGAGAGATATTATCTCCCATGTTTTTCAAAATTCAAAATATGTCAGTTATTTTTTTCTTCGTGGTATTAAAAAGTTTTTTTTCTCAATGTTTTTCGGATGATGGGATGAGAATACAAGTTTTTCAATATATTAAGTTGTGTGATATAAAAACCCATAAAAAGATAAAATAAAAAAAAAGAATGAAAAACGCCCACTCGTTTTGAGTTCATCATTTTTGGAGAACATTAGAGAAAGATCCATGGTGCTTTAGAGGATTTGGAATTCTAAGATCTTTTTGGTGGAGTTCAAATTTATTAGCCTAATCGCAAAGTACAATTCTAAATTACCTATATTTGTTATTTCATTAAATTAATACAAGTATTGATCATTGAGAAAAAATTTTGAGAAAATTTTTCTGGCTTTCGTTTTTTTTTAATTATCTGGTTTCAAAACCAACATCCACATGTGAACTTGAACGAATGATGGTGGAAGGTGATTGATCTCTCAAACTATTCTTCGGGGTGAAGGGGAGGTCCACCTTCAATACCCATTAAGATATTGAAGTTACAAATTTACCCCCCATCGAAGAAGAAAAATTAATGATATAGGCATTACCTTTAACCATGGTAGGTATTACCTTTAATCGATGAGTGTATGAAACTTAAATCTTTTTTAAAATAATTCTTATTTTATAATTATTTTTACATGAGTGAGTAAAAACTTACTTTTTCATAGTTCTTTTTCTGAGATTGATTTTTTGAATTTAATAAATGGTTCAAAATATATTTAAATAAAATTTGACAAAAAGGTGTAATAAATAAATAAATATAACATTATTTTTTTCTTAGAGGTCTATTTAGTGCCAAAACTTCACAAAGATTGCATTTTTTAAATTATAACTTTAACAAAAATTTAAAGGGAAAAAAATTGGTCCATCCATTTTTGTTTTAAATAAGAGTAAATCACTGTAAAAGAAAAAAAAATTAGTCCAAAATTATATTCAAATTTTAAAAAAAAATATATTTGAAAATCCTCTTAGATAAGACTTAAAATAAAAAAAATTATTTTAAATTAAGAAATTATATTTATACTTAACTAAAATTTAATAATATTAAAATTATTATTTTTACACCATGGATTTTTCCATAAAGTTTAGAACAAAAGGAGATGTGGTCCTGAAAAGAACCCTTCTTGCAAAAGGATGTGGCCATGAAAAGAACCCTTCTTGCACGAGTCATCCATTGTGGAAGAAGGCCACAACCACAAAGAAAAAAAAAAAATACAGATAATGAAAAACTGACATCCCCTTTCCCCTTTTGGATTATTTGTTTAAAAGGGTTATTAAAAACTCAAAATTCGAAATTTAACCCTTCATTATTATTATTTTTTTACGTTATTTGAACAAAAATGTCTTCATTATTTTCTTATAAAAATAATTCTCTTTTAAAACCTACATATAAGTATTTGAAATAATAAAAGACATTTATGTAAAAAAAAAAAAATTGAGTTACTTTTTAAGTAAAAACTTGGGAAAAGTTAATTCACAAATTTGAAAATCATTTCATCTATTTTAACCAATTAATTCTTATATTTTGGAAGTTTTTAAACTTATACCAAATGACAAAGCATGCGGTTGACCTCTCCCTACCTAAGAGGCTCACCCTTTTGAAATTTTTTATATATACATAGATTTTTTAATAAAATATTTATAAAAAAATGGTAGTGGTAGAAATAATTCAAAATATATGATAGTTAAAAATTATTTTTAATTTATGACATTTTAAAAATTATTAATAAAAATTATTTTTTAAAAGACCAATAATTCCAATATTATTATAATATATTAAATTTGTGTTTCAAAAAATAATTTTAATATAAATTCTAAAATATAAAATTATATGAGGTAGTAAATGAATATTCACTTATTGTTTATCAATTATGTCTTTCGACTTAGTTTTAGATCCTAACTCACCCTTTGTAAAATTAATAAAATATTAATTAATTCATTTAAAATGAAATAACATACTCGTGACATCTTCCGATCATGATCATATCTTTTTTTATTAATTGAAATATGGCTACGTTATATCTCATTTAAACCAAGTTATGATCTTCGATATTCAATGTAGTTGACTATTAGAAATGTATTAAATTTTAGTTATAAAACTACATAGTAATCTAATCAAATGCAACTTGCTAAGGAATCTTTTGTGACAACTTTATTGAAACTTTATGATAATATCTAAGATATCTTCTTTTTGTTTATTTTCCTAGTGGGGAGCTCTAAAGGTTCACGTGGTAGAATTATCTGCCTCCACTGTGTCCATTTCTAAAATAAAAGTCAATATGGTAATGGGTCATTTGATTTATAGTCAATGCACTTGTCATCCCACAATTTTAGTCCTTTCATTTACTGGATTTTCTCTTCCAAGGGAAGGGGGTGACCCGGAAAAGATCTTTCTTTCTTTCTATTTGTGAAAGCCGTTGCCCGAGTGAGTGACCGAAAGATTGGTTTACTAATACGAAACTTGGAGCTTGAATTGAGAAAGAAGCAACCAAGCCGTTCACGAACACGTGGGAAGCAAACCCTCACTGGACTGAGAGAAAAGCAACTTGGATTTCTCACAGTGGATAGGTCCGATATTCAATATACACAATTACCATCCCAAAAAAGTAAAAAGAAAAAAAAAAATATAAAATATAAAATTTAATATAGAACTTAAAACTAAATAGTGTTTAATAGTATTAAATATTAAATTATTTATTTTTATTATATTTTATTTCTATTAAAAAGAAAAAAAATAATATGTTATTTTTTTCATTTAAAAAAAATTAAACATCTTGTCTTTTTTTATTCAGACAATTTATAATAAGTTATAAAAAGTAAAAAAAAATAATTTAAAGTTCAAAAGCAAATTGTTTTTAGTAAAAAACTAAAAAAAATAGAGTAATATTAAAAACTCCTTTTTATAATTTGATTTTGTATATTAGTTTTTGACAAGTTAAAAACTATATGGGGCTTCATTATTAAAGTAGTTATAAATTTATTTAAAATGTAGAAAAAAGACAAAGGAGAAAGGGAAAAACCCTTTGCCACCCAACCAATAAAAAGACTTCCACTAGTTTTTTTTTTTAAGTGTTATTTGATTAAAAGGGTAATTGGAAATCAGTTTTAAAAATCTAATCCTTAATATTTTTTAGTCTCATTTTAATAAAAATGTCTTTATTGTTTTCTTGTAAAAATAACATTCTCTTTTTAAGAAATATTTGTTTAAAAATGATGAAATAATTCCCAAATTGTGAATTTAACACTTCTCATATATATATATTTTTTAAAGTAACTCATTTTTGACATAAATACACTTTACCATTTCAAATATTTACATGTAGAACAAAAAGTTATTTTTATAGGGAAATAACATAAACATTTTTGTTAAAATGAGACAAAAAAAGGAAAAAGGGTTCAATTTAAAAAATCCGGGTTTCACTTTATTTACATGTAGGGTTAAATTTGTATATAAATCTTTTAATCAAATAACCCTTCTTTTAAAACACATTATAAATACTTAAAATAATTAATGGTATTTATGTCAAAAATAGGTTATTTTTCAAATAAAAACTTGGAAATGGATAAATTTATAAATTTGAAGAGTATTTAATGCCTTTAACCAATTATTTCTTTTTTTTTTTAAGTAGTTGTGATATAAAAACTAAAAAGCCACAGCCAAGAGCCAAGAGCCAAGAGCCAAGAGCCAAGCCACCACATTCCACAACCAGTCTCTATCTCCATCTCTCTTTCCTCAGTTTAATTTTCCGGGTGGCCTCTTCTCTATCAAGTCGTGTAGAATATATCAATGGCTTTGCTGTGCTCCTGTCACCATTACCACATCACCTAGTCTCAAGAGTGTCAAATTCAGATCTTTCTATCCACAATCTTTAGGTGGGAAGAGGGAAGTGGGAACACCCACTTTTTATTTATACTATCGACAATGCGTATCCTTTAGAAATTAGAACCACACATCACAGAAGAAGATGAATTATAGAATGAAGTTGTGTGCCTTCTCCTTCTTCCTGCTCCTCTTGTTTCAGAAATCCCCGGCTCAAAATGCTACTCTCGACCCATCTGAAGGTATCCCTTCCTCTACTATCTCTGTTTTCTGCTTTCTTTGTACACACTGTGTATAGAAACATGGATCAATACTACTTGCTTTTGGGATTGAGGTGGTGTTTCATTCAAACTTTACTCTTTCATTTCTTCTGCAATCCCTGCATCTTTTGCCTTTCGTCTTAATTGAAATTTGTTATGTGGGTATGTGAAATTCAAGTCCCAGAATTTTTAGATAGCATGTGAGAACAAGCCTTGTGGAATATCATTGGTATTATGTACTAGAGAATCCAATTTAGAATCTCAATTAATTAATTGCATTTTTAAGATGAAGTAATTGTGTTCATAACCACTGAAGTAATTATTTCAATGAAAAAAAAAAGTAATATTGCCTCAAAATGATAATATATAGAAATATTATTAGTTTATTTATGTGATATATGGTAAACTAATGGCATATTATTTTATTACTTTATTTTATGAAAAGATAATACATTTCTAGGTAATAATAATGTAATACTTATCATTGTGTCATACAAGTATGTAATATAGCATTTAATTATCATATTTCGTCTATGTCATTATCGTGAACAAACTTGTTTATAGAACATACTTCTATGTCCTTAGTTGATTTTATTGATTGGTTGAGGTCGGATAGAGGGAGATAGTTTTTGTTTTCTCTATCCTTTTTGGTACTATTTGGCGATAATGGTATACACCAGGTGTACATTGGTGTGCCCTTTTGGAGTTTTTATACAATTTGCACTTACCTATATATATATATATAAAATCATATTTCCTCCAAACAATATTTGGAGAGGATTTCAATTGAGGTAATACATCTATGATGTGACATGCTTAAAATATATCACTTGAGGTTAAAAGAGGATTCCTTCACTTGATGAGAACTCTTTTCAACTATCATTTATTACGGTTCCAATATGTTTTTGAAATAGAAATTCAATCTGAACTTGGGATTGAATATACACAAGTATATATGTTGTAATTAAATGAGATTTTACTCATATATTATTAAAATATAAGAAAAAAAGTAAGTAATTTTTGTATCAAACAATTCGTTGAGATCCAAACTTTGATTTGAATTTTAAGAAAATGAACTCCAGGCATCCACTTAACAAGGCCTTTAATACTATGTTGAGTTACTAACTTACCTAAAAGCTTAAACTGTTAGGACTTACCTCTGTAATTATAACATGTCTAATGTCTTAACAAATTCCAATCCAAAGAAAAAAAGGGAGAATTATCCAATAGGGTGGATTGGGCTGGAATAATTATTCGAAAGTGTGGTCTCTTCTAATAATTATTGGGAAGGACTTTAATAGACTTAAATACCAAAACTGCCCTTCAACTAAAACTTTTAAAATTCAAAGCATTTAAAACACTTTTTGATTTGTCAAGACATTTATGGTACATAGGCCCTACATTTATTATAATTATTGACATTTAAATTTAAAATCAAAATTTTGGGTTTAACCCTTACAATTATTATATATAATGATAATGTAATTTGTTATTTAAATTTACTATCTAAAACAAAAATACTTCTAAAAAATATTTTCAAAATATCATTTATTGTTTTTTTTACATTTTTCATTTTTATTTTAAATTTTAATTTTATTAAGAAAAAAATAATTTTTATAATTATATAATAAAAATGATGATTTGTTCAATATATATATATATATATATATATATATATATATATATATATATATTAACTTTAAATTGATAAATTATGCTTTTGTATTAAATTCAAGGAAGATAAAATATTTAATTTTTCATTGAGATTATCTAAAAAGAATAAGAAAATTATAGATAATGTTTAATTATTTTTTTATTTTTTATAATAAAATAATTTTAAAAAAATTATATGATTTTTTTTCCTTTGCATAGTGTTTTTTTTCTTAATTTTCATATATAATTTTTTTTTCAATGCATCGAGTGGATGATGTTAATACATTTGATATGTTGAATATGAATGAGGTATAAAAAGTGATCTTCAAGATTATTACTTTTATTATAAAATATAGGTGTAACAAAAATATGTTATAATTACAATATAAATACACTTACATTACAATACATTACAATAAAATCTAATTAGGAAAATTTTGAATTTTTTTATAAAAATGATAATTTTGTATGATCATACCATATTTCACAACATACTCATATCATAAATAATTTTTAAAACCAAATAAAATATATATATATAAATTATTAAATAATTTCAATGCACTGGATGAATGTTAATATCAATAATATATTGATACAATGTGTTAATACCAATAGGGTATGGATAAATATTTTTGGAATTATTACTTTCGTAATAAAATATAGGTACAACATAAATACATTATACTTACAATACAAATACACTATCATTACAATATATTATAACATAATTTCATTTATTTTTGTTTAATTTTTTCACGTGCTATATTATCCAATGAATAATTGTGAGTTGTTCCATTTAATAGTTGTGTGTTACTCAATTGAATATTTATATATTATTCAATTGATGAGTGCTCGTAAAAAATAATTATTCATTCTATTATGGTAATTAAGTTTTTAATTGTATGTTTCATATAT
Source organism: Vitis vinifera (assembly GCF_030704535.1). NCBI lineage: Eukaryota > Viridiplantae > Streptophyta > Magnoliopsida > Vitales > Vitaceae > Vitis > Vitis vinifera. The sequence goes on from NC_081814.1 coordinate 18,327,881, forward strand.
AAAGCGATATAATAACCTTAAGATATGGTCTTTATTTATGAGATATTAAAAATTATTTTTTTACAATGTTCTTTAAAAAATCTCAATTTTTTTGAAAAAAAATAGCAAATTTTTAAACAGTCACTTGATTGTTCAAAAGTGAACACCAATTTTTTTGGGCCTAGGAAATGTACTATTAATTACCTGTACTTATCATCATGTATGAGCCCCACATCATTGACAATCTCAAATTTATTTATAAATAATATAGAAAATATATTTAAGGGTAAAATTGTTCTCTAAAACTCTTAGAGATGAGTGAGCCTTTCTAGTAATTATTTCATCCAGCCTACTTTATTGGGTAATTCTTCCAAAAAAAATGTGGTTTACTTTTTTTTAAAATTTTAAAAGGTGTAAATATAAAAACTAATATACAAGTCTAGCTTTTAAAAGAATTTTTAATATGAGTGTATATAATTTGAAGCTTAACAAACTGAGTGGGGATATTTATTCATGGGAGTTGTGATTGGTGTGACAGTGGAAACATTGAATTTTCTGTTCAACAAATGGAACATGACCTCAACAGAATTTTGGAACATGAGTGGGGATCCATGCAGTGGACCTCCTATTACGCCGAGTCAATACGATGATATTTATTATAAACAAGCTATCAAATGTAATTGCACTTTCAATGACAATACCACCTGCCATATCTCACATCTGTACGTATCCACTCTCCTCTTTCTCTTGGTTTATGGGTCCCTAATTTATGTTGTTGTTACTCTTTTAACTTTATTTTATTTATTTATTTATTTTTCCTTTTAAGGATATGAAATTGAAATTTTACCAAATATAAATGACTGGAAGTTGGTTTGTTGGTACTGATTCAAAAGCTCAAAATTGCCATATTTCATAGTTTATGTTATTTTTTGGAAATGATACTCTTCATATATGTTCCATGATCTTTGTATTACTTAGTTGATGTGGAATTGAGTGATTGGAGAAAGAAAATTATTTATATTTCTTTTATTTTTTTCTCACTTTTTTCATCCCCAATCACCGACTACCCAAGGTGGAAAAAAAAAAAAAAGAAGCAATAGTGGAAATAGAAAAGTATATTAGATATACGTTCATGGAAGGTAGAAAAAGGAAGGAAGAATGATTAAAAATAAATGTTTCTCGATCTCTTGTTACTATTCATCATTTCTCTTTTAGAATACTTATGAATTTTATGAGAGAGACTCTAATTATATTTGTTTATCTTTTTTATTCTTCTTCTAGTATAGATCTTAGAACTTGTAAGAGGAAGGAAATATAGGGGGAAAAAAAGACTAGGAGAGGAAAAATTAAAGGAGAATACTAATAAGTTTGAACTCATTAGATTTTTCTTCACTCTTTTTCCAACTTTATTCACATAATTAATCAAAGAACGGATAGTTTAAAGTTGAATAAATATTTTAGAATTTTCCAAATGTAAGATTCTTCTTGTTTTTTTTTTTTTTTATTACAACAATATTTCTTTACATGTTTTCTCTTTTGCAATCTTTGACATTAAAACATTGATAAGAATTGGCTTGCATAAAATTTGAGTCTTTTCTAGTAGTCAAATGAAACAATTTGTGATAAAAGCATTTCCATAAAATTTAGAATATTTCTAAAATTCATTAACCAACATGGCACTAGATCTTGAAGGATTGAAAAATCAAATTATAGTTTTGAGATTGTCTTCTATTTTATTAACCTAGTAATGAATTTACTTTTTTTTTTGAAGTTTCTTCAACTACGACTTGAATATTAGAAAATTTCAATGGTGAAATACACTTTTATTTTTAAAATTAAAATTTTGAATTTTTTTTTTTGTTTTTTCAAAAGATGGTTGTATTTTCACATTTTTTCTCTAAAATTTGGCAATGTCATTTCTTCTTGTTTTAAGAAAAAGAGCAAACAAGTAGTTGATGAATATTCCTTTAAAACAAAAGTATATTCAATTAGCTATATACAACTTAATTTGATGAATCTACTATTTTTTATTTCAACATTATTATTATTTTTAATTAATTTCAGAATTACGCATCAGACAATATTTGAGAGGATTTCTTTAGTTCACATTAGATGTTAAAATCATTAAAGCAAGTTTTTATAGTTGTTAGTACGTAGTATAGCATTCTAACACAATTGTAAGGTCCTTAAAAGAATGCACAAACCTTTAGTTGGAAAAAGTTCAAACTGCAAATGTGCACTCTAACTAATTTTGTTGTTTATTACTTTTTCTTCCAGGAAAGTACTAAATTTGAACAAAACGGGATCAATTCCAAAGGAGCTCACAGCACTAACTTTTCTTAGTGATTTGTAAGAATCTTCTTAGTCTTTCTCTGTCTCCATTAAAGTTAGTGTGTAAAAAAAAGGAACAAATTTCCCATTTAAGGTGGGTCATTTTAGATGTAAAAATGGAATTTTTTAGTTAATTTGTTTTCTAAACTTTTTGCAGGAGGCTTGATAAAAATTACTTCACTGGGCCTTTGCCTTCATTTATTGCAAATTTATCTCGAATGCAGTTCATGTAAGTATTCTTACTCAATTGCTGATATTTGGCAGCATCCAACGCTCTTTTAATTTTCTTTCATATTATAGAATAGACTGTTCATTAGAAAAAAGGGAAACTTGGCCCCCCAAGTCCCCCCAGTTCTTTAACCAGAAAAAAATTTGTCATCCATAGTTCAGTTGGGAGCAAAAGAAGTGGATTGCGTAATGATAATAGTTGAAAACTTTGGTATTTTCTATTGACACTGAAACATCTAATGGAGTTCTGTTAGACACCAATTATTTTCACCATTTTTTCTTACAAAGCTAGTGTGTCATTTCTTCTAATCTTTTATGACCTGTTAGTTTCAATCTCTTTTTCTTATTCCACAATGGCTATTACTTCTGCTTGTTTTCATAATTGTTTCATACTACTAGTTTAGACCTACCAAAGAGCCCAGTTCTTACTGTAGAAGCCTGCAATTTATTTCATATGAAACATCATCTTATTTATGCAACCTTTTCTTCCTGTGGTTGTTCATAAGTTTTTAACATGGAGACGTCATCACTTGGTGCAATTTATAAAATCTTGATAGAGAATCCAATGGTTAAATGTGAGGACCTCTAAAAACAAAATCATAACTTTGCCCTTTTTAGGGAGGACCTTCTATTAAATAGTAAGTTCTGTAAGTTCTTTCTTGAAAAAACCATCATTTTCAGTGAAATTCAAATGCTATTTTGCAAATATTGCCAGTCCAGATGACAAGAATCTTTTTGTATTGTTTTTGTTATGTACATGTTAAACATATTAACACATGGATCTACATATTTTATAAACATAGTTTCTATCAACATTTCAATCCTTTTCCTTTTTATATGATATTTAATTATAATGTCTTCTAATATTTCTTTTTTTGTGCTCTGAATGCCTTATGTTGTATTTATCTGAATAGTGACGTTGGCCACAATGCATTATCCGGGACCATTCCTAAGGAGCTTGGAAATCTTAAAGAGCTACTAATGTTGTAAGTCCTTCTTGCAATGAAAACTCATTTGCTCTGTCTTTGTGCAAATGAAAGAAAACTACTAGAACAGTTATCTCTAAGAAAATGAACTTATAACACTAGAAGTTAGGCTAATGCCTTGGAGTTCTGATTAGCATTGATCAAGTAGGATCAACCCAAATGGAACTTATTTGTATTAAACTATTCAAGTGAGTGTGTGCAACACATCTATTTGTTTGGGGTGTGAAACAAGTGGAGAACTCATGGAGAAAAAGTTAACCTTTAACTCATTTGGTATGGCCAGTCAAGAAGATTGATGATGGAGAATATGAGAAACAAGTTTCAAAGATTTTTTTTCCTTAAGCACCAACTAAGGCCTTAGATAAAACCTCTATCTCTTCTTGTATTTTTTTTCTTCATTATTTTCTTCTCTCATTATTTGTCACCCTCAACTGCCACAAAGAAAAATAAAAGGCAAGCTGAAAAAATTGTTTCCCTTCTGATAAAGTTTTCTAACTTGTATAAGATTTACTAATTGCTTTTAATTTACTATATGATGAAGTGCATGCATTGCATACTTGCATGTGGAAAATATTGCAGTACTGGTGTGAGTTTGAAATTTGACGTTGAGGTGATAATGGTACCAGTGCTGTTGCCCTGAAGGTGGTGGTGTGAAATGAGAGAAGGGAATTTTTATGTAGCAGTGACAGGATCAAGTTGGTGGTAGTGCCATTTTTGAGATTTATCAAGTAACTATATTTAGATTACTACTGATTAGGCCCTTAGATGGAGAAGAAATGAGAAATGGAGCTCTCATTCCTTGGTGGTTAGACAGAGAGGCAATCGCTTTTGGTTGGAATAAGTTTGCTTTAGCCAAGCAAGTAGAAATTTGGCATATACATCAGCGTGTGTTGGAATGTATACAAACTAATATGATCATCATTTCCAAGTTCATTTTGAAGCAAAATGGATGTCATCATAATAATTCCAAAGGGGCACTGGGTTTATTCCGTTTGTTTAGGTTTACTGTATAAATACTCTGTTCATAGAGAATTTACTTTTTGATACATTAATTGAATATCTTCTAAATTTTGCATAAATAGTTTGAGTGCCCTTCATATATTTGGCTTGAATCACTGATAATCCTTCCATTCCATGTGGAAACTATATTCTTTGTAGTGGGTAGTTTGCTTATTAGAAATGGTGCTCAACTCATTCTTGTCACATTGTCAATGATTATTAAATATGTGCTCATGATAAGTAGTAGTGATGAACCCTAACAGATGTTGAGCAAATATAATTAAACAGATTAACCCTTCTGTTAAACAGATGAACCCTTCTGACCAACATCCATAAGAAAACAAAAAATCATGTTCTGTTTATGATAATCTTGAAGATCTCTCTCTCTCTCCCCCCCTCCCTCTCCCTCTCTCCTTCAGAGATGAGACTAAAATATAGATGCATTATTAAGTTTAAAAGGAGACTTGTTAGAAACAGTTAAAATAATATATATTTTTTAATAAAATGAATGGTACACCTAGTTAACATATAACTTGCAAATCCTATTTTGATCCTGATGATTTTGGGGTAAATGCCTTTTGATTTATTCCATGCAGGGCTATTGGTTCAAATAACTTCTCTGGAACTCTCCCTCCAGAACTTGGAAATCTACCCAAACTTGAGCTGATGCAAGTTTTCTTTCTTTCTTTCTTTCTTTTTATCTTTTTAATAATTTTTGTGTTTGCATTTGTGTGCTTGTGTTATAGTAGTAGATTATTTAACTTTACTGTGCTTGCAAGCTAAAGAAAGTAAGTTTGTCAATTCAACAGTTTCATAGACAGCAGTGGAGTGGGTGGTGAGATCCCCTCAACGTTTGTTAAACTTAAAAACATGCGAGAAATGTAAGAAATCAGTAATGGCACTTTATATTTATTTAAGCATTATTCTTCTTTACTGATGAATTTTGTGTTTCCCTTGCTTAGTACAATTCTCCCCTTTCTTTCAGGTTTTTATCAGACACTCCACTCACAGGAAAGATACCAGACTTCATAGGGAACTGGACAAAGCTCAAACGATTGTAAGTTAAAAGAAAACAAAATCGGCTTTACCTTAAAAAGCAGGCATGTTTTAGATGATAAGTCATATTTTATCATTGTCCTCTATAGAGTTTATCATATTCTCAAACAATTATGCCTAGTAGAGATATGATTTTTAAATGGTAACTTTCTCAAATGCACTTGTAGGAGAATTCAAGGGAACTCTTTCGAAGGTCCAATACCATCCACTTTCTCTCAATTGATCTCAATGGAATCTCTGTGAGTTTTCTTCTTCATATATATATATATATATATATATATATATATGTTGGATCTCTCTCTCTCTCTATATATATATATATATATGTTAGTACATGTATATGTGCATGCATGTATAGCTTGTTTGACTAATGTTTATGAATAATTATGTAGGAGAATAAGTGATCTTGCCAATGTGAGCTCATCTCTTGATTTCATCAAGGATATGAAGAATTTAACAGACTTGTAAGCAGTCCTCTGTTCCTTACAGATATGTTGAGCTTCTTCTTTCCTTCCGTTTTTTTTAAAATATGTTCATTAATTAACTTAAGTCCATCCTGATATTCTTGCTTAGAGTTCTAAGGAACACATTGATCTCTGGTAGTATTCCATCTTATATTGAAGAATACCGCAGTTTAGAAACACTGTAAGTTCTTTTTGCACATTTAATAATGAAATGCCAACATAAATTAACCTAATTTTCTTTTATTTGATCTATTTCTTTGTTCTTTTATTTATTTCTGCAGGGATTTGAGTTTCAACAACATAACAGGAAGAATTCCAAAAGCTTTGTTCAACATGAACAATCTCACTGCCTTGTAAGGATCAAATAAGCCCTTTCCTCTTTTTCTTGAAGATCTTGCCTATGCTACTAACCAACATCGTTTTCTGGTTTCTCTTCTACTACTATTTCAATGTTCAGGTTTCTTGGAAACAATAGCTTCTATGGTCCTCTTCCTGAAGAAAAAAGTGATAAGCTTCAAACCATGTAATTTCTTGTTCTATTTGGATTGATCTATTGGGATTTATGGCCAATACTTTCACAATGCACAAAAAATTTCTTTGCATTTGTGTTTTTATGTGTGTGTATGCATGCATGCCATGCCCTCCAACCACCCCATCCAACCTTCTTTTTGTTCTTTAATGGGTTAAATCTGGAATTACTATTTTTTTTCCAAAAAGATTTGGAGAAAAAAACTGATGCTGTTACCATTGGACGTTGAAATTTGTCCTCAAGAATGCCTTAGATAGAACTTTTAACCTTTCTAGCTTTGTTAAAAAATATGAACTGATGCAGTTTCCATTGCGACAAGCTTTCTAACTTGTCCACAGCATGTTATAATCATCCATTTTGCAGAAGTTATACAATCTTGTCAGATTTCTTTAATATCATGGTTTTATTGTGTATCATGTACCTGCTAACTGTTAATATGTTTTTGCATACAGAGATTTGTCATACAATGAGATATCAGGAGGCTTTCCTACATGGATTGATCCAACTTTACGATTGTATGTCCCTTGAGTCATTATTCATGCTTTGTTTCATCTTAATTTTCTAGCTAATACACATTCCTCCGAGCAACCTAAATAGGGCCCTATTTCTTTATTTTTCAATGTGTATTGGACCAAAAATTTTGGATGAAGAAAATCACCCATTTCCATTTTAGATACTTTGCATTAATTGATTTTTTTGGTGGTTTAATGTTTGAGAAGTATATGTTGATACCTTTGCATCTTTTTCTTGTTCTTATATTTGTTGTATAGGTTCTTGACATTGTAATAGTCGTTATTTTCTGATTGGACCTCACAATCTCTTAATAAGAGTTCAGGAGCTAGCTCTGAGGCAGAAATTTTTGTGTCTTATAATTATTTTTGCCATTTGTTCTTGAATTAAAAACATTCTTAGAGCATGGTTAGGAAAGATGAAGATTGCAGTTCAAAGCATAGAGATTGAGTATTTTTATGATAAGACTTCACTATTGATAGTGGCTTCGATTTCCTCTTAGACAGAGCAATTTTCTTAAATCCCTTTCCTATTAATTGCTATATTGAATTAAAAATAATAATAATTATGCAATTCCCAATTTTATTGGCAAACTCACATGTAAGATTTGAATTTCAAATCTTGTCCTTGATGAATATGGATTCTTTTGACCATTTTTCATTTGATTTTATGAAAAGTTTTAACCTACCTAGCAAGTAAATTTTATTTTATCATCTCTTTTCATTTTGGACTCATCGGCCTGTAAACTTGCTTATATCCAAAAACAGTTTGGGCATTGACATTTCCCCCTCTGTTTCTTTTTCTTTAATCATGCCATTTTTTTATATCAAACACTAATGCTCCTGCCAGTTTCAAATATTGACTTCTCTCATTTTTCTTTCCATAAATTTTATGCAGGAATTTAGTGGCTAATAACTTTGTATTTGACAACACAAACAAGACGTAAGTAGTAGTTCTGATCTATTTAAAAGCTAGCTTAAAAAAGAAGCAAAGCAGTTTTGCTTGCTGTGGAATGCATTCTCTCATTAATTCCCCATGAGATGTACACTATTCATTAATTTGTGCTTGCAGTATTTTTGAAGGACTGGATTGTCTTCAGAGGAACTTTCCATGCAACACTTCACGCTGTAATCCACTTTATTCTATTACATATTTCTTATTTAATCCTTTAATTTTTTGTTTAATTCAAGTCCCTATATACAAAAAGAGAGATACTATAAAAGGTTTATTTTTCACTCACCTCCTCTGAAGTTTTGACTAAACATACTTAATTTCCATTGTTTTGAAATTTCATCAAATGCCTCTAACCTTTTTATTCGTTATTTTCACTCACTGTCCTCTAATTTAAAATAAGGAAGGTCTTTAACGAAATTTCAAACCAATGGGGACTAGTTGTATTTAACTAAAACTTTAAGGCATGCTAACCATTTTCTAATAACTTTAGTATGAAATTTTGATGTTAAAATTTTAATTGATTATACCTTTATTAGTTTTCCAACTCTACCACCCTGGCACCTGCCACTGCAACATGTACTTAGGAGAAATTATTGTAGTTGCTTTCTGAACAACAGGGTAAAAAATGACAGCAAAACCATTTTTTTACCTAATTGAATTTCCTAAAAAATGTTGTCAAATAGCTTCCCCCGCCCACCCCCCCTCCCCCCCCCCCCAAAAAAAAAAAACAAACAGTAACATATACATTACAGAATAGGGAGTTCAGCTAATTCACAAACTTATTAGCCCTATTAAAATTCTATTTATAGTTTTAGGATTAAATCAAATGCAATAGTTTGATGTATATTAAATGGCTCTCATTTAGCATCATTGGCCAATTGGAATACTGTTATTTAGATTTTTATTTATTTATTTATTTGCATCAATTCTTACTGTTCTTCACTCTACACAAATCTCGATGAGATCATGAGCTAGGTTTTAATTTTCGTAACAATTTTCTTATGACTGTTCAATGTTGATTGATGTCAATGCAATATGTCTAGTATTGAGACTTTTTTTCACCTTTTTTATGCACTGAAAAAGCAAACACTACTTTTTGAATTAAAATTTGTCCGATAGAGGGTGTCATCCTTATGGTTACAATACACCATCAATGAAAAAGCAATAATTCAGAGAGAAAATAGGATAGTTTTTGGAGAGGGTGGTAATTGGGAAGAGTGGAGTCTTGATAGTGTTTAAGATGCAACAATGTTGTTGCTTTCATCTTCTTTGATGAATAAGTGTTTTGTTTTATAGCTCATAGGCGTCTCTTGGAATAGGAAACCAGTGAGACTAATTTTAGTTACATTAATCAATCATAAATACTAAAATGTACTTTTTCACTCACCAAATTCTAGTAGTTCTTCCTTTCCTTTGCCAATATATCACCACTTCAGTGAAGTAAAAGATGTTCCCACATTGACTAATGCTTTATATAGCAGATACCAACGTCTCAATCAAGTGTGGTGGACCAGAGGTGATAATGCCTGATGGCATGGTATATGAGGCTGATAACTCAATTAGTAGCACTGCATCAACATCATTTCATGAAAGCAGATCAGAGAAATGGGCTGTTAGCAATGTGGGTTTGTATGTTGACAAAATTGCAAATACCACATCACAAGTTAATGGCACTAACACCCCAGAGCTTTTCAAAACTTCAAGGATATCACCGGGCTCGCTTAGATACTATGGCCTGGGTCTCCAGAACGGACCTTATATTGTAAGTTTGCAATTTGCAGAAATGTTATTTAAGGATCCGAGCACACGAACTTGGGAGAGTACAGGAAGGCGTGTTTTTGATATTTATATTCAGGTAATAGTAGTACATCAAAAAACTTACCATCCTCATTTGATAATCATTGTACCTCCCTTGTATGAGATTTCCACTGTTTTATCTTAGCCTGTCTTCATTTGTCCTGCAGGGAATTCGACTAGAGAGGGACTTTGACATATCAAAAGAGGCAGGTGGGGTCCAGAGAGCAGTTGTGAGAAAATTCCATGCTACTGTGTCGAAGAACTATCTTGAAATTCATTTGCTTTGGGCTGGTAAAGGTACTTGTTGCATCCCATTTGAAGGTTATTATGGACCATCCATTTCGGCCCTAAGCGTTGTTTCAGGTATCACACTTGAACGATAGTTTGTAATTTTCATTGAATATGAGAAATATCACCAAATAACCATTGTTTGCTAATTTATTTTGCTTAGCTTTGGAAAGAATGCCACCTCCTCCATCAGAGACAAGCAACACTGGGTTTATTGCTGGTATTGCGGTCGTAGCTGGTATTGTATGCTTTATACTTGTATGTGCAGTTTTTTACATCCAGAGGAGAGGGTCTAATGTCAATGAAGAAATAGGTATAATATAATTACTTGATTATTTTCCTGTCTTCTTGGTGTTTGAAAGAAATATGTGCTTAAAAGGGACTATTAAGGCCTTCTGCACTCTGGAATTATACTCCTTGAAAATGTGAGAAAATGGCTCCCTTTATTATTTTTGGGATGCCACTTTCTAATAATAAATAGGATGAACATGACAATATTAAACTATCTCACTCTATATCTAAATCCTTTGATAATTATTAGGCTATGATATTAGAAAAGATTGGCATTGCAGTTTTCATAATATCCTATGCTAGAACTCATATGGTTGTCAATTATCTTATATGAATTTGCAGAGCTTCTTGAAATAGGCCCCAGACCGAACACCTTTAGTTATGCAGAGTTGCGAACTGCAACAGGAAACTTCAATCCTACAAATAAGTTAGGGGAGGGTGGATTTGGAGTTGTTTTCAAGGTAAACTGAATTTTACATTTTGATTTTGTAATCCATGAAGACATTCTCTTTGCATTGTATTGAGAAAATTGAATGCTTCTGATTTTAGGATTTGATTTGCCAAAAAGAGCATGCAAAAGTTTCTTATACTGATTTGTGGTATTTTACAGGGCACTCTTCTTGATGGGAGGGCAATAGCTGTGAAGGATCTTATGGTTGCATCTCAACAAGGGAAGAGTCAATTTATAGCAGAGATTGCTACCATATCTGCGGTGCAGCATCGCAACCTCGTGAAGTTGCATGGATTCTGCATCAAAGAAAATAAACGGCTCCTAGTTTATGAATATCTTGAAAACAAGAGCCTCGATCATGCTCTCTTTGGTATGAAGATGTTTAAACTACTTCCATTTCACACTGATATGAACCTTTGAAAAAAATTTCTCCATAGTATTAATAGGTCTTCATTTATAACTGATTTCTTTTTTGCTATATATGGTAGTTGCAACAAATATTAGACAAGAAGAAAAGTTAACTCTGGATTTTATAAATTTCTTTTAGTGAGCCTGGAAACTAAGCTGAGCTGAATATCATAGTTGGTTGTGAGGTGAATTTTTAGATGCGAGGAAACTTAAAAACGAACAAACAAATTAATAATAAGATTCAAAATATTTTTGTATTTGTATTTGCAGCCAAACAAATGATAAATGCATGTTAACAAAAGAAACGTAAACATAATGTATATTACCTGGTTTGACCTTGTGTGATTTACTACTTTCATCAATATTATTAAATTGTTGAATTATTTGCATAATTATCTTGCTGCTCAACTCATTCTGAAAATGATTGCATACACTTCATATTCTGAAATATCTATTTTCTCAATGTAACTTAACTTGGATCTTGAGTTTTCTTCCTAACTCAATAATTTTTTCCCAGTATTTGCAACTTATTCTTTTCTAGAAATGATTTTGAACTCTAAAGTTCTTACAGTCAGGTTTATGACTTATTTGAAGGTTTTGACTAAATGGGTAGCACTATTTGCAGGGAAAATTGATTTACATCTTGATTGGCCAACCCGCTATAATATATGTTTGGGAACAGCAAGAGGGTTAGCTTATCTTCATGAGGAATCAAGGCCGAGAATTGTACACCGGGATGTCAAGGCCAGCAATATTTTGCTTGATGCAGAACTCTGCCCCAAGATATCAGATTTTGGATTGGCAAAGCTGTATGATGATAAGAAAACCCACATTAGTACCCGGGTTGCAGGCACCATGTAAGCAAACTCCTTTGACAGTTTCCTTGAATCTGTTCTAATGTTAATTTATTATACAATCATAGTCGAACATCATTAATGAAATAAAAATAAATAAAAAAATAGAGCGTTTGATGTTTTTACATATAAGTTTGAGAATGGTGGACCAATTGATTTCTCCATCTTTTACTTTGACTAATATCAATTCTAATATCATGTAAGAGGAAGTATCGAAGAAATGAATTCCTCTTGATATCTGATAGTATAAAATTTGAATTCAGTTCCTATTTTGGGAAATTCAGTGAATTTTGAGGCTTTATTGTTGAATTTGTACGTATAATGACATATCTTCATCTACTTGACCTCCACTAAGCCAATTTTATGTAAACTTCCAGTGGCTATCTGGCACCAGAGTATGCAATGCGTGGGCATCTGACAGAGAAGGCTGATGTTTTTGGATTTGGCGTAGTTGCTCTAGAGATCCTCAGTGGGAGACCAAACACTGACAACAGCTTGGATGCGAAAAAGATGTATCTTCTTGAATGGGTATATAAAAATGGTGTTTCGTTTTCCTCTTCTTTTCCAAAATACCATTGCCAACTTAACTTATTCTTTCTCTGTGGTTATCTACTGTTTTTAGGCATGGACTTTACATGAAAACAACCAAAGTATGGATTTGGTTGATCCAACATTAACAGAATTTGATGAAAATGAAGTCAATCGAGTCATGAGAGTGGCTCTCTTGTGCACCCAGGGATCACCAATGTTGCGGCCAACCATGTCACGGGTTGTGGCAATGCTTGTTGGAGACGTTGAAGTAAGTGCAGTTACATCAAAACCCAGTTATTTAACAGATTGGCATTACAATGATATTACAAACAGCTTTTTGAGCGAAAATACTCAAACATCTACTGCTTCAACAAGTATGACAGACCAAGTGCCGTCCCCTGTACTTCACATTGAACCAATTCTCCGTTGAGTCATTAGAGAAGGGAGGTAATGCATTTTTGTCCATGCTATAATATTGTATCATTGTCATTGGGAGCTCCATTTGCCTTGTGTAGTTCTCTCCTAAGCCATGAATTTTCTCCTGGAAATTCCTAGTTCCTGCATTGGTATCATATGTATATAGAAAGAGATTTCAGAATGAGTATGAAGCATTTTCAGCCTTCAAACGACTGGGAGGTTTTAATTTTTGGTAAGTTACTTGTATGATATAAATCTGGGAGAACAAACTGAAGACCAATTTTACTTCAATTTATGTTTATGCTAATTTTATTTTATAAAAAATACAAAAATGTTCTCTCCAATTTGTGTGCTATGATTTCATTTGAAAAAAAGGAAATCTGTAGGTGCTCAAACTCACCGTGTAAATTTGAAAATAACGAGGAGAATAAGACGCTTTGTATTTCTTCTCTCTAAGATGAAATGTGTGTTTTAGTATTATGATTTTCTCAATAAAAATATTTGGTAAATTAAACATCAAACTACTTGGCTTGGAGCTTCATTTACCACCTTCAACTCTCGAACTCACTAGGTTTTCAATTTCTATATATCCTCATGTGCTAGTCTAGCATGTCCACGACCTCATTGTCATTATACATGTCTTCCTTTGTTTTAGTCAATTGCATTCGGTTCATCCCATGATCTTAGAGATTTTGCCACATGGTCAAGAAAATCTAAGGCTTCATTAAGTCTCTTATGAAATCTCCATCACAACCCCAAGAAGTTGCTTGATTGAGAGAGATATCTCCCTATAAGAGTAACCAACAAGCATCAATGATGAGGGCAGACATTCATTGTTTTCTTTTTATATCTCTCCAAACAAGCAAATTTCCCATTTTAAGAAGCTACAAAGTTTGTTTCCCTTTAACTCACTAGTGCGATGTGTAAGGAAGTACTTTTCAAAACTCTACTTTAAGTTCCGGCTATGTTTAATTACTTTGGAGCCTCAATGATTTGATCCATGTTTTGCCTTCTCTTTCAAAGTAAATGGGAAGAACTTCAACAGAATCAAATAAATAGATATGTCACCCTCTTGGAAAATGAAGCACACTTCTTTTTAAGTCTTTCATGTGAGAGTACGAGGAATTCTCATTCTCTAATCCATGAACTGAGGACGTATTGTCATTCACTCATTTAGTAGCATTATGCAAAGATGGTGCACTCATCTTTGGTGGGTGCATGTGATCCCTCATTTTGTGGAAAATATGAACGTTTTTCTCAGTAGTTGCATTTTGACTTGAGTGGTCTTGATTTATTTTTATCTTAAATATAAATGGACCTTATTTTAATTTTGTTTATAGAGGGTTATTATTATGATAGAGTCCTTAAAAGTATGATATAATATAACAATAAATGATCAAATTAACTAATATTTATATTATGATTTTGATTCGCCTTGTTCCTGATAGGCTAGGAACGCACCTTTTATTCACAATTCTTTTCACTTACTAAACTTAACCAATTCACCCATGTAACAAGCAGAGGATCGGTGACTCCCAACCAATAAAGGCTTAGGGCACCAGGCTTTAAAGGCTTTCGCCACCCCTTCGGACCATGCTCAGGTTTCAAGGCAAGCAAAGAAGTTTATTCTATATATTTTTTTTCTTTTTTTTTTCTTTTTCTTTTTCTTTGTTCTATTTTTTTCAAAGACTCATTGGTCTTTATGAGGTGTCCCAACACTATTAAAGAGAGGTTAAAGGTGTCAAATTATGATTTCTCAAGCTTAGAGGGTGAGATAGTTTCACATCTTATAATCGGAATCTAATGTATGTGTGTGCGAATAGCTTAAGGTGGAAGAGATAAGTTTGCATGCAATGGGAGTTTCAACAATTCATCAACTTTTAGAAGAGCATAATACAAACTCTAAGACTCATGTAATCAAGTTGAAACTCAACTTCTCTTATTTAATTTTGAGAGTTAATCCTTAATATCCATGGAGTTTAAAGCAAAAATTTTAAAATTTAAACAAAAAGTAGCTAATTTAACTAAGTATGATAAAAATTTAAACTAATGCTTACTTCCTCATCTCTCCCCCCAACCGAGATGAACATTGTCCTCAATGTTTGAATCGAAAATAAGGAGGAAGGAAGTGGTACCTCATGTGATGTGGACTTAGAGTTGAGAAGGTTGAACCACCTATTTCAAAATTCAAAAATTGAATGAGAGAGGAATTTATACTAAATATTTACAAAAATGATGAGTGGGCCCCACTTTGAGCAGCTGAGGACAAGGCTCAAAGGCTCCATGCCATGATGGTATACTGATATAAGTTGCAATGACATTTGAATGTAGCTTGCAGGGGTGTTAAAATTGGAGATTTTTGGCTAAAACAGGGGAAGCTTAAAAATTCGCACAAGGGAAGAGTGGTGCCAAAATTTCGCACAAGGGGGGGGGTGTTATGCGAAAATTTCGCACAAGCACTATTCACCCGTCCAAATGCAAAATTGGATTCTTTCAAATGGTGATAACTTCTTCGTTTCAAATCCAAATCGCACACCGTTTGAAGCACTGGACTCTTGAATTCCTAAGATTAAAAAAGAGATATGGTATGCATAATTTGAGCTCCAGAAAGTGCTCCAAAAACGTGTCCAACAGTAGCAAAATGAGGTGCGGCTGCAACATTCCCTTTCAGCTTTGCACAGTCGTCTTCAAACGGCCATAACTTCTTCGTTTTAACTCCAAATCGAGCACCGTTTGAAGCTATGGACTCCTGACTTCCCAAGCTTTGAAACGAGATATAGTACGCATGAAATGAACTTCAGGAAGTGATCGAAATGTTCCCAACAGTTGCCGAAATGGGGTGGTGCGAATTGCTTTATTTTGGCTTTTCTCCCTTGTTTGCCTTTGTTTTCACCATAACTTCGATTTTTGCAAGCATCATACCTGTATGAACACTTCAAAACTCATCTTAAAAACATATTAAAACTAAATTAAAGCTAAGAATTCAAACTAAAACATGCATGAATTTAAAGAAAGCATATAATTTAAATGAAGCTGATAGCATGTACCCCAAAAAGAAGATGAACTATTTAGCTCATCCTCACTCACACACCCACTTCATGCTGAATTCTCCCTGGATCCCAAACAAAATTGGCATCCTTCCCATTTGGTCCAAGGGAATTCGTTTCTCTTCTCTTCCCTGGAGAAGTGGATGCTTTAAAGGGTTCAAGTAACCCTTTATCATCTTGAACCTTATGATTTTCAATGGAAGGTTGGTCCATAGAGTTGTCATAGCAATCCCCCACCAAAGTGTCGATCATCAACACTTTCCTTGATCTTTTTGCATTGGTTCCTTGAAGGTTATGGTGGGGTTGAGGAGGAAGCTTCCTTTTCCCCCTTGCTATGTCGAGATTGGTGAGCTTCTCAATGGAGTCTTGAACTTTTTCTATCCTTAGTGATAGATCATTATAAACCCCCTCCATTCTTACATTTATTGAACTCTCCAAATTATCAATCTTTTCATTAAGATGAGAGTTGATCTTTTGTTGCTCACCTACAAAGTCCTCCATGACTTTGCTTATCTTCAAAATGGCTTACTCCAATGAAGATGTACTCATTGATGGTTGAGGTTGAGGTTGGGTTGTAAGGTTGGGATGGTTATTCCAACTTGAGGTGTAGGAGCTTTGGTAACCGTACATGTCTCTCACAGTTGGAATGGTAGGGCACTCCCCTACCGTATGCTCATATGAATCATCTCCATTCAAAGCATACTTACTACCCCATTGGCTTTGTTGAGCTTGCCTTTTCCCCAATTCAATCCAATCCCTCATGGATAGGTATGCAAATTTGTCCTTCTCATGATCATAATGAGAGCTTTGATCTTCATGTGGAATTTCCATTTCTAAAAAAAATGATATTCAACTAAGGCTCTTTTCTTCAACTTGTACCAGGGTTCCCTCTTGGTCTCGAATCCAACAAGGAATACACAAATTGAAATTAAAACAAAAATAAAAGAAAAGAGAATAAAAAATTTAACTAAATAAAAACTAAACTAAAAAAAATTATAAGAAAACTCACCAAACTTGTGATGAAGATCACAAGTTACCCTTAATGGTTGCTTCACTGTGCTTGTGGCACCTTCCCCGGCAACGGTGCCATTTGATGCGACTCATGGTAGCTTAGCTTTAAAGGCGTATCAAAAAAATTTATACCTTAAATACTATTACTAAAGTAGCCAAGCTACTATAGCATAGTGGTTCTAGGATCGTTCACTGGGAAGGGTTTTCGCAAACACTAGTGATATTCAAATTAGGAAAATAGGTGATTTTCTTATGGATGTTAGCTTTAAAAGAAGATGTAAATGTTTTAGAAAGATTTAAACTAATCTAAGCTAACATTAAAGACTAAAATGAAAGGGTGTAAAAACAAGTTTCTCAAAGATAGGATAGCTATGCTCTGGCTCTTATGCAAATTGGAAATCTCAGGATAGGCTCCTCGCGTTGGGGTTGCAACTATGGTGATGCTTGCTTCCTGAACCGGTATGGATTTAGCAAATCAAGTTTTAATCCTTTAAAATGGCAAAACAGATGGTAGTGAATTTCATCAATGGTTATTCACCTTAGACTTCCTTTGAATGGCTCGTAAGAGATAACTAATGGTCTAAAGCCAAAAGCTTAGCAAATATTGGCAACTCAAAGTCATTCCAAGTGATAAACTCACCTTTCAATGGCCATTGAAATTGGTTCTAACGGATTAATACAAAACTTGGAATTGAAAACCTCACCTTCCAATAGCTCGTAGGAGATAACTAATGGATAGAAATCCAAAAGCTTATCAAGTATTGGTCGTTGGAAGTTGTCCAAAGGAAATAAAAACCAAACTTTGCATTAATGAACCTTTAATGAAAAACGTCTACCTTACCTTCCGGGTGCGAGAAATTTCCATGGGATTGCATCCAAGCCATCACATAACATCCATACTTTGAGAAACTAAAAGTTTTAGCCAATCATCCTCTGAGGAAAAGCCCTCAGAGGCTGTTTGGCTTCCAAGAAAATAGAAATGGTAAAGAACAGGAGAAACGAGAGAGCTCTGTATTTTACTAAGTGTCAAAACGTAACCTATGTTCTATATCTTCCAAGAGGTGATTTCCACCCCTTATATAGTCTTTACAAAAGCAAAAGCTTGTGATTGGTTAGTTACAAGGATAAGAAAGGAAATTACATCACAAAATACAAAGGAAAATATCTAAAGTGGAGTCGGCAAAAACAGAGCAAAATTCGCAACACGCATGGGTTATGCGAATTTTGAAGGTGTTATGCGAAATTTTCGCATAACCTGGAGCAGTTGGCTTCCGAAGGCCATATCTTCCTCATTTCAACTCCAAATCATGCACGGTTTGAAGCGTTGGATTCTTGACTTCCAGAGCTTTGAAATGGTATATAGTATGTAAAAAATTGACTTCGGAAAGTACTCCAAAAGTGCGAAAGAAGACTGCAGCTGCTGTCCTCTTTGCTTCTCTTCACTTTGCTTGCTTTTCCTCTTTTCCATTGTTCTTTCCTTGCATACTTTGAACGACTTTGGCAAAGGGATATGGAGCTCCAAAGCTTGGTTCTTCATGAATTTGAGCTTCCAAAAGCTTTGCCATAACTTGTCCAAGTAGCTCCTCCATCATTTGGCATGCTTGAATTGATTCATAAGCTGATAAAAACATGTAAACTTGCCACAAAATGGTTAAAACCAATTACTAAGGACCTTAATGAATTAATTGGGTTAAATGAATATGATTACTACTCAAAGGTGCTTAAAACCATTATAATTAGGTCTACAAAATAGCACTTTTTGGTAGTAATCAGTTCCATTCCATTTATACATTATTTAGGCTTGAAATATCTTGCATTGTACATTACTTTGGTGTATTAGGAGTTTCGTAGAAGATCCAAGTCATTGATTCTTTGCAAGTAGATTTGTTTACAATTGATTCATGGATTTAAACAATCCATTTGAGATTGTAATGCACTACCTCCTTATTAGAGGGATGACTAGTTTTGATCATAGAGATGAGTTTTCCATGGTGAGTCCACAATGAATCATGTATAGACATTAACTATTGGGTAATCATTTGAGGTATGAGTTTTCCATTTGAGGTATGTATGGTTAGACATTGTATAGGGTCTACGATGAATTATGACATTGACTATTGGATAATCATGATTTACCAAGCTATTGTACTGCATTGACTTAATCTTGAGGGAATATTGAGCTTGTATTGAAGTCATTAAGAGGTTTGACCTATGAGTGAAACCCTAAAATGGTCATATATTTCCTAAGTATTGGGTTACTATTGATAGAAATTGGTGGCGATAGAAATTCTTAATAGAGACACTATAACATCTCATGGGTTCAAGACAACATGTCCCCTTGGGTGATCCTAAGGACATATAATCAAGAAAACAATAATCATAGTATTCCTTAATTGGAATTTGACATTTGCTCTTTTTGAGTAAGAGTATGTTGGTTAATCATATAATAAGAAGATTTGTAAATAAAGGGTTAGAGAGGTAATCTTGAGAGCTTGATAGTACATATGTTGTTAGAATAAGGACACTAGTTCATAGAGAGTTTGCATGTAGTGGATAATAGGTCTAGACTTGAGTTTTATCTTATTGCAATATCACAAGATACTGGAGTGAAGTTGATTTTTTATACTAGGATGTTGAGTCAACTTTAGAATTGGATTCCAAGGGAGCTAGTATTTTTCTATGAGTTCCATTGATCTCTACTTGAGCTCTTAATTCATGGTAGCATAGTTTTTGAGGGAATTTTGGTTTCTGCTTCATTGATGTGCATAAAGGGATTTTAGTAGAGACATAAGGTTACATTGAATCTTACAAATGGTCTTTCTAAATTAGTCTAATTAATTAATTGGTGCCCAATAGGGATCATTAATTAATTAGTACCCAAATGGGTTAGATTAAGTGATCCAAGTCCAAATTGGGCTCAAGTCACTTAAGTCCACAAAAAAGCCTATATAAACCCCTTTAGGAGTTTAAGGCTTCATTTTCTACACTCATCTTTCATACTCTAGAGAGAAACTCTAACCTTGCCCTCTAAAGAGAAGACTACCCTTCTCTAGTGCCTAGATTTGCGAGAAGGAGTGATTAGGCAGAAAACTTCTTGGTTGGTGAGACTTGCAACACACTTTATATGACTTCATTGGATTGTTGTTGATGTAGGGGCATCTAAATCACAAGTATAATATTTATCCTCTAGAGGTTTATTTATTTATTGTTTTGTTGTCATGCTTTTTTGTTATGATTAGATTGACTTTAGGACTAGTAGCATGTACCCTAGGTGATCTAAGGCTGGGAAGGGAGAGATCTAGGGATTCTCTAAGTTAGGATTTATTCCCTACAACTAGTATATGATCCCCTAGTTAGGATTTAACATGTTAGAATAATTCTAGGGTGTGCTAACTCTATTTTTCAGAGTTATTTTTTTCATCTCATTACCCCTAGGGATGGATGTATCAAATGTTTTTATTTTTTCAATTGAGTATGGATGATTGTGGTTGTATTTTTTATTCTTTAGATTGGGTTGTATTCCCTATAAGATGTATAAGATTTTTTATTGATCGTAAAAATCCAATTTTTTATTCTTAAATGAGTTGTACAATCCAATTTGAAAGAGGATAGGATTCATATTATATTGTACTATCTTTTAAATCCTTCTATGGTAACCTTAGAGAAGGAAGAAGATATTCATGGAGGAAGACATTCCAAAAGGGTAAGAATTTGCATGCAACTTGCATGCCAACTACTTGCAACCTATGTGTAGAAGCCTTTTTTGATAGTTTAAGGTTTTTCTAAATTTTAGAGTTTTTATTTTTTCTAATCCTAATTTCTGTTGCGAGAGCATTGTGATATTTTGATAATTCTTGGAATTTGTTAAATTTTAGATTTTTGTTACCACAATCTATGATAGGATCCTAAAGCCCATGAGAAACAATTTTTATTTTCTTTTTATGTTTTTATGCTATTTATTATAATTACTTTTATTATTGGTTTATTTGGTGTAAAAACTTAATTTTGGTAAATCTTAATTAAATATAGATTTTCTTAATTTTCCCAAAATATGGTACTTATTTAGATTGGAAAGTTCAAAAGATTAGGATATTTTTTTTTAAAGATTTCATAAAAAAGTTTAAGAGTTGTTCTTTCATTTTCAAAAATTAATTATGAAGGATTTCATTTTTAAAATCTTCTCAAATTATTGACATCTTTAAGAATAAATATTTTTTCCTTTTGGAAAAAAATTCTTATCTTCATTATCTTTACAAAAATATTTTTTTTTTCCTTATTTGCAAAACTAATTTAAGATTGTTAGGACATTGAATCTTGTTTATATGTTGACAATTTTGTTCATTTTTATGTTTGGTCATAGAAGTGTTTTTAGATAGTGACTTGTTTTCCATTGAAGATCAAGGGTTGTTATTCGTTCAATTGGAAAGTCATAGGTACGTGTAAAGAGGTGTAGCTTGTGGCATATTAGGTTTCTTTGAGGTATAAATAGGTTCAGTATCATTTTTAGACTTAAAATGTTTTAAAATAATTTTTTCAAAAGAAGTAGGGGCTGCTCAAGTGGTTAACCCCACTCAAGTGATCAACCCACTCATGTGGCTTAAGTCCACTCAAGCGGTCATGATAGTCCTGTTGAGTTTAAAAAAGAATTTTGGATGAATTTCACTCAAACTCTTTAGGATTTTGTTGATAAATATCTCCCTAATAACCCCTTGAAGGTAAAAAAGATCTCACTTTAATTGAGAGGGTTTAATTTAGGAGATCTTTTTAGAAATCTTAGAGACAAAACCGAATGTGTCACATCATTTTCGATCTCTCATTCAAGGATTTGATCTTTTAATCTTGGATTAAAGACCCCAATCCCTTTGGCGTAGCTAAAAGATTTACTAAGGAGCAACAAAAAATTGTTGCATCGTGGACATGAATCAAGTTGTAGATGTTGAAGAGTAAGTTTTTAGGGTGAAGCGGCTAGATAAATATGTGTAACTTGATTTCAAATAGTGAATTTAGATTAGTAGGTTTTAGACCTCGTAGTTTTTTATCTTCATAGTTTGTAGGTGTTTTCTATGTAAAAATCTTTTATATCCTAATAGATTATATTAAACTCCTTTGATTGATTTGTTGGGTTATTATTAAGTTAGTTAGGGTGGTTATTTTGGTGATCATTATTATTCATAACATCTCTCAGTATATATTTGGATATTAATAATTATATTATTTTGTCCCTAACTAATCACATGATATTTCTAAAAGGTAAAAATAAGTTTTTTATATATCTAAATATTTAAGGTATAACCCATTTAGTTATTTAGGATACCCTGATATCTATTGAGATAAAAGAATTGAGTATAATATATAAATATTTATTGAAAATTTTTAATCACCCATTTACCACCCCCTTTGGGTGTTCGCTATTGGGCTTTTCGATAGTTTTTCAAAGATAATAAATATATTTAAAAAAAATCATGATAGCTAATTTATTATTAAGAAGGCTACCAAAATAGTTTTGGAAAGTTAGTAATTTAATGGGAATAAAATATTTTGAAAATATATTCCAAAATGAAATGTTTATTAAATTGGAAATAAGTTTATAGAAAAGGAGATTTTATTTGAAAATGGATTTTTGAAACTTTAAGAGTTTATTTTTAAATAAGGTGCTCTCATTGAAATTTTAAAAAAATTTCAAAGATCTTTTTCTCCTTTTTCATTATGATTCCAATTTAGGAACTAAACAATTTTGGTAGATTTTCATAGAAAATAGTTTTTTCCTATAATGGAATTAATAAAATTTATATTTAATTTTTTTTAATATAATAAATTATTATGAAAATGAGATTTCATATTTAATAATATTTATTAAATTGAAAAAAATATAGGAATAATGAAAGTAAATATTATGAAAATCTTTGAATTGAGAGAGCTAAAGTTCCCTTTCTAAATTTTATTTTTAAGGGTTAAAAGTATTTTATTTAAATTTATCTTTCTGAATCCTTGAAGGATTAAATTTTTCCCAATTGGATAAGGTATTCTCAAGTTTTCAAAATCTCATTAATTATAAGTTTTCTTACTATACACTAGAGTTTCCAATTTGGAGAATAAATAGTTTCGAAATTTTTATAAGAAATGATTTATTATTAAATGACATTACCAAAAGGTTTAAAGGAAACTTAGTAAGAATTGAAAATATTTCTAAAATAAAATATTTATTAATTGGAATTCTCTTGGGAAGGAGAATTTTTATGAAAATAGATTTTAAAATTTGAAAAATTAATTTTTGAATAAAATACTCATACTAATTTTATATTTTTCAATATAACATTCTCTTGTTATGCTAAATTTCCAATTAAGAAAGAAATGTTTTCAAAATTTTTTATAAAAAATAATTTGTTCATCAAAGGTAATTACTAAAAAGCTTTTAGTTAACTCAAAAGATTAAGTAGGAGAGGGCCATAGGCAAGTCCATAGCCTCCAAGGTCAAACCCATCTTGATTTGGGCCATTACCACCTTAAAGGTGGGTTAATCCAAGGAATTAAGGGATAGGGACTTTCATTATCATCTTAAGGCCCATCTTGATTTTGGGTCATCACCACCCAACGTTGGGTTGGGCCAAAGTATTAAGGGATATGGATTTTCTTAAGGACGAAACTGCATATATTAATATTGGGAGTAAAGACCCCAACAGTTGGATTTTTTACGTGGTAAAATTGATGTCAAGGATCTTAGTTATACACATAGCTTAAATTGTAGGGAATTTTTTATTTACTCCATTTATCCTAGATCAGGTTAGGTGCATGCAATTCTCTTTAGTCTTATCTAGATTTTTACACAATGGAAAACATGCATATAAATTCAATTTCATGATCTAAAACAAAAGAACAAAGAACTTATCTAGATCTAGATGTTCCCAAATCTAATCCTTGCAATGAAAAACAAATTCGAAGTTGTTGGATATCTCAAGAACCTTGATCTTCCACTTGATGACTCAACCTTTAGGGTTGACACTCAAATTGTGGGAGTTTGGAGGGTGGAGGCTAGAACTCTCTCTTTCTTTGGAATGTAGAGATGGTGGGTGGAAGAAAAATACTAAAACCCTAACCCCTAAGGGGGTATTTATAAGGTTCTTAATATACTTAAGTGACTTGAGCCCACCTTAGGTTTGAGTCACTTAATCTAGTCTAAAATGGCTATTAATTAATTAATTAACCCAATAAGGTTATTTAATTAATCAATTAGTCCAATCCATAGATATTGTAATCACTAACCCCATGCAACCTTGTGAAATTACTAAAATGTCCTTAAGCACATAAGTGAAGTAAAAGCAAATCCAATCCTCATAAACCATGTCATCAAGGTATATGAGCTCAAGTAGGGGTCACTAGGACCCATATGGAATTATTGGCTCCTTCAAAATCTAATTTTGAAGTTGATTCAACATCCCGCTACAAATAATCAACTACACTCCAATACCCTATGTAAATAACAAGAAGATACCAAGTGCTTAGGTTTGTGACCAATGTTCATTGTATATAGTCTCTCATGAACTAGTATTTGTAATCCAAAAAAGTAAAATCTATCAACACCTCAAGATTACCTTGATCATCCTTGAGTTTTAAATCCTCATATAGTGTGATCAAATGACATATCTTTCCTCATAAAGAGCTTATGTCAAGTTTCACTTAAGGAACTACCATCACCATGGTTTACTTGAACACACCTGCTTAGGATCACCCAAAGGGACATATTGTTTCAATCCTATGTGACATCATGATACCTCTTTTGAGAATACTTATTGCTATTGACTCCCATCAATAGTGATCCAATCCATAAGGAATATATGTTCGTTTTAAGATCTCACTCGTAGAACAAAGCCACTACTAACTTTGCCATAAACTCGATATTCCCTCATGATTAAGAGACAATAGAACATGGTTGTTTTGTGAAGTCATGACTACCCAATAACCATATGTTATGACTCACTGTAGGTGTTGTCCAATGCGCAACTATTTACACTAATGAATTCATCATGGGAAACCCATCTTAATGGCCAAGACCAACCATTCCAATAATTTGGAGGTATTACATTACAACCTCTAATAGATTACCTAAGTCCATGAACCAGTTGTGAATAAGTCATCTATTTTCAAGGAACTCATGACTTGGATCTTTTATACAACCCTTAATATATCCAAGTCATGTACAATGTAAAGGATGCAGACTAGAATACTCAAAAGGTGTAATGTATGGAATAAAGATGGATTAAAGTGCAATTGGAACTTTATTAAATAAATAATAACCTTCAAATTTATTATATCATGTCATGACTTTAAGGACTCTATCCTAACAACAATATGAAAGTGACATTCTCAACGTAGGGGCTTTCATTGACTAATGGCTAAACTAAAAGGTATGTTGATCTTGCCTTAGGAACTTTCCAAGTTTAAAGCAAAGAGATCAATTTGAGAGGGTCTCTACCTAGTAATAAGATCATGACCTGCCTAACGTAGGCTTGATACATATGATACTAGGATACCTAGCAAAAAAAAAAAAAAGGCAATCTTAAGAGCTCTACATTTGTTAAACTATATTGTTTTCATTGAATAATCAATGTTAAATGCATGGTTATATTCTTTGTTATGGATATCATGTTTACTATTGTTATCACTCTAATTCTTACAATCAATTAATAAACTAAGCCCAACTATATGATTGGAAAATTAATTTGGACATAATAGAGAAGCTAAAATAGGTAACACGTAGGTCTAATTATTCTTTATGAACAAACCTAGTAGGAAGAAAGAGTAGTACATTAAAGGTGGCATAAGACAGATTAGAGGACCAAGTGTCTCATAATTAGGTCTTTGGATAATGTGTTACAACAAAAAATAAATGTCTATTGCCATGGTCTTTGATATTCTCTTTAGTTTACAATGGATATTTGGAGACAAAGATAAGTTAACTAGATAAGCTGCCCTTAGGACTATTATGAATATAAGGTTTGTATGATCTTAGAGACCTTATTAGATTCTTATGGGATAACTGAGAGGATTCTAAAAGATTAGAAAGGTGTTAACAAGCGAGTCAAGGGTTTTTCTAGTTCTTTTACTAAGAAGATAAATAATAACACAAATAAATAAAGTTTAAAAGAGGGAATAGGAGAGCAAACTCAAGGGTAGGTATGTAGACCCCAAAATTTGTCCTTGGGCCTGCATATTATTTACATCTCTTAAGCCTGTGTTTATTGAGTTCTAACTTTTAGGCCCATGGTGAAGTCCTTTAAGCCTTAAATGGCACCCTTTGGGGTTAAACTTGAAAAAATGGGCTAGACCTATTTTTTTGACCCATTCTTATTAGGGACCTCGGATTACTCTGTTCCCATGCCCTACATCTTGTAAGGTGCATGCATTTATCCCTAGGGATCTCTAAATCTAACACAGTGACAATAAATGAATTCAAAAACCATAGAACAATACAAATATAGAGATTAAAACTCATACCTATGATTTGGTTGTTCCCAGATTGAAATGAATTTAATGAAGAACATGCTTGAATGCTTTGGATGTCTCGTACACCTAAAGTCTTTTGCCCAATGACTTGAACCATATCCATGGCACTCCAAAGAGTGGAGTTTAGAAGAGTGGATGCCTAAACTCTCATTCTCTCTCTGGATTTGGAAGACAATAGTCAAAGGGCCATTAGAAAACCTTAAACCTAAAAATGGGTATTTATGAGGTTCCCCATGTGGGCATAAGTCATGGGCTTAGGTTACTTAATCTAAGACCAAAATGGGTTCTAATTGATTAATTAACAACATCGAATCATTTAATTAATCAATTTCTAGAGACCTCATACATAGGAGTAAACTAAGAGCCAATCCAATCCTCATAAATTGTGCCAACATGTTATATGAACTTAGAGGGGGAATCATTGGGACCCATAGAAGTATTGGCTCCATCATAATGCAATTTTGAGGTAGATTCAACATCTTGCTAAAGAGAATCAATTGCACTCTAGTATCTTATGCATGTAAATAACAACGAGACAAAGCTTGAGTTCCTGATTTACTATCCACTGCATGCAAACCCCCCATGAACTGATGCTTGTAATCTAACAAGGTAGTGTTATTACCTATCAAGATTACCTTTCAAATCCTTAAGTTACAAATTTCACTTATTATGTGATCAATTGACATACTTTACCTCAAATGAGCATATTTTTAAACTTTTTCATAACATTTATTTTAATAATTTCTTTCCAAATAATACTACTAAATATGAATTTTCCTTTTGCTTTATCTCATATCTATATCTATATCTACACTATAATAAAAGTACACCAATTTGTAAAACAATTCTACCCAAAAACACCCTTATAAAGAATTTGATTCTCTTTTATTATGTGGAAGATGTCTTTTTAGATCCTACCTCCTTACCATAATGTACATTGTTTTGCATTTAATTTTCTCATTACCTTTCTTTAAGAGACCTTCCACATCTCTCATTTTTTTTTTTTTTATGTAAAAAGTTTAAATCATAATATGGAAGATGTCTTTTTAGATCCTACCTCTTTACCACAATGCACATTGTTTTGCATTTAATTTTCTCATTACCTTCCTTTAAGAGACCTTCCATATCTCTCCTTCTTTTTTTGTGTAAAAAGTTTAAATTATAATGTGGAAGATGCCTTTTTATATACTACTTCCCCACCATAATGCAAGTTATTTTTCTTTCTCTCATTGTGTAGTTACTTTTCATGTCTTTCCCTTTCTGTGCTTTTTCATTCTCTCACTACTGCGCCCATTGCCTTCTTAAGTAGTCTTCTATGTCTCTCTCCCATTTTGTTCAAGACTATCCCTACAAGAAATGTTGGCCTTCATTATCCAAACTTTGACTCTACTCATTCCCACTTTAGCAATGGTGAGAACTCACAACCTTTAAGGTTTCTTCTGGAATATATTTTGAGCTTGTTCGGATGCCTAAAAAATAAAGAAAAATAAGAGAAACAAGAAGTTTTCGGTAGTGTTTGTTTTTTTGGCTTTTTACTAAAAGCAATTTAGTTTTAGAAATTTAGGTTGTTTGTTTTTCTACTTTTTCATGACTTATTATAAACTTTTTACTAAATAGAAAAAGCCAAAATATGTAGCTTTTTTTAAATAGAAAAAATAACATATTGGTTTTCTTTACTTTTTAATACTTAATAGAAATAAAATACTATAAAAACAAACAACCTAATATTTAACACTATTAAGCATTAAAGTTCTATTTAGAATTAAGTAAAAAAAACAAACACCACCTTTATCATTTTCTTGTTGTTGCATTTTTTGTTTGATTTTTTCATTATCTTGAGAACAAAATGATTCAAGGTTTTGGTTTCTTTATTTATTTTTTATTTTTTAGTTCCTATGGAACCAATTGGGGGTTTTAATGTTGATAAGTCTTAAATAGAGCCCAATCACTTAATGCTCAAACTACTTTTGATTTGATGCAAAACATGTTATTATCTTTTTATTCTTTGAATTTTAGCACATTCTTTTTATCGAACACTTTTCACTTAATAACTTTTATTTCAACCCATTTTCTCATAATCTTTTACCAAAATTTTTGTTGAATGACTTAATTTTGCATGGATGAATGAATGATATGATTTCTAAAGAATGGGACAGATTCTGCCATTTCTATGTTTGGTTTTGCTCTTTTAATACTTAATTGAACTAGCTAGGAAGCACAAGGTGCAAGAGAGGAAAACTATGACATTGTTTTGGCTTTTAAGCATAAATGAGTGCCACATTTCATTCAAACAAATGAGTGATTATTGTTAATTTTTGTCGTTTCATGCTTTTAGGCCAACCTATAACTCATTTAATAATGTTTGATGTGGTGATATGGGCTATATATGGATGGGTTATTTCATGCTTTTATATGGATGAACTCATTTCTATTTGCAAAATAAGTAAATGTTAATATTAGAGAAAATTTTGAAAAAAAAAATATGAATCTAATCAATGAAATATATCTCTAATAAGGTATTTGTAATTTGAAACTAAGAAAGTTAATTCAGGTAAGTGTTTGCTTTATGATACAAGAATTGGGATTTAATATTGTTTTGTAAGATTTTAATTTTAAAATGTGTAGAGGGATTAAGAAAAAATAACCAAGATAGAAAAATTATATGAAAAAAATAGTAAACTTAGATTTCTATATCAAAATTAGATAAATAGCTTAATTTTATCATAATTATCATACCAAATAATTAAGTTCTAAACAAAAGTATATAAATTTGGTAGATTAAAATTTGTGTAGAACATATAATGTATTTGTATACATAAAATAAAATAATATATTTTATTCATTTTGTAGAGGGATTTAGAAAATATGAGTTATATGAAAAGTTATAAATTAAAAGAGATTTAAGGGAATATGAAAAATATTAAACTTTGAAAAGTCTAGCCATGTGTATGAAATTATGGTTAATTTTTATGCTTACTGAGAGGAAGAAATAGAAGTAAAATTACAAACTTTGTTTTTTTTAGAAAAGGTATTTTAACAATATTTATATAAGAGACAAGGATAGTTTTAATATTTTTAAAATAAGTAGCAATTCTTATGCTAAAATTGACTTAAGAAAAAAAATATTAACATTTTGAATTTTTTAAAAATAGTACTTACAAATGTTTTTTTTTTTTTTCTAGTTTTTGTTTCATTCTCCATTTTTTTTTAATTTTCTTGCTCAAACCCTTTTTTTTATTCCCTTTCTTATTATAATAAATTAAATATTAGTTTCTACCATCTTGAATACAACAATCAGACTCATCTTGAATTTAGTGAATTATTTTTTACCATATTCTATAAGATAATTTAAATTAATCTGGAAGTGAAAGCAATTGGTAAAACTCTATCATTAATTTTTTTCCTTAAAAATTATATTTTAACAATGTTTATATTAGAGATAAAAATAGTTTAAGTACTTTAAAATAAATAAAAATCCTTTTACGAATTTTAGGATAAAAATTAATATTTAAACTTTATAAATCATATTACAAAATATAAGTCAATTTAAAGAGTTCTATTCAAACACTTTTTAATAATTATATTTAATTTTCAAAATTAATTTTTTAATATTTCAAAAAACTACAATAAAACCCCCTATAAAATAATACTCTTGGGACCAAGAGAAATTATTATGTTAATGGGGTTATTAATTTATGGATAAATAAATATTTATTAATTTATAAAGAGTATTATGTTTCTACTGTCTAGTAGTTGTACATGTATGACTTATAAATCTAAAAATAATGGATGTGGTGAAAAATTAATACATTGGAAACCTAAAAGACTTTAAAATAAAAGATGATTATTAATTATTAAAGATAGAAAGACTCCTAAAAAGAAGGAATGTGGTGTCAAAACTTAATGTCCTAAAAGATAAAGAGGTTTTCTAAAAGATAAAATGGTTTCAAGTATGTGATGATTTCGAGGAGTGACTTGAGAAAATAGATGTTTGAAAAACCTAAATCTAGTATGGTAACACCTGGGGAACGGTTAATGGGTGTATGAGTTGAGTTTTTAACCCAATTAAACTTATGAGATAACAAGGATTGTTTTAATAATCCAAGTAATCAAGATAATAATATATGCAATGGACACAAAAAAATTTACATGGAAAACTCCCATATTAACTATGGAGATAAAAAAATCATAGGGTCTAAGACCTGTAATCTAAATACACTATTCGAGATCAAGTTACACAAATTTACTTGGCTGCTTACCTTAAGACTTACTCTACAATACCTACAACTTTATCCACATCCGTGATGTAGTAATCTCCAATTGCTCCAATGAATATGCTCTATCTTTGTTAAAAGGATGCAAGTCTTCAAGCAATCCTAGATTCAGTTCTTTGAATCATTTAATGAGAGATTGGGAATGGTGTGGCAAGGTAGGCTTACTCCCATGAAAGTGTCCTACCCTAGAAGGGTTATAATAGGTTTTATATAGGCATAAAAACCCTAGGGAATCAATATCTCAAAGTTTTTTAAACTTAATTTGCATGAATAATTCAGAAATATTCTATCATATTCTGGCAGATTCTACACAAGCACACTTAACCACCCTTGAGTGTTGTTACCCCGTTTGAGTGGTCCTTGTAGCTTTTAAATATTTAATAAACCATTTAATTCCAGAAAAATATACTGATCCTTTTTATACCATTTGATCACCTAACTTGCCACAAACCAAACCTTTTTAGATGTACTTATGAATTTTCTAATGGACGAACAACAATTTTGAATCTCTAATAAAGAGTAAGTCACTATCTAAAAGGTTTTCTAAGCTAGAAAATAAATTAGAACAAAATTTCCAACATGCAAAAAAGACTCAATGCCCTAACAATCTCCCCCTTTGGCAATTTTGTGACAAAACATTATTATATAAACCCTCCCAAAACTCTTATAAAGGAGTTTACATAACTCTCTAGAACGCTCATCTTAAAAGACTCGAGGGAAAATATTGCATCATCTTATAGTACTTATCTCCCAATCTTGTAACTTGGACACAAAATAACTATACCAAAGGTGAAGCAATGTGTGAAATATAATATAATCAAGAAAGAAAAACAGAATAGAAGAAGGTTTTGGTTGATGCATTAAGAAAAATTGAAAAAAAAAACACACACTATAAGGATACCAATGTGCAAAGTCTAAATGGACACATATGATTACATGCAACTCAATAAAGCATAAGAGAAGCTTTGCAAAGAGTAGTTGATCTCGTAGGAAGGACCAATAGCTTTTTCCAACTAGAATATACATGAAAAGGACCATAAGAACAAGTTTCTATAATTCAGAATAGTTTAAGAGAGTTAGACAAATCAAAAAGAAATATTTTGTCAGAAACATCCTTATCTGGTGTCTCTTTCAAACTTTTAACATTTGTAATTAATATTGTGAAACCAAGGTTTGGTTAATCTCGGTTTTGATGATAACAAAACAAGGTTTAGAACTAATGATTATATTTCAAGTGTAATTAGGCAAGACGATTTCCAAAGTGACAAGATAAATCAAGCCAAAGAGAAATCATAAAGAAGAAGACCACCTCAAAGAGAAGTGTTTTTCAAGACCCAAGCTTTATAAGATCTCTTTATAAGGTTGTTGGTGCACTAGGATTTTCATGACTTACATTATTTACTTATGCACCGAAATCATCCAAGAGTTATTTTGTTTTAAATATTTTTAAAATTGGATGATTTCATGTTTTCAACTAAAACCTTGTATCAAATGTTTTTCAAACTTGTTTAAAAGGTTTTAAGTTGAAAAAGCTGGTTTTTTTTTTAGCCAAAAACGGCTCAACCGGTTGAACCAAATGAGGAATCGGTCAACCGTTAGCTCAACTAGTCAATGGTATGAACAGTAACCGGTCAACCCCCAGCTCAACCGGTTGAGGTTGCAAAAAACTTTCTCTTTCTTCTAGAACGGTTGTTCAATTGGTCAAGGTTGAACCTCAATCGATCGAGGTTCGATTGAAGTCCGATCGAGGTCCAGTGGTCACCTGCCAAGCATTAAATGCTAACGGCTAGTCAACCAGTCGACCCCTAGCTCGACCGATCGAACCCCCAATGACTAGTTTGGCTTTTTTCTTCTATAAAAAGGCTTCAATCTTCGTTGTTTCATAAGCTTAACCTTCCCAAACCTTTCTTGAATATATTTGAGCATTGGAAGAGTGTTTTTGAGTGCACCATTGTTCTAAAACTTGGATATCCTTAGTGCACATTTCAATCCTAGTTTTCTTGTATCATTTGAGCTTAAAGTTTTTGTACTAGGATTTTGTGAGATCAATTATTTGTATATCTTTGAGAGGAAGATTCTCAAGTGTGGGGTATCACTTGAGTGGTTGTTCAAGAGTGGGGTATCTCCTGAGAAGTGTAAAGGGTGCTTGGAGCCAAAAGTCCAAGATGGTAGATTGGAACCATAATCCAATTGTATTGTTTGAAGGGTTGGTTTGGAAGCCTTGAATTAGTGGAACCTCAAGCTTGGGATTGAAGCTAAAGGAGAGTGGATGTAGGTCGGGTTGCGCCAAACCACTATAAAATCTTGTGTTTGTATTCTCTTCTCCCCACTCTTTTAATTTATATGCAATTTTATTTATATTGTTTATTATATACTTGCATATAATTGTCTCTTACATTCAAATAGTTTAAATCTGCAAAAAGAGACCATCACCCTATTCACCCCCATCCCCTTTAGGGTGATTACCATAGGTTGGATTAACCTAATTGATTACTACCAAAAAGTGCTATTTTGTAGACCTAATTATAATGGTTTTAAGAACCTTTGAGTAGTAATCATATTCATTTAACCCAATTAATTCATTAAGGTCCTTAGTAATTGGTTTTAACCATTTTGTGGCAAGTTTACATGTTTATATCAGCTTATGAATCAATTCAAGCATGCCAAATGATGGAGGAGCTACTTGGACAAGTTAAAGCAAGCTTTTAGCTACACCAAAGCAAGCCAACAAAAGGAGAAAAGCAAAGAGAAGCAAAGAGAAGCAAAAAGAAGCAAAGAGGAAAATAGAGGACAGCATCTGCAGTCTTCTTTGGAACTTTTGGAGCACTTTCCGAAGTCCATTTTCTACATGCTATATACCATTTCAAAGATCAGGAAGTCAAGAATCTAACGCTTCAAACCGTGTACGATTTGGAGCTGAAATGAGGAAGATATGGCCTTTGGAAGACAACTGCTCCAGGTGTGCGAAAGGTGTGCGAATGGTGTGCGAATGGTGTGCGAAACTCGCACACCCCCCTCAGGTGTGCGAAAATTTCGCACACCCCATGCGTGGTGCGAATTTTGCTCTGTTTTTGCCGACTCCACTTTAGATATTTTCTTTTGTATTTTTTGATGTAATTTCCTTTCTTCTCCTTGTAACAAGCCAATCACAAGCTTTTGCTTTTGTAAAGACTATATAAGGGGTGGAAATCACCTCTTGGAATATATAATACATATTACGTTTTACACTCTCTCGTTTTCTCTTTTCTCTTCACTATTTTATTTTCTTGGTAGCCAAACAACCTCTAAGGGCTTTTCCTCAGAGGATGATTGGCTAAAACTTTTAGTTTCTCAAAGTATGGATGTTATGTGATGACTTGGATGCAATCCCATGGAAATTTCTCACACCCGGAAGGTAGGGTAGTCATTTTTCATTAAAGGTTCATTAATGCAAAGTTTGGTTTTTATTTCCTTTGGACAACTTCCAACGGCCAATACTTGATAAGCTTTTGGATTTCTATCCATTAGTTATCTCCTACGAGCTATTGGAAGGTGAGGTTTTCAATTCCAAGTTTTGTATTAATCCGTTAGAACCAATTTCAATGGCCATTGAAAGGTGAGTTTATCACCTGGAATGACTTTGAGTTGCCAATATTTGGTAAGCTTTTGGCTTTAGACCATTAGTTATCTCTTACGAGCCATTCAAAGGAAGTCTAAGGTGAATAACCATTGATGAAATTCACTACCATCTGTTTTGCCATTTTAAAGGATTAAAACGTGATTTGCTAAATCCATACCGGTTCGGGAAGCAAGCATCACCATAGTTGCAACCCCAACGCGAGGAGCCTATCCTGAGATTTCCAATTTGCATAAGAGCCAGAGCATAGCTATCCTATCTTTGAGAAACTTGTTTTTACACCCTTTCATTTTAGTCTTTAATGTTAGCTTAGATTAGTTTAAATCTTTCTAAAACATTTACATCTTCTTTTAAAGCTAACATCCATAAGAAAATCACCTATTTTCCTAACTTGAATATCACTTGTGTTTGCGAAAACCCTTCCCAGTGAACGATCCTAGAACCACTATGCTATAGTAGCTTGGCTACTTTAGTAATAGTATTCAAGGTATAAATTTTGTTGATACGCCTTTAAAGCTAAGCTACCATGAGTCGCATCAAATGGCGCCGTTGCCGGGGAAGGTGCCACAAGCATAGTGAGGCAACCATTAAGGGTAACTTGTGATCTTCATCACAAGTTTGGTGAGTTTTCTTATAATTTTTTTTTTTTAGTTTAGTTTTTATTTAGTTAAATTTTTTATTCTCTTTTCTTTTATTTTTGTTTTAATTTCAATTTGTGCATTCCTTGTTGGATTCGAGACCAAGAGGGAACCCTGGTACAACTTGAAGAAAAGAGCCTTAGTTGAATATCATTTTTTTTTTAGAAATGGAAATTCCACATGAAGATCAAAGCTCTCATTATGATCATGAGAAAGACAAATTTGCATACCTATCCATGAGGGATCAGATTGAGTTAGGAAAAAGGCAAGTTCAACAAAGCCAATGGGGTAGTAAGTATGCTTTGAATGGAGATGATTCATATGAGCATACGGTAGGGGAGTGCCCTACCATTCCAACTGTGAGAGACATGTGAGGTTACCAAAGCTCCTACACCTCAAGTTGGAATAACCATCCCAACCTTACAACCCAACCTCAACCTCAACCATCAATGAGTACATCTTCATTGGAGCAAGCCATTTTGAAGTTAAGCAAAGTCATGGAGGACTTTGTAGGTGAGCAACAAAAGATCAAGACTCCATTGCGAAGCTCACCAATCTCGACATAGCAAGGGGGAAAAGGAAGCTTCCTCCTCAACCCCACCATAACCTTCAAGGAACCAATGCAAAAAGATCAAGGAAAGTGTTGAAGATCGACACTTTGGTGGGGGATTGCTATGACAACTTTATGGACCAATCTTCCATTGAAAATCATAAGGTTCAAGATGATAAAGGGTTACTTAAACCCTTTAAAGCATCCACTTCTCCAGGGAAGAGAAGAGAAATGAATTCCCTTGGACCAAATGGGAAGGATGCCAATTTTGTTTGGGATCCAGGGGGAATTCAGCATGAAGTGGGTGTGTGAGTGAGGATGAGCTAAATAGTTCATCTTCTTTTTGGGGTACATGCTATCAGCTTCATTTAAATTCTATGCTTTCTTTAAATTTATGCATGTTTTAGTTTGAATTCTTAGCTTTAATTTAGTTTTAATATGTTTTTAAGATGAGTTTTGAAGTGTTCATGCAGGTACGATGCTTGCAAAAATCGAAATGGAGGTGAAACAGAGGAAACAAGGGAGCCAAAATGCATAAGCAAAGCTCTCAGTGGAATTTCGCACCATGAACACACTCAGTGCGAATTTTTCGCACAGTGACAGTACATGGTGCGAAAAGAAGCATTCTTGATGACAGTCATGACAGCCACTTTTGGAGCACTTCCCAAAGTCCATTTCATGCATACCATATGTTGTTTCAAAGCTTGGGAAGTCAGGAGTCTATAGCTTCAAACGGTGCTCAATTTGGATTTGAAACGAAGAAGTTATGGCCATTTGAAAGAATCCAATTTCGCATTTGCACGGGTGAATAGTGCCCTGTGCGAAACTCGCACACCCCCCTCCCTTGTGCGAAAAATTCGCACACCACCCCCCCTTGTGCGAAAATTTCAGTTTCTCCATACCTACCCTCCCCAATCCCAAGCCTCTGAGTCTCATTTCTTTGAACATTATGCCTAAGACCCTTTGAGCCTTGTCCTCAACTGCCCAAAGTGGGGCCCACTCATCATTTTTGTAAATATTTAGTATAAATTCCTCTCTCATTCAATTTTTGAATTTTGAAACAGGTGGTTTACCTTCTCAACTCCAAGTCCACATCACATGAGGTACCACTTCCTTCCTCCTTATTTTCGATTCAAACACTAAGGACAATGTTCATCTCGGTTGGGGGGAGAGATGAGGAAGTAAGTATTAGTTTAAATTTTTATCATACTTAGTTAAATTAGCTACTTTTTGTTTAAATTTTAAAATTTTTTGCTTTAAACTCCATGGATATTAAGGATTAACTCTCAAAATTAAATGAGAGAAGTCAAGTTTCAACTTGATTACATGAGTCTTAGAGTTTGTATTATGCTCTTCTAAAAGTTGATGAATTGTTGAAACTCCCATTGCATGCAAACTTATCTCTTCCACCTTAAGCTATTCGCACACACATACATTAGATTCCGATTATAAGATGTGAAACTATCTCACCCTCTAAGCTTGAGAAACCATAATTTGACACCTTTAACCTCTCTTTAATAGTGTTGGGACACCCCATAAAGACCAATGAGTCTTTGAAAAAATAAAAATAAAAAAAGAAGAAAAAGAAAAAGAAAAAGAAAAAAAATATATAGAATAAACTTCTTTGCTTGCCTTAAAACCTGAGCATGGTCCGAAGGGGTGGCGAAAGCCTTTTAAGCTTGGTGCCCTAAGCCTTTATTGGTTGGGAGTCACCGATCCTTTGCTTGTTACATGGGTGAATTGGTTAAGTTTAGTAAGTGAAAAGAATTGTGAATAAAAGGTGCGTTCCTAGCCTATCAAGAGATGGTTAATTTTGCTAAACTTAAAGAAAGACTTAGGTTGGGGGGAGATGATAGTTATCCATACTATACTCGGAAGCTAATCACATTAACACTTAGCTTTTAGTGGAAGAATTTGATTTGGATCTTTTGAGAGTGGAAATTCTTTTTATGCTTAAACTTGCATAATATCCATTCTTTGTACTCTATGATCAAGTGAATGCTTTGACAACTCTTATTATAGGTTGAGTTTCACATCTTTATTGATCCATGGATGTCCATCATGCCACTCATATCATTTTTTGGAGTGATTTGCATGATCCCTTTTATGTATATTATTATAGTTTACTTAGTTTTTATCTCCTCCATTGCTAAGGGACTAGCAATGAGTCAGTTGGGGGGTGTAATTACTACCAAAAAGTGTTATTTTGTAGACCTAATTATAATGGTTTTAAGCACCTTTGAGTAGTAATCATATTCATTTAACCCAATTAATTCATTAAGGTCCTTAGTAATTGGTTTTAACCATTTTGTGGCAAGTTTACATGTTTATATCAGCTTATGAATCAATTCAAGCATGCCAAATGATGGAGGAGCTACTTGGACAAGTTAAAGCAAGCTTTTAGCTACACCAAAGCTTTTAGCTACCATGAGTCGCATCACTAATTTTTCTAACAAATATATTAATAAATATTTTGCAGGAAACATCCATGTTAGGTGTCTCTCTCAAACTTTGAAAGCACGCACTTAACAAGTAATTTGGTTTCCCCTAGTATCTTGGGTTTACTTTCATCCAATATCTCAAGTAAATTCCCCCAAAATCACAAAATAAACATTCAAGGTTTGAAAAAAAAAAATAACACACTCCCTTTAACTAGGTAAATTTTCCTCAAATTTTTATTTATCAATCTCCATTTTTTCTCTATTAAATTCCTTTTCTATCTACCACAAATTTTTACTTAGTGATATCAATTTTTTTGTCACAAAATGGCAAAGTATGCACAAATGGAAACATAAAGTAGAAGAGAGATAGAATAATAAAGATAATGCATTATACAAGAGCATGATTCTGGATGCAAAAAAATATAAAATATAATAAATATAATCCAAATCAACAAACGGTAGAGAAAAAAAATATGAAAACTAGGCATCCGAGGAAAGAAGAGGTTGAGTCGAACTCAATGCCCCTTGCTAGTGGATCTAAGAGATGACATAAGTGAGCTGCCCATGGAGCTCACACATGCGAGTATCCTGATCATCAAAATGAGCATGGAGGCTCAACACGGTGCCCATAAGCTCATGAAGAGGATGATCAGTAGAAGTAAATGCTTGAGATGATGAGTGAGAAGGCCCTTGACTACCTTTACTACAACGAGAGCACAACACAGGCTTAGGAAAGTCATGCTTTAAAACTAGAGCATTTTGTTCCATGGCCTTACTCTCGTTCTATTCTACGAGGTCCTCTTGAGCAGCCTCCTATGCTATAGTGGCGTGAGGAGCAGAGCGCTAAGGAGCTGTGGTGAGCTGAGCTTAAGGGACCATGGGGCCATAAATGTGACTATAGTGCTTGGCCCAAGACCTTGTATATATGATAACGCGAGACACTCGAACTCTTAAAGAATGATCAAGCTCAAACTTGGCATCCTCCGGAATCTTAGAAATAAGGAAGAGGAAAAAAAGAGCACCAAAACGGTAGGATGGGTCACAATAAGGAGTCATGACATCAAGAATGACCTAACCTATATCAAACTATTGGCCAGAAAGAATCGCATGAATGAAACGAGCAATTAATCAACGAATCTAGGTCTAATGAGAAAAATGATAGAAAGTATAGATGAAGAAAATAGTAAGAACCCATGTTGACTTGGTAAAGTTAGTGATGGTGACATAAGCCTAAAGAGGGTGAGAAGTGCCAAAAAGTGTAATAGGAATGACATCAAGCTCTTTATAGGTGAGGGATTAAACCTTTGGGGATAAAGATGGAAAACACTTAGCAAGATGAAATATGCCTAAAACAGATCAGATGAACAAAGTGGAAACAAGGAAGGACTAACCATACATGGTCACTGGAAGGTAACATGAGCAACAAAGGAGTGCATGTTCACATAAAACATTTGCATAAGATGAAGGTAATGAGTCCCTAGGAGTGACAACAAAGTCTCCCAACCTTTCTCATTAATAATGGTAGGAAGTAGAGTATCCAAAAAGGCATGCAGATCAATAGGACACTTGATCTTAATATGATGGTCTCTAAAGACAACATAATAGCGAGTATGGGCCTTCTCGGAGTAGAAGCACTCCAAAGGCAAATTGTTTAAGTTAAATAGACCCTGAAAAAGGATGCCTTGAATAGACGTGGGTGACCTAGAAAGAATCACCACCTAAGAAGACGATGACTAGCCATAGAATATAATAGAAAACATAAAGGCATGAAAAATGATGAAAACTACTAAAGAAAACTAAACCACTAGAAATTCTCTAAATGATGTCTTAAACAATACTATATGAATGAAAATGCAAAAAGGAAAACAAATTGACCACAAAAGTATGAATGAAAACAACCCAAAGCCCTTGAACTAAGTAAAAATAAAACTGAACAAATAGTGCACTAGAAGTTGCTTATATAACCTATAGGAGCATTGGATGCAAATTAGCACTTAAGTAGTGCGAGTACTGGAAGCAACACTAAAAGTGACTTAAAGAATGCTCAAGCAGCCTTACCGGTCAAAGTAATGCTAGATGCAACTTAGAGTACTTGAGCATTAGGTGTGCTGAAAAAAGTGTTGTGTGCTAAAAAGAAGCGTTAGGTGTGCTGAAAAGGAGCACTTATGCATAGGTAACAACACTTGAGCACTTGATTCAAAATTTTAACTACCATATTTAGAGCAAAGAGCTTTCAAGGGATTTTGAAACACAACAACAAACAAAATAGGGAAAAAAATAATTACTTGATTAAGAACAACATTCTCAAATAATTAACTTAGGGTAGAATCATAGTGCAAAAACTCATAAAATTAGATTTAAAAGGAATATACTAAGTAAAATTTTAGGATAGTTGTGGACTCGCATTTTTCACGTGCGTCCCCACTCAATCGGCGAGACTCGCTTTTTATTTGTGAAAAATTAATTTTTAGAAAGAAAAGTTGGAGTCGCCACTTATTTTATTTTTATTTTAAAGGGAAAATAAAACAAGAAATAAAACCTTAAAAAAATGACTCCATAATTTTTGGAAAAGCGTGTCTTTGAAAAACCCGAGTTTAGGTCTGGGGATCAGGTTACTTATTGGGAAGGTACCTTTAGGAGGTAGCACCGCTCTAAGCCCTATAAAGGTCTCTATTGACTAAGCTGAACGAAATGTGGCAATTAATTGGTTAATTATAGATACCTAAGTAGGCTAGGTGATTCCAAAAAATAGCATGTCAAACAAGATCAAATCACAATAAAGGAAAGTTAGGATACGTACTTGGATTGCCTCTCAAGCGCTATCATAAGACATCAAAGTTAGTATAGAGATATAGCACACAACATGCATTTTATCCAAGCAAGTCAAACATACATCTAAGCACCCAAGGATTAAAACAAACATGGATATAGCTCATGATAACATGCATTTTCATAGAATTTTGGAATTATAGGATAGAGAACGTACCTGGATAGCAAGTATATTTTATAAGATTCCTCAAAAAAATGCTAGAGTGGTTAGGGCAAGAATAAATTATATAAAATATCCATTATGTCTAATGTACAGTGTCAAAGCCAAAATTGGGCTAAGATAAATCAAATGACTTCAAAAATAATAACAATTTCGAGTAAAGTGTAAAACCATCAGCATGTAGTTAGAAAAGGAAGCATCATAAAAAAATTTCTAAAAAAATGGCTTGGAGTGGAATTTAATTACAAAAAAAATTTCAGGAGACAATTCCTATACATCTAGATCAACATACCAAAAGCCAAACACTCATTCAAAAGACAGATTACAGCAAAGACACCTAAAGGTTCTATAAAGTCCAGATTAGATAAGGAAAACTGACATGCATAAATGAATTTTTTTTAAAATAATAAATGATCACATAAAATCATAAAAAAATCACACACATATTTAAAAGTGTCTATATCACAGAAAAAATAAATTTAGGTTCAGATAGTACTCAAAAATATTTTTAAAACACCAAATCTAATCATTTGTATAGACTCCAGCATGCATAGTAGGCACGATTGTAAAAAATCATTTCTCCCTCAAAAAGGAATATTTTTAAATATTTTATGTGCCTGAGATCAATTTCAAGAAGCCTAAAATTGAGGAAAAATATTGAATCAAATTTCAAAAGTCGTCTGGTATTTTATTTTTGCAAAAAGATCTCGGGTGTCCAGAACTGGGTGAAAACGGAGCTCCCCTAAAGACTCGTTTATATCTTCTATTCCAGAATGGTTTTCTAACTCAAACGAGACTTTAAATTCAGGTTCAGGAAGCAAAAAAAGTCATACAAGTTTTGGAAATTTTTTAAAGATATCTTAAAGTTTACGAAATGAATTTTGAAATTAAAGGGTCAGTGGTTGAGTGAAAACTGGCAGCAAGGATCAAAAAGGAATATGTGCATATTTTCAAGTTCTCCATATGGACCAGTTTCTGCATGTGACTTTCAACCATTTCCTTTTCTGAGTATGAGAAGTATATGGGCATGTCTGCTTCTGGAGATATGATATTAAACTTGGGATAAAAAATCAATGCCATTAACAACTCGGTGCAGCCTTGGAAGAGTGAAGGTTGTGTGGCTGGCTCTCATGCTGTCCAACATGATTCTTGCTTCCGGCAATCTCTTGGTATGTACTGGTGATTATAGAATCTGCATTGTTCATTGCAATTAGATCAGCAGTAAATTGGCTTGAGAAATGGTACTTATCCTTAAATTTTCTCCAATATATATCAGACTCTAGATATTTTGTTTTCTCCAATGCATGAGCAATATTGCTCTGCGTAATTCCCAGCTTATAAGATAATAAAGATGCAACAAGATTCCCATCACTATGGTTGCCAATGATCAGATTTGGAACTCCCTGTAGCTCGACAACAATTTCATTTGATGCATCCTTTGCAAAGGTTTCCAGATATGGCCATACATCAAACCTTGAGATCCATTTCTGCAGAATACTATTTTCTGTTCTAAAAGGCACTCAAAAAATATGTGCATCTTCTGTACCACTGACTCTTTCAAGTCTCTGGTTGCGTGTGGTCCCCTTTGCATCAGGTATAAGTCAGGTAACTATGAGAATTTTAGGAATGACATCAAGTCCTTGCTTTTGTATTTTAAGAAGCATATCATTTTCCAAGGCACACTTGATCCAGCATATAAACAATTTGTCCACCTGTGTCAGGCAAACCTAGAAGTGCTAGGGGTCTGCCCCATACTCCAACCTATTAAGCTTCAAACCCAGCACATCATGGACGAGCGGCCGATAACTAAAGTTATGCTGGATTCCAACTGATAGCTCAAAGTCTGATCCAATACAAACAAAATTGGCCGCTGAAATGAATTCGCAAAATTCCCACCTTCAGAAAATAATTTATTCCTTGACAGTAAAATGGACTCGCAATTGCTGAACTAGAGCAGAATGTCACAAGATGCTTCAAATGACCCTCCCCATGGGCTTATATAGGAGGAGGGAAGCTTCTGGAGACTCCTGGAGCCATCTACACTAAGACATTGGTGGGAAGAGTGTGGAAGGTTCTAGAGATGCCTAGAGATGTCCACACATCTCTACACTATGGTGGAAGGCATGAGAGGAGTTCAAGGCTTTCTGGAGAATTCTAGAGATCTATTGTATATTCTTGTACATAGGGTTGTACATAGATTAGTGTAGGGAGTTCTAGCATATTCTTGATTTGTAAGGAACCCTCCAAGGTTCTAGAGAGTTCCATTGGTGCTTATAAATAGGTGAGAGCCTCATTTGGCCAAGGCACCACCCAAATCACTTCCTAACCAAGCAAGTGAGCTTCCAAGCATTTGTAAAGGTTTCCTTGAGTTAGTGAAAGCTTCCATTCTTTAAAGAGTTGCCTACTAAGCTTCTTAAGCTTTTGAGTCGCGAGTGTCTTAGCCAAGCAAGGTAAGCATTGGGGGAGCAAGGCTGACTTAGCAAGATCAAGCGTCTTGACTTGCCTAAGTGTCGCACGAGCTTAGTGAACGACTAAGTCAGTGACAAGTGGTATCAGAGCATGGTTATGAAGTGGGCATAGCAAAGGAAGCATGTCAGGCTCTAACGTGGAGGAGACTAGCGAGCAAACCCGTGGAAGGAAGATGGAGCATACTGCACGGGGCAGAGGCAGGAAGGATAAGTCTAGTGACACCTTAGCCAACATGGAGACAAGGCTAGCCAAGGTGGAGTTAGCCATGGCAGACACTTGGGAATGGGTGGACTTGATCGAGCAAGGCATGAAGAAGGGCTTAGAGGATCTAAGGGAGCAGATCCAAGACCTTCGCGAGGGAGTGCTAGGCTCGCAAGTTCAACCGGTGTCACACGAGGATTTTATGTCCTTCCAAGGAAAGGTCTTGAGCATGCTTGCTAGCATGGAGTCAAGGATAGAGGCCTTGGCCACTCGAATGGAGTCTCAAGACCAGGAGGTTAGGCAGGAGTTGGCCATCTACAAGGTTGTTGTGTCGGCACGGGTCATGGCCACACATGAGGCATCTAGGGTGGAGGTGCCAAAGCCACATGGGTTTAGTGGCAAGCAGGATGCCAAGGAGTTGGATAACTTCTTATGGCATATGGAGCGATACTTCGAGCCTATCGCATTGACTGATGAGGCGACTAAGGTAAGAACTGCAACCCTTTACCTTACTGACACAGCTACTTTATGGTGGCGTCGGAGGTTTACCGATATGGAGAAAGGCATTTGCACCATAGAGACGTGGGAGGACTGTAAGAGGGAGATCAAGAGGCAGTTCTACCCCGAGGACGTGGCTTACCTGGATAGGAAAAGCATTAGGCGTCTCAAGCACACAGGCTCGATACGCGACTATGTC
Source organism: Vitis vinifera (assembly GCF_030704535.1). NCBI lineage: Eukaryota > Viridiplantae > Streptophyta > Magnoliopsida > Vitales > Vitaceae > Vitis > Vitis vinifera. The sequence continues at coordinate 18,372,388 of NC_081814.1, forward strand.
AAGGAATTCTCTTCACTCATGCTTGAGATTCCTAACATGATTGAGGAGGAGTTGCTATTCAACTTCATGGATAACCTGCAAGGGTGGGCCGAACAGGAATTAAGACACCGAGGTGTTCAAGACTTAGCCACTGCTATGGCAGTAGCAGAGTCTTTAACGGATTACAAGAAAGGAGACTCATCCAAGGTTGAGTCTTTGGAGGATAGCCACGCCATGGGTGGGGAAGACGAGGTTCCAAGGGACCACAATGCTCCTAAAAAGGAATCAGGCAAGACACCTAACGTCCGAGAAGGAAGGGGTAAGGCGGAAAGGAAGGAGTTTACGCTTAAAACCAAATGCTTCCTATGTGACGGTCCACATTGGGCACGGGATTGTCTAAAAAGGAAGGCGCTTAGTGCCATGATCGAGGAGAGGGAGCAAGAGGACGAAGCACATATGGGCTCGATGCAACTACTAGGTGCCCTCCAATTCAACCCAAAGCCTAGTACGCCTAAGACCTCCTTACTATCAGGGGTGCAAGTAAAGGAGGCAAAAGGGGAGCGAGCTGAGGTAGCCCACACACATATGGAAGAGGTCACCAAGGGAAAGGTGAACTCAATGGGTAAGAGGAAGCAGCACTCTAAGCATCGAAAGCACACGGGTCTGCATCCATCTGAAGCACAGGAGAAGGAGGTGAAGAATATCCTGGCTGAACGAGTCACTAGGAGACAAGGGGTCCCTCATGTGATAGAGTATCTAGTCGATGGAAAGGACTACCTAAGAGGCAGGTAAGCTGGGAACATGCAGATGCCTTGAGAAAGTTCTGGAAACACATCAAGAGGTTTCAGAAGATGAGGCAATGACGAGGACGTCGACGACATAGGTAGGGGAGAGTGTCATAAGATGCTTCAAATAACCCTCCCCATGGGCTTATGTAGGAGGAGGGAAGCTTCTGAAGACTCTTGGATCCATCTACACTAATACATTGGTGGGAAGAGTGTGGAAGGTTCTAGAGATGCCTAGAGATGTCCACACATCTCTACACTATGGTGGAAGGCATGAGAGGAGTCTAAGGTTTTCTAGATAATTCTAGAGATCTCTTGTATATTCTTGTACATAGATTAGTGTAGGGAGTTCTAGCATATTCTTGATTTGTAAGGAACCCTCCAAGGTTCCAGAGAGTTCCATTGGTGCTTATAAATAGGTGAGAGCCTCATTTGGGCAAGGCACCACCCAAATCACTTCCTAACCAAGCAAGTGAGCTTCCAAGCACTTGTAAAGGTTTCCTTGAGTTAGTGAAAGCTTCCGTTCTTTAAAGAGTTGCCTACTAAGCTTCTTAAGCTTTTGAGTCGCGAGTGTCTTAGCCGAGCAAGCTAAGCATTGGGGGAGCAAGGCTGACTTAGCAAGATCAAGCGCCTTGACTTACCTAAGGGCCACACGAGCTTAGTGAACGACTAAGTCCATGACAAGAGGCAACCATCTCTGTGGGCCCACCATGGGGCATTGAATAATGGGCACTACTACAAGTGAAGGAAGAGCATAAAACAACCCACTCATAATCATTTCGATTATCTCCTCAATTTTCGATCCCATACCGAGGGATCATTCAACTGACCCAAAGCTCGACTTTCGTGCCAACGAAAACAAGTTCTTTTCCAATGAGACAAACTCCAAATACTGATCATACACCTTAGAAACCAATTAACTGAATCTGAATTCCACGTTCCAGATGCAAAATCCTTAAGAAGCTGTCGGGGGATTAATGGAGAGATATTGAGATGGAAGCTTTGTCATTGGCAATGAGGCATTCCTTAACGGCCTCTTGGCTACTCACCACGAGCGTCGGGTGCACTCCGAAGTGGAACACGAAGACTGGACTACGCTTATAAGCCGTGACTCCAAGGAGCGTCTTAGATGATCTAAGGTTAAGGAAAATTAAGATGAGGGCTCAAGCATGACAGGAAGAATATAGGGAAGGGGCCATAGGAAAACGTTTAGGCTTGTAGTTCAACAGATGTGAGGGAGACGTGAAGGAGAGACATTTTCCACAAGTTAGATCAAGTGGGACTTTTTCAAACCTGGTAAACCGCTTAGAGAATTGATTTACTAGGCTCTCTGCAAACCTAGTTGGGGGTGAAGGAAGCCTTGTCTCTCTGGATCGGTCCTTCAAGACATTAGAAAAGAACCAAACTAGGCTTCCTAAGCTTAGGCCTTGTCTCACGAACTCGGCGTACAGGTCCATTGGTGGTGGGCTTGTGATTAAGTTTGCCCATGAGATCATAAGCCAGCAATTTATGGCTGTTATCTGAATAGTACCCAAGCAGAGCCAGCAAATATAGGGATCGAAGTCGACTTAGTAACACCACCTCCACTTTGAACTCATCTTCTCCCGGTTTTCTTTTCTTGCCCGATCCATCAGCTTAACAACTACTCTCCTGCCATCATGAAGCACTCCTCGATAGACCAACCCAAACCTACCATGACCGACCACATTAGATTCGCCAAAACCACTAATCGTAGAATGTAGCTGCTTGAAAGTGAAAATCTGAAGCCCTTTCTGGTTCTTTAAGCGATCAACATTATTGAACAACATTGGAGCATACAAAAAAAAATCTTGAGGAACCTCACTAAAGCTAACTCCCCCAACCGTTTCGGTAGCAACAAATACCAGACCAATAACTTAAACTTTTCATTTCCAAGTCCATCAAACTCAGAAACCACTTGGAGTTAATGAAAAACATTTTTTTTTTCACCATTATCTCAAAACTACCAAATAGTTTTCAAAGAATAAAGGTTAATATTTTTTTTGGAAAACATGAAAGGGGATTTTTAAAGAAAAACAGAGCATGCTCAAGTCAAAATAATCAAACATTCAATCAAGACTCCACTTCTTGCTGCCCTTAATGAGACCAAACAGGTGGGACAAGTAGAGAGCAATGATATGATGGATCAAATATCAAGCTTAGAAACAAACCATATATCAGTTACCTTTGGGAAAAGTTAAAGAGAGCGTAAAAGAACTAAAACAGAGTAGCTATGAAAACAAGATCAAACTCAGGAAAACCACCATTTGAACTTTAAAGTCCATGCCAATCAAAAAGTTAAAGTCTAGAAAATCAACAGAAAATAGAGCGAAGCAATAAAACAGAATGAGAATCTAAAACCAAAAGTGATCATACCTCTTCTTCTAAAGAAAATTCCCCAGAAACAAAATAAGCCTCCTTCATCTCTGTTTTCTCCTTCTTTTCTATATCTCCTTCTCTAAAAACCATCTCCTCTCAAAACAATCTTTGAATCCCCTCTATTTCCTCCCCTACACCCATATGTTAAAGCCTTTTTTATAGCAAATAGCAGTCCTTCTACGTGAGGAGTCTTTCTCTCTCCAATTTCTATCTCATCCACCGGAAAAACTCTTTTTTAAATTTCAAACAAAACCAAACCATGGATATCACCTACAACCCATGCGTATCACCTTAAGAGTCTTACTGTTTTCAAAAACTTTTCCATTGGTAGATTTTCCTATAAAACTTCAAATTATTAAATCAGATAAATAAATAAAAAATAAAAATAAAAATAAATAAATCGGAGAATGATAAAAAATAATAATAATAGATAAATAACAACATAATGAACAAATAAATAAACAAGATAAAATAACTAAATAAATAAAAGTGAATGATAACAATGAAAATGAATTAAAATAAATAAATGATTAAATAAAAATGATTGATAATAATAATAAAAATAAATAGAAATAAATAAATAAGTAAATGAAATAAATGGGCCATGCAACCATACAAGTCATGTTAAAAATGTTTAATGGGCCAAGTGGGCCTAAGGTAGTGCCTAGTGGGCCTAAGGTGTCTAAATGGGCCTAAGTGAACTTAGACGGGCCTTGGGTGTCTAAACGGGCCTAAGGTGTCTAAATGGGTGTAAGGTAGTGCCTAATGGGCCGGGTATACCTATACGGGCCAAGGGTGAGACTAGGTGGGCCTAACTAAGTCTAACCTAAAGTGCACCTAAGTGAAACCAAGTCTAAACTTGAAGGGCAGCCAAGGTCATAATGTGGAACCGGATAAACCCCTTAACCAAAGTCTCCAAAGTGGCTCAGAAAAGGTAAGCTACACGAGTAGTAATGGGCCATCAAAGAAACACTGTGGAACACTGTAAGTGGACTTAAAGACATGTGCTAAAGGGATAAAATGGAGGGTCTACTGATTACTACTCAAAACGTGCTCTTTGATAGCTTATAATAAACTCTTTTAAACACTTTTGAGTAGTAGTTATTGCCTTTTAACCCAATTAACATGTTAAGGACCCTTGCAATCAATTCTAATCAAATTATGTTAAGTTTTGGTGTTTTGATAGCCTTTTGATCACCAAAGCAATCCGAGATTGAGGAGAGTTATATGGAATCTTGGGCAAAGCAATTGGAAGCTCAGAAACATGAAGAACCAAAACTTTGAAGTCCTTTGCCATAAGTAAATCCGGAATGCAAGGAGAAGAAGTAAAGAGAATCTGCCATGAAGCATATTCTTGATGACAGTCGTGTCATCAACTTTTGGGGCACTTTCTAAAGTCCAATTGATGCATGTTATATTTCATTTCAAAGCTCAGGAAGTCAACAATCCAATGCTTCAAACGGTGCACAATTTGGAGTTGAAACGAAGAAGTTACAGCCACTGCAAGTCAATCACTCTAAGCTGAAGAAAGCATTTCACAAAGTGTTGCGAAATCACCCTTTTGTTGCGAAGTGATTTCGCAGCCTTTTTGTACAGTGTGGTGGATTTCCTCCTGAAGTTGCCCGATATATGCGACAAGTTGGAAGCTGAGAACCTCAAGATGAAAGCCAACTTCGCAGCCTTACGAGAATAACCTTTTGCTGCGAAGAGATTTCGCAGCCCTTTTTGTGTGTCTATGAAATCTCGCAGACATCATTTTCTCTTGCGAAATGGTCCTTAGTGCTTCCCGATATTTGCTACCGACATTGGGAGATATTTTCCATCAAATTTTTGTTGTCTAAATCCCAAAATTCTCCTTGTAAGCCACCAATTATAAGATTCCTTAGCTTTTAAGTTAGTAAAAAGAGTAAATATCCATGTAATAATTAGTTTTGTATTATGTTCATATAAATACCCCTCGAGAGCCTGTTCTCGGAAGAGGAGACCTTTTGTAAAGTTTTGGAAAAGCAAGTAAAGTTCAGACCCTTTGTTTTGCCTTACCTTCTCACTTTGTATTTTTCATCTTTTTCTAAGTTATGAACTCTCTGAGGAATTTTCCCTAGAGAATGAGTAACTAAACCTTTAGTTCCTTGGAGCTAAGGTTGCCGGGGAAGGTTCCAAGTGCAAGAATGCAAAGCTTTGTGGTTTCAGCCATTAATGAAGAGGAAGTGAAATCCTTTAGTGATTTCTATGTTTTTAGTTAACTTTAAACACCTTAGAGTCACCTGGGCCAACACTTGGTAAGGCAAGTGATCTCCAACCAAGAAGATGCACTAGTTTACCCCTTGCGAGCCTCTGGGAAGTGACTTTAAGGTAAAATTTTCTGGAATTGCCAACACTTGGTAAGCTTTTGGACTCCAAGGAGACATCCATTAGTTATCTCTTGCGAGTTTGAGAAGGGAAGTCCAAGGTTAAAGATCACCTTGAATGGTTAAGGCTTAGTGAGAGGCTTGAACCATTGCAAGTTGTATCAGTGAGAGAATTAAAGTTGAAATCTAATTAAAGGATGTATCTGTACAACACCAGTTAGAGAATTGACAATATGTTGAATCTCTAACGCGAGGAAATGAACCATCTGACCGGAGCTATGTCTTTTGCATGAGGAACCACCCTAGTGAACCTGACCCTCCAAGGAATGTTTTTCTTCCTAAGTTATTCCCATTACTTGTTTTGTTAGTTAGTTTGAATCTAAATCTTTACCAATCAAGGTTTGAGTTTTATTTCTTAAGCTAACCTTGAAATGAAACACTACCAATTCACTTTGAATTGGTATCATTTGTAATTTGGAAACCCTTCCCAGTGAATGATCCTAGAGCCACTATACTATAGTAGCTTTTTCTTTGCTACCCTAGTATATGGTGTAATAGGTTATAAATTTTGTTGATTACTCCCTCAAACAAGGAGAACCAGCTGGACATGAATCAGCTGAGACACCAATTGGGCATGAATCAAATGGCGCCGTTGCCGAGGAAGGTGTCAAGTTTATAGTGATACCATTTTAGAGCACTTGTGATTTTTCATCACAAGTTTGGTAATGTTTCTTTCACTTTACTAATTCTCATTCTTTCTTTATTTATTCATAATCCAAGTTTATCTTTTAAATTCAGCTTAGTTTAATTTTGTTTTTCGTAGCCCTGTTTTCTTTTGTTGTCCTTTATTTTCATTTTAGTTACAGATAGATACTAGTTGTGTATGCCAAAGTGGATACGAGACAATGGAGGAAGGCTTGTTAAATGTGATACACCTCATAACAAAGAATTCGAATTCAGCTTGAATATCATGGAAGCTACACCTGAAGATCAGCATAGTCACCAAGGTCGTCAAGACAATCTCAATGAATTCAGATCAATGAGGGACCGTATGCATCCACCTCGTATGAGTGCACCATCATGTATAGTGCCCCCTACAGAGCAACTAGTGATTAGATCGTATCTTGTTCCACTTCTACCAACTTTCCATGGGATGGAAAGTGAGAATCCCTATGCACATATCAAGGAATTTGAAGATGTTTGTAATACATTCCAAGAGGGAGGAGCTTCAATTGATTTGATGAGGCTTAAGTTATTTCCTTTTACTTTAAAGAATAAGGCCAAAATTTGGCTTAATTCTTTAAGGCCAAGGAGTATCCGTACTTGGACTGACTTACAAGCTGAATTCCTCAAGAAATTTTTTCCCACTCATAGAACAAATGGCTTGAAAAGGAAAATTTCAAACTTCTCAGCTAAAGAGAATGAGAAATTCTATGAGTGTTGGGAAAGATATATGGAAGCTATAAATGCTTGCCCTCACCATAGCTTTGATACTTGGCTATTGGTGAGCTATTTTTATGATGGGATGTCTTCCTCAATGAAGCAACTCCTCGAGACAATGTGTGGAGGAGATTTCATGAGCAAAAATCCGGATAAAGCTATGGATTTCTTGAATTATGTAGCCGAAGTTTCAAGGGGATGGGACGAACCAACCAAAGGAGAAGTGGGGAAGATGAAGTCTCAACTGAGTGCTTTTAATGCTAAGGCTGGGATATATACCTTGAAAGAAGATGACGATATGAAAGCAAAGTTGGCAGCTATGACAAGAAGATTGGAGGAGCTGGAGCTGAAAAGAATACATGAAGTGCAAGCTGTTGCTGAAGCACCAGTGCAAGTGAAGTTGTGTCCTAATTGTCAGTCATATGAACATTTAGTGGAAGAATGCCCTACAATTTCAGCTGAAAGGGAAATGTTTAAAGATCAAGCAAATGTTGTTGGATAATTCAAGCCCAATAGCAATGCGCCTTATGGAAATACTTACAACTCAAGTTAGAGGAATCATCCAAATTTCTCATGGAAGGCCAGAGCAACTCAGTACCAACAGCCGGATCAACCATCTCAACAATCTTCAAGTCTTGAACAAGCAATAGCAAATCTCAGCAAGGTGGTGGGAGATTTTGTTGGAAACCAAGAAGCCACCAATGCTCAAATCAATCAAAGAATTGACAGAGTGGAGAGTACTTTGAATAAAAGGATGGATGTAATGCAAAATGATATATCTCAAAAGTTTGATAATATCCAATACTCAATTTCAAGGCTCACAAATTTGAACACAATGCAAGAAAAGGGAAGATTTTCTTCTCAACCCCACCAAAACCCCAAGGGTGTCCATGAAGTGGAAAGCCAAGAGGGAGAATCATCACAGATGAAAGATGTCAAAGCCTTGATCACTCTAAGGAGTGGTAAAAAAATTGAGAAGCCAACACCTAAGCCACATGTTGAGAAAGAAGAAGAAGAGATAAGGAAAGGGGATGAAATGGAAGATAAAGAGAAGGAGATCAATGAAAAGAAGAAGGACTCTGATTCAACAATGAATGCAATTCCAGAGAAGGAACTTCTGAAGGAAGAAATGCTGAAGAAGTCAACTTCTCCTCCTTTTCCTCAAGCATTGCATGGGAAAAAGGGGATTAGAAATGCATCTGAAATCCTTGAAGTATTGAGACAAGTGAAAGTCAATATCCCACTGCTGGATATGATTAAACAAGTTCCAACGTATGCAAAATTCCTAAAGGACTTATGTACTATCAAAAGAGGGTTGACTGTAAACAAGAAAGCCTTCTTGACTGAGCAAGTAAGTGCAATCTTACAATGTAAGTCTCCATTGAAGTACAAAGATCCGGGAAGTCCTACCATTTCAGTCATGATTGAAGGAAAGGTAGTGGAGAAGGCTTTGTTAGACTTGGGAGCAAGTGTGAATTTGCTTCCATATTCCGTCTACAAGCAATTGGGACTTGGAGAGTTGAAGCCAACAACAATCACTCTATCTCTAGCAGATATATCAGTGAAAATTCCAAGGGGGGTAATTGAGGATGTCTTGGTTCAAGTTGCTAATTTCTACTATCCAGTAGATTTTATTGTTCTTAATACATATCCTACTGTAAAAGAAGCTAATTTAGTTCCTATCATCCTTGGAAGGCCATTTCTTGCTACCTCAAATGCAATCATCAACTGTAGGAATGGGTTGATGCAACTCACTTTTGGCAACATGACACTTGATCTCAACATTTTCTATATGTCTAAAAAGCAAACCACTCCGGAAGAAGAAGAGGGTCCAGAAGAGGTGTGCATTATTGACACTCTGGTAGAGGAGCACTGTAATCAGAATATGCAGGACAAGTTGAGTGAAAGTCTTGGGGATTTTGAGGAAGGTTTGTCTGAACCCCCTAATGTGCTTGCTACTCTACAAAGTTGGAGAACGATAGAAGATATTCTACCTTTGTTCAATAAAGAAGAAGAGGCAGCTGCTGAAAAAGAAATTCCAAAACTCAATCTGAAGCCTCTACCTGTGGAGCTGAAATATACATATCTTGAGGAAAATAATCAATGTCCTGTTGTAATATCTTCATCTCTGACCAGTCATCAAGAGAATTGTTTAATGGAAGTTCTCAGGAGGTGTAAGAAGGCAATAGGATGGCAAATATCTGACTTGAAAGGCATTAGTCCTTTAGTTTGCACGCATCATATATATATGGAGGAGGAAGCAAAGCCAATTTGTCAACTTCAAAGAAGATTGAATCCTCATTTACAAGAGGTGGTGCGAGCTGAGGTGCTGAAGCTACTTCAAGCAGGTATTATTTACCCTATATCTGATAGCCCTTGGGTGAGTCCTACTCAAGTGGTACCAAAGAAGTCAGGGATTACTGTGGTTCAGAACGAAAAAGGAGAAGAAATTACTACACGCCTCACTTTAGGTTGGAGGGTGTATATTGATTATAGAAAATTGAATGCTGTAACCAGGAAAGATCATTTTCCATTGCCATTTATTGACCAAGTGCTGGAAAGAGTCTCTGGCCATCCGTTCTATTGCTTCTTGGACGGGTATTCAGGGTATTTTCAGATTGAAATTGATGTGGCAGATCAGGTGATTTGCGTGTAACTCCGATTGGGTCATTTAATCAAAAACATTTATAAAACCTATGACCTCATACTAACGTAGCAAAGCTACTATAGTATAGTGGCTCTAGGGTCGAACTCTGGGATGAGTTTTCATTCTACCAGTGATATACTCAAAATTAGAAATTGGATTTAATGATTTCCTTTATCAAAAACTTAAAGTTTAAAAGAAAATAAATTTTTTTTTTGAAAGTGTTTGAAAATAAACTAACATAAACTGAGTAAAAATGGAAGAAAGAAAGTTTCCCGGAGCTAAGGGTTGCTAGGATCAAGTTCAGAATAGAAAGTGGAAAATTCCGGATTTTTCTCCTCGCATTGGGGATTTAACCTATAGTTATTTCCTGAACCGGTATAGGTTTGACAATGAAGATTTAATCCATAAAAGGTCAATAGGAATGGTAGTCAAGGTCCATTAATGGCTTAAGACACTATGGGTCTTCACCTTGAATCACTTTCCAATGGCTCGTACATGATAACTAATGAACTAATATGGATCTAGCAATAAGCATCCATAAAGACTTGAAGCTTACCATGTATTGGTCATTCAAAGTGATTCTAAGGGATTTAAAGCAAAACTTTGGATTTAGAAGCCATTTATGAATTCCAACTACCTGAATTTAATGCACGGAAGCTTTCCACCATTTCATCTGGACTTTTCACCTAGCTTCCTTTACTCCAAGAAACCGAAAGTTTAGCCTTTCATCCTCCGGGAAAACATCCTCAGAGGTTGTTTGGCTTCCAAGAAAAAGAAAATAGTAAAGAGAAAAGAGAAACGAGAGAGCTCTGTATATTTCTCTAAGTGTCAAACGTAATATGTATTCTATATCTTCCAAGAGGTGATTTCCACCCCTTATATAGTCTTTACAACAACAAAAGCTTGTGATTGGTTAGTTACAAGGATAAGAAAGGAAATTACATCACAAAATACAAAGGAAAATATCTAAAGTGGAGTCGGCAAAAGCAGAGGAAAATTCGCAACATGCATGGGTTATGCGAATTTTGAAGGTGTTATGCGAAATTTTCGCATAACCTGGAGCAGTTGGCTTCCGAAGGCCATATCTTCCTCATTTCAACTCCAAATCATGAACGGTTTGAAGAGTTGGATTCTTGACTTCCAGAGCTTTGAAATGGTATATAGTATGTAAATAATGGACTTCGGAAAGTGCTCCAAAAGTGCAAAAGAAGACTGCAGCTGCTGTCCTCTGATTTTTTCACTTTGCTTCACTTTGCTTCTCTCCTTTGCTTGACTTGTCTTAATGATCCAAAAAGCTGTCAAAACATTAAAACTAGCCACAAATATGATTAGAAGACATTGCTAGGTCCTCAACATGCCAATTGGACTAAAGATGGAGAACTACTACACAAAAGTGCTTAAAACATAATGCATTAAAGGTGTAAAATAACACTTTTTGGGTAGTAATAATCAGGAAAAGACCACTTTTACATGTCCATTTGGAACATATTCTTACAGGAGAATGCATTTTGGTTTATGCAATGCACCTGCAACATTTCAAAGATGTATGTTGAGTATTTTCAGTGATATGGTGGAGCGAATTATGGAGGTTTTCATGGATGACATCATCGTATATGGAGGTACATTTGAGGAATGCTTAATCAATTTGGAAGCGGTTCTTCACAGATGCATTGAAAAAGACCTGGTGCTCAAATGGGAGAAATGCCATTTTATGGTACGTCAAGGAATTGTCCTTGGCCATATCATCTCTGAAAAAGGCATTGAAGTTGATAAAGCAAAGGTGGAGCTTATTGTCAAATTACCATCCCCAACAACTATGAAAGGAGTAAGACAGTTCCTTGGTCATGCAGGGTTCTATAGGAGGTTTATAAAAGGTTTTTCAAGTCTTTCAAAACCTCTTTGTGAGCTGTTAGCTAAGGATGCTAAGTTTATATGGGATCAAAGATGTCAAAATAGCTTTGATCAACTGAAGAAATTTTTAACAACAACTCCAATAGTGAGAGCCCCTAACTGGCAACTACCTTTTGAACTGATGTGTGATGCCAGCGACTTTGCTATAGGAGCTGTGCTTGGCCAAAGAGAAGATGGGAAGCCCTATGTGATCTACTATGCAAGCAAAACACTGAATGAAGCTCAAAGGAACTACACAACTACAGAGAAAGAATTGTTAGCTGTGGTATTTGCCTTGGACAAATTTTGTGCTTATTTAGTGGGGTCTTTCATCATTGTCTTCACTGACCATTCAGCTTTGAAGTATTTATTGACAAAGCAAGATGCAAAAGCAAGGTTGATTAGATGGATTCTTTTGTTACAAGAATTCGATCTCTAAATCAAAGATAAGAAAGAAGTGGAGAATGTGGTAGCTGACCACCTTTCAAGGTTAGTTATAGCACATAATTCCCATTCCTTGCCTATTAATGATGATTTTCCTGAAGAATCACTCATGTTCCTAGTAAAAACTCCTTGGTATGCTCATATTGCTAATTATCTAGTTACTGGTGAAATTCCAAGTGAGTGGAATGCACAGGATATGAAGCACTTCTTTTCAAAAATTCATGCTTATTATTGGGAAGAGCCCTTTCTTTTTAAGTATTGTGCAGATCAGATCATAAGGAAGTGTGTCCCTGAAGATGAGCAGCAAGGGATTCTAAACCATTGTCATGAGAATGCATGTGGAGGCCACTTTGCCTCTCAGAAAACAGCCATGAAGGTGTTGCAATCAGGGTTTACTTGGCCATCTCTTTTCAAAGATGCCTACATCATGTGTAGAAGTTGTGATAGATGCCAAAGGCTTGGAAAGCTAATGATATCCCAACTCTTGGTAGCTTGGCATGTAAGGGTATCAACAAAATTTATACCTAAGGTCCTTACACTAAAGTAGCAAAGCTACTATAGCATAGTGGCTCTAGGATCGAACACTGGGAAGGGTTTTTACTTTAACTGGTGAAGTTCGGAGGATGGAGTGAACTTTTCTTAATAAAAATTAGGTTAAGATGAAAACATAAAAAGATGAAGGTGTTGTAAACTAAACTAACATGAAAATAGGTTAAAAGATGGAAAAAGAAGTTTCTCAAAGCTTTGGATAGCCATGCTTAACTCACTGTGTAAAAATGGAGATTTTGGGACTCTTCACCTCGAGTTGGGGAAGCAACTAAGGTGATGCTTACTTCCCGAACCAGTATGAGTTTAACAACTGAGCTTTAGTCCTTGAAAACTTACAAAAAGGGTAGTTGAACCTCATAAATGCTCTTTTATTGATATAAGTCATCTCCTCGACTTGCAATACAATGGCTCGTAGGAGATAACTAATGAACGTCAGTGGATCTAACAATAAGAATCCACTGAGACCAAAAGGTTATCAAGTATTGGCCATTCAAAGCAATTCAGAGGGATTAAAAGCTTTACTTTGAATGAAAACATTTATGACGCTCAACTACTTACATTTATGGCTTGGAAATCTCCATCCTGACACGGGAGCTTCACATGGCATCCATTACTTCAAGAAACTAAAAGGTTTTAGCCTCTCATCCTTGGGGATTTCATCCTCCAAGGATGTTTGGCTACTAAGAAAATGAGAAAGAAAAGAGAAAAAAAGCGTATGAACAAAAGTGCTCTTATAACTTATAAAGTTACAGGTTACCAGATTCGATTATGTCTGAGGCTCTTCACCTCTATTTAAAGACAATAAAAAGTTAAATTACAAGAGCTATTACAAAAGCAACCTTTTCATTGGTTGATTACAAGGGTAAAATAGGTATTTACAAAGCTAAAAATCAAGCAAAATATCTTGGAGAACCGGCAGTGGAATAACATCAACAACGTCTCAAAACAGGGGATTCAAAGGAATTTCGCAATGTGCCTAAATCCACCTTGCGAATTTTCACAAGGTGGGTCTTCATGGTGCGAAATGGCAAAATTTCGCACCATGAAGAAAATCTCCTTGCAAAATTGGTCATTTAACATGATGCAGTTGTCTTCCGAAGGCCATATCTTCCTCATTTCAGCTCCAAATCATACACAGTTTGAAGCGTTGGATTCTTGAATTCCTAACCTTTCAAATGGTATATATCATGCAAAAAATAGACTTCGGGAAGTGCTTCAAAAGTGCGAAAGAAGACTGCAGTTGTTTTCTTCACTCTGTTTTCCTTTTCTCCATTGCTTGTGCTCGTGTTTCCACTTGAAATTCAAGCCTGTAATTGTCCAAAATCCTTGCTTAACTCGCCCAAATAGCTCCTCCATCAATTGGCATGCTTGAATTGGTTCATAAGCTAATAAAAACATGTAAACTTGCCACAAAATGGTTAAAACCAATTACTAAGGACCTTAATGAATTAATTGGGTTAAATGAATATGATTACTACTTAAAGGTGCTTAAAACCATTATAATTAGATCTAAAACTAGCACTTTTTGGTAGTAATCAGCTAACAAAAAGAAATCAATGCCTATGAACCCCATTCTAATAGTTGAGCTATTTGATGTATGGGGCATTGATTTCATGGGGCCTTTCCCAATGTCTTTTGGTAATTCTTACATTTTGGTGGGGGTGGATTATGTTTCTAAATGGGTTGAGGCAATCCCCTATAAACAAAATGATCACAGGGTGGTTCTCAAGTTTCTTAAAGAGAACATTTTCTCAAGATTTAGGGTGCCCAAAGCCATCATCAGTGATGGAGGTGCTCATTTTTGCAACAAACCTTTTGAAGCTCTATTATCCAAATATGGAGTGAAGCATAAGGTAGTTACACCTTATCATCCTCAGACTTCCGGGCAAGTTGAGCTAGCTAACAGGGAAATAAAGAACATATTGATGAAAATGGTGAATTCAAGTAGAAAAGATTGGTCTATTAGGCTTCATGATTCATTGTGGGCATATAGAACAGCTTATAAGACTATTCTTGGCATGTCTCCCTATCGTCTTGTCTATGGCAAACCATGCCATCTCCCTGTGGAAATCGAATACAAAGCTTGGTGGGCAATTAAGAAGCTGAACATGGACTTGATCAGAGCCGGAGCAAAGAGATGTCTAGACCTTAATGAGATGGAGGAATTAAGAAATGATGCTTATATCAATTCCAAAGTTGCAAAACAGAGGATGAAGAAGTGGCATGATCAACTAATCTCCAACAAAGAATTTCAGAAAGGGCAAAGAGTTTTACTGTATGACTCAAGACTCCATATCTTTCCTGGGAAGCTCAAGTCAAAGTGGATAGGCCCGTTCATTATTCACCAAGTATATGTCAATGGAGTGGTGGAATTATTGAATTCCAATGGCAAAGACACCTTTAGAGTCAATGGATATCGTCTCAAGCCATTCATGGAGCCATTCAAACCAGAAAAGGAGGAAATCAATCTCCTTGAGCCACGAAAAGCCTAAGCAAATAAGGGTTTGGTGGACGTGGTTTTACCACAGTCCAAAATTTTTGTAAATTTCAAAGTTTTTTCCATACTTTTGATCTTAAAATTATGTTTTTATATGTGTTTTAATCTTTTTGAATGATTTCAGGTGGAAGAGATTGCAAATAAATTGAAAGGAAGAAATCCGAGCGAAAACAGAGCAAAAACAGGGCTTTGCGAGATTTTGCAACCTAAGGAAATCTTCTGCGAAAACAACACTTTGCTGCCAAACCATTCCGCAACTCATTGGAATTCTCTGCGAAAATTTTCGCAGCTGCGAAGCCAAGTTTGGCACACGAGTGCCACTTCGTAGCATAGGAGCCCCCAATTCGCAGCTGCGAAACGGCTGCGAAGCGATAAAGTGTGAAAAACCCTGATTTCGCAACCAAAGTTCCATTCCGCAGGGTATTTCGCAATTGCGAAAGCGATTTTGGCACACATGTGCCACTTCGCAGCATAGTGACACTCAATTCGCAGCTACGAAACGGATTGCGAAGTGGGCTACGAAAATGGCTTTTTGCTGCGAAATTGGCCTTTTTTGTGAAACTCAAAATGACCCTTAATCTTCCGTTATTTTTATATATACTGGTCATTTGAGCTGTGAAAAGGTTTCAAAAAGAGAGCGCGCCATACTTGCAGACTGTTCATCTCCTTGTTAGAGCCCGACGCCGCACAAACCTCTGTTCATCTTCTCCGGTCATCACTTCCGACCAAATTTCGGCAACCCGAAATGGCGCGAACCAGAGGAGCTAAATCTTCCTCTCCTTCAAGCCGCAAGAAAGTCCCGCGAGGGGAGACCGTTCAAGATCCCACTTCTGAGCCTTCGCGGCAGAAAGCAATTTCTCCTCCGGTGAAGCCCGCGCCGCAGAAGCCTCCGGCGAGGCGTTATCTCACCAGGTCAGGGGGTCGGCCACTGCAAAAGAGAGCCAGGGTTGAAAGCTCAGAGCCCATTGATTTAACGGAGCAGTCCCCATAACCCTCGCCGGTTCCATCTCCAGTTCCATCTCCGGTGCCATCTCCGGCGCCGCCAGTAGAGCCTGAGGAGCCTCAGCCACCACTTCCCGAGCCCCAAAATCCATCTGAGATAGCTCCTGAAGCAGTAACCAGGCGGCCGATGCTGACTCAGCCTCCAATTGAGGGGAATTTGGACTGTAGAGCTCGGCCATTCCACTCCGAGCTGTGCTTTGACACAGCCACGTTCCAATTGCGGCCGGAGCTTGCACAGTCATTCCACCTGCTGTGAAGATACCACATGGAGCACCTGCTGACTCCAAGAGACTTCTTCTACCCCAGGGTAGCCATGGATTTTTATCAGTCCATGACTACCAACCAGGTCAGGGATCCTACTCTAATCCATTTTACCATTGATGGGAGGCATGACATATTGGGAGCTCGCCATATAGCTGAGGCCTTACAAATACCATACGAGCCAACTCATTTTGAGGATTTTAGAGTGTGGACCAGTCCCACTGAGCTGGAAATGGTGCATATCCTGTCCAGAGGAGCTTCCACACGACCACATCTGTTGAGGGGGGAGCTTCCTCCAATCATGTTTCTTATTGATGCATTTTTGCGTCATAACCTCTACCCACTGCAGCATTGGACTCAGAGGAGAGGAGTGCTTCTAGAGGCCTTATTCAAGATTTCTGAGGGATATTTCTTCGGCCTTCACCATCTGATTATGGTTGCCCTTCTCTATTTCGAAGAGAAGGTGCATAAAAAGAAGTTGCAGAGAGTTGATGACATTCCTCTTCTCTTTCCAAGGCTGCTGTGCCAAATTCTAGAGCACCTAGGGTATCCATCAGAGCCTCAGTTGGAGCGCAAGCGCATTTGCCGAGAGGTATTTACTCTCGACAAATGGAACAACATGACAGCCTATAGAGTTGAGCAGCCAGAGTGCCCACAGCCAGCTAGTAGGAGAGCATCCCCACGACACATACCTGAGGGTATACCTATTGCTGCTCCTACCATTCCCAGAGCTCCACCAGTTACTCCAGCTTCATCTGAGCCATCCACTTCAGCTGAACCAAGGATGGCCATCCCCATTTCTGAATACAGAGAGTTATGCCGTTCATTGCAGACCCTCACAGCATCTCAGAGCAGCCTTGCTCAGGAGATGGCAGCCATTCGAGCATGCCAAGAGCAGATGTTGGCCACCCAGGCTCAGCACACTACATCTTGAGGCAACTCTAGCATCATTTCGACCTGCCTTCAGCTGCTGAGCCCTCTACCTCCACCACTACAGTGCCACACTCTCATCCCACAGAGCCTCAAGCCCCTTTTGGAGCAGCTACTGAAGAGGCAGACCTATCTGCCTAGCCCCAACACTACCCACTAATCAGATCATTATATATATCTATTGCATATGTTTTTTATATATTTCGTTTTTTTTTTTTAGTTTTTAAGAAATCCCATTATTTTGGTACCATATATGGGATTGCTTGTATTGCCTTCTTTTTCATTGTACTCAAATGGATTCAAAGTAATACAAGTCTAATATTTTTTGTTAACCTTTAGCATTAATTTATTCTTATTTTCTTTTCTCACAGCTTTTATTCTTTTTGAAACATGTGGTTTCTCCAATCAGTATTCGAAATTGATATCACTCAGGAGGTACCACTTCCTCCCTTTAATTGCAATCACCCATATCACATTGAGGACAATGCTCAGTTCGGTTGGGGGGGAGAAATGAGAAAGGAAGGAAGTATGATAAGTTAAAGGAAGTATGCTAAATCTTTTTGGTAATGCAATTAGGTTGGCAATCAGTTGTAGTTTTTGCTTTTTACTCTTTTTATTCCATTCTCCATGGATTTTGAGGAAAAATTTTCAAATTAAAACAAGAGAAATTGAACTGTTGCTTTTCATTTGACTTAGAGTATGGATTATGCTTACTAAAGTGGTTCAATTGTTGAAGCTTCTATTGAAATCAAATTTAGTTCTTCCACTTTAAGCTATTCACACACTGTGCACAATAGGTTCCGAGTATAAGATGAAAAACTTTTTTCCCTCTTGACTGAGGATAATTTTGGGACTTGGTACCTTTGACCTCAGTTGATAAATTTGAGACACCTTATGAAAGGCCAATGAGCCTTTGAAATAAAGAAAGAAAAATGTTTGCTTACCTTGAAACCCGAGCAAGGTCTGAGGGGTATATGGTGAAAATCTTTAAAACCTGGTGCCCTAAGCCTTAATTGGTTGGGAGTCACCGACCTCAATGCTCGTTACAAGGGTGGATAGGTGGAGTTAGCATATGGTAGGTGCATGGGTATTAAAAATTCATTCTCAAAAGTCCGGGGAAAAATCCGAGGAGTTAGTGGTTGAAAGATCCTTAAAGCTTGATGCCCTAAACCTTAATTGGTTGGGAGTCATCGATGGACCCCCGTTATATGGACAATTCAGAAAGAATACCCCTTTAAGCCTGTAAAAAAAAAAAAAAATATGTGTTCTTTTCTTATTGATTTTGGTCAGTTTGCTAAGTGTTGAAAAGAGATAGGTTAGGGGGAGAGATTAGTTTAGCATACTATATTCGGAAGCTAAGGAATCTTACACTTAGATTTTTGTGGAAGAATAAAGTTTGGTTCTTTGGAAGTGGAAATGATCTTAAAACTTCAGTTTGCATAATGCATTCCCTTAATTGATAGTGTTTAGCATAGTTTGTTATAACTCTTGTTGAAAGTTGGGTTTGTATTTCTTTAAGGTCTCATGTGAGAGTTAGATCATCATGCCACTTGAAAATTGTTTTTCAGCATGATGTTGTAAATTATAGTTTAGTTTGCTTTTATATTTTTCTCTTCTTCATTGCTAAGGGACTAGCAATATGTCGGTTGGGGGGAGTGATTACTACTCAAAAAGTGCTCTTTGATAGCTTATAATAAACTCTTTTAAACACTTTTGAGTAGTAGTTATTGCCTTTTAACCCAATTAACATGTTAAGGACCCTTGCAATCAATTCTAATCAAATTAAGTTAAGTTTTGGTGTTTTGATAGCCTTTTGATCACCAAAGCAATCCGAGATTGAGGAGAGTTATATGGAATCTTGGGCAAAGCAATTGGAAGCTCAGAAACATGAAGAACCGAAGCTTTGAAGTCCTTTGCCATAAGTAAATCTGGAATGCAAGGAGAAGAAGTAAAGAGAATCTGCCATGAAGCATATTCTTGATGACAGTCGTGTCAACCACTTTTGAAGCACTTTCTAAAGTCCAATTGATGCATGCTATATGTCATTTCAAAGCTTAGGAAGTAAAAAATCCAATGCTTCAAATGGTGCACAATTTAGAGTTGAAACAAAGAAGTTATAGCCACTGCAAGTCAATCACTCTAAGCTGAAGAAAGCATTTCGCAAAGTGTTGTGAAATCACCCTTTTGTTGCGAAGTGATTTCGCAGCCTTTTTGTACAGTGTGGTGGATTTCCTCCTGAAGTTGCCCGATATATGCGACAAGTTGGAAGTTGAGAACCTCAAGATGAAAGCCAACTTCGCAGCCCTACGAGAATAACCTTTTGCTGCGAAGTGATTTCGCAGCCCTTTTTGTGTGTCTGCGAAATCTCGCAGACATCATTTTCTTTTGCAAAATGGTCCTTAATGCTTCCCGATATTTGCTACCGACATTGGGAGATATCCCAAAATTCTCCTTGTAAGCCACCAATTATAAGATTCCTTAGCTTTTAAGTTAGTAAAAAGAGTAAATATCCATGTAATAATTAGTTTTGTATTATGTTCATATAAATACCCCTCGAGAGCCTGTTCTCGGAAGAGGAGACCTTTTGTAAAGTTTTGGAAAAGCAAGTAAAGTTCAGGCCCTTTGTTTTGCCTTACCTTCTCACTTTGTATTTTTCATCTTTTTCTAAGTTATGAACTCTCTGAGGAATTTTCCCCAGAGAATGAGTAACTAAACCTTTAGTTCCTTGGAGCTAAGGTTGCCGGGGAAGGTTCCAAGTGCAAGAATGCAAAGCTTTGTGGTTTCAGCCATTAATGAAGAGGAAGTGAAATCCTTTAGTGATTTCTATGTTTTTAGTTAACTTTAAACACCTTAGAGTCACCTGGGCCAACACTTGGTAAGGCAAGTGATCTCCAACCAAGGAGATGCACTAGTTTACCCCTTGCGAGCCTCTGGGAGGTGACTTTTAAGGTAAAATTTTCTGGAATTGCCAACACTTGGTAAGCTTTTGGACTCCAAGGAGACATCCATTAGTTATCTCTTGCAAGTTTGAGAAGGGAAGTCCAAGGTTAAAGATCACCTTGAATGATTAAGGCTTAGTGAGAGGCTTGAACCATTGCAAGTTGTATCAGTGAGAGAATTAAAGTTGAAATCTAATTAAAGGATGTATCTGTACAACACCGGTTAGAGAATCTACAATATGTTGAATCTCTAACGCGAGGAAATGAACCATCTGACCGGAGCTATGTCTTTTGCATGAGGAACTACCCCAGTGAACCTGACCCTCCAAGGAATGTTTTTCTTCCTAAGTTATTCCCATTACTTGTTTTGTTAGTTAGTTTGAATCTAAATCTTTACCAATCAAGGTTTGAGTTTTATTTCTTAAGCTAACCTTGAAATGAAACACTACCAATTCACTTTGAATTGGTATCATTTGTAATTTGGAAACCCTTCCCAGTGAACGATCCTAGAACCACTATACTATAGTAGCTTTTTCTTTGCTACCCTAGTATATGGTGTAATAGGTTATAAATTTTGTTGATTACTCCCTCAAACAAGGAGCACCAGCTGGACATGAATCAGTTGAGACACCAATTGGGCATGAATCATCTACAATAATATATGTTCATTAAACAAGAATGAAGTTTAAGCTCCAACGAACAAAGTTAATCCCAATCTCAGTTTTGAAACTTAATGCATATTTATCAGTGTATAAGAGGATCAACATAGAAACATAAGAATTGACCTACTATCTAGTGCTATATTTCGAAATTGATCTCTTAGAAGAAATCAAGTCATGTCTTTAGTCAAATCAAGAAAACATCCAGTTAATTTGTTTTAAGATTGTTGGATTTTTATTTAACACGACCTCCTTGATCTACATACAATGCAATTTAACTCCCTCTTGATTTGATATCATCATTTTTTTTTCATTTTTCTTTTGAAAGTGGAGACATTGCATGCCATGATCTCATTTGATTTTTTTTTTATTCATGGTTGCCTTTGTATCCACTTTGGGGATGTTTCCAAATGTTGCAAGTGAGCAACATATATTTAGGGAATAAATCTTGGAAAGTATATAAGAGTTGAAATTGGCCAAGGATTCAAATTTTGCGCTGACACACTTTGAGAAACAAAATAATAATCTTAGTCAAATAAGGTATGTGGATAATAAGATTTAGGCATGATAATTGATCATTTCAAAGAAACCAAGTTAAACTTAAGAAGTCTCCATCTTGATCAATCATAGAGTGTAGCTCAAGTTAGATTTTCCATCATACAAAGATTTTTAATTTTTAGGAATCATGTACCTTAAAGTGATTAACAAATATTTAATAGAATTAATATATTTCTCCAAGTCATAAACTTGAGATATTACAAATCATGCTAATAAGGTAAGTAAAAAAACACTAATCATATGCCTAAAGAAGTTATAAATAAAGCCAAAAGAAATAAGATAAGAAAATAGACTGTACAAAACAAACCTTTAAAGCTTATCAAAAAAGATTTTAATTGATTAGACATATGCCCAGGAATTTACTAAGGAATTCAAACCTAAAAGAATCTAAGGGTTTGGTAAAGATATATGCCAATTTTTGTTCGAATGGGACAAACTCTAGAGAGACAACCTTATCTTCAACTAGTTCTCTAATGAAGTGATGATGAATTTCAATGTGCTTAGTTAGTATGGAAATGAAGAGTAAGATTTTAAGAAATATTGATAGTACTAGAGTTGTCATAATGTATCACTACAAGGAAAATGTAAAAAGATGACGTTTTTTAAGCATCAAGATAGATATAAGATGACGCTTTCCAAAAGCGTCATATCTTAGACTGACATCTTATGAATTTCCAATTGTTGATGCTTTTCAAAAGCGCCATCTTCTTTGGCGGTTAACCATGACGCTCATAGAAAGCGTCATTATTCTAAACCTTGGTGCTCTATAAGTGTCATTGTAAGTCTGCAATTTCATTCATCTCAATATTGACACTCAATAAAGCATCATTGTATAGGTAGGAGCAACATTGACACTCATGATAAGTGTCATCTTATAGCATTTTTCAACCTTGACGCTAAAAAAAAGCATCATGTTCTTAAATCTTCAACCTTGATGCTTATGATAAGTGTCATCTTATAGCAATTTTCAACCTTGACGCTCAAGAAAAGCATCATGTTCTTAAATCCTCAACCTTGATGCTTATGAAAAGCGTCATTGTATATTTTAAAGTGACGTTGACACTCATAATAAGTGTCATCTTCTGCCTTTATTATCCTATGAGAACAAAGCATGACACTTTAAAAAAAAATCATCTTATCTCATTCGAAATATTAATAACCCATAAAAGTCCTAATTATGCCCCGTTTTATAATTTTTCACAAACAATGAATGAGTAATAAAAAGTTAATTTAAGAAAGTCTTAGGAGAAAAAGTACTAATTGTGGTGTTTCTCTTTCACTATTAAAATTTACTAATAAACAGACATAATTAAATATGAATTTTCTTAGCATTAAATTTAGTTGAAATTGTTCAAAAAACTAAAAAATTTACAACTTCTTTTTCAACTTTGAGTTGTTCATAGTCTTTTGCTGCATCTAGTTCTACATCATCTTTCTTCAAAATGCATAAGGATGGTTACAAGTCACGTTCTAAATGCTCAACCTGCAAAAATAATTGAGAGGTTACATATAACTAATATTGACAAATAGTAAAATAAAAAAACAACTCTATAAATGAAATGTGAATATACCAAATTTTAAAATTTCCAAGATATATTTCTTTCACTGCAATAAATTTTAACATGTTGGAAGAACTAAACAAACCCCAATAATTTTGTTACACCAAATTTCTAAATATTCCTTGAACTCTTGTTATGTGTTTAAGAAAGCAATCAATAAACCACTTTCTAGTGTTTTCCCAAATGCAATATTTGATTTTGTCTAACTTGGGTTGAATGCAATAATTAAATTTGTCTAACTCATATTATCATTCATATTGTAATCATGAGTGAATGATGACTTGCATCCATGGTTATCAAAATATGTTATAAGTATATCTAACTTAGGTTGAATGTAATAATTAATTTTTTTCAACTCATGTTATCATTCATGTTGTAACCATGAATGGATGATGACTTCCACCTATGGTTATCAAAATACGCTATCAACATATTGGGTCTTGCCATAAGTCCAAGTAGGTCTTAAATTTAAAGCATGTATACACTTAATCATTTTCTTAGACTAACTTATTATGGATAGAATTAAACCAATTAAATAACTAGGTTAGGTGGTTTCCCTTCATCAATGAAGATGGTATGTCCATGTGGTTGCCTTCCTCCCTAATTAGGTATTACTATGAATTACAATTAGCTAAATGACCCATTGTTCATCAACTATCTCCATTATATAATGGTCTTTTAGCCCTTCCACCCAATTGGCCTTTACAAGTCATCAATTATATGTATAAACAAATGTCTCTAACTCTTAAAAAACTCAAAAAAAGAAAAGTCTTGATCTTAGTGACTATTTTGGTATGATTTATATCTTATATATGAAACTTCAACCATTAACTTTCATCCTTCTTATAGGTCCTACAAGACACTGGATGTTTTGCAAAGAAAGCAAGTAAGGAATTAAAAGGAAAAAACTATAAGTTTGAAAAATTCTGAAATTATAAGTTAAAATATCTATGTTCTTCCTACTGTTAATATCTATTATACATGAAATTTACAATTCATTGGTTCTATCTATTTAGCCAATTATTGTAGTTGGTATGAAGTATAATGTCAAGAGAAGAGCTAGCTTGCATGGGTACATTAACATCTAATCATGTGAGGATATCTATTATCCTAAGTATAGATCCTAAATATGAAACTTACATGAAATTATTTTGTAAATATGGAATTTATTCATAAAACTAACAATAACCTAAGCATCTTACCTCGATATTCTTTTATGAAAATTTTCAACTATTGCAGGGAGTCCTTCATGTCATTGAACATGTTTAGGTCTGAATAAGCAAGAGTAGTAGTGACGTACTTAAGAGAATGACCTATGTCTTTCAGTACAACCTGAAGAATATACAATAAACAATTTAGCAACAAAATTAGATTCTTAAAAGTTTTAACACATGAAATTCAATAAGCTCATTAATTTCAAAGAAGGTTGGTAGCCAAATGTAGTAGAATAATTGAGATAAAGAAACTAGGAATGAAGAAAAATTAATTTTAGGTAAAACATTATAATTAAATTGATATTTTAACTTGACATGTTATGAATCCATGAAAAATAAGACATTGGCAATACTTAATTGATTAAAAGAGTAAAATAACACCAAATATAGCAAAAAAAACTACATGATATGGACAAATGGTTTATTTTTGTAACAGTCATCAGCAGACTAAAATTAAAAGGGCCTTGGTGGAGGAAAAAACTATTATGTCAAAATGACTAGTTTCTTTCCTTAGAATTGCATTTAGACTGAGGAGCTATTATTCAAGTTGATACCCTATTTTAGACAATGAGGCTTTGGAGGCCTATTTAGGGAGAATGAGGTGCTCTTTTTTTTTTTTTTTTTTTTTTTCCTTAGGCTTATTGGTAAGAAGTCTTAATCTAATTTCCTATTTTTTTAATGTCAAAGAAAATATAAGTATAAGATGTTTTAAACTTTAAGCCCATTAGTTTAGGAGGAGGCCTCTACAAATTTAAATTGAAAAAAGTTATACAGCAAGTGATCTTAAGGATCTAAAATGTTTTTTTTTTAGGATAGGCATATTCCTAATGCATGCACATGTAATGAGACTAAAGACTTTCCTAAAAACAGTTTGAAAATGCATGAATTTTCCTACCATTACAACACTAGGATTTCAACAAATCCAACTAATAAGGATGTATACAGGAAATACACAAAGGGTGTGACACCTACCATGTCTACTAGGCTTCACCTCTCAATTTGCCAATTACACATCCATCAAAATAGAGCAACCATTGGATGATCCATATTGAAAACACTGCCAACTAGGAGTACCAAGATATATATTAACAAATCATGACTAAGAATAAATTATAAAATTAACATTAACAAAATATTCACTAGATCTTTAGAATAATATGAAGTTATATTATACTATAGGTCATACAAGGTACCTTCAAGCATGAGTAATGATTAATTGAGTCATTAACATAACCCAATCTGAGCGAACTTCATTAATTTCCATTTCACTATATGTTTTTCTCCCATTAAACTGAAATGGAATAACATACATCTTCACTAAGTTGGATTGGAAAATCAAGTGCTATAGTAAAATGACCAACCATATGAATTGCATTGCATACAAACCTTTGATGTTAGTTGGTTTGGATTAGCAATGATTTCTTTCATGAATCTCATCACGTAATGCCCACATTCCACACTACCTGGTTGTCTTGGACACTATGGCAAAAGTATCAACAATTACAACAAACATAGCATGGTGTTCTTACTTCTTTAGTATCTAATTGATCATCATATTAATCATCGCCCATTTCCTAATTTTGTGTAGTGAATTAAGTGGTCAAACAATATATTTTAATCTAAAGGAATAAGTACTTACAACCACTTTCACCCAAGTCGGCTCTCTCTTTGATGTTTTCTGTTTTTCTGGTGGGTTGATTCTAATTGCCCTATAAAAAAGAAATGATGTTTTATAGATAGTATGCATTGTACTAAAATATGAGAAGTACACACTTACATGTTAACTATCTCCCTAAGATCATCACATGGTTGACAAGCCATTGGATCAAGGTAATATGCAATCATTCTCTTCATCTCTAGTGCCACTGAGACCCAGTGGAAACTAAAGAAAAAAGAAAAAAAATTGTAATATAATATCCACAAATTAATACATCACAAACTAACTTATATACATTATATCGAGATTTGGGATAAAAGGTTACTCTGGATTGTATGGAATAAGCATATATTCAGCATGTGTTGCATTCCTTAGTCGATCCGCAATGACCCTTGACATGTTTTCTTTACTCCTCTCCCATTCCAGCTTTTGAAACCAATGCTGGATTGACAAAAACATATTGTTCAACCTGCTTTCCATCAATCAACTTTCTATGCAGGTGCCTAATTAAATCCCACATAATAAGTTATCAACAATCATTATAGTTCATTAGCAAATAACCTTTTACCTAAAAAAAGTGTGAAGAGTAATTAAAAAAATTATAAAATCCCTCACCAGATGTAGTATAACATACAATTGGATGACACTTCTTTTGATGATATAATCATGTCCATATCTTCTTTCATTAGGAAGGTCTTGAAACTCTCACCAAACACATCATCTGGGAAGTCAACAGGATGTACTCTTGAGGTACTCAGCATGAGGCCAACCAATGCCTCAAAATTCTTGATATCTTGTGCTTTCTCACCATTAGATTTGACTTCAACTTCATTTTCTTTTTGTTTCTTTCCTTTCTTGGATGTCTATACAATTAAGAACCATGATACAAATCAAATCAACTAGTTGAATATACAAAAAAAATGAAAATAAAATAAAATTTAAGGTTATCATAAAGCTTGGTAAATAAATTTACTCACCGAGATATGAGTATGAATGATGACTAAATGAGTTGGCCACAAAACTTGGTAACCAATTGCAGCCCCAACAGTAGTAGTTTGTCCAAGAATAGGAATGGGAAGGGGTGCACTTGAATCATAAGAAGCATCAACAACTACTAGATAGTTACATTCAAGTATAATTGTGCCACCGACCACTATGTTTTCCTTGGTCTCCACAGCCAAGTCACATTTTCTAACCTACAAAATGAAGTTATATTATTAGATATGAGCCAATATTCTATATTTCATTCTTTCAAGTCTACATCTTCAAATTAACATTGGTTAATATTGAAAGCCATCTATAAGGTACAAGCAAAAATGTGAGATATGAAGTAATTTTAGATCACATTGGAAAGATTGAATGAAGGCATGCGAATTATTATGTGTTTATATAAAGAATAGCTATTCTTAAAATAAAAGAGGTTAGTAATGCATAATCAATCAAAATAATTATTGAATATTAAAAAGTTTCATAATATATGAAATAAAAATCCCATATGATCTAATTATGTAGACAACAAAATTATATTATCTATTTTGTAAATGCCCAAAATGCTAAAAAAAAATTTGACAACTTTTTGATTTTCTTATATTGCACCACATAAAAGAAAACCATATATGTTCCACCAACAATTAATTAAATTCAAACAACAAAATTTACCTAAATTATATCTCCTATTACAACAAAAATTATCATCAAATTAACTAGATAAATACCTTGTTCTTTGGTTCTATTGGCACTAGTGGACCTGCATCTTCAACTCTACGGATTGGCTTCTCCACTACTTCTGGTAGGAGAAACTGTTTTTTTTTCATGTTCGAACTGCTAACATCAGATTGGGGAGTGACTGCTCCCACTTGAGATAGTTTTGCTAGCACTTCTGCTTGAAAGTTTCTTTGCTCTTCTTTAGATGCTGGTATAAAATCCCTAACAGCACTATCTACAGCACTATTAAAATATTGATGAGGTGTGTGGTGCTTCCCTTTGGCTCTAACTCGACCACTATACTCAGGAGTACCCAATGCTTCTACAAGTATATCATTACTCCCATTAACACTCCTACCATTCTCTTGAGACTCTTTCAACAGCTTATCCTTAAAAAAAATGTTAATTATGAAGTTCAATTATAAATTTGTTATCATAAATTAGCTATTATAAATAAATGAAATTGAGGTTGAAAATATCCACTTACTATTTTTTCAATCACTGGTATGGCCACTTCATCAAAGGTGCCATCTTTTTTTTTCTCTTGCTTTCTTCCATAATATGCTTCGATTAATACTTTCAGTTGACCCACTTGCAACCATCTTTTAAAAGGAGACAATGTATAATGTAATAAGCATATAAAACTATTATGTATTATGTATAAAATAAATAATTAAACTATAAATTAGTATAAACTTACCATCTCTTCCTCAAGACCAGCATATCCTTTCCCACTTAGATGGTGATTATAAATGTGTTTCTTTCTTCTTTCTTTTTGAACTTCTCGATATTCCTATAAATTAAAAATGTATAATTAATGAATGTGAATACAAGATATGTAAAGAGTTGTAATTATACCTTAAATCTATCAGACAGTCGATCTTTAACAAACATTGTCCAATCTTCATCCTCAATAAAAATATATTGAATTGGCGGTTTTTTGAGGAGCTCCGATTGGTCTTTGAAAGGAAGAATGTACTTCACTGTTAACATGTTCTTAAATGATCGAAAACATTTTCCAATTGTTAGCATACAATTCCTCCTACTTTTGGGATTTAATGAAAAAGCACCTTACACATTAATAGTATACATGTTAGTGACTTAATGTGGTTAGGAATGATTGATGTTTTGCATAAAGGTGATGTAGGTAAGAATGTGTTACCTCAATGCTATCCCATAACTTATGCTTCAACTGTTTAGGTACAACGTGCCACGTTTGATATCTTATTGGCACCATAGTGCGTGCTAATACGCCTAAATAGCTTGTTAGATGAACTGTTGATTCTCCTATGAAAATGCCATCAAGATTGTACTTAACCTGCAACTTGATCCCTTTGCTTCTGTTCTTGGTAATCATGGACTTTCGTGTCATTCCTCTGTACTTCCTTTTTATGGTTTTTTTTCCTTTCTCTGGATCCATTCTGGTAATAAAAAAAAACAAAAAAAAAACAAAACAAAACTAATAAAGATTAGTTAACATTATATTAGATATAACCGTGTTAGAGAAGAGTTGTAAAAAGAAAATTTTAGACAAAACAATCCCTCATCATTGCATAATGAAATGCCACCAATGAAATGGCCTTATCTATTCTCAGTTTCTTATTCACTTGTGCCATAAAAGTGAGACAAAGACAGTCTTTAATTAAGTTCATTTAGTTGTGTGCTTCAGTTATTTAGACCTTTTGTTGTTTCAAATACTTTTTTTTTAGTGAATTGTATGTATTCAGATCATACATTTCATGGACCTTTTTTTTGGAATGGTTCATCACATAACGAAGTTGACATTTCAGTTTAGCTATTTTTTCTCCCTCTTTCTTGCTCATTTGATTTATTTTAATTTAAATTTTTTTTATTTTATGAACTTTTATATTCTAGTATGTGTTTCTCTTATTATTTTTGCTAATCCATTGTCATTTTCTTTTGCATTTTCCTATGAGAGCCTTTTAGAATTGCATATTTAACTTACTGAATTGTTAACTAGTTCATATCAAAACTAAAAATTACATATAACTGAATGATTACATTTTATTTTGTACAAACAAGAATTTTACAAGAATCATACTTTTTTTTTGATAGATAAACAGTCAAATATATTAGAAAAGGCTAAAAAAAGCCGCATGTATACAGGGGGTATACTAAACAGCCCCAAAAAAGGCTGGAAAAACAACAAAAAAGGGTAAAAACCTCACCCACCCTCAAGTGGTCCCAAGCCACTCCAAAAAACCTAACAGAGAGTAGGTTTCCTCACCAATGTACACCTTAGCCCAACCCCACAAGTTACAAACAAAAGAATTCTTGAATTTCTGAATATCTAAAGACCCTCCCCTGAACACTATCCTATTCCTTTCCTTCCAAACCGTCCAAAAAATGCACAGCGGTATGGAATTCCATATTTTTTTTCTTTTTTTTCCCACAAAAGAACCCCTCCAACTATGAAGCACCTCTATAACCGACTCTGGGAACACCCATTGAACTCCGAAAATGACAAGGGTAATCTCCCAAATAGTTTTAACCACTGTACAATGTAAGAGAATATGATTCGCATTTTCCTCTTCGCATCCACATAAATAACACCGATTAGGTAGCTGCCATCCCTTTCTTTGAAGCTTATCCAAAGTGAGGATCTTCCCCCACGCTGCCTCCCAAGCAAAAAAAGACACTTTTGTTGGAACCCTATCCATCCATATGCGTCTATTCGGAAAAGCACCAACTGAGTAGCCGCTCAAACTTCTGTAGGCCCCCTTGGCCCCAAAAACGTCGTTGCCTTCCCGCTTCCATCTCACTGAGTCCTCCTCCTGAGAAATCCTGAAATCCTTCAGAAGATTCAGCATTTCTCCTATCTGATCTATCTCCCAATCATTGAGATCTCTAGCCAAACTGAGATTCCACCCTCCTTGCCCCAAACTAGAATCCCACACTTCGCAAACTTTGGCATTCTTATGACCCGCCAAGGTAAACAACTGAGGAAAAGTTTGAGAAAGCGCCTCATTGCCACACCACTTATCCATCCAGAACAAAACTCTATTCCCCTTCCCAACCTTAAGGTCCATGCTCTCCCAACACCACTCCGCCTCTTTCATTATCTCCTTCCACAACCCCACCCCATAAGGCCCACAAACTTCCTTAGTCCTCCACCCACATCCCTCTTGACCATATTTCACCCCTATCGCCTTTTTCCATAGATTATCCTTCTCATAGGCATATCTCCATACCCATTTGCCCAACAATGTTTTGTTCAACAAATCTATCTTTCGGATGCCTAATCCCCCCTCCTCCTTAGGGCTGCAAACCACTTGCCAATTAATCAAATGGCCTTTCCCCTCCAAACTTCCTCCCCCCCACAAGAAATCTCTTTGGATTTTTTCAATCCTTTTTGCCACCACCTTAGGAATTCGAATAAGTGAAAGGAGGTAGATGGGTATGCTGGCCAAAGTGCTCTTAATAAGAGTCATTCTTCCCCCCTTGGAGATATATTGCCTTTTCCACTGGGTCAGTCTTCTTCTCATTCTCTCTTCCACCCCATCCCAAGAAGAGGCGTTTTTATGATTGGCTCCAAGGGGCAGCCCTAAGTAAACAACGGGTAAAGCCCCCAATTTACAACCCAGCTCAGCCGCCAACTCCTCCATCCCATCCACTTCCCCCACCGGAATAAGGACACTCTTAGCCAGGTTAATTCTCAAGCCGGAGGCAGCCTCAAACCACGCCAAAATCCAACTTAGATTGGTCAGTTGCTCTCTTCTAGCTTTGCAGAAAATTAGAGTGTCGTCAGCAAAGAGGAGGTGCGAAACAGTCAGCTCATCCCCCCCTCTCCCCCGCATCCTACAGCCTGAAATAAAGCCCCCTTCACCAGCCCGGCTAATCATGGTGCTAAGCACTTCCATACCCAAAACGAAAAGATAAGGAGAGAGGGGATCTCCTTGCCGCAGCCCCTTTGAGTT
Organism: Vitis vinifera; assembly: GCF_030704535.1. Taxonomy (NCBI): domain Eukaryota; kingdom Viridiplantae; phylum Streptophyta; class Magnoliopsida; order Vitales; family Vitaceae; genus Vitis; species Vitis vinifera. The sequence continues at coordinate 18,403,785 of NC_081814.1, forward strand.
CGAAAAGAAACCAGCTGGAACCCCATTGATTAATATAGAGAATTTGGCGGTAGAAATACACCACCTCATCCATTCCTCCCACCTAGACCCAAATCCCATCTTCCGAAGAACCTTCATAAGGAAGTTCCAATTGATACTATCATAAGCTTTTTCAATATCCAACTTACATATCAACCCTTTCTCTTTTCTTTTATACCAATAATCAATCACCTCATTAGCTACTAGAGAAGCATCCAAAATCTGTCTCCCTCTCACAAAGGCATTTTGGTCAACTGAGACCACTCTGTCCAGCACTTTCTTTAGCCTATTTGCTAGGACTTTGGCTAAAAGTTTATACAAACTCCCAAGCAAACTAATTGGCCTAAAGTCCCCCAAGTCATCAGCACCTCCTTTCTTGGGAATAAGGACCAAAAAGGTGGTATTAAGAGACTTGGCAAAGGATCCATACTCAAAGAATTCCTTAAACAGTTCCATTACCTCCTCCTTCACCACATCCCAGCAATCTTGCCAAAAGGCCATTGTGAACCCATCCGGACCTGGAGCTTTGTCACCCCTCATCTCCATTAGTGCAAAATGAATTTCCTCCTCAGAGAAGGGCACCTCCAAATTTTCAGCTTCCCGGGAATTAAGCTGTTTGAGCTGCAGGCCCTCAATATCTGCTCTCCACCCCGGTTCTTCTGAGAGTAAATTCTGGAAAGCATTCACTATCCCCTCCCTCACCTCTTGATCCTCAGTCAGCATCTCCCCATTAATTGTAATCCTATCCAAAGAATTATTCCTGCGATGAGCATTGGCCATACGATGAAAATAACTGGTATTCCTATCCCCTTCCTTTAGCCACAGCTCCCTAGATTTCTGCCTCCACTGAATTTCCTCCATTAGCACCCATTTATAAAAAGCATCCTTGGCTTCTTTTTTCTGCTCAGCTTCAGCCATGGACAGCCTCCTCTCACTTTCCACTCCATCCCAATGTTCCAACTGCTGAAGGGCAGAATTTTTATTGACTTCCACCCTTCCAAACACCTCCCTATTCCAGACTTTAATATTTTGTTTCACAACCTTCATCTTGTAGGCCAATCTGAAACTAGCCCTACCTCTTGCCTCAATCCCTTGCCACCACCCCCGGAGAAGACCCTTAAAGTCGTCCATTTTCAGCCACATGTTCTCGAATCTAAACGGAGTTGGGCCTCTCCTTAACCCCCCACCCATCAACAAAATAGGAAAGTGGTCGGACGTAGGTCTATGCATTCTGCATTGGGCTACCCCACTGAACATATCTAGCCACTGCTGGGTCACCAAAAACCTGTCTAGCCTTGCCCAGGATTGATTATTCCTTCCCCCACTCCAAGTGGCAATGCCCCCTTGCATAGGAAGATCAATTAGCTCTAAGTCATCCACAGTTTGGGCGAAATTTCTCATGGCCCCAGACAATCTTCCCTGTCTACTCCTTTCTCGCTGAGACAAGATGACATTGAAGTCCCCCCCAATACACCAAGGCTCCTCCCACAAGCCTCTAATCGCCCCTAGCTCTTCCCACAAACAATCCCTGTCTTCTTTGGTAAAAGGACCGTACACCCCAGTAAATATCCAAATCATCCCATTTTCCACATTCCTAATCCTACACGAGACTGAGAATTTCCCCACCTCCGTCTCCATCACCTCCAGAGACCTCTTATCCCAACACACCAGAATCCCTCCTGCAGTGCCCATAGCATCTAAAGCCGTCCAATTAGACCACCTACCAGAACCCAAGCTTCTCACCACTCCCTCCGACAATGTCTCAATTTTGGTCTCCTGAAGACAAAAAAGATCCACCCTCTGACTTCTAATCACTGCCTTAATGACCCTTCTTTTGGCGCTGTCATTGGCCCCCCGGACATTCCAACTCAGTATTCTTATCTTCATTTAAACTCCATAATTTGGCACCCCCTTACTTGCCCACCAACATTTTGCTTCTTCCCCCCTTCATAATTAATGGAGCACTCTAATCTTTTCAACTCCCTCTCAAATTTGGATTTCTCCAAAATGCTCTTACTATGAACTCTTTCCCTTCTCTTCCGAATTTTAACCAGAAATTCCATAATATCCTTCTCCAATCCTTCCGTCGAGAACCCCAGAAAATTGCTGAACTTGGCTAAATCACTGTTCTCCCAGCTAATCTCCTCCCCTGCCTTACTTACTCATGGCACTATTTGATCAGAGCTCACATCCTTTCCAACATCGTCAGTGCTGCTCTTACTAACCTCCACCAAATCCCAACATTCTCCATTTTTTCTCAAGGGGGATTCCGATCCCATGATCATTTGGAGCGGATTTTCATCCTCATCACACTTCTTTCCAGGCCCAGAAAGGTCGCAAAATTCCCTCACTGGAATCCGACCAAAAAGAAAAGAAGGGGAGAGAGGAGGCTCATGGCTTAAGCAATCGGGCTGGACGTACCTCTTCGCTTCCTCTACCAAGGCAAGATCAGTCTTCGTTTGCTCTTTGTGGAAAGCCTCTGCCTCTCTCAGCCTCCGCAGCTCATCCTTCTCCCAAAACAGAGAGCATTCGTGGATTGGGCTTTCCGAGCTTGGGCCGCGACTTTGGGCCTCAACAAGATGGCCGCTTGGCTCCCTCATTGGCCTTTGACCATCTTCTACCAGCCCTATATCCACCGTGGGCTTCCAAGCCTTAATTCGTCTAGAATCCATCTTCCCCTTTTGTCCAATAGAGACCACAAAGGAAGAAGATGGGCTTAAACCCTCAGACCCACTAGGCTCCACCACAAAGCCCATCTCAGTAGGCCCACTCTGCATAATCCCCTTTCCCTTGGGCCTTAGTTGCAGCGCACCCAACCCACGAGAACACTCCATGGATCGCCCCGACCCATGAGTCCCTTTCCGCGTCCCATCCACCTTCTGCAGCTGCTCCTCGAGCCGCAAGCCTCCCCCAACCTTCCTCACGCGCTTGCCCTCGCGTGGCTGGACCTCACCCTCAACCTCTCCCTCTGCTCCGCCACCCTCATCCTCTTCATCTGCTCCGATGGATTTTCCTTTCTCGACGGTCGACGTCACACGCATCGTCGGTCTCGTCTCCCACCACAGAGAGAGTGAATAGCACAGATTCTCAACGCGTACTTCCACCATTTTAGGGATTTTCCCTTCATTTATCCTAACCCGAATTCTAGCCCACTGTATCTCCTCCTTCCTCTCCGTTTTCTCATCTATGTCCACAAAGCCCCCGCACCCCTCTCCTATCTTACACAGAATGTCTCGATTCCATAGGGAAATGGGAAGACCCACAATCCTTACCCAGGCCTCTCCTTCTTTCTCTTCCTCCGACAAACATCCCGTTCTTTGGCTCCATTTTTCCAGTCGCATGACGAGGCCCTCGACCTCTATTTCCCCATCAACTAAGGCTTTTTCAGCTTCATTTACCAACTCAAATTCCAATAATACCTTTCCTTCGTTCATTTTGGCCAAGCCTAAATTGCCCTTTAGCCCCCACGCTTTTGACATTTGGGTCCCCCAGCTCCTTAAATCTTCCCCCTCTCCACGCCTTGGGTTCCAGCTACCGACAAGGCATTGGTTCAGCTTCTCCAAATTCGCCCTTATAGCTCTGCTATCCACTTTTACCCTAACCACCTCGTCTCCGTTGCTGCATTTTTGCTTGACCACCTCCGCAAAGGATTTTCCCCACATGGGTATCCAAAGTTTGCCCTTGTCCTCTTGTCCCGCTTGCCCGCCTGGTCTAGACTCCATCTCACGCAGCGCCTCCGCCAATAGGATCCAGCCTCCTTTTGCTCATCTGCCTTTGGGGATAAAGATACTGAACCTCTTCTTTGCCCTATCAATAACCCCCAATCGAAGGAACCATCCCCCCTTATTTTCGCCTCGCACTAGGGAGAAAAATCTCCCTTTCTCTTGCCAGCGTTTCTCCCAGTAGCCAGTTCTCATGTCCTTTGAGCAAGATACCAAGCCTTCAATGAGTGGCCCTAAACTTGCCAGCCCCAACTTGATCCAAGAAGAAACATCTCCCTTTCTTTCCACTATGAGGATTTGCATCTTGCCCTTCTTCTGCTCTGTCTCGACCAGAAAATTCTTAGATTCTATCCCAAAACTCCTTTTCCTACCCCCTGACTGGAAATGGCTCACTGAGTCCCCGATCACATCCTAGGACCAGCTTTCATCTCCCTCGCTTGCACACACTCTCTCTCTAGGTCTTTCTCTCTCTTCCATGAGACAACCCTTGTAACTCCAAATGAATCTCTAAGTAACCTTGTAAGTTTAGAATCACGAACCGGTACATGAGCACTGTTCTCTGCTAGTGCATTTATGCATTTCCCTAACTTGATATTTGCTTTAGTATATCAAATTTTAATAACAAGAAATGTCAAATGTGGAAGCAAAATAATAATAATAAGAACAATAATAAATAATAATAATAATAATATCAAAATGGCATCAACTTAGGCAATCAACTTGATGTTCTTTGGAAACAAAAAGAATTAAAATTACCTATTTTGTGGGATCTGCAACCCACTTAGCATCCTTTATTTGTACATCATTATTATAAGTTTACAATTCAGCTACACAGAGGATTTGTTCTCAATCCAAATCCCCTCACAATCACCTCTTATACATATTGCATCTGAGTCATCCATTGCATCAAACGCTTCAATTTCTAGCAATGTCCCTATAAAGGGATGGTGTTCAATGGAATTGTCCACAAGGTCATCACTTCCTTCCTTATCCAAGAAATCTTTTTGAGGAGTTGACAAAACAACTGACCATCTTGGATCAAGTTGGTCTTGCACATAAAATACTTGTTTGGCTTGAGATGCCAAAATGAAAGGATCTGATTTATGAGCAATTTTGTTAAAGTCAACTAATGTAAAGCTAAGATCGTCAACTTTTATGCCATTCTTATTATCAACCCAATCACACTTGAAAACTGGTATCCTAAACATGGTATAATCAAGGTCCCAGATCTCGTTAATAATCCCGTAGAAACAAAGCTCACCAAACACTGGCTTTTGATCCTTGGCACTTGCAATTTGCATTGTTGAAGCTACAATACTAACTCCGCTATTTTGGGTAGCTCGTAAGTCATCACGCTCCTTACTATGGTATTGACATCCATTAATGACATATCCATGATATTTCGAGACATAATGGCTAGGACCATGAGCTATCCACTTAAGGCTCTCAGATATAGGTTCATTGTTACCAATTGCAACTTCAATCTACAATTATAAATAATAGTTACTATGTATGTTCAACATTAGTAAAAAGAATAGTTCAAATTTGAGCACCAATTCGATACCTTTTTTCGAAACCAATAAGTAAATGTTCGATTGTGTTCATTCTGGAGCCACTTTTGTCTTTTAGATTGACGAGGATTTTTCAATTTCAACCATTCCATGTGCTCTCTATGCAATTATTTATAAAAAGTTCAAAGTTATTGTCCTGTAGTTAATTTAAGTATAACAAATAAATATTAAGTGTTAGTAGTTCTTACTCGATATAAGGTTGGACAATAGTTGTATTCTCTAAAACATAATGATGTGCATGCAACCACAAATTAAAATCAACGATCACAACTTGACCTCTAGGTATCGGTGCCCCAACTTTTTGGTTAATGTTTACACTAATAGGAATCCCAATTGCATCTACATTTGATAAGTACTCTGTACAAAATTCAATAGCTTCCTCTGCAATATAGCATTTGACGATGCAACCTTCGGGTCAGTTATGATTTCGCACATACCCTTTCAAAACTTTCATGAATCTTTCAAAAGGGTACATCCACCTTAGGTAAACCGGTCCACAAAGTCTTACCTCTCTTACAAGATGCACAGTAAGATGGAGCATGATATCGAAGAAGGAAGGTGGGAAGTACTTCTCAAGTAAGCATAATGTCACCACTACATCATTTTGTAACTTATCCAATGCAGGCACATTAACCACTTTGCTACAAAGAGCATTGAAAAAAAAACTCAATCTACAAATAGCATGTCTTACATGCTTTGGCAAAACTGATCGTAATGACACTAGCAATAACTGTTGCATTAATGCATGATAGTCATGGGATTTAAGACCATAAAGCTTCAAGTCTTCCATTGACACAAGGTTTCTCGTGTTAGAGCAATAACCTTCAAGAACCTTTAATTGTGATAAAGTTTGGCAAAAAAGCTTCTTCTCCACTTTAGATAGTGTGTAACATGCAGGTGGGAGGTAAGTTCGATTTGATTCAAACCTTGGCCCTAATTCACACCTTAAGCCCATCTCTAGAAGCTCTAAATGAGAATTAAGTCCATCCTTTGTCTTACTTGGAATGTTAAGTAAGGTACCGATGATGCTTTCACAAACATTTTTCTCTATGTGCATTACATCCAAGTTATGACGAACATGTAGGTATTTCCAATACTCAAGATCAAAGAATATAAACTTTTTCTTCCAACAATTTCTAGTTTTGACATTCAACTTACCTCGAGTCATCTTATTTTTTCCCCATGAATTACAAATGACATCAATTTTCCTTAGAATTTCCTCTCCACTCAATGGTTGCAGAGGTGACCGAAACTCTTGTTCCCCATTAAATGCTTTTTTTTGTTTCCTAAAAGGATGATTGCAAGGAAGAAATCGTCTATGACCTGTATATGAGTTCTTTTTCCCATGCTTCAATCTATGAGAGTAGGTATCTTCCCCACATATGGAGCATGCAAAATATCCTTTAACTGTGCAACCAGATAAGTTTCCATACGCAGGAAAATCATTGATTGTCCACAGTAGAACAAATCTTAATGTAAAGAGCTCTTGTTGATGTGCATCATAAGATTCAACCCCCACCTCCCACAACAATTTTAGGTCATCCAATAATGGTGCTAAATAAACATCAATGTCATTTCCAGGTTGTCGTGGACCCGATATTAACAAAGACAACATCATAAACTTCCTTTTCATGCATAACCAAAGAGGAAGGTTATAAATTACCATTATAATAGGCCAACAACTGTGTCTACTACTTATTGAACTGTGAGGATTTATACCATCTGCTGAAATAGCAAGTCTAAGGTTTCTAGGTTCTGAAGCAAAATCAGGCCATCTGTGATCAACTAGTTTCCATGATGGGGAGTCAGATGGATGACGTAATTTTCCATCAAATTCTCTTTCTTGAGAATGCCATATGAGGTCTTTTGCAACTGTTGGGGACCGAAACAATCTTCTAAATCTTGGAATAGGAGGAAAATACCACATTACTTTTACAGGGACTCCCTTCCTCTTTTTAGTTTTTGTTCTATCTAACTTCCATCGTGAAGTTCCACAAGTTGGACATGAAGATGTATCTTTCAAATCATTCCTATACAATATGCAATCATTCGGACAAGCATGTATTTTTTCATATTCCATTCCCAATGCATTCAATGTCTTTTTTGCTTCATACATAGACAAGGGTAACTCATTGTTTAGAGGTAACATATCTCCAACAATTCCTAAAAGCTCTGAAAAACTTTTATCAGACCATCCATACCGTGCTTTCAGGTTGTATAATTTCACCAATGCAGACAACTTTGTAAAGTTTCTACAACTAGGATATAAAGGTTTTTGGGCATCTTCAAGCAATGTTTCATAAAATTCTGGGTCATTCTTACAATCATCATGTGCAGCTTGAACCATTTCTATTGTACTATCCACATCAGTAAATTGAACCGTATGATGACATTATGCCCGACTAGTTGGTGGTTCACTTGGAGCGGCATCTCCATGCCAATATTATGTATAATAACTCTGATCAATTCCATAGAAAAATAAATGCTCTCTAATTTTTTGAGAAGTATGGAATATCATATTACCACATTGAAGGCATGGGCATTTAATGGAGTTTTTATATGCAGAATGTTTTAATGCGAATGCGATAAAGCTTTCTACCCCATCCGCATAATCCTTTGTCATCCAAGAGCGATCCATTTGATGTACAAGAGAGAAACAAAGCTCCTAGATACCACCAACCACTAAAGTTATTAATAACTATCCTATTAATAACCTCAAAATATATGATCCACCAATTTCAAATTTCAAACATTGTCACAAATACTTTTACCAATCCAAAAAACAATAATGTGTAAGTCATCTAACTATAAGCAATATGACAACAAATATAATTAGTATATTAGGTTATTAAAAAATTAGAATAAAAAATGGATCTGAATTCCATCATTATGTGTGGTTTGTGCATGAATAGGAATCAAAAGTTAGATGTAACTCTCAATCTTGTGTTCTATTCTCAAGTACACCAAGTTTGAAATTTTAAAAAGTTTGAAAAACACTAAAACACATAATTTCTGTAATGCCACAAGATGAGCAAGACACATGGATGGAAATATCTTTTTAATTATGGGTTGAAAATCATTTCTTTTAAATCTAAGTATCTTCTTAACATCATCTTGATTGTTGAATAGTATCAAACATAGACATATGAAAGAGTAATAATTGAGATAATACCAACTAATACATAAATATCACTATGGAAAACAACAAAAGTTTCCAAATGTTTCAATTAATAGGAAAAAATGGGTTTACTCCATCAAAATTTGATAGAGTACTTAAAATGAGACTTAAAAGTTCACTTGTTAGATGAAGCACAAAATAAGAAAGGTAAGTAGAAGGATGATACTCAATGATAAAGCTTTCATCAATTTCATTGAATTTGCTCATAGAGGAGACAATGATAACATGAACTAAAAAAGTGAACTAATGGCTAAGCTTTCGATGAGTACAAGCAAGTGATTTATGCATGATTTATGCATCTAACATCTCCAACATCCTTAATTAGGTAGTGGTTCCTATCCCATATAGGAATACATAATCCCTATATATCAATTGCCTTGTACTCAATTTAATTTTAAAGAAATTTCGACAGCATTTTCCTATAGTTCTCCAAGTACACAAAATGGACAAGGCACAATATGTAACCTTGTCCAAATATGCACCCAGAGAACAAGAGGAAAGACTACCAAACTTTCTAAAAATTGAATTAAGAACAAAGAATTAACTTCATAGATATTATGTTTTCTTATACTGTCCAATTGGACAATTCAAGCATCATTTGTAGAGAAAAAAACTTTATCACAAGCTTGACAAATTTAAAAGTTGTCAACTTGAAAATGGCCTAGATAGACAATTTTCACCATTTGACAACTTAAATGTCTTTATTATGTAATAAGAGAACCTTTTGTCTTCCAATGATACTTGAATTAGAACTCTAAGGTTTCATGCATGCATGTTTGATTAAAATTAAAACATTATAATGGTTTATTGAATTATTATAACATAGCAACATAACTCTCATTTTATCATGTTTATCTCAAATATATAACATTTAAGATGGAGCCATAAGAACCTTTTCACAACTTAGACCAACATCTTCTACAAAAAGGGTTCATAGTAAATATAATCAAATTAATATGATTTGACAACTTTAAATGCACAATAAGAAATTATCTTACAAAACAAATAATAAGAGAACTAAAAGAAAACCATGGTGACATGATCATGCAAATGAATTGCACCTAGAAAACTAGTAATATGAATGCCACTACTTATAATAGAATATAAGGTTCAGGAGGAGGTGGATAAGCATGCAAAGGAAAAGTCATGACTGATAACCCATTTGTTGGTTTTAGTAGCCCATTTGGACACTTTTAGACCCTTTTAGGCACATTTGACCCATCTAGGCTTAGTTAGTTTAATCTAGGTACACTTTGGATCACCTAGACCCACCGTAAGCATACTTAGGTCACCATTTAGGCATTCTTTACGTAACTTGCATGGTTGCATGACTTGCATGACCCTCAATTTATTTATTTATTTTTATTTTTATTATTATCAATATCTTATTTTTATTTATTTATTTATTATCTTGTCTTTTCTTTATTATTATTATTATTATTTTATCATTCTCTAAAATTTTTATTCACTTAGTTGATATAGTAAATATGATGCTCTTGCAAGGAAACTTACCAATGAAGAAAAATTGATGTTGGAATATTTTATTTATTTTTAATAAAAAAGAGGAGATTTAGCTTTATTGTTGTTATTATTATTATTATTACTATTATTATTATTATTATTATTATTATTATTATATTTTATTTATTTATTGGAAAATCATTTTTTTAAATGGAGAGATTAAGTTTTAAATTAAAAAAATCAGGATATTTTTTAAACAGAGGAGTTGACACTTAAATTTTTTTTTTAAAATAAAAGATTAAGTTTTTAGATTTGAAAATCAGATTTTTTTTTTTTTTAATAAAAAATGAGATTTTTTTTTTTAATAAAATCAATTTTGTAATAAAATATTGAAAAATTGATGCCATAATATTTTATTTTTTTAATTAAAAAAAAAAGAGAATTAACTTTATTGTTGTTGTTATTATTATTATTATTATTATTTTATTTATTTATTTATTGAAAAATCATTTTTTTTAATTGGAGAGATTAAGTTTTAAATTGAAAAATCAGGATATTTTTTAAATGGAGGAGTTGACACTTGAATGTTTTTTTTTTTTTTTTTTTTAATAAAAGATTAAGTTTTTAGATTGGAAAATCAGAATTTTTTTTTAATAAAAAAGAAGATTTTTTTATTTTTTATAATAAAAGATTGAAAAATTGATACCGGAATATTTATTTTTTTAATAAAAAAATAGAATTAGCTTTATTGTTATTATTATTATTATTATTATTATTATTTAATTTATTTATTTTTTTATTGAAAAATCATTTTTTTTATTGGAGAGATTAAGTTTTAAATCGAAAAAATCAGGATATTTTTTAAACGGATGAGTTGACACTTGAATGCTTTTTTTTTGTTTTTGGAAAATAAAAGATTAAGTTTTTAAATTGGAAAATCAGATTTTTTTTAATAAAAAAGGAGATTTTTATTTTTTATTTTTTAATAAAATCAATTTTTTAACAAAAGATTGAAAAATTGATGCCAGAATATTTTATTTTTTTAATAAAAAAAAGGAGAATTAGCTTTATTGTTATTATTATTATTATTATTATTATTATTATTATTATTATTTAATTTATTTATTTATTTATTGAAAATTTATTTTTTTTATTAGAGAGATTTTAAATAAAAAAAATTAGGATATTTTTTAAACGGAGGAGTTGACACTTAAATGTTTTCTTTTTGGAAAATAAAAAATTTAAGTTTTTAGATTGGAAAATCAGAATTTTTTTTAATAAAAAATGAGATTTTTATTTTTTTTTAAAATCAATTTTTTAATAAAAGATTGAAAAATTGATGGCAAAATGTTTTATTTTTTTAATAAAAAAGGGAGAATTAGCTTCATTGTTATTATTATTATTTAATTATTTATTTATTTATTGAAAAGTCATTTTTTTATTAGAGAGATAAAGTTTTAAATCGAAAAATTAGGATATTTTTTAAACGTAGGAGTTCACGCTTGAATGTTTTTTTTGAAAATAAAATATTAAGTGTTTAGATTGGAAAATCAGATAATTTTTTGAAAAAAAAAAAGATTTTAATTTTTATTTTAATAAAATCAATTTTTTAATAAAAGATTGAAAATTTGATGCCGGAATATTTTATTTTTTTAATAAAAGAAAAAGATAATTAGCTTTATTGTTATCATTATTATTATTAGTTAATTTTTTTATTTATTTAGTGGAAAATTATTATTTTTTTAAATGGAGATATTAAATTTTAAAGATCAAGTCATCAAATGATTAGCCATAAGGTTTTAAGATGAGATTCACTGTACATGTACACGTATAAATAAATCAAAATAAGAATGAGAGATATAACAAGGAAAAAGGCAAAGAATATGAATTGTACCTCTTAACTCCTGCTAAGTGCTGAATAACATATTAGTATCAACCTCATTTCATGGTTAAGGTTTCTATCATGGCATATTCACAGTTTCTGTCATGGCATATTCACAGTGATCCAATGTGGATATAATGGATACACCACCATTATGCTTTTCATGGCTCATTTAGGACTAAGCAATGCATGGGTCTCTTGGAGTGTCATGGGAGGGACTATGAGGAATCAAGGAATGGAGATACAATGGTGCTTGTGCTTCTTGGCAGCTACCTAGTAGTTGGTGTATTTGTATCCAAAAATATTTAGTGATGAATGCATAGGAAAACCTTTTGATTTGCCAAATCATGAGAAACAATTTAACCATCACTTGATTTTCAAAGTGGAATTTCAAACTAGCCTTGAGTTATTTCATCTTATACACAATTACTTTTTGCATATTATAAACCAAGGTTTGGGTAATAGAATGGATAATCTGTCTTGAAAAACTAACCTGTAAACAAAAGTCAAATGTGTCTGTATGCCCTTAGATTCCAGCAACCTTGAGGCCTCTATTCCCTGAATTGAAAACCAATTATTAAGGGACCATAGTGGGATGAAAGTTATTAGCTTCTATATACCAAGCACTAAATTCAGATACTCACTTGCCAAATTGAAGGAATTTTAAATAACAAACACTTTGGAGGGACATCAATTTCATTGTACAGGGTCAAAAGGTCATGCACCTGCAGATTATGATAAACTAAATGCATCAGACTACATAAAAATGTAATTACTGAATAAAGAAAAAGGTCAGTGTATCATAGTTTGAACCATCCATCTAAATTCCCAATATTGTCTATGTATCACCCAAAAGAGATCTTAGTGGAACATGCTCTCTTTCTCTCGCATACACGGGCACAAAAGTAAATGCTTGGAAATAGGTAGTATTTTTGTTTGAAAGAAAATTCCAAAGAAAGAGAATTGCTACATTGAGCTGCACATTTTCAACTTGGATCAGCCTTCAGTAACCAAAAGGGCCTCATACATTAGTTTTTTAAAAAAGAGCACCATAAGAAGGAAAGGAAAAGTGAGACCAGTCATCACCAAACGCACAAGCAAAAATCTCCAGCAGCCATTATGAGTCACTTTTCCTTCAAATTGCTTCCAAATGCAACCAGGAATACTATACATAAATTCAAAATATACTTCCTCAAAGCATAAACTAAATAGGTGTCACATAGATGGACATTTGACCCTTTATCCTCTATTTGATCCACCAACCCACTCCATTCTTTCATAGAAACGTGTTTGATTGCTATTTAAAAAACTTCTTAGTACCTAAATATCTCTGTTGCAGCTGGCATGGATTCATCATACTCCTTGGCTCCACTGGCTACTGTCAGGTCAAGATGTGTTTCATTACCAAAGCATGCCTTCTTACAAGAACTATAGTGGAAACTAGACCCTCACATAGATTCTCTGTCCATAACCATCCAATATAAACATTAACCTAAGTAAATGAGAATGACTAGCTTGTAACTTGACAAAGAATAAATCAAAAGGTAATTTAAAAGGACATGACAGAATATCAATTAGCATATAAAAGGTGGAGGGTTTAGAAGAATTATCAGAAAAATAAAGACATGTCTTCATACTAAGGCAATAATAGATATGACTTACACTGATAAACCTAGATTACCATTCCATGTGAATGGTTGATAACAAACAGGACAAGCTAAAATGCTCTTGCTGATGCTAACCTCCTTTTCAACTGAAATAGAATCCTGAACATAAGAAATAAGATACAATATATTGTGTCATGACAGGAAAAATTAATTATTTCGTAATTCCTCATGTGAATTGACTGTAATTGAAAAAATAAAAAGACATCATCTCATTAGTACCATATGATAATTTTCCTCACATTTTCCCTCAAAATTTCCAAAAACCAAACATAGGGAAAAAAGAAAAGAAATTAAAGCATAAAAGATGAATTTGGTTGTATAGAATTTGCAGCCTTGGAATTGATAATTTTCCCCTTTTGTGGTGGATGCCCCAGTGTCAAGTCCACCGTTTGGTTGTTTTCTATACCAACTGGATTTCTAGTTGAATTTAAAAGCCATAAACCCAAATTCCCCAAGAACAAGTAAGCAACTCCAAGATAAAAGCCGGTTCTCCAGTTCCGTAAAAATTGAACTTTAAACCAAATCCAATTCTACCTAACCAAATGCAGCCTAATTCTTTAAGAACCATAAAAGAATAATGAATGAATCAAGAATGGACAAATACATTGAAAAAAAAAATCAGGGGCAATACAAATTCTCAAAAAAAACTAATCATAAAGAATCACATATGAATTAAAACAATTCCTATGAATCTGTTTTATGCTCGATTGACCAAAAAAATATAACAGTAGAACTTGCTTTGTCTCTCACGTATGTTCATTGCACATGCGCACACAGTTACCAATTGACACAGCCACCAATTGCAATGGAAAATGGGGGCTGGTGGTTTTGGGGAGTGGAGGAATTTATTTTAAAAGGGACTTTCAACATGCACAGAAGGAGATGGGAATAAAAAAAAAATGGAAAGATAAGGGGTGAGAAGACACAACCGAGAAGGAGGATGTCTTTGTGGATGGAGAAAACACACAACTGGAACTCTCCATTACCAGCCACAAGAAAAGTAAAAAAATGTGACCAAAACAGGGCATAAATGGGTAAATCAAAATGAACAAAACCCACATTTCATGCCTAATCAACAAATCAAGAACAGAGTAGAACAGAGCATGTACGCGTGAACCGTGTTTCTTCTCCACTACAACCCATAAAATTAGGGCACGATTTGAAACTCGACCAACATCAGAACACTTGCAATAAATGATGAATATGGAGTTGAAAGAGTGGATAATCACCTGATTTGTCGCTCGTTGGTGGAATTTGTAAGAGAATAATGGAGTTTCAGTGGTTATTCTCTGTTATGAGAGTCACAAAATGGAGATTCAAAAATGATCTCCAGTTTTTAATACTCAAGATCTCACACTAAGGCTTGGAAACACACCGTCTAGCTAGATCTCCAATGTCAAGAGCCTCATCTGGAGTCATTGATCAATGTTGATTGCGGTTAACTGGGCTCCTAGGGTTTTTCGGGGTTTTGCAAAAATGGAGGGAATGTTTGGCACTATGAGGTCGTGGGTAAGAATGGGAAATTTTTTAGCCATATATAAAGGTGTTGTTTTAATGTCACTTTTATAGAGCGCCAAGGTAAAAATTGATAAATGAAGACGCTTATATAAAACGTCGTGCTATAGGAAGCGCCATCATCCATAAAGCGCCATGGTCTAAAATTTTCCTTTTAAGCGCCAACTTCGACCACTTATTTACTCAATTGCCACTCTAAAAGCCAAGTAATGACGCTTATTTGAAAGCGCCAAGGAATCAAGCGCCATAAATTGTGTTTTTTGTAGTAGTGATATATGTTCATAGTACCTTGCTCAATTCCATAGTCATTCAACATTTGTTTCATCAAGAGGAGTTGAGTATAGCAACTTCTAACAACGATGTATTTAGCTTCAGTAGTGGATAAGGAGATTGAATTCTGCTTCTTACTAAGCCAAGCCACAAGACAATCATCACCAATGAAAAAACAAGCACTTGAAGTGTTTTTCTTATCCTTTATGTTTTTTTCCCAATCAACACCAGAATATTCAACAATAATAAGAGAAGAATCATAAGGATACCATAACCCATAGTCTAAAGTTCCACTAATATAACAAATATATAATTCGTTTAACTAAAGTTAAGTGTGACTCTTTGGGGTTTGTTTGTACCTAGCATAGGCTTCAACGCTAAAGAAAATGTTTGGATGACTTACAGAGTAAGGCATAACAGACTTCCTATCATGCTCCTATAAAGCTTTTACTTAACATCTTTTCTAGATGTGTCTTTGCTAAGCTTGGTGATATTGCTCATAGGTGTCTTAGAGTGCTTTGTGGATTCAAGACCAAATTTCTTTACTAATTCTTTAGCATATTTAGACTGTGAAAGAAAATGTCATATTTTAGTTGTCTAATTTTCAATCCTAGAAAGAAAGTTAATTCACCAACCATACTCATTTCAAATTCAGTCTTCATTTGTTCGACAAATCTAAAGGCAAGTTCACTTGAGGTGGCTCTAAAAACAATATCAACAACATGAATCTGGGTCACTACTAACTTAGACTTAGGCCTATGGATAAATAAGGTTATATCAACTCCCTTTCTCTTAAAATATTTCTCCAAAAGATAAGATGTGAGCCTCTTATACCAAGCTCTAGGAGCTTGCTTTAATCAATAGAGGGTTTTCTTGAATCTATAAACATGATTGGGGAATTTTAGATCCTTGAAATCCTTAGGTTGCTCAACATAAACTATTAGGATAGAGCCCTTAAAAGTATGACATGATGTAACAAAATTTGGAATTTATTATTTAATGATATTCTAGTTTCACTTTTATCTATTCTCATTCCATTCATTACACTTTATGAGCATTTTTGCCTACATCTTTTGCATTGTACGTGACTTGGATGCATTAGGAGTTATACGAAAGATCTAAGTCATGGGGGTTCCTTGTAAATAGATGACTTGTTCATAATTGATTTGTGGGTTTAGGCAACCCATTAAAGGTTGTAGTGTACCATCTCCTAATTGAAAGGATGATTAGGCTTGGCTATCGGGATGGATTTCCTATGGTGAGTGCACAAGTGTGTATGGTTACACATTGGACAAGACCTACGGTGAGTCATAACTTAAGGCTATCAAGTAGTCATGACTTCACCAAGCTACTTCATTATGTTGTCTCTTAACCTTGAGAGAATATTGAGCTTGTGCTAAAGTTAGTAGTGGCTTTAACCTATTGTTGAGATCGTAAGCTAATCATATATTCCTTATGGATTAGGTCATTTTTGATGGAAACCAGTAGCAATAGTTATTCTCAATAAATGCATCATGATATGTCGTGGGATTAAGACAATGTCTCCTTAGGAGGAGGTGTATTCATGGAAACTATAGTCATAGTAGTTCCTTAAGTGGACCTTGACATAAGCTCTTTAAGAGTTAAGGCATGTCAATTAAACATACAATAAGGATTTGTAACTCAAGGATATTAGAGTTAGTCTTGAAAGATTGATATCTTTCACCTTGTTAGGTTATAAACACTAGTTCATGGTGAAACTGAACGTAATAGATAGTAGGCCACAAACTCGAGTATATAGTGTCTCATTGTTATTTACATAGGATACCAGAGTTCAGTTGATTCTTTATAGTGGGATATTGAATCAACTTTAGAATTGGATTTTGAGCATCAGATTGGCTCTAGGTTCACTGTTGTGCATAAGGTTGTTTTAGTAATTATGCAATGTTGCACAGGGATAAGTGAACAAGGTCTCTGGATTAGGTTAATTAATTAATTACTAGGCCCTTTGGGTTAATTAATCAATTAGGACCTAATTTGGGCTAAATTAATTGAACTAAGCCTATGTTGGCTCAAGTCACTTAAGCCTTGTTAGGTGCCCTATAAATACCCCTTAGGGGATAGGGTTTCCATTACTTTTTATTTTCCATCATCTAGAGATAAAGAGAGCCATAACCTTCACTCACCTTTCCTCCCCACTGGAAGTGTGCCAAGAATAAGGTTGAGTCATTGGGTGGAAGATCGTGGGTTTACGAGACTTCCAACAACTTCAACATTGTCTTCAACACTTGGAATTTAAGGTTTGGGAACATCCAAACCTAAAGGTTAGTACGTATTACTATTGTTGCTTAGATCTAAGATGCCAACATAAACCTCTTCACTTAGAATCCCAATTAGGAAAGCACTCTTAACATCCATTTGTAAAAGTTTCATCTTTAAGGAACAGACAATGGTTAAGAGAATTCTAACGGATTCTAATCTAGCCACATGTGCAAAGGTTTCTTCAAAGTTAATCCCTTCCATTTGAGAAAAACCTTGGGCTATTAGCCTAGCTTTATTTCTCACAATGACTTCATTTTCATCCTATTTATTCTTAAATATCCATTTAGTACCTATCACATGCTTATCTTTAGGCCTAGGGATTAAGTACGACACATCAATCCTAATGAATTAATTTAACTCTTTTTGGAGTGCGGTAGTCCATGATTCATCTCCTATGGCTTTCGCCACACTTTTTTGGCTCCAATTGGGAGGTATAACATGTAAATCCTATCTCATTTAATCTTGATTACCTCCTAGTAACCATGGATTCATCTAAGTTACCTATAACATTTGAGATAGGGTGATTCTTGGGTACTATGGATTTAGGCTTATTCCTTGTTTCATCAAATTTATCATCTTGAAGTGCATCCTTATCCTTGTTGGGGCCAATTTCATTTTAAGGGATATTATTAGGGTTATTTCTTGAGTTATCCATATTTTCAAGGTTTCTTAATTGATTCCTCAGTGAAAATTTGACTCTTAATTATATTATGATCATCCCCAATGTCATTTATAACCACATTTGAGGATTCTTGGATAACTTGTAAATTTTGATTATGATCGTATAGGTTTTACTATTATTAGAACACCCTAGGAAGATACCTATATTAGATTTCGAATCAAATTTGCCTAGGTCTTCCCTATCCTTGAGTAACACTCATTGCCAAATGTCTTAAAGTACTTGAGGTTAGGTTTTCTTCTAGTCCATAATTTATAAGATGTCTTCTTTATTCTAAGCCTAAGAAAAACCTATTGGCAATGTAATAAGCAGTGTTGATAACTTCAACCCAAAATTATGTAAGGGTATTATGCATGTGTAGCATAACTCTAGCCATTTCTTGAAAAACTTTATTTTTCTTTTTAGCCACCTCATTTTGTTGAGGAGTTCTAGGGGGAATTCCCTTTGATTCATAGAAAATATCAACATTCACTACTACAAAAATTAAAAATAATGACGCTTCATTCCTTGGCGCTTTTAAAAGCATCATTATTTGATATTATTTTATGGCGCTTATTGAAATTACGTCATTATTTAATATAATGTCTTTATTTTATGGCGTTTATTGAAAGTATCATTGTTTTACATACTATTTGAAGAATGCATTGGTATACAATGATGCTTATTGGAAGCGTCATTGTCTTACATATTAATATATTTTCCCTCTTGCCTAAGTATACAATGACGCTCATTAGAAGCATCGTTGTTTGGTTAATTAGTATTATTTTTTCTTAGCACTTCTATAAGTGCCATTGAATAAACACATAAATATATGGCTCTCTTAAAATATTTTCCTCTCATCCATCTTTTACCGCCAAACACTTCCTCCATTTTAGAACTCGACAAACCCTGAAAAACTCAAAGCTCAGAGGGGTGAAATTGATGACTGAATGAGAAGCGACCAGAGACACATTGCAGGTCCCTACTTGTCAATCATTAGTGGTTGAAAACCAAAGTTGCAAGAAACCCTTTTTTCTCTAAGAAATCTACTAGTAACAAGTCCTGAACCTTTCCTCATGGGTGAAATCCACCATTAAGAAGCTCTAATCCATTCCTCACTTATAAACCCCACCATCGAAATGTTGTAGCTCTTTGGAAGTAACCCTATGATTCGCGTATGTAAATCCAGTCGGGTCATTTAATAAAAAACATTTATAAAACCTATGACCTCATACTAGTGTAGCAAAGCTACTATAGTATAGTGACTCTAGGGTCGAACTCTGGGATGGGTTTTCATTCTACCAGTGATATACTCATGATTAGGAATTGAATTTAATGATTTCCTTTATCAAAAATTTAGAGTTTAAAAGAAAATAAAATTTGTTTTGAAAGTGTTTGAAACTAAATTAACATAAACTAATTAAAAATGGAAGAAAGAAAGTCTCCCGGAGCTCAGGATTGCTAGGATCAATTTTAGAATGCAAAGTGGAAAATTCTGGATTTTTCTCCTCGCATTGGGGATTTAACCTATAGTTATTTCCCGAACCGGTATAGGTTTAACAATGAAGATTTAATCCATAAAAATCAATAGAAATGGTAGTCAAGGTCCATTAATGGCTTTAGACACTATGGGTCTTCACCTTGAACCACTTTCCAATGGCTCGTACATGATAACTAATGGACTGATATGGATCTAGCAATAAGCATCCACAGAGACCTGAAGCTTACCATGTATTGGCCATTCAAAGTGATTCTAAGGGATTTAAAGCAAAACTTTGGATTTAAAAGCCATTTATGAACTTCAACTACCTGTATTTAAGGCACGAGCGTTTTCCACCTTGCATCTGGACTTTTCACCTAGCTTCCATCACTCCAAGAAACCAAAAGTTTAGCCTCTCATCCTTTGAGAAAACATCCTCAGAGGTTGTTTGGCTTCCAAGAAAAAGAAAATAGTAAAGAGAAAAGGGAAAACGAGAGAGCTCTGTATATTTTTCTAAGTGTAAAACATAACATGCGTGCGTCCTCCAAGAGGTGATTTCCACCCCTTATATAGTTTTTACAAAAGCAAAGCTTGTGATTGGCTTGTTACAAGGAGAAGAAAGGAAATTACATCAAAAAATACAAAAGAAAATATCTAAAGTGGAGTCGGCAAAAACAGAGGAAAATTCGCACCACGCATGGGGTGTGCGAATTTTCGCACACCTGAGGGGGGTGTGCGAGTTTCGCACACCTGGAGCAGTTGTCTTCCGAAGGCCATATCTTCCTCGTTTCAGCTCCAAATCGTACACGGTTTGAAGTGTTGGATTCTTCCTGAGCTTTGAAATGGTATATAGCATGTAAAAAATGGACTTCGGGAAGTGCTCCAAAAGTGCCAAAGAAGACTGCAGCTGCTGTCCTCTGTTTTCCTCCTTGCTTCTCTTTGCTTCTCTTTGGTTTTCTTTGCTTTTCTCCTTTGGATGGCTTGTCTTAATGATTTAAAAAGATGTCAAAAACACTAAAACTAGCCACAAATATGATTAGGAGTCATTGCTAGGTCCTTAACATGCCAATTGGAATAAAGATGAAGAATTACTACACAAAAGTGCTTAAAACATAATGACTTAAAGGTGTAAAATAACACTTTTTGGGTAGTAATCACTCCCCCCAACTGACACATTGCTAGTCCCTGAGCAATGAAGGAGAGAAAAAGAAAGAAAAATAGATAATAAAATAATTTACAAAATCATGCTGATCACTCCAAAAAATAATCAAGTGGCATGATTGGATCAAACTCTCACATGGCAAGTCAAGGATATAAAACTCAATCATCAACAAGAGTTATCAAATAACTTACCTATCACAACTTGCAAAGAGCGGGCATTATGCAAATTTGAGTATCAAAATAATTTCCACTCCCAACGGATCAATTCTTAATCTTCCACAAAAATCTAAGTGTTAAGGTGCTTAGTTTCCAGTTATAGTATGTCAAACTATATTCTCCCCCCCAACTAAGGTTTTTCTCTAACTTTAGCAACACTAACTCATATATAAAAGGCTAAGAACGCACCTTTTTTTTTTTTTTTTAGGTACTCCACCCATCCACCCATGTAACGAGCAGTGAGGTCGGTGACTCCCAACCAGTAAAGGCTTTAAAGATTTTCACCATATACCCCTCGGACCTTGCTCGGGTTTCAAAGCAAGTGAAACAAAAATTATTCATAAGACACATTGGCCTTTTATAAGGTGTCCCAACACTAATAGAATGAAGTCAATGGCACCAAGTCGAAAATTTCCTAAGTTTAGGGGGGTGAGAAAGTTTTCCATCTTATAACTGGAATCTAATGTGTTCAGTGTGTGAAAAGATTAGAGTGGAAGACTTAAGATTGAAATCAAAAGGATCTTCAACAATTTATCAACTTTAATAAGCATAATACAAACTCTGAGACTATGGCAATAAGATAAGAATTTAATTTCTCCCATTTACTTTTGAGAATTTATCTTTGAGAAAACAAAGAGAGTTTGCAAAAAAAAAAATTTGTTAGCAAAATAACTTAACCAAAAATTCAACAAATTACTTCCTCAACTCTCCCCCTAACTAGGATGAACATTGTCCCCAATGTTCCAAAAGCAAGAGATAAAAAAAGGGAGGAAGTGATACCTCCTGATAGTAAGGGAGTCTGAATGAATAGGAGAAACCACATGTTGCATAAGAAAAGAAAAATCATAAGATTGATGAATAGAGGAAATAAAATGGAATAGCTAAAATACACAAAAAAGAAGATGTCTATATAAACTGAGAGAGTACAATATACAAGATAAACATGAAATACATCCAATCCCAGTATAAAAGTGGTCCAAAATATATAAGACATCCAAAAACATAGCATATAGATACAAAAAAAGGGGAGGAGTGACTGTATGATCAAGTAGTAGGCTCCTCTGGTGGACAGGAGGGGTCCTCCGCTGCAACTGTGGAAGGAACCGCTACAGGTGGAGCTGGTGGTGAAAGACCGAGGTGGTGCTGAATCTCATGGAGAATGAGAGTCTGTTGGTCCTGCTGAAGCTGGAAGTGGTCCATCCGCTCCATAATGGCCGTCTGAGTAGTGGTTAAAGTCTGGAAAGAAGCGAGCAAGGCACGATACTCTGGACCAGAGATAGTAATGGGCGGCTCTGTGACTGCTCTGGGGAGCTGTGGTAGATCCTCCTCGGGTCTTAGGCATGATGAAGCGATGAAATGAGGCTCAGAGGTTTGGGATTAGGGAAGGTAGGGATGGAAAAGCTGAAATTTTCGCACAAGGGGGGGTGTGCGAAATTTTCGCACAGCGTACTATTCACTCGCGCGTTTGAAGAATTGTGGCTTGTTTGAGATGGTGAAAATTTGTGGCCTTTGAGGGTGGGAAAAGTTGGCTTAGGTATGAAAAAGATTTTTCATGGTGAATAGGCTTGGAAATTGGAGCTTTTCAAGAGGAAAATTGAAGATTTGGAGCTCCCATGGCCGGCGGCAATGGGTTTCTTATGAAGAAACCATGGCTTGAATGCTTATGGTTTAGGCTTTGGTTTGGTAAGAACAAGGTTGGGATTGGATTGTGGATGGATTTAGAGGGTTGGGTGAAGATTTGAAAGGATTTTGATGGTGGAAGGAGGTGAAATTGCCGAAAATGGGAAGTGATGAATAGTGAATGCGCGGCTATGGAATGGAGCTATGAAGATGGGCTGCCATGGTGGTGTTGATGATGAGGAATGATGAAGAAGAGGGGCTTTGTGGATGGAAATGGGTGATCGGAAGAGAGGTTTTGAGAGAATTGAAGAAGAAGCTAAGACTTTGAAGTGGAGAACATAGCTTTTAAAGAGAAAAATGAATTTCGCACAGAGGAAAATGGTGTGCGAAATTTTCGCATACCTGTGATTCTCCAAGACAGAGAGCATGGTTTTGAAAATTGGCGCAAAAAACGAATTCGCACAGGGTTCGCACAAGGTTCGCATTCCTATGAAATTCGCACAAGGGACCGAGAGCATGCAATTTTTGAAAAGTGGTGCAAAAGCAAATTCGCACAGGGTAAGTGGTGTGCGAAATTTTCGCACACCACAAGGGGGTGTGCGAATTTTTCTGAGTCTTGTCTTTTCTCCCCTGTTTTCCCTTGTTTTCACCAAGACTTCATTCTTCAAGCCTTCCTACCTACATGTTAACACAAACCACATTAGAATGAAATTAAAGTCAAAAATAGAAATCAAAACATGCATAAACACAAGAAAACATTAGATTAAACTAAAATCAACTTAAAAGAGAACAAAAAGAGGATGAACTTTTTAGTCTTTGGAGAGACTAAGTTCAACCATGAACCAAGTGTTTTCATGTTGGAGGTGGATCAAGGAGGATGAATTCCTCCTTGTCTCGGGAAAAAAATTTGATATAGGGCTTGAGACGATGCCCATTAACTTTGAAAGTTCGAGTGCTATTGAAGTTGAGTAGTTCCACTACTCCATTTGGTTGCACTTCATGAATTATGAAAGGACCCGTCCATCTTAATTTCACTTTTCCCGGAAAAAGATGAAGCTTAGAGTCATAAAGCAAGACTCCTTGCCCCTTGGCAAAATTCTTCTAATTTACCAATTGATCATGCCATTTCTTCAACCTCTCCTTTGCAATTTTTGAATTGAGGTAAGCATCATTCCTCATTTCCTCCAATTCATTCAAATCCAAACATCTTTTCAACCCGGCTCTTGTCAAATCCATGTTGAGTTTTTTGATTGCCCACCATGCTTTGTATTCAATCTCCACTGGAAGATGGCACGCTTTGCCATAAACAAGGCGATAAGGAGACATTCCAAGAATGGTCTTGTAAGCGGTCCTATATGCCCATAAGGAATCTAGGAGCTTAATAGACCAATCCTTCCTATTCACATTCACCACCTTCATTAATATATTCTTGATCTCCCGGTTGGCTAACTCAACTTGGCCACTTGTTTGAGGGTGATAAGGTGTAGCTACCTTGTGCTTAACCCCATATTTGGCTAGAAGAGTCTCAAAAGGTTTATTGCAAAAGTGGGTTCCTCCATCACTTATAATGGCCTTAAGCACTCCAAATCTTGCAAAGATGTTATCCTTGAGGAATTTAAGAACCACCCTATGATCATTGCTCCTACATGGGATTGCTTCAACCCACTTAGAGACATAATCCACTCCCACCAAAATGTAGGAATGTCCAAATGACATTGGAAATGGTCCCATGAAGTCTATCCCCCAAACATCAAAGACATCCACTATCAAAATGGGGTTCAAGGGCATCATATTTCGGCGTGTAAGCTTACCAAGCCTTTGACACTGATCACATCCCTTGCACATAGAGTGGGCATCCTTGAAAAGAGAGGGCCACCAAAACCCTGATTGGATCACTTTCATAGCTGTTTTCTGGGAGGCAAAATGACCTCCACATGCACTATCATGGCAATGGGAAAGAATTCCTGATTGCTCTTGTTCAGGAACACATTTCCTTATGATTTGATCCGCACAATATTTGAAGAGAAAAGGCTCCTCCCAATAATAGGCATGGATCTTAGCAAAGAAATGCCTCTTGTCTTGGGCGCTCCACTCGCTTGGAACTTCCCCAGTAACCAAGTAATTTGCAATGTGAGAATACCAAGGAGCTACATCTATTGACATGAGAGACTCCTCAGGGAAGTCATCATTGATAGGCAGACCATGTGAGTCATGTGCTATCACAAGTCTTGACAAATGGTCAGCTACCACATTTTCTACTCCCTTTTTATCCCGGATTTGGAGATTGAATTCTTGGAGCAAAAGGATCCATCTTATCAATCTTGCCTTGGCATCTTGCTTGGTTAGCAAGTACTTCAAAACGAAATGGTCAGTGAACACCACTATAGAGGACCCTACTAAATAGGCATGAAACTTATCCAAGGCAAAAACTACTGCCAACAACTCCTTCTCAGTAGTTGTGTAGTTCTTTTGAGCCTCGTTCAAAGTTTTGCTCACGTAATAAATCACATAAGGCTTTCCATCCTCTCTTTGCCCCAAAACAGCCCCCATAGCAAGATCACTTGCATCACACATTACCTCAAAAGGTAATTTCCAATTTGGGGCTCTCACTATTGGTGCTTGTGAGGAATTGCTTCAATTCCTCAAAACTCTTCTGACACTTCTCATCCCACACAAACTTGGCATCCTTTACCAAGAGTTCACAAAGAGGCTTTGAGATTTTTGAGAAATCCTTAATGAACCTCCTATAGAACCCGGCATGTCCTAGGAATTGCCTAATTCCTTTAACATTTGTGGGAGGTGGCAACTTAACAATTAGCTCCACCTTTGCCTTGTCTACCTCAATGCCATTTTTGGAGATTACATGTCCTAAGACAATGCCTTGTTGTACCATAGAATGGCACTTCTCCCAATTTAGCACTAGGTCTTTCTCAATACATCTGTGGAGAACAACTTCTAAGTGCAACAAACACTCCTCAAAAGAACTTCCATATACAGTGATGTCATCCATGAAGACTTCCATGATGCGTTCCACCATATCACTGAAGATGCTTAGCATACATCTTTGGAAAGTTGCAAGAGCATTACATAAACCAAAGGGCATTCTCCTATACGCAAAAGTACCAAAGGGGCATGTGAACGTTGTTTTTTCTTGATCTTCCAAATCAATCTCTATTTGGAAGTACCCCGAGTAACCATCTAGAAAACAGTAGAAATGATGTCCTGAGACTCTCTCAAGGACTTGGTCCATGAAAGGCAATGGGAAATGGTCCTTCCTAGTCACTGAATTCAACCTCCTGTAGTCTATACACACCCTTCATCTTGAGGTAGGATGTGTAGAGACTTCCTCCCTTTTCTCATTCTGGATCACAGTGATTCCAGATTTCTTTGGAACTACTTGGGTGGGGCTCACCCACAAGCTATCTGAAATGGGATATATGATCCCTGCTTGTAGTAGCTTCAGAACTTCACCCCTCACCACCTCTTGCATGTGAGGATTCAACCTCCTCTGGGGCTGCCTCACTGGTTTTGCATCTTCCTCCATGTAGATATGGTGGGTGCACACCAAAGGACTAATCCCTTTCAGATCAGAAATTTGCCATCCAATGGCTTTCTTGCATTTTCTGAGGACTCCCAAAAGACTATCCTCTTGATCACTTGTGAGATTTGAAGAGACCACCACTGGACATTTCTCATCTTCCTCCAAGTATGCATACTTCAAATTAACAGGAAGTGGCTTCAAAACAAGCTTTGGAGGGTCCTCCATAGCTGCTCCTTGTGAGTCCTCCTTATTGAACAGTGGTAAGATCTCTTCCCGTCTCCTCCAAGGAGACATGATAGCTAGCACATCAGAGGGTTCAGGTAACCCTTCTTCAAACACTTCAAGGTTTTCATTCAAGCTCTCTTCTAAGCTCTTGTCACAATGCTCTTCAACCAAGGTGTTGATCAGACACACCTCCTCCAATCCTTCATCCTCATCTGGGTGAAGATGCCTCTTGCAAAGATGGAATATGTTTAATTCCAAGGTCATGTTTCCAAATGTGAGTTGCATCACCTCATTTCTACAATTGATGATGGCATTGGAGGTAGCCAGGAAAGGTCTCCCAAGGATGATTGGCACGTAATTGGCTTCCTTAACAGTGGGATCAGTATCAAGCACAACAAAATCCACGGGATAGTAGAATTTGTCCACTTGAACTAGAACATTCTCTATCACCCCCCTTGGGATTTTGACAGACCTATCAGCTAAGGAGAGAGTGATGGTTGTGGGCTTCAATCCTCCAAGTCCCAGTTGCTTGTACACAGAGTATGGGAGCAAATTCACACTTGCCCCCAAGTCTAGTAAAGCTTTCTCCACAAGTGTCCCTCCAATGTTGACTACAATGGTGGGGCAACCCGGATCTTTATACTTAACTGGAGACTTACTCTGAATGATAGCACTTACTTGCTCAGTGAGGAATGCATTCTTTGTCACATGTAGCCCTCTCTTAACCGTGCACAAGTCCTTTAGAAACTTTGCATATGTGGGGACTTGCTTGATCATATCAAGTAAGGGTATATTCACCTTCACTTGTCTCAAGACTTCAAGAATTTCTGATGAATTCTTGATTTCCTTCTTTCCATGTAAAGCTTGAGGAAAAGGGGGGGGGGGGGGGGCATATGTTTCTTCATCATATCTTCTTTAATCACTATCCTCGGCTCTTCTTCAATGCTTGATTTGGATGCACTTTTCTTCCCACTCTCCTCTTCTTGGTTATTGCTCTCTTTAACCAAGGTTTTCTTTGACAAGAGTTCTTCATCTTGCCTCACCTTAGGCAAGGGTTGATCAACCTCCTTTCCACTCCTCAAGGTGATCACAGCTTTGACCTCCCTTAACTTTGAAGAATCCCCCTCTTGGGTTTCAACTTCATGAACACCCTTAGGATTTTGGCTTGGTTGAGAGGGGAACTTTCCTTTCTCATTCACTGTGTTGAGGTTGGTAAGCCTAGAGATGGAGTATTGAATATTATCTATCTTCTGATATAGATCATTTTGCATCTCATCCATTCTCTTATTTAGAGAACTCTCAACATTCTCAATCTTTTGGTGCAATTGGGAGTTGATTGCCCTTTGTTCACCCACAAAGTCATTCATGACTTTACTTAGGTTCGCAATGGCTTGCTCCACTGAAGAGGTTTGTTGAGGTGCTTGAGTTTGGGCTTGTGGTTGGTATGGAGGTGGTCTTGGTTTCCAAGAAAAATTTGGATGGTTTCTCCAGCTTGAATTATAGGTGTTTCCATAAGGTGCATTGTTGTTAGGCCTAAATTGCCCCACAACATTGGCTTGATCACCTAACATCTCCCTCACAGCTGGCATGGTTGGGCACTCATCTACCACATGATCACATAATTGGCAAATGGTGCATGGCATGGCATGGGCTTGAGTCTCGGAAATGGCTTGGACTTCATGCATCTTTTTCAACTCAAGTTCTTCCAACCTCCTTGCTATTGTTGCCACCTTAGCTTTCATGTCCATGTCTTCACTTAACATGTACATTCCACCCTTTGGATTTACAGGAGCTTTCATCCTTCCCAATTCCTTTGAGTTGGGCTCATCCCATCTTCTTGTTATCTCAGATACATAACTTAAAAAATCCATGGCTTCTTCCGGATTCTTACTCATAAAATCTCCCCCACACATGGTTTCAAGAATTTGCTTCATGGAGGAAGACATCCCATCATAGAAATAGCTCACCAAGAGCCATGTATCAAAGCCATGATGAGGACAAGCATTGATGGCCTCCATATACCTTTCCCAACATTCATGGAACTTCTCATTTTCTTTTGCAGAAAAGTTTGAGATTTGTCTCTTCAACCCATTGGTCCTATGGGTGGGGAAAATTTTCTTCAAAAACTCGGCCTGAAGATCAACCCAATTCCTTATGCTCCTTGGCCTTAAAGAATTAAGCCATATTTTTGCCTTGTCCTTCAAAGTGAAAGGGAATAACTTGAGTCTCATCAAGTCTATTGAAGCTCCTCCCTCTCTAAAGGTATTGCACACCTCCTCAAACTCCTTGATGTGGGCATATGGATTCTCACTCTCCATTCCATGGAAATTTGGTAGAAGGGGCACAATATGGGGCCTTATAATCAGTTGCTCAAGAGGAGGTATGATTCATGAGGGTGCACTCATCCTTGGTGGGTGCATTCTATCCCTCATGGATAGATATGCATTTGGATTACCCCCTTGACCTTGTTGAGAATTCTGATCCTCTTGTGGAGGGTCCATGATGTTTACACTGATATCCAACTCTGTGTCTTGAGGATTCTCAATCCTTACTAATCTTCCCTCTTGGTCCCAAATCCAATAGGGCATGCACAAATCACTACATGCCTGAAAACAAAACAAAGACAACAAAAACAAAAGAAAACTATAAGAAAGTTAAAGTTAGAAAGAAAACAAAAGAAATTCTACAATAAAAAAAAAAGAAAAAAAGAAATAAAGTTAGTGAAAAAGGAATTCACCAAACTTGTGATGAAAATCACAAGTAGCCTCTAAAAGGTTGTATCACTGTATCGTGGCACCATCCCCGGCAACGGTGCCATTTTGGTTCGCGTATGTAAATCCAGTCGGGTCATTTAATCAAAAACATTTATAAAACCTATGACCTCATACTAGTGTAGCAAAGCTACTATAGTATAGTGGCTCTAGGGTCGAACTCTGGGATGGGTTTTCATTCTACCAGTGATATACTCATGATTAGGAATTGAATTTAATGATTTCCTTTATAAAAAATTTAGAGTTTAAAAGAAAATAAAATTTGTTTTGAAAGTGTTTGAAACTAAATTAACATAAACTAATTAAAAATGGAAGAAAGAAAGTCTCCCGGAGCTCAGGATTGCTAGGATCAATTTTAGAATGCAAAGTGGAAAATTCTGGATTTTTCTCCTCGCATTGGGGATTTAACCTATAGTTATTTCCCGAACCGGTATAGGTTTAACAATGAAGATTTAATCCATAAAAATCAATAGAAATGGTAGTCAAGGTCCATTAATGGCTTTAGACACTATGGGTCTTCACCTTGAACCACTTTCCAATGGCTCGTACATGATAACTAATGGACTGATATGGATCTAGCAATAAGCATCCACAGAGACCTGAAGCTTACCATGTATTGGCCATTCAAAGTGATTCTAAGGGATTTAAAGCAAAACTTTGGATTTAAAAGCCATTTATGAACTTCAACTACCTGTATTTAAGGCACGAGCGTTTTCCACCTTGCATCTGGACTTTTCACCTAGCTTCCATCACTCCAAGAAACCAAAAGTTTAGCCTCTCATCCTTTGAGAAAACATCCTCAGAGGTTGTTTGGCTTCCAAGAAAAAGAAAATAGTAAAGAGAAAAGGGAAAACGAGAGAGCTCTATATATTTTTCTAAGTGTAAAACATAACATGCGTGCGTCCTCCAAGAGGTGATTTCCACCCCTTATATAGTTTTTACAAAAGCAAAGCTTGTGATTGGCTTGTTACAAGGAGAAGAAAGGAAATTACATCAAAAAATACAAAAGAAAATATCTAAAGTGGAGTCGGCAAAAACAGAGGAAAATTCGCACCACGCATGGGGTGTGCGAATTTTCGCACACCTGAGGGGGGTGTGCGAGTTTCGCACACCATTCGCACAGCTAAGGGGGTGTGCGAATTTCGCACACCATTCGCACACCTGGAGCAGTTGTCTTCCGAAGGCCATATCTTCCTCGTTTCAGCTCCAAATCGTACACAGTTTGAAGTGTTGGATTCTTGACTTCCTGAGCTTTGAAATGGTATATAGCATGTAAAAAATGGACTTCGTAAAGTGCTCCAAAAGTGCCAAAGAAGACTACAGCTACTGTCCTCTGTTTTCCTCCTTGCTTCTCTTTGCTTCTCTTTGGTTTTCTTTGCTTTTCTCCTTTGGATGGCTTGTCTTAATGATCTAAAAAGATGTCAAAAACACTAAAACTAGCCACAAATATGATTAGGAGTCATTGCTAGGTCCTTAACATGCCAATTGGAATAAAGATGAAGAATTACTACACAAAAGTGCTTAAAACATTATGACTTAAAGGTGTAAAATAGCACTTTTTGGGTAGTAATCACCCTACCTGACATCAAACAATTCCACATGTGGTCATGACTAGAAAAACCCAACACAAATGAGTAGTAGTGATGTCTGTTGTTGCTTTGATTCCAATATCTGTGAGTGGTACTCCCTTCCTCTCTCCATGTTTTTCATTCTCATATTTGTTTTAGGGTTTTTTTTTTTTTCTTTTGTTTGGTGTTCTTGTGATTTTTTGGATGATTTAAGTAACCTTGGGTTTCAAAGGAAGAAGAAGGTTGCTAGCTATAAGGCTTATTCTGTGGAAGGCAAGGTGAAGGGGGTGTTTGAGGAAGAGCTTCAGATGGCTTAAGGCTTGGTACGGTACCACTGGATATTATTATGATTATTATTTTGTTTTAGAATTTTGTGTTTGTAAGTTCTGTGCCTCTGTTTTAAGTATGTGTCATCTTAAAATTGAGGTTCATGGATTAGGATCATAAATTAAGGATGTGGGTTGTCCACATACAACTTTTTTCATCCTAATATTTGGTTATTCAATTTCCGGGTTCAATTCTTTTGATCAATATATATATATATATATTAACATTTTGAATGTCATATACATGTATATAAATTGTGGGGTAGTTGAGGGACCACTAAGGAAGAGTTTCAGGCTGCTTTAAGGTTATATATAAAGTAGTTTATGGATTGATTATTTCTTGGGTATCATTATTTCTGATATTCTGTTGTGTGAAATGAGTGGCAATCGCAAAACTTTGTAATAAATTCATGACATCCATGGGGGCAGGTCATAGATAGCCTAATTTTTTTGGCATTGCAGGATTTGAATCCATTAATTTAGCATTCTAGATTTGGCTTGATAAATTCTGTGTTTTGAAGTTGTCTGATAATATACAACAACAAATAGCATTCTAGCTATTTGTATCTATAGAGTTTTAGTTAAGTCTTTCAGTTTTTGTTTTACTTATTTTGAGAGTGTTTGAATAATTCGGAAATTGTTCTCACAAGGAGTCTGGTTAAGTAAAATGGAACTTGACATTTAAAAGAACAAATTTGGCTTTATAAAGGAGGATGAATCAATATTACTGTGTGGCCTTGGTTTGCACGAATCAAAAGCTCCCCATTTTCCTCTAAGAGGCCAAATTGTCTTATAATTTCCCTTTTTTAGCGTTTTTAGATTGAGAGTTATATATTATTAATAATTTTAGAGATGCATTCTCAACTTTCATAATTTTTTTTCTATGATTATTGTTCGTATGTTATGATAAAAGTAAATAAGAGTTACATTTATATATCAATCCCTTCATAATATGAAACTAATGAATATGAAATATTAAATATTCTTGAAAACTGTGTGTTCATTTGGATAGATTTTCCATTTTTTTATTTTAAAATTATAAAATTGTAATAAATTCTTTATAAAAAAAAAGTAGAACCGCTTATGTAAAGAGCATAGATTTATCTTACATTTAAACAAAAAATCATTTTTAAAATTTTAAAATTTAAGGTTGCAAATTTTTTACACCTTAATTTTTTAATAGTTTTTAAAACTATTATATTTTCAATATAAACCTCTAAGATTTATTTTATTTTATGGAAAATTACTACTATTAAAGGACAATAATATATCTATTTTTATTTAACAATCATAACTTCTCTTCCAATAATTCGGTAAAGACAAAGTCAAGAACACTTTTATTAAGGAATATTACTTAGATTTAGCTTTTATTTTATTTTATTTTATTTTATTTGTATGCATTTTATAATTAATGTAGAATTTATATAAGCTATTAATATGTATAATTTTCTCATAGTCATTGTATATCTATATGATGCTACATGTTCGATAATAAATAATAAATATTTTATTTTAGAATATTTACTTTTGGCATTGAGAATCTCTACCTCCATGGGAGAATAAGAAAATCTTGGCTTTTTACCTAAACTATATTATATTCCTGAAACCATAAGATTATGTTTGGTTCTTAGAAATTGTGAGGGAAAATGCGAATGAAGGAAAATAGAGGAAAAGTGAAAAGAAAGAAAAAATGAAGAAACATAAAAAATAAATTTAAAATCAATAAATCTTTTTATATGCTACTTCAAACTTATTTTATTTATTTTTCCTCTTTTACATAAAGATTAAATAATTTTAAAATGTATAAATTTTTAACTAATTTTAATTACATTTATTTTTCTTTCATATTTTCTATATTGAAACCAAAGATGAGAAAATTGTTTTCTGTAGTTTTCTTTTTTTTCTTTTCTTAGCATTTTGTGCGAACCAATCATAGCCTAAAAATTGAAAACAGAAAGTAATTAACAACTATGGCCGGTCAATTTCCTAAAATTTTTAAACTTTCTAAAAAATATGTAGAAGGAAAAAGGAAAAAGGAAAAGTAATATCTGTGGCTGGTTAAAGTGAAGAACTATTTCCTAAATTTTTTTAACTTTCTTAAAAACATGTATTCCCCACGTGCCTCTTAGCATATAAGATTTCTTTTTAGAGTTGGTGCTACCCTCTTGTCTCCATCACTTTTCTTCTCTAACAAGCAAACACAAATTGTAAATTTTCTTCTTCTTGGGGTTTGATGCTATCTTCTTGTCTCCATCACTTTTTTCCTCTAACAAGTATGCACAGTTTTTTTTATTATTGACAGGTAAGTATGAATTTTTTTAGTATTAAAAGTCCTTTAAGGTTGAAGATTTTGGTATGTGTTTGAACATATTTTGATTCCATAAAAAAATTGATATGATTAGTGGTATGTGTTTGATTCCTTTGAGATTGAAGATTATGGTCATAGTTTCAATTTTATAATTTATAATTAATTTAATGTGCTTTTTATGGTTTGGTTGATTGTAGTGTGATATTGATATGTTTCATAATGTATAAATTACGAAGTTTATATTGATAGGAGAACATGGAGACACTAAAAAAATAAATTTTAGGGCTCAATATATTGTATTTCATTGAAGAAATACAAAAATTAAGAGTTTGTTTGACTATATGATTTAAAAATATTTTTCTATTTTTAAAAATAGAGAACTGTTTTTAAAATTTTCTAATACTGTTTGACTGTTATTACTTGGAAGCAAATTTTAAAAATAAAGTGAAATAGAGAACAATTTTTAGAGAATAAGTAAAAATTGTTTTAACTAGTTTTTAAAAATAAAAGAAAAACATGAACCTGTTTGACCATGTTTTCCAAAATTTAAAATTGTTTTTTATTTTTTTAACTTAAATATAGTTTTTAGAAACAAGCCTCAGAAAACATGGCCAAACGAGTCCTAATTTAATTGGAAAAAAAAAACAGTAAAAATCGAAGTTTCAAAGTTTCAATCAAATTAACATAAATGAATGAACATATACTTCATTTGCACTAATAATAATATTACAATGTCAACACATTAATTGATTAAAATTATAGAAAGTAAATAGGCAATCAAGATTTGTTTCTACATTTAGTGATCCTTGAAGATTTTATTTTATTAATTTTATTTTCTTTTCATTAACTTCAATTAAATTTAAATATCCAAAAACAAAGAAGCATATTCTCTATTGAATCTGTGTATCATCTTGTAAGATTTCAATTGTTAGGAACCATGATTACAAAAAATTTGAGATACCTTTCTCTTTAAAACAATATAAAATCTAGATTTGTTACAAAAATGGCATGGGGCTTTGATTGGACCCAAGCCTAAGCTAGATTTAGATTGTCAATAGGACCATCATGCAAAGGGCCTTGGGAGCGAAAGTCAAAACATATTTTTGTTTTCAAAAATTGGAAAACAAAAAT
The DNA here is from genome assembly GCF_030704535.1 of Vitis vinifera. Lineage (NCBI taxonomy): Eukaryota > Viridiplantae > Streptophyta > Magnoliopsida > Vitales > Vitaceae > Vitis > Vitis vinifera. Next base: position 18,438,375 of record NC_081814.1, read on the forward strand.
AACGTAGAAATGTCTGTGTTTGGAAATTACTCTAGAAGGAAGATTTCACAACCAAAGTAACATGAATAAGAAAGGGTCTCTATACTACTGTATAGTGTTTATTTATTTATTATTAATATTAATTTTTATGGGGCTAAGGAAAGAAGTGAATGTTCTTATATATTATGCTAAAACAAGTATGAAAAACTAGTAATAATAATGTTTTTAAGTTTTTCTAGAAAATCCTAAGATAGCTAATAACACTACTACTTTTAAGATTCAATTCTATAAAAACTTTGTAAGCATAAGTGCTTAATTTTTTTTTTCTCCCTAAAATGCTAATGCCAATAGTAATTTTTAGGTTTTTAAAAAAAATGAAAAATACCCAAAATATTATTAAAAATAAATAAATTTTTTTATCACATTACAGTAGCCAATGATACCTTTTTAATACCATATTGAAAATACATCATCAATTAGATGGGTACCAAGTATGTATTCTAAGATCTCTGATCTTATTTATTTATACCTTTATATTTTGATTTCATTTATTTGTATTATCATATAATGGCCTAAATTTCATCACACATATTCATTTCATCCAAATGTGAAGGTCTTTCAATGAAAAAAAAGCAAAGTGAGGTTAATTAGTACAAAAGTGAATATCTTTTAGATCTAAGAAAAAATTGATTTGTTTGGAAGATTCTTGTTATATGTGTTTATGCCTTTCTTTGTAGTTGAGTTTTGAAAGGTTTGATGAAAGTAAGTTGTTTTAACAAACAACTAATGTTTGAATTATTTTATGATCATGGTACTAGCAAGGGGGAATGTTGGTTGTTGGAATGCATGCTTGTTCTTGCCTATCTAGTAATAATCTATTTAAGAATTCTAGATTAATTAAAGTTTTTATAAGCAACTTAAATACAATGAAAAGGAAATAGAGAAATAAATACAATGATCTCAATTTTGCCTATTACTTGGGAATCAATGGATTAAAAGTCTTTGTTCAAATAAACTTATCATGATTAGGTTTTTTTTTTTTATTAGTTGAGTTTTGTCTTTCAATGAAATTGTGAAATTTTATTTGGTTTGTGGGAAAATGAAGGATAAGAAAAAAATTAAGATGTTTGACTTCAACTTATTATTTTTATTTGAGACTAAATCTTTGCCTTGTTGATTGCAATACCACCATGTGGTTACTTGGGGTTTGAATTTTCATTTTCTGGGAACAAAAAAAAAAAAAAAAACATAGAATAGGATAATATTTTGTATTATTTCTTTATTTCTTTTCTCTCAAATTTCTTGAAATTGAGATTTAGATGTGTTAGCTAATTTCTACTTAAAATTTGGTAGTTATATTGTTTCATTTATTATTATTATTATTTTTCTACATCATGTTATAGAAAACGGAAGTTAAAGAACTCATATGTAATGAACACGGATTAGATCAATCTTCAATTTCTAGATCCACTCTTTTTAGAGGACAATGAATCCTTCTTGAATTTTGCATGAAAGAATCTTTTAGGAAGACAAACTATTTTGTGTCCATGTAAAGAATGTGGAAACCAACACCTTAAATCAACCTATGAGGATATTAAGTATGATTTGGTTAAATATGGGTTCAACTCAACACAAAGTTTGGGACTTAAACGGTGAAAATGTAACACTTAGGCTAATAAGCGAGTATCAATATTCTAATACTAGCAAAGATGGGCATATGGTTGATTCAAATGTATGGAAGAATATTGATGATATGTATAATGATTTCTCAAAAGAGCCTTGAAATATTCAACCAGAACTGGCTATTAATTGATTTAATCCTTTTGGATCAAGTAACACTTGTTATAACTTTTGGCCTATTATGTGTGTAGTGTATAACTTTCCACCAAATTGATGCATGAAGCCTCTATTTTCAATGCTAACATTACTTATTGATAGTCCTTGATCACCACGAAAAGATATTGATATTTACTTACACTGGTGGATGAGTGATAAAATCTTTGGCATACAGGGGTGAGGACATTAGATTCACATAGTGACAATAGTTTTAATATGTATGCTATTTTATTATGGATTATAAATGATTTCCCAACATATGGAGTATTATCTAGATGTAAGACAAAAAGAAAATTTGGTTGTCCTTAGTGTGGTCCAAATACTGATTCCTTAAGACTTCCAAATGGAAAAAAAAAAAAAAAACAAACATGTCTATATGGATCATAGGTGATGGTTGCCACTTATAGATGAACTAAGAAATGATACAAGTACAAACAACTTTAATAATAAAAAAAAAAAATAGCATCAATGACAACCCATTTGTTTGACTAGGAAAGAAGTAGAATTAATAACCTACTAATTTGGAAGTACAATGGGGAAAGAAGACAAAAAAAGGGACACAGATACATGGAGAAAGCAGAAGAAAATGATGATAATAATAAGTTGACATGCTTCTCTAAGTGATCAATATTATGCAATCTTGAATATTGGAAGTACATTCCTTTGTGACACAATTTGGATGTTATGCACATCGAGAGAAATTTATTTGAAATCCTTATTGCATTAATGTTATACATTAAAGGAAAAATGAAAGATGATGCTAATGAACAAAGGGACTTGAAGAATTTTTAAATTAAAGAGCAGTTGTGGTTGAAGAAGCAAAATGGTAAGGAAATTCAAATACCTGTACAATATTGGTTAAAAAAAAAAGGAAAAACAATTATTCCTAAAAACATTGTATGATTTACAAGTTTCTTTTGAATTCAATATTAATTGGAGTAACATTGTTAAAGAAGATAGTATGGATTTGAAGAACATGAAATCTCATGAGTACCATATTCTAATGCAACATTTGCTCCTAATATTGATTCGTCATGTGCTCAAGGATCAAAAGTAAAAAAAAAAAAAAAAAAGTAAGTTTTTGCATGTTCTTTAATGCATTATGCTCAAAAGTCATAGATCTTGAAACACTTGTTGCACTAGAGAGGAGCATGGCAAGGACATTATATGAATTGGAGAAGATTTTTCCTCCCTTAGCATTTGTTGTGATGATGCATTTGACAATCCATTTAGCTTATGAGGTTTGTGTATGTGGTCCTGTATGCTATCGATGAATGTATCCATTTGAAAGGTATAATTTGAACATTATCAAATATTTTACTATTTTTATATTTACAATTTTGAGTCCATTTTTATTTTACTTATAAAATGTATCCCTAATATATTGTTGATATTCAAAGGTTGATGAAAACATTCAAGGGTCATGTTGCTAACAAGGCATGACTTGAAGGTTGTATAGTACAAGGATATATCCAAGAGGAGACATTAACATACTGCACCAGATACAAAGCTTGAAGTAATGCAAACATTTCTAAAAAAATTGAAAAAGTATTTGATGAATCCAACTTACTTCGATTAAATTTGTTTGACGAAAATGATAATAATTTAATTAGTCTTGAGAGTGGACCAATTGGCAAGAATTTGTTATTGAAGGTGTTGAGTATGAGCAAGCTCATAGATGGGTAGTGAAAGTCATCCATCTTATGAGTCATAGAGAAAGTATGTAGAACATGAATATTATATATGTTTTGAATATCTTATTTAATAATTGAATTTTAAAATTGTATCATTTATACTTGTTTATGGTTAGAAAGCATGAACATATGTTATAACAATGTAAAACATCTTCAAGAGATGTTTATACCTTTGTTAAGTGATTGACAAGTTTTTTATTAAAGATCATTTGGAAAAATATAGAATAAAATTATATAATGCTACTTTATATAATTTAGTAAATATGTTATTTATGTTAAATGTCTATAGCTAGAGTTCATAGCACCAAAAAATGTTGATTATAAGGATATTGTAAGAGTACCCACACCTTTTGCTATACGGTACAAGAAATATTGTATTATTTCTTTTTGTCACCAAATAACATGAGTCGAGTAGAAAATATCAAAATATATAGTAAGGTTTGTACACATTCAATGTCCACATTCCGTTCAAGTTCTAAGGATAAATCTTCAATTGATGAGGCTGCAATATGCTATAGAGTTCTTAAGGACATCATCTAATTGGAGTACCATGAAAAATACAAACTTGTGTTATTCAAGTGTGATTGCGTTAAAGTAACAAAAGATGGCATACATGTTGATGAGAAATCAAGTCTTAGGATGGTAAATCTATCTAATATGATTAGTTCGATCTATTAGATGATGAGTCATTCATTATTGCAGAGCATGATAGACAAGTTTTATACTCCAAGGATCCAAATTATCATAATTCGTGTATAGTTCAAAATATACCACCCAAAATTTATGTTGAAGATGAGAATAGTCGTAATGGTACCACCAAATGTTACTATTTTGAATATAAAATCTAGTAGTGTCACACATTTCATTGAAGATGAGTTGATTTATGATAATAGCAATGATATTGGTGTGGTTGTTGAAAAAGTTAAAAAAAAATAAAAATGGCAAAGAGATATTAGAGAGGTATAACCACTTCATTGTTTTCCACAATATATTTTAAATTGTGTAACTAATAAATGAGATTTTATATTTTATAATATCTCAGTGATTCTTGTAATTGTCTAACCTTAGTTTCTAAAATATTTTCATACGTGATCTTTATTTAATATAGGTGGATTATGTTGGGAACATTGGATTACTCTGTTCTCGTGCCCTTGATCATGCAAGGTGCATGCAAATCTATCCTAGGCTCTCTAAATCTATCGCAATGGATAAACAGGTATTAAAAATAAATAAATAAATAAGGATACCATAAAAAACTTAAATCTAGAGAATAAAGTCACATAACTTTGATTCGGATGTTCTCAGATCAATTCCAATCGTAGTAAATAACTCCAAAGTTGTAATAGATCTCATAAAATTTATGATCTTCTACCCAATGACTCTTGTGTCTAGGCACTAAGATGGTGAAGATCTCAAGGATGAAGGCTAAGGTTCTCTCTCTAAACTAAAGGGGACTGATTCGTCCCTAGTAGTGGCAATGGCACCATTTGATTCGAGGTTCGATCCCCGGCAACGACGCCATTTGATTCGTGCCCAATTGGTGTCTCAGCTGATTCGTGTCCAGCTGGTGCTCCTTGATTGAGGGAGTGATCAACAAAATTTATAACCTATAACACTATATACTAGGGTAGCAAAGAAAAAGCTACTATAGTATAGTGGCTCTAGGATCGTTCACTGGGATGGGTTTTCACTTCACAAATGATATCAATTCAAAGCTGAATTGGTGCCTTTTCATTTCAAAGTTAGCTTTAAAAGAAAACATAAAGATGTTTAAATGGAAAAAGTTGGTTTTAAGCTAACCAAAAATAGTAACTGATTTTACTTATAAAGAAAAATGTTTCTTGGAGTTTAGATCACTAGGCTCAGATTCCTCATACAAAAAGGGAGTTCCGGTCACTTGTTTCTTTTCCTCGCATTAGAGAATTAACATATAGTTAATTCTCTAACCGGTGTTGTACAGATGCTTCCCATTAATGGGTTCAAACACTAAATCCCTCTCACTGATGCACTTTGCAATGGCTCATACCTCTCACTTAGCACTTGCCATTCAAGGTGATCTTTAACCTTGGATTACCCGTCAAAAGCTCGCAAGAGATAACTAATGGATGTCTCCTTGGAGTCCAAAAGCTTACCAAGTGTTGGCTATTCTAGAAAATCCTACCTTGAAGTCACCTCCCAAAGGCTCGCAAGGGGTAAACTAGTGCATTTCCATGGTTGGAAATCACTTGCCTTACCAAGTGTTGGCCTAGGTGATTTAAAGGCGTTTTAAGTTAACTAAAAAGATAAAAACCATTAACGGGTTACACTTTCTCTTCATTAAAAACTAAAACAACAAAACTTCCAAATTATGTATGTGGAAACTTACCCGGCTTTCCTCACTCCAAGAGACAAAGAGCCTAGCCTCTCATCCTCTGAGGAAAAATCCTCAAAGTTTGGTTGGCTAGAAAATGAAAATGAAAGAGAAGACAAGAATATATATGAAAAACAGAGCAAGTGCTCTGTTCGTTGATTCTATATATTGTATCTATATTACATACTTCTCCGAGCGTCTCTTTTACAGTGGATGCAAGAGAGTTTATATAGGAAGGTAATTTACCCTTCCTTGGACACTTCCTAGCTAAGGAATTACATGAGTGGCTGAATACAAGGAGAAAATGGAAATTTATACAAAAATATCTGAAGAAAAATATCCAAAAGAGTCGGTGGAAAATATCGGGAAGCTTCAGGAACCATTTCGCAGGTGAAAATGGTGTCTGCGAGATTTCGCAGACACCCAAGAGGGCTGCGAAATATTTTCGCAACAACAAGTTAAACTTGCAGGGCTGCGAAATTGGCTTCCACCTTGAGGTTCTCAGCGTTCCAGCTTGCGGCATGTATCGGGTAGCTTCAGGAGGAATTCCATAGCACTGTACAAAAAGGCTGCGAAATTCTCGCAACAAAAGGCTGATTTCGCAACACTTTGGAGTGATCTGCTTGCAATGGCTGTAACTTCTTCGTTTCAACTCCGAATCACGCACCGTTTGAAGCATTGGATTCTTGACTTCCTGAGCTTTGAAATGGTATATAGAATGTAGAAAATGGACTTCGGGAAGTGCTCCAAAAGTGCGCATGAAGACTGCAGCTGCTTGTCCTCTGTTTTCTTCACTCTGTTTTCCTCTTCTCCTTGCTTCTCTCCTTGCATACTTTGAACGACTTTGGCAAAGGGCTATGGAGCTCCAAAGCTTGGTTCTTCATGAATTTGAGCTTCCAAAAGCTTTGCCATGAACTATATACAATTCTCCCTCATTCTTGGATTGTTTTGGTGATCAAATTACTAACAAAAACACCAAAACTTACACAATTTGATCAAAATTGCTTTAAAGGGTCCTTAACATGCCAATTGAGTTAAAAGGCCTAAACTACTACTCAAAAGTGTTTAAAAGGATTAATTATAGGCTATCAAATAACACTTTTTGAGTAGTAATCAGGGACAATGACAAGACTTGGAAACCCTAACCCCTAAAGGGGTATTTATAAGGTTCCTACTAGGCTTAAGTGAGTTAAGTCCACCATGGGCTTAAGTCACTTAATGTAGCCCAAAAAGGTTGCTAATTGATTAAATAACCATACAAGGCCTAATTAATCAATAAGCCTAGTCTATATAGACCACTCACTTATCCTTGTGCAACCTTGCATAATTATAAAAACGCCCTAATGCACAAAAGTGAACTAAAAACTCATCCAACCCTCATAAGCCATGCCAACAAGGAACATGAGCTCAGAGTGGAGACCACTGGGACCCATAAGAGTACTGGCTCCCTCATAATCAAATTCGAATATTAACTCAACATTCCACTACAGAGAGTTAACTGCACTCCAATACCCTATGTATATTACAATGAGACACCAAGTGCTCAGGTCTATGACTTATTATCCACTGCATGCAGACTCCTCATGAATTGGTGTCCGTAATCTAATAAGGTAATGTTATCACCTATCAAGATTACCTCTCAAATCCTTGAGTTACAAATCTCACTTATTATGTAATCAAATGGCATACTCTAACTCTAAGGAGCACATGTCAAATTCCACTCAAGGAATCACTGTAGCCATAGATTTCATGATCACATGTCCTTTGGATCACCTAAAGGGATACATTATCTCAATCCCATGAAATATCATGGTGCCTTTATTGAGAACACCTGTTACCACCAGCCTCCATCAACAATGACCCAATCCATAGGGATATATATATGACTACTTTAGGGTCTTACTCATAGGTTAAAGTCTCCTATTGATTTTGGCACAGACTCAATATCCTCTCAAGGTTGAGAGTCCATGTAATATAGTAGCTTGGTGAATCTTAACAATTGATAACCTTGTGTCATGATTCACTGTAGGTCCTATCCAATGTGCATCACATATTGTGGAAACCCATCTCAACGGCTAAGACAAGTCATCCCTTTAATTACAAGGTATTACACTATAGTCTCCACTGGATTGCCCAAATCCATGAATCAATTGTGGGCAACTTATCTACTTACAAGAAACCCATGAATTGTATCTTATGTGCAAGTCCTAATGCATCGAAGTCATGTACAAAGTAAAAGACATTGGTTGAATGTTCAAATCAACGTCAATACACCAAAGGGATAGCAAGGGGATAGTTAAGTCTAACTTTGTTACATCATATCTTGCTTTTAGGGGCTTAATCCCAACCAACTCTTACTATCCCCAAAAGCAGACCGTGCACTACAGAAAGATTCTACTTTACGATCATATTACCTTCTTGTACTATCTCACAATAAGGTAACACTTGCTCTTTATGGATTTTCTCTTCTAGTGGTACTTTAGTTCTTTAGACCATTCCACTATCCAACTGTTATCACATAAGAGGATCTTAGCTGATATCGCCAAGAGAACCACCCATAAGAAAAAAAGCTTCCTTTGTTGTTATGGAAACAACAAAAAACCACTTAAAGTGTCAACATACCCAAAGCTAGACTTGTGAGAGTCCTTATCAGATTGAAGTCCAATTTCTTGGTACAAAAGGAGTACTAACTCATCAAAAAGACTCACAAACATATAATCCTTCATTCTCCAAAGATACTAGAGTATAAGTTTGACATCTGCCCAAAGCTGTAATTAGGAAATGAATTAATATCCACTCACTATTCCTACAATAAACCAAATATCTGGTTTAGTACATAGCATCGCATACTTAAGGCTATCCATTGCAGAGGCACTGGATATGACTTTAACACAATCTCTCTCCTTCGATGTCCAAGGACATTATTCCTAGAAAGGCAACTCCAAATTCAAAGAGTAACAAACCCTTCTTGGAGTTTTGCATCATGTGTTTGACCAAATGTTTATCTATGTAGATGACATGAAATAATTTTCATATTCTTGCAATTCTAAAGGACCCTTAACCCTAAGAATATATTGTCTTCCTCTAGATTTTCATCTAGAACTAAGTAGACTATCAAATGTTAATTGATGACAATATCCTTACTTCATATCCAATGAGTAGATTGTCATCCACTTACAAGATCTTAGAGCGTCATCAAGCTTCCTTGTGCCTTCTTAAACACACAAGACCCTTTGCTATGAAAATGTTTGATTGTTGTATCTCACAAATGTGACACACTACAATAGATAGGAGTAATTTGATGGATTTGAGTATGGCCACTATTGAAAAGGTTTTCTATAATTAAAACAAGGTTTTGAACTATAACCTTTAGCTACAATCTTAGCCACGTAAAACTTAAGTTTTCCATCTACTTTTGTGTTTCTCTTGTAGACCAACTTACACCTATGAGTTTTATCCTTTTAGGTGCTTTTATAGGAACCCAAACTATGTTGGAATACAAAGATTCTAACTATCTTTCCATAGCTCCTTGCCTCAAGTGAGCACAAACATTGCTCATCAGTTCATCATAATCTATGGGATATGAACCTCCCACTATGATAAGGCATTAGTGTACTAGAAATAATAGGAATCGTATTTCTTTAACCCTTTGGATCCATAGTATCCTATGTAATGTGGGACTATCTTCTAATATATCCTTTAATTTGTGTCACTCTTTGCCTTATTCCTTTATTATATAGTCTCTAAAAAAAAATCTGATATTTGTGTTAACAAATATCTTCTGATGATCCTGGCTATAAAGGTGATAACCCAAAAATCCTCTTAGTTGTCTTATAAACTAATATACCTCCTAAGAAAAAGATGTATTACACAGTTTATAAAGCATATCCTTAAAAGAATATGAGAAAATAGTAGAAACCTATCCACGATCTCACTATGTCCAACCAAGTTTGATATCTTCTTTCCAACTCTCCATTTTGCAATGGAGACCTTGGTGCACATGACTAGGAAATAATCTCATGCTTCAATGGAAAAAATCAAACTTACTAGACATATCGCCTTGATTTAATTGAAGTGGTTTGGTATACCCAAACGGTTATCCGATCCCACCTTAAATTCAATGAATGTATCCAAGGCATCAGATCTTCTATGTACATATCCAAACCTAGAGTAGTCATCACTAAGAGTAATGAAATATCCATTTACCCTCCCTATGCATGAACACTAAAGGTTCCATACATGTTAGTATGCGCTAACTTTAAACATTCCTTGGCTTTAGTCATCTTGGTTATTTTACCATCTATATAGGATTTGTAGATTGAAAGATCTTCTAGAATCAAAGAGTCAAGACTTTACTATTCTTTGGATCCTCTTTAGATTAATATGACTTTGGTCTAGAAACCAAATGTTTAATTAATGCTAGGTTTAATCCTAAGATCTAATTGTTCTCATTACTTGGCAAAGTAATAATAGAATACATATAAAGAAAGAGGACATTATCTCCCACTAACTTGCATAACTAACCTTGTATTTGAAGCTAAAGTAATTATAATCCCATCATTTAACCTTCTCACTTGTTGAATATCCTATAAGGACTTAGAAACAATGGGCATGAAATATATCCACCATAAATGGTAAAATCCTCCACTAAATATTCAACAATGAGAAAATGAAGTATACTTTCATTTTTCCTTCAAGTAAATTGGGCATTCCTTTTCTAGTGTCCTGAAAGGTCACAAAGGAATCACTTACCCTTGAGCTTGCTCTCTTATTCCTTCTCTTGAACTTTTCTTATTTGGTATTGTTCTTCTTCTTCTTGAGAGATGAACCTGAAGAACCTTTGACTTTCCTTATGAACACCTTATAATCTTTGAGAATCCCCTTAACCATCCTAAAGGAAAATGGAAAGGTCTCTAAGATCATATGAATACTAGTGTTCATAACAGTTTTAAGAGTAGCTTATCAAAGCTGACCTACCCTTATTACCAAATAACCATTGCAAACTAGAAAAAGAATATCAAAGTCTCTAGTAATAGACATGTGTTGTTATTGCAACACATTATCCAAAGATCCAAGTATTAGACATTTGGTTTTCTGATCCATCTAATACCACTTTGATATACCACTCTTTCCTTTTACTAGGCTAGTCCATAAGAAATAGCTAGCTCTACCTAAACTAGTTTTGTGCAATTAGTTACTATATCCAAAATAAAATTAGTTCAATTGATTAGTTAGGCTTAGCCTGTTGTGAGAAAGAGTGATAGTGAACTAACATGATATCTATAACAAAGAATATAACCAAGCATATGACATAATTAAGCATTCATGATAATGGGTAATTAATTTAGCAAAAGTGTAGCGCTCTCAAACTACATGTCCTTTTACAAGGTATCCTAGTATCATAAGAATTAAGTCTATGTAGGGCAGGTCATGACCTTATTACTAGTTAAAGATCATCTCAGATTGATCTCCTTACCTTAACCATAAAGGTATCTAAAGGCAAAATCAACATACCTTTTATTTGGCCCATAGACTATGCATGTGGGATCGCGTGAGTTGATTCTACGACTTCATACCCAATATCAAGTGTATAACCATTTTCCTTGAACTATCAATGCCACCAAGTAAAGAACCCCACCATGGGGTAGCCGCTCCCACTACAAACATATTTAGTCTCGTCCATGTGGAGAGTCCATATTTCTTAATTCTTCAAGCTAATCCACCATGGGGGTGGTGATGAACCCAAATCAAGATAGACTAAAAAATAGAGGTTGTGGGCTTGCTTAAGGCCCTCTCCCACTTTATCTTTTGAGATAAATAAGAACATTTTAAAAACATTAGTAATTTCCCTTATGAATAAATTACCTACTTTGAAATTTTCCAAAAATATTTATTTCCTAATTGGAAACCTAGTGTAATAGGAGAATACCAACATGAAAATTTTAAAATTTCTATGAGATTAATTTTTAAAAATAATTTTGATAAAATATCCACTCTCAAAATTTTTAAAACTATTTTCATACAATTTTCCTTCTATACATAATTCCAATTAGTGAATATTTTATCTTGGAAATGTTTTAAAGAAATTTATTTCCATCAAATTACTAAGCCTTTTTGTAATAATCTTTTAATGATAAATTATCTCTAATGAAAATTTTCAAAACATTTATTTTCCAAATTGGAGACTCTTGTGTAAAAAGAGAATTATCAATTTATGAGATTTTGAATAATCTTGAGAGAACCTTATTCAAGAAAGGAACTTCTATTTCTCATATTAAAAAATCCTCATAAGATTTACTTTCCTTATTCCTTACACTTTTCCAACTTAATAAATATTTCAATGGCAATTCAAAAATAATTTATTCCATTGAATATTACCAAAAATAAACCTTTTAGTAATTCCTTAATAGATAAAATATTCTCTATGAAAACTTCCAAAAATGTTTATTTCCAAAAAAGAATTAAAGAATCCATTTTGGAAAGTATTTTCAAAATATTTTATATCTTCATTAAATTACTAAAAATTTCCAAAGTTATTTTTAAACATTTCTTATCATAAATTCTCTATCATGAGATTTTCCAAATCCATTAATTACTTTTAAATCAGGTTCCTATGCTAAAAGAATTGTTCTCTTATTCTTTATTGTTGAACTATCCAAACAAAATGGTTTTCTCCTTTCTAGTGGGGAGAGCCTAGAGTACCAACTATAGGCATAGTTTTCCTTCTTTCACTAAGAAAGAATAAGAAAAACCTCTTAAAGTTTAATAAACATATAGTTCTATAGAAATAACAATCTTCTTAGCAATAACCAGTTTAAAAAAATAATCTTGGAAAATATCTTATGAAAATTTACTAAGAATACCAAAAAACTTTTCTTTTGGTTCTAATACTTATTTTAGTAACCATTCTTAATTATCAATTATCTATCATGAATTTCCAAAATTAACTTATTCTCTTTAAAACGGAATCCTGTGCAAAATAGGAAAACTACTATTTTATAAAGATTTGAAAAAATAAGAGTTTTTCCTTAAAAGAAAGATTTTATTTTTAGGGATGTCAAAGGTTTGAAAAGATTTTAAATAAAATTAAAATATCTAAGAATTAATTTTTAAAAAAGCAAGAAAGCTCTTAATCCTTTTTCCAACTTATCTTTTCTTTAAAATAAAATTTCGTAACCATGCACATTCCAATTTAAATAAGTTTTCCAATTTTGAAAAAACATGAAAATTTATTTCCAATTAAGAATATCAAAATATCTTAAGGCCATGTATGCAATTAATCAAGAGCATATAATAAAACAAGAGAATAAAAAAAATAGAAACTTTTTCCATGGCCTTTAGGGATCTCATTACATATTTGGTAATTAAAATTTGGATCAAATCCAAATTACCAAAAATAACCCTACAACCAAAAATTGGGTTAGTTAAAATAGAAAACCCAAAAGGCCCAATTTGCACCAAAATTAAGCCCAAGAAGAGGCCCAAAATTCAGCCCAGACAACAAAAAAGAATTGGACTGATATGCAATCTTGTAACAGCATGCTCTTTGTGCAGCACAACTTCGATTGGTCATATCTCCCTCATTTCAACTCTGAATTGTGATATGTTTGAGGCATTGGATTCCTGAATTCCGAAGTTTCAAAATCATCTGTGATTTTACCATAGAAAATAATTGGAAATAGCCCCAATTTTGTCTCAAAGTTGACATCACTGTGCTGTCATGCAGTTTGTGCAACCTTGCTTCATTCGACCATGTCTCCATCATTTCAACTCCGAATTGCAATCCGCTTGAACCATTAGATTTTTTACTTCCTAAGCTTCAAATATGTATATGGTTTGCCCCAAGAAAATACTAGGAAGTAGTCCCAATTATGAGTTCAAGTTAATGTCACTGTGCTACCAAAGATCTCAAACCAAGAACTTCCAAGCATGCTTACTTTTTCTTTAACCACCATAGAATCTTAAAAGGAACTTTCAAGATTCCTTATTTTCTCTTCGATCACCATAGATGGCTGCAAAAAACTAAAATTTTTACAATAATAAAAATTCATGTGCTCCTTTAATAGAGATTACAACCTATCTATTGAAAAACAAAAATTTTTACAACCAAATAAAAATCCCATACCCCTTATGGGGTATACAACCCAATCTAGAGAAGAATAAAGCATAGATCATATTCATTCATATTCATTCAAATGAACAAATAACAATCAATCATAATTAGAATCATCGTATTGACATTCATTTAATTGAACAAATAAAAACATCTCATTCCTTCATCCCTTTAGGCATGGCATGAATAAAACAACCTTGCAAAATAGAGTTAGCACACCTTAGAACAGATTTAACATGCTAGACCCTACCCTAGGGCTCTGATACGAGTTGTTGGGAACCTTGGATTACTCTGTTCCCATGCCTTAGATTGTGTAGGGTGCATGCAAATTTATTCTAAACTCTCTAAATAGATTAGAGAATAAAAAGGTATTCAAAAACAATATGGATACTATAGAAAACATAGATATAGAGAATAAAGGCACATACCTTTGATCTAGATGTTCCCGAATCAATTCCAATTGATGAAGATAACTCCAAAGTCATAATGGATCTTGTAAACACCATGATCTTCCACCCAATGACTTTTCTTTATGTTTAGGCACTGAGATTGTGGAGATCTCAAGGGTGGGGTCTAGGGTTCTCTCTCTAGACTAAAAGAGAGAATGACAAGACTTGGAAACCCTAACCCCTAAAGGGATATTTATAGGCTTTCTACTAGGCTTAAGTGACTTAGGCTCACTATGGGCTTGGGTCACTTAATCTAGCCTAGAAAGGTTACCAATTGATTAATTAAACATACAAGGCCTAATTAATCAATTAGCCTAGTCCAGAGATACAACTCACTTATCCCTATGCAACCTTGTGTAATTACCAAAATGCTCTTATGCACAAAAGTGAACTAAAAACTCATACAACCCTTGTAAGTTGATTACTACCAAAAAGTGCTATTTTGTAGACCTAATAATAATGGTTTTAAGCACCTTTGAGTAGTAATCATATTCATTTAACCCAATTAATTCATTAAGGTCCTTAGTAATTGGTTTTAACCATTTTGTGGCAAGTTTACATGTTTTTATCAGCTTATGAACCAATTCAAGCACGCCAATTGATGGAGGAGCTATTTGGGCGAGTTAAGCAAGTATTTTGGATGATTACAGGCTTGAATTTCAAGTGGAAACACGAGCACAAGCAATGGAGAAGAGGAAAACAGAGTGAAGAAAACAGCTGCAGTCTTCTTTCGCACTTTTGAAGCACTTCCTGAAGTCCATTTTTTGCATACTATATACCATTTGAAAGCTTAGGAAGTCAAGAATCCAACGCTTCAAACCGTGTATGATTTGAAGCTGAAATGAGGAAGATATGGCCTTCGGAAGACAACTGCATCATGTCAAATGACCAATTTCGCAAGGTGAATTTCTCCTTGCGAAAATTTCGCAAGGTGATTTTCTTCATGGTGCGAAATTTGGCCACTTCGCACCATGAAGAACCCCCTTGCGAAAATTTCGCAAGGTGGATTTAGGCACATTGCGAAATTCCTTTGAATCCTCTGTTTCTCCACGCACGCACCACCGACTTCCCAAATATTTTTAGCTTGATATTTTCTCGTGTAAATTCCTTTTGTAACCTTGTATTTAGCCGACATAAAGCTTTATCTTGTAATTTTGCTATATATAGAGGTGCACAACACCTCCAAAAGATAGGAGGGGAATGATTGGGGGATCGATCCTCTGTACATTAACTTGAAATATATAAAGCTTTGTTTTTCTCTCTTCTCCTGTTCTTCCCCGTTTCTATTTTCTTAGTAGCCAAACAGCCTCTGAGGGCTTTTCCTCAGAGGATGATTGGCTAAAACTTTTAGTTTCTCAAAGTATGGATGTTATGTGATGGCTTGGATGCAATCCCATGGAAATTTCTCGCACCTGGAAGGTAAGGTAGTCGTTTTTCATTAACGGTTCATTAATGCAAAGTTTGGTTTTTATTTCCTTTGGACAACTTCCAACGGCCAATACTTGATAAGCTTTTGGATTTCTATCCATTAGTTATCTCCTACGAGCTATTGGAAGGTGAGGTTTTCAATTCCAAGTTTTACATTAATCCGTTAGAACCAATTTCAATGGCCATTGAAAGGTGAGTTTATCACCTGGAATGACTTTGAGTTGCCAATATTTGGTAAGCTTTTGGCTTTAGACCATTAGTTATCTCTTACGAGCCATTCAAAGGGAGTCTAAGGTGAATAACCATTGATGAAATTCACTACCATTTGTTTTGCCATTTTAAAGGATTAAAACTTGATTTGCTAAATCCATACCGGTTCGGGAAGCAAGCATCACCATAGTTGCAACCCCAACGCGAGGAGCCTATCCTGAGATTTCCAATTTGCATAAGAGCCAGAGCATAGCTATCCTATCTTTGAGAAACTTGTTTTTACACCCTTTCATTTTAGTCTTTAATGTTAGCTTAGATTAGTTTAAATCTTTCTAAAACATTTACATCTTCTTTTAAAGCTAACATCCATAAGAAAATCACCTATTTTCCTAATTTGAATATCACTAGTGTTTGCGAAAACCCTTCCCAGTGAACGATCCTAGAACCACTATGCTATAGTAGCTTGGCTACTTTAGTAATAGTATTTAAGGTATAAATTTTGTTGATACGCCTTTAAAGCTAAGCTACCATGAGTCGCATCATAAGTCATGTCAACAAGGAATATGAGCTCAGAGTAGAGACCATTAGGACCCATAGGAGTATTAGATCTCTTATAATCAAATTCTGAAATTGACTCAACATCCCACTATAGAGATTCAACTACACTCTAGTACCCTATGTATATTACAATGAGACACCAAATGCTTTGGTCCATGACCTACTATCCACTACATGCAGACTCCCCATGAAATGGTGTCCGTAATCTAATAAGGTAGTGCTATCACCTATCAAGATTACCTCTCAAATCTTGAGTTACAAATCTCACTTATTATGTGATCAAATGACATACTCTAGCTCCAAGAAGCATATGTCAAAGTCCACTAAAAGAATTACTATGGCCACAGATTTCATGATCACATGTCCTTTGGATCACTCAATGGGATACACTATCTCAATCCCATGAGATATCATGGTGCCTTTATTGAGAATACCTATTGCCACTAGCCTCTATCAACAATAACCCAATCCATATATATATATATATGATCATTTTAGGGTCTCATCCATAGGTCAAAGCCTTCTATTGATTTTGGCACAAGCTTAATATCCTCTCAAGGTTGAGAGTCCATGTAATATAGTAGCTTGGTGAATCATGATAATTGATAACCTTGTGTCATGATTCACCATAGGTCTTGTCTAGTGTGCATCACATACACTGGTATACTCACCATGGGAAACCAATCCCTACGGCTAAGACAAGCAATCCCTCAAATTAAGAGGTAGTGCACTATAGTCTCTATTGAATTGCCCAAACCAATGAACCAAATGTGGACAAGTTATCTACTTACAAGGAACCAATGACTAGTATCTTTCGTGCAATTCCTAATGCACCCAAGTCATGTACAATGTAAGAGACATGAGCTGAATGCTCAAATCAATGTCAATACACCAAAAAGATAACAAAGAGATAATTAAGTCTAACTTTGTTACATCTTGTCTTGTTTTTAGGGTCTCAATCCTAACAAGAGATATACCCCCAAAATTTTTGTAATTAAATACACATTCTAGATTTTTTTTTAAGGATTTGTTTTATGAATTTTCTTAGTCTTATTGCATGCTAAAATTCCCATATAGTGTTTTTTTTTGTTATTTAATTTGGTGTTGTTTGGTATATCTCCACTTGATCTTGATTTTTATATTGTAATATGGACATAATGAGGATATTACTTAATTTTTGTTTTGATGAAATAAGCTTGGTAGATATTTATTTATGAATTATTTTGTAATGACTACTATTATGCCCAATTAATGTTAATTTACTTGCTTTTAGAAATTTGGACACCTCTTGAACATGCTTATGATTTCTTATGACTGTTGATTCATATTGAAGATGAATTATACATATTATTTAGAATTTTCTCCATATTAAAGTTAGTGATTTGAAATTTTATGTGAATTAATAGAAACATATGAATTAGTAAATTTCAAATTTGAAGACATGATTAATGTAACTTATTCTCTTAAATTATTCATTGTAATTTTTCCTTGATTAGAGGTATATATGCTATGTATATATAGCTTTAGTCTTTAATCTTTAAGCTCATTATTATTCTTTGTGAATTAACCTCATTTTTGTGAAAGCACTTCATATGCTATCAAGGTATGTTGGTCCTTCTCTTTTTGTTTCCATTAGTATGTATGTTTAATTCTTATGCTTGATTTACTTTGCTTTGTTTGGTTTTTATTTTATTTTATTGTATTTATGCTAGGAATGACAATTTTGCGGGTAAATTGGGTCACCCCCCAGCCCCGTCCCTATTGAGACTGGTATAAAAGTGTATTATTCAGGTATAGAATGAGTTTGGGAAATATGTAAAAACCTAAATCAAGTTTTGGGCCAATATGGGTTTTGCGGTTACCCATCCCGCCCTACCTTGGATATGAAATTACTAATTTACCCTTATAACATTATAAAATACCCAAAAATTCCTCCATACATATAATAATTTTTTCTTAAATTTCTAGGGTTCTTTTCGTTTGTAAGACAGTAAGAGAGATCTCGTTTTCTCATTTCTTCTTGTTTTCTCATTTCTTCCTAAAATTTTTCTTCTTATTTTCACCCTAAAAGCACATCTTTTGCTATAAAAATCATAATATTAGATTTGTAGACAACAAATATTAGGGTTTTTGTGGATTCCTCCCTTCGAGGTAAGCAAACCTTAAGTTTTGAGGCTTTGTTAGAAATATTATTTGTTTTTCATATTTTTCGAGTTTTAGTTGATGGATTTGAGATTTTTTAGGTTGTTTATTTGTAGATCTTTGCATTTTGTTCTCTTATGTGCATTTTCGGTTTTCATCTTATAAGCATTTTCAATTCTCATGTTATATGCATTTTCAATTGTCATGGATATCAAATAATATATCTCCTAAAATTAATAAATGATATAAATAAATATACTTATTAAAAAAAGTTCTAAGACACATGAAGAAAGGTTGTCAAAGATTAAATTTAAGCATCTATGGCAAATAAAATGTTATTATGATTAAAGTGTATTCAAAGCATTTCAGAATATTGTAAGAGTTCAGCAAAATGATATCAAAAGAAAGATAAATTGTTTTTCATACCAAGTGTTGGTTCTAATCCAACTATAGGTAGTACTTCAACTACTAATAGAACATTGGCTTCTAGAAAAAGAAAACTGACAACGATTGTTTGGAAGGATTTTGAGAAATTCATAGTAGATGGACAAAATTATGCTATTTGTAAATATTATAAATCAAGGCTCAAGGCCAATGGTAAGAATGAGACTAAACATTTACATATACATATAGATAGGTGCATCAAACAGAGAATGTTGATATTAATCAATAATTACTAGCATAGGATAGAAATAGTTATGGAAAAGTGAAAATTGGTGGTTTTACATTTGATTAAGATATCTCAAGAGCAAAGCTTGTTTGTGCAATTATATTGCATGAGTACTCTCTTTCAATTATTGATCATGTGGGCTTTAGAGATTTTGCTAGTAGCCTGCAACCTTTGTTTAAGATGGTCTCTCTCAATACAATTAAGGATGACATAATGAAGATTATTAAGGTTGAGAAAGAGAAAATGAATAGCTACTTGGAAAAGCTTGAAAGTGGAATTGCTATCACAACTGATATGTGGACATCCAATCAAAAGAAATGCTACATGGCTATTACTATGCATTATGTTGATGAGTTTTGATTACTCTAATATTGTATTGTAAGGTTAGATATGTTATTTGTTTAATTTTTCAATTTAATTTTTTTTTATCATTTAATGATATCACTTATATTAATAATATATTTTTTACATGTTGTTTAATGTAGTTTTGTCTATGTGCCTCCACATACAAAAGAAGTTCTCTCTGATGTGTTATTAATTTGGAATATAGATAAAAACATATTTATAATTATTGTGGATAATTGCTCAAGTAATGATGGCACGATTGATATCCTCTTAAAGAAATTATCTTTGAGTGGTTTGCTTTTATTGAATGGAAAAGTCTTTCACATGCAATGTGCAACACATGTCATGAACCTAATTGTGAAAGAAGGTCTAGATATCATTAGAGTAGCAATTGAAAAAATCCATGAGAGTGTTACATATTGGTTAGCAACACTATCAAGAGTGGAAAAGTTTGAAAGAAGCTCACCAATTATGTTTTCCATGTAATAAGAAGTTATGTCTTAATTGTAAAGCACAATGGAATTCTACATACTTGATGCTATCAATAGTTATAACTTATAAAGATGTGCTCCCATGTTTGTAAAGCATGTTTGAAGCAACATGAAAAACTTTACACTACAGTGCCATAAGAGGAAGAATGCAATATAACAAAGGAAATATATAGAAGGTTGAAATTTTTTTATAATATAACAAAGTTGTTCTCAATATGAAATTATCCCACTACTAATACTTTTTTCATCAAAGTATGAGATTAAAGAAGCATTATATGATTAGATGTTTTTCTCAAATAAAGTTGTAAGCACGATGGCATCAAGTATGTTAGAAAACTTTGACAAATATTGGAGTAGGTGTCATATTGTAATGAAACTAGCAATTTCATTTGACCTAAAATACAAGATTAATATTTTAAAGTTTTATTTCCCAATAATGCATGAGTTTGAAGCTTTGAGTGAGA
This sequence comes from Vitis vinifera, assembly GCF_030704535.1. Classification (NCBI taxonomy): domain Eukaryota; kingdom Viridiplantae; phylum Streptophyta; class Magnoliopsida; order Vitales; family Vitaceae; genus Vitis; species Vitis vinifera. The sequence goes on from NC_081814.1 coordinate 18,459,104, forward strand.
TTAAGAAAATTCGTCAAATATAATATGATTTGCTTTCTGAGTACTAATCAAATTCTAAGATGGGTCAACAAACTTCATCCTATGGTACTTCATTTGGTTCAACTCTCTTGGAATTCAACTATGACGGACAAGACCCTCTTTCTAAGTTTGATTTATTTGTTCATAGTACAATTGGAAAATGTTGTATGAAGTCTAAGTTAGACTATTACTTAAAGGAGCTTGTTTTGCTAAGGATTTTATATTTAGATGTTTTGAGTTGGTGGAAAACAAATGGCATTAAGTATCTGACTTTATAGATGATTGTTCAAGATATCTATGTCATTCTAGTATCTATAGTTACATCAGAGTCGACCTCCAATGTAGGTGGTAGGATGGTATCAAAACATCACAATAAACTTCATCTAAATACTTTTGGAGACTTTAATGTGTGCTCAAAGTTGGTTGGGGAATGAAATGGAAGTTAACCAATTTTTAAAATATTTTCAATATTATGAATGTTTTGTATTGAATTTTTTTTAAAAATAAAGTTGCTTATATTTTTGTTATTCTTACTTATATTGGGTAATTATTTGATTGCTAACTCAGGAGCTTATCTCACAAATTATGGATGCAGATGATGAATACTCATGCTTTAAGCTATTTTCTTGAGATGGAGTTGGTGCTAGAGATATATTTTGGGATGTGATTCATGAGATGTGAACAATTTATTTTTAATGTATATTTTTTTTATCTTGATGTTGTTATATTTATTAATATGATAGGAACAATTTATGTTTAATGCTCCCTTTTATTTTAATGTTGTTTTATTTATGGAGCGATTTTCTATTTGTATGTGTTGTAGTTTTAGTTTTTGATGTGTTGAAATGTTGAACTTTGAAGTGTTGCATTCCTTGTATTTTCTTAAATTGGACTTTATTTTTATCACTTATTGGGGCTTGAGAACAATTTTAAAAGGAGATATGATCTAGTTTGATTCATTAAGGTAGTGCAAAAATAGGAGCTTTCAAATGGAGATATGATCTAGTTTTTAGGCTGATTGCTTTAACTTCAACAAGTTTATTTTTTATTCAACTTTTATCACTTATTATGATTGATTTCGATTGTAAAATTTTACAGGTTGGTTGCTTAAACTTCAACATGTTTATTTTGAACATACAGCCTTATCTTAGCTAGGATGGATGTGTTCTATGGTGCTTACTCTGATCTATAAGAACTCTAGTATTTTTCATTTTGTTTTGCAATATACATTGATATGATTGACTTTATTATAGGTTTTTTCCAGAGGTGTTGACAATGAAATGGTTGTATTGATGGCCACAAGAGCATTAAGGTTGGAGAATCAAGATACTATTGATGCTATAATTGTTTCAATGTCAACTGATCTTAAGAAGGTATTGGATATCATTAATTAGAGTATCCATGCAAGTCTTGTAATACTTAGGAATTGTTTCAATTGTTACTTCTATAATGTGTTGTCTTATAGATCATGAATTCACTTTCATATAAGTTGTGGCATATTTCTATTTTGGATAATGTTTACTTAGCTATTGTGAATTTCTTATAAGCATTTTTATGGTAGTGTTATGGCTATGCAATTTGTTCACAAAACTCATTATGTGTTAAAAAATATAGTTGAGCAATTTATTCACAATACTCACTAAATTTTTATTTTTATCCATGTAATTAGGTTGTGACTAATGTTTAACCAAAGGAAAAAATGATAGAACAAATGTTCGAGTTTGACCTTGACAATGCATTTGAAAATAGGTATGCATTTAAAGAAGAACTTCCAAATAAGGGAACTTTGGCATTGGCTGGGAAGAAAACTAAAGAAACACTGTCTGCAACAAACTCAATTATCGGTGATTTAGACATAGTAGATGATGAATTGAAGCATATTTTAAGCATGAGGTATAAACATATTCTATTTAATTCTAGACTAGTTAATGAGAAACAATATGGTTTTGCTACGTGTACGGTTGTCCAAGAAAAATAGTAAGAAAATAGTTGCGATCATGCCTCAACATTCATGGTTATCTCATGGATTATAGGTTTATTAATTTATAATAAATTACAAATGTTTGGAAATTGAAAGTGGAAACCATTAGAATTGGCTTAATATTTTGGTGTAGACTTTTCTTGATGAAACCGTGTGTTGTTAGGCATCTGGTAAACTTTTTTTTTTTTTTTTGCTATTAGATTACTGCTATCATTGCTTCTGTCTTTTTTTTTTTTTCTTTGTTTTCCAAACTTTTGTAACATTAGTGAATCACATATCATAATTCATTGGTTGTGTAAAAATTAAACTTCCTTAGACTTGTTTGTTTTACAAACAACAAGCTCTTGTTATTTAGAGGATATGTACCAAATTAGAAAAACTTTTGTGTATGCTTATGATATCATTAGGCATTCTAGTCATGGCTATTGCAAAGATTCCCAACCTTAGACCCCATGGGATCTATCTAACATTATTTAAGGTGGTGGATTTTTCCTATGCTTATGCAACGTTCATTTTATGTTTTCATGTATTGGACTTTCAAACATGGCCCTAGATTTGAGGCAAACACTAGAACAAGTTGAGGTTTGTTTAGTAGAGAACAAAAAGTTGTAAAAAAAATATATTTAAATGCATTGAATACAAGTTTTGATCACAAAGCATTGATTTTCAACTTGCCAATGATTTTCAGCTTCTTTCACAAGACAACTTTTTTCATGATTTATCTCTCTATATGTTTTTACTCTTTTATATTTTTAAGTTAAAGACACTTGATACACTAACAATTCATGTTTTGGATCTTTATTCCTTCGACTTTGTCAAAAATTTATTCTTGACCTGGGAATCAAACTTCCTTTATGTCTACTTGTTGCAGTCATAATGTTTCCAAAGAGGGTTAGGGTTAGCTTCTAGTTTAAATCCTTTTCCATTAGGTATGGAAGGGATTCACACATTCTTACTTATATGAAACATTATTGTTCACTAACACAAATGAGCTTGCATGTAATAGGGAATTTTAGAAGGAAAAGTATTCTCATTACCTTCTTAGATTATATATTGAAGACAATAGGAAGGTATATCTAAGACTTGAAACCCTTCAATTTTAACATTTTACATATGCAACGACCCATCAATCTCAATTTTTATTTTTGCATTTATTCCCTTCAAAGTTTATATGAAAATTCATTATTACTTAACTATCTAACTATTTATTTTTATTTAAGTATTTGAAAAATGGGTATTGCTTTGAATACCACTTGAATAATAGTCGAAAGTCCAATAGGGAACACCCAGAGAGAGAGTGAATGGGTGATTTAAAATTTTAACCCAATATTTGTAAGTTATAACCATTTTTTTTTTTTATCCTAAGAGATAATAGAGATGTCCCAAATAAATAAATGGTTGTACCTAAAATCTTTACGTACTCAAAAATATGATTTTTGACTTTTAGGGATACCCTATAGTTGGTTAGGGATAAAGATAATATAATTATTAATATCTTAAATATATGTTGAGATATGTTAGAGATAACAATAACCATTATAATAACCAACCTAACAAATTCAACAATAATACCAACAAATTAATCAATAATTGGTTATAGGTATAACCATCAAGATATTAACCAATCCAACAATCTCAACAATCAATTCAATGTCATCAACCAAAATATAAGCATGAATAAATAGATATGTACCTTCTTAAGAAAATCCTACAATATATTAGGATTAATCAATTTGACCTATTCTAGGAAATTCAAACAAAATATAAAATATAAATGATATAAACAATGGGGCATAAGATTTCTACACGAAAAAACCCCACAATCTTATGGAGATGAAAAACCATGAGGTCTAATCTAAGACCTACCAATCTAAATCCACTATTTGAAATCAAGTTACATAAAATTACCTAGTTGTTTTACCTTAAAGACTTACTCTAGAGTATCTACAACTTGATCTATGTCTGTTACTCCCTAGTAGATTCTTCGGTCCCTCCGAAAGGATTTAGGTCTCCAACCCATAATTCATATAATCGAATCCTTGAATGAGAGATCAGGAATGGTGTGGTAATAAGACTTTCTCCCAAGGAGTCCTTCTATAGAATAAGAAGTCTCTAAACTCTTAAATCTCTATGATCTTTAATGTCATAGCCCGAATCTTTGACCCTCAAAGGGTTACAAGAGAGGTATTTATAGGCAAAAGTCATAAGGATTTCGATATTTTAAGTTCCAAATTTGAGTATGAGTGAAATTTATTTAAAATATGTTTCTAAACTTGGTAGAACAGTCATGACTGCTTGAGCATACTTAGACCGCTTAAGCGCTCTGCTTGAGCAGTCTTTACCATTTGAGCAGGTTGATCGCTAGAGCGGCCTCTACTACTTTTGAAAATTCATTTTAAAACATTTTAAGTTCAAAAATGATATCAAACCTTTTATAGCTTAAATAAACCTTATATGCCATGAGTCAAACCTTTTTAGATGTACATGTGACTTTCTGGTTGGACAAACAACAACCTTTGATCTTCAATGGAGAACAAGTCACTATTTAAAAAGACTTCTATGACCAAACATAAATTGGAATAAAATTGCTAACATATAAACAAAAGTCAATGTCCTAACAGTATTTTCCAAGCATAAGCCAATAGAATTACTTTTTTAACGTTCAAAATTTTCAAATAGTAATTTGTTTAGGTTTTAAGCATGTGATTCTTTCAATAATTTGATAAATTAAAGGGGATCAATTTGGGTCCTTTTTGGTACTTTTATTTTATTTGAGATACTAGAAACTACACCTCTACTTCAACATGTTGTGTTTTTGTGGCAGATTCCCTCTTTGGCCATATGCAAAGTTCATTGCAACCTATTGATTGGTCATACCTTACTTCAATAGTGTTGCATATGTTTATGAGCATTTTGTGAGATCTTTCTTTGTTAATCCACGAACTATTAACACCCGGTATGTTCTAAGGAAGAAAGATATCTTCAATAAACTAGATGGCATTCTAACTGCTATGGAGAAATACATTCAAGAGCATGGACAAGATGCATTTGAGAATATCATTAATAAGGTAAGCCAATAATCATACTTAGTTTTTTTGTTTTTTTTGTTTTGTTTTTTTTTGGAAATTTTGCTTATGCATGCTTTTGAGAACTACAACAATTATTGAAAGTAATGACCTAGTAAAAATATTATTCGATGGATTAGGAGAATCATCCATTTCCTTAGTTTATAGTCCTTGAGGTTGAAAAAAAATGGCAAAGCATATGTGTTAACATGTATAAATATTTCTTTTGACCTAAATTCCTCCAGTTTTTCTTAATTTGATGCAAACGGATAAGAAATCCAAGTCTAGGGGTAGCAACCATACTATTTTTTACGAGGACCATAGATATAAAGCCTTCTAGTCACAATATGTTCTATTATGGCCTAACCTCCCGACTGAGAGAAACATTTGTGTTCTGTTGTTATAGTTGTCTTATGTTCCATCTTTGGTTCTTCTATGTCTATAGTCTAATATGGTCTTTTTTCAAAGAATTATAAATTTTCTTTTGTTGTAGAATGTAATTATTGTGGTTTGCCTCTTTATCCTTTAATCATCCACACAACTTTTTAATAAATTATGGAAATACAAATACAAATACAAATATGTCAACTTTAAGAAGGTTGCATGTGTAAATTCATCCATCGTTGGCTATGGGTTTTCTCAAGTAGAGAACAATTAGAGCTACCATACTTTGCAATTCTTTTTGGGTGAATTTCTGGCTCATTATTGACCATGTTTGTTAATAATGTTAAAGTGTTTATTCCTATGATTAGGTTGCTAAAAGGAAGCCTTGCAATCTGTCAATAACTTTGTAATCTTTCAGATCTCGAAAATACCTTGTCTTATTGTTTTTTATTCTCCTTTGTGGAATCCTTAATGAACTTTTTTTCACTCTTTTTAGCTACATAACATAGATTTTTTATTTGTGTTTGAAATTTTTTATTTGGGGTAGAGAGGATTGGAGGACTAGAGGAGTGGTGTGTGTTTGTGTAGGGTTTGAATTATAAGTGCACTTAACTTGATGTAGTGAGCTCTCTAGATATATTAACAAGTCAGTCAATGTTGCACCTAGTCAATACTTGACCCGCCCCAGCCCGCCCTACCCTAAAAACACATTTGGGACAAGGATGGGAAAAAAATTATATAATTGGAATGGGAATGGGGTAAGGGTGGCCAGTCCCAAACCCGTCCCATTGCCATCCCTAATCAATGCTCCTTGATTTTGAGTGAAATGCATTTTATGTATGAGATTATTGCTTGTGAACCAACACTTTTGTTTTACGGAAGTGTTCAATATGCTATTAAGGTATGCCATTTCCTTTCCTTGATTATTGTTGTTTTTTAGTGTGCATAGTTTATTTGAGTGTTTCTTGATTGTGCTTTGATATATTCTTTGATTCATAGTATCCACTAATTTACATATCAATTGCCATAGTTACATTAACTTAAATAGTTATGTATCCACTAATATATATATATATATATATATATATATTAATTAACATAATTACCTTAATTTAGGACTTAGAGGGGAGCTACCTTATAGTATCTTCCCAAAGAGTAACTTGACCCTTGGACTTGGATTTGGTTTTCAAATACATGTTTTTCCAAAATAAGGAGTCATTTTTTTTAGGGTTTTATTTCTTATTTTGTTTTCCCTTAAAATAAAATAAAATAAAATAAGTAGCAACTCCATTTTTTTATACAAATACGTTTTTCACTATAAAAAAAAATGTCTTACCAATGAGTAGGGACAAACATGAAAAATATGGGTCCATAGATATAATATAGTAATTGAGGTAAATATTTGTATGATTGAAAAAGTATCATTGGCATTGTATTTTTTGTATAGGAGATGTCCTACTTATTTGGGCCTTAAAGAAGCAATTTATTGTGACACTTTGATAGGAATCTTGGATTACTCCATTCCTAGGCCCTAGATCTCATTAAGTGCATGCAACTATTCTTAGGGTCACTAGATTCTATGCACAACGGAAACAAACAACATTAAAAAATTTAATAAGATATAGATTTATAAGTTAGCAGTGGTTACTGAAGATCTGGATGTTCCCAAATTAGACCCTTGAGGTAAAGAGAATCGTTGAATGTCACGATAGTCAAAGATGATATTGTAAACCCTTAATCTTCTACCCGATGATTCTTCCTTGAAGCTTGGCATTGAGATGGTGGAAATCTCTAAAGGTTAGAGACTAGGATTCTCTCTCTGGACATATGAGAGAGAATAAAAGAAGCAAAAGTTTGAAGCCCTAATCCTTATGAGTGAATTTATAGGCTTCCCATCAAGCTTAAGTGACTTAAGCCCGCCTTGAACTTAGGTCACTTAATCTAGCCCAAAAAGGGTTTCAATTGATTAATTAACCTAACGAGATTTCAATTAATCAATTAGTGCAGTCCAAAGATATCATTCACTAACTCGTGTGTAATCTTATGTAATTACCAAAACACTCTTATGCACATAAATGAACTAAGAATCGACCCAATCTTCATAAATTATGCCATCAAGGTAAATGAGTTCAAGCGGGGACCACTAAGACTCATAGGACAATATTGGTTCCTTTATAATCAAATTCTAAAGTTGACTCAACATCCTACTATAAAGAGTCAACTACACTCCTTTACTCTATGCATATTATAATGGGACACTAAGTGTTCGGGTTCGTGACCTGTCATCTATTATTTACAGTATCCTTATGAACTAGTATTTGTAATCTAATAAGGTGAAAGTTATCAACCTCTTAAGATTACTCCTATTATTATTGAGTTATACATCTTCCTATTTTGTGATCAATTGACATGTCTTAGCTTATAAACAACTTATGTCAAGTTTCACTTAAGGAACTACTATGACCATAACTTACCTGAACACACTTCCTTAAAGTCACCTAAGGAGACACACTATCTCAAAGTTCATGAAATATCATGGTTCCTCTACTGAGAATACTTGTCACTACTAGTTTATCAGCTATGACTTAATCTATAAGCAATATATGATCACTGTAGGATTTTACTCCTAAGTTATAGCCATTGCTAACTTCGGTACAAACTTAGTATTCTGTCAAAGTTGAGAGACAATACAACATAACAACTATGTGAATTTATAACTATCCAATAAACTTACATCATGACTCACCATAGGTCTTGTCTAATGTGTAACCATACACATTAGTGCATTCACCATAAAAACCTTATCCCAATACTAAGACCATTCCCCCTTCCAATTAGGAGGTAGTGCACAACAACCTCAAATGGATTGCCTAAGTCTACAAATCGACTGTGAACAATTCATTAACTTGCAAAGAAGTCATGATTTGGATCTTCTGTACAACTCCTAATGCACCCAAGTCATGTACAAGGCAAAAGATGCAGACTTGAATGCTCATAAGAATATAATGCATGAAATAAGAATATATAAAAGTGAAATTGGAATATAATTAAATAAATAATGAACTCCAACAATTTGTTACATCATGTCATGCTTTTAAGAATTCTATTTTAACAACTTTCAACCTAGGACATGGAATTTGTTTTGGCAACATCATGTGTATGTTGTGCAATTTGGCTCAAAAAATTGTCCATAAGAGGAACCTACAAAGATCTATGTGGACAAAAATCAGAGATTGCATTCTCAAAATATCCAATTTTTCATTATCAAAGAAAATACACTGATACAAGATAAGCTTATTAGAGAACCTATTATGAAAAAAGAAGTGCAATTAAAATATGTAAAGTTGCATGATCAAGTTGTTGATACTTTTACAAAGCCTCTTCAGTTTGAAGATTTTAGAAAGTTAAGAATTCTACTTGGAATTACAAATATTCAATTTTGAGGGGACATGTTGGAAAGTTAAATTACTTGATTTAGAAAGTTTGTAAAAAATAGAATTTAATTTAATTTATAAGTTGATTAGAACATATGTGTTTATTTTGAGTGTTTGATTTAATTCTAGAAGGCTTTTATATTTTTGTTACTAGGAGTGTCTATATTTTTATTTTTAGGAGTTTCTATTTTGTTAGATTTGAGTATATATAAATGAGATATCACATAATATTTTGAATAAGAGTGATGGAAAACAATTTTTTTTTCTCAATTACTTATCCTTTTTTATGTAATTATTTGTGTGTTTCTTTCAACTTCATTAGTTGACTCTCTCTCTCTCTATATACATATGAAAGGATTGCTATGTGTTTTTATGTTTTTAAAATTCGCTATCCTAATCCTTGCTGGTTTTAAACTTAATTATTGGGCTTCTGAATCACCCCTCCTTATTTCATGTTTTTCAAATGAGGACGTTTCAATTGGGCAGCTAGACTCCTGACTGTCAATGCAGCTGCTACCTATTGGGAGAACTAGTGGAGTGGATGACTATATTATGTCATGAGGTTTGGGTTGGGCTTTTTTGGATTATTTCAAGCCTCTTAAGCTTGATTAATTGTTGTTCCAGTTAATAGACAGTTCGTCTATATTATCCTTTTTGTCACTGATTTTTGTTTCTAATTACTGTCTTGCTGGAGGCTATGGGTTCATATTAAGCTTGGGTATGGTTGAGCTAATGACCACAATGGTCGTCTGGCTTAGAGGTTGCTATTAAGGCCCATGTCTTAATGTGGTGGATTTGTGAAGTTCCTTCTAGTTTGTGCTTTAGCAGCAGATATGGGTCCGTCTTTGATCTCCTAGCTTAATCTTCCTCTCAGAAAAGGGACACCAAAGTCGAACCTCAAATAAATAAAGAGTTGAGTCTCCTTTCAGATGCCAACAGACAAGCTTGGGATATTCTATTCATAACACAACCTTAGGTACTGTTGGGAATTTCTAGAAGGGTTACGAAACTATATACCCATTTGGAAAGCAAAGTTCAACCTTCCCGGATTGTGATAGTCTTACAGTACTTCAGTGATGCCAATCACGTGTAACTCATATTGTGTGTTACTAACAAAACAATCACAATATTTTCCACAGTTCAAAAACCTTCTTAGAGGGTCACTAGGAGACTAAAACAGAGATTGGAAATTTTGTTTTCAAATAGTAGGAACTTATTATCGAATCCCTTCTATTATACTTTAACGTAAAATAAAGCTTTCAGGTTACCTTTTGAGATGCCCAAGAATCTCCATTGGTTATTTCATTAACCAATTTTCTTGCCTCAAGTTAGGAATGATATGAGAACCACTCTATTTCCACTCTATTTCCATAGTTCTTGACTTTTGTTTCCGTAGAGAAAAAAGGAAAAAAACTTCAAAAGAGAACCATTTTTTTTACAAGTGTGTTCTTTTAGATTGTCACAGAGAGAGAGAGTCTTCTCACATACTTGATAGAAGGAGTAATTTTAATTGTGCTCACAATTAGATCAATTGAGAGTGATAAAGAGCCCGTTTGTTAGTGATTTTAGTAAGTGTTTTTTATCTTTCTAAAACTTAGAAAAAAAAATTATCATTCAAGTGTTAAAAAGTTTATAAACGTTTTCTAAAATTACTATCAAACGCACTTGAAGTTTATCTCAATTACTTGATAGTGATACTTCTATTCATTTGAGTTTCAACTTAAGCCCATTAATCATTGATGCTCCTCTGGGACAAAGCTCCAAGGGAAAAAAACAAAACGAGTCCTTCATTTTTGACAGATACACAAGGACATAGAATCCCATCCAACCCAACCCTAATCTATATGGAGTTTGTTGAACTCGTCATTCCATACTACTAGACCACTTTCTATATGGAGCATAACCTTTTCATGACCATAATCATCAGATGCTTTTGTAATCTTTTCCAAAATCTACTTGTGTTTGTAGCAGAAGTTAATATGTGGTCTACCAATCTGATAGGACATTGATACACCCATACATATGACTAGCTGAAATTTAAAGTCTAGCAGTCTTCAGAAGTACAAAAAATTCCTCCCTATGATATATTAACAGGCTCCTGATAACAATATGACCAGAAGCAGTGACAGAAGTTCATCACCAACCTTTTCCCGTAGTGCCATGGTGCATGGATACTGTGGGATTTACAGAAGGCATTAGGTCACTGGCAGATGCAACAGATATTTATCTTGACTGCAAAAACTCCTATCTATCTCTTTGAAATCCCAATCTATTGGACTGCTTGTGGATGCCACAGATGTTTGAGTATCTTCACTCAAAAAGGTGCTTGTCTTATCTTTGAAATCGCAATCTGTTAAATAACTGGGTTTTGATGTAACTGTACTTACTTCAATGTCTCCGGAAAGCATTGCAACAACACGGGACATGGTTGGCCGCAACATTGGTGATCCCTGGGTGCACAAGAGAGCCACTCTTACCACTCGACTGACTTCATTTTCATCCAATGCTGTTAACATCGGATCAACCAAATCCAAACTTTGGTTATTTTCATGTAATGTCCATGCCTGAAAACAGTATAGAGATCACCACAGAAAGAATACGTTATTTAGCGATGCTGTTTTGGAAAGGTCATGAAAAAGGGAAAATGAAACACCATTTTTTATATACCCATTCAAGAAGATAGATCTTTTTGGCATCCAAGCTCTTGTCTGTGTTTGGCCTCCCACTAAGGATCTCTAGAGCGACGACACCAAAGCTGAAGACATCAGCTTTCTCTGTCAGGTGCCCAAGCATTGCATACTCTGGTGCTAGATAGCCACTGGAAGGTAAAATAACAATGGCTTAATTGTATAGTTGAGATCAGTTAGATGATAGTTTGTAGAACCACTAAATTAGGAATTCAATAATGACCCCTTTAAGTCTTATATACATTAGATTTACCAAAAAGGGGGAAGGAATTCAAATTTCATACCATCATATATCAGAATTTGATTTCTTTTTATTTTCTGGTGCATGACCCTCAATTTGATAATAGATAGAGAAATGAAATAAATCATCCTCAAAATAGATATATATATATATATAACCAAATCGTTACCTTTCGAATCCCTCATCTCAACCTTCTAATATATGCAATGAAATTTAAGTTAATGGATGAGGATACAAACAAATGAAAACAAAGTATAACTGTATTAGTAAATGACACTAGAATATAAAGCCATGGGACAGAAGAAAAATTAAGGTGTATACATGTGGTGCATTCTCGATAAGTACAACAAGAAGTACCATTTACTATTGTATTCAGATCCTAATACAAGATCGACATAGTTTCATTTCTGTTGAGAGACAAAAGATATTGTATATATTTGCATCGTTTCATTTATTATTATGGAGAATAATATAATGCTAAATTAACAAGTAGAATTTGTAGAAATGGTCCAAGGAGCTTGCTTACATGGTTCCTGCAATTTGGGTGCTGATGTGTGTTTTCTTGTCATCGTACAGCTTTGCTAATCCAAAATCTGATATCTTGGGACAGAGTTCTGCATCAAGCAAAATATTACTAGACTTCACATCCCGGTGTATGATTCTTGGATTTGATTCCTCATGAAGATAAGCAAGTCCTCTTGCTGTTCCCAAGCATATACCGAAGCGGGTTGGCCAATCAAGAACCAGACCACATTTTCCTGCAAGCAATACTCCCTAGCTGATCAGAAAGCCTAAAATGAGTCATTACAAAGATGAGGGAAAATCTCGGACACCAAATTCATTTGCAGCAAAGAATACTTTAAGATTTTCTGAAGAACATGTATTGAAAACATATGAAGTGAGCACTTAATAATCATATGTACTTCAGACAGATCTTGAATAGCATGACAATTATCAGACAACTTGATAGCTTTCATAATATTGGTAAATTGGTGAATTATGCAAGCTAAAATAAGGTAATGTAGAGTTATGTTTACGCTTTCTGTATCCTCTATTTTTGTTGCAAAGGAAACCAACAAAAAATGATCCTCAAATCTATTTATTTGTTGTCCGAAAATTTTTCATCAGCCATGTACGCAGCAGAAACGAATCAGTTTTAATTTGAGGCTTCTCATGAATACACAGAAAATTAAATAGTGCAAGAAATAGTATAGCAATTTTCCTTACCAAAGAGAACATGATCAAGGCTCTTGTTTTCAAGATATTCATAAACCAGGAGCCGTCTACTCCCCTTGATGCAGAATCCATACAGTTTCACAAGGTTTCGATGTTGAACTGCAGATATGGTAGCAATTTCTGTAATAAATTGACTTTTTGCTTGATAAGACGCTATTGAAAGTTGCTTCACAGCTACAGCCCTCCCATCAAGTAGAGTGCCCTATGAAAAAACAACAATTCAATAATATGAAAAATTTTCTTTGTTTGGTCAAATGCTCAAATTGGCTTGCTTAAGCAATTATCTCACTAACAAAAGCTATTGTCATGCATTATTTGAGTGTATAGCAGATTACCTTGTAAACGGTTCCAAATCCACCCTGCCCCAGCTTATTTGCAGGACTGAAGTCTTCTGTAGCAGTTCGCAGCTCAGCATCGCTGAAGGTGTTCAGCTTGGGGCCTATCTCAAGAAGCTCTACAAAATTCATACAAAATTATTGGTAACATTTGTTTTCCAACATGATAAATACAGCAAAATATTTTCTTTGTCATACTTTTCTAGTATGATAGACAAAACGTTATCAAAGGATTTTCCAAAGATAATAATAATAAGGTTGTTCTCTTCTTGCCAAGTTATTTGGTAAGTACTGTCATCCTGAGTGTAATAAAGCAAAGCCATTTTACCTTCATTTTGGACAAGTATGTATGTTTTCATACCATGCACTAACCATGGACAATGAATATGTAACACAAATTACATAAGAGAAATGTGGAAAACCGTGCCTACCTTAATGGACCGGATAAGATAAAGATTCAATTGAGAATCGTATGAACACTTATAAACACAAAGAATTTAAACCTCACTCTTAATATCCACACCCAAATACAAATTCAAACCACGATTACTTCCATGGATGAAACTTAGATATAAATTTAAAACATGGTTAATGAAAAAAACGAAGTCTAGTAAGGAAAAACTTAGGGGGTGAACAAGTGTATTTTAAAAAATTTTAAAAACTAATTAATACCTTTACCCAAACAACCAATTATGAGATTAATTTAACCCATTTTAAAAATAACTTAAGCCTATGAGACAATATGAATAATCAATGCAAGAAACAATCACATAGGGGACATAATTTCTTATATGGAAAACCCCTACACTAATTGTGGATATAAAAAACCATAGGACTAAAACCTCAAATCTGAAGCCTACTATATAATATCAAGTCACACATAATTACCTAATAGCTTACCCCTCAGACTTACTTTCCAGAACTTACAACTTGATCCATATCTATGACGTTGCCATCTCCAATTACTCCGATGAATTGTCCTTAACCCAATTGAAGGGATGTAAGTCTTTTAACAACCCAAAATTCAAGTATTGGATCTTTGAGGGAATTTGGAATGATATGACAAGTTAGGGTGGAACAATTTTTGAGTGATCCCCAACTTGAGGTATAACAAGGTATATATCGGACCCAAAGCCCTAGAAGACCATACTTAGAATTTTCCAAAAAGGGGAAATCTACCTGAATGGTAGATTCTGGAATAGCCACTCGAGTGGCCTTACACTACTTGAGCACCTTGGGTGCTCGAGTGCTAGGTCCAACACTTGAGTGCTTTGGTAGTTTTACAAAACCACAATTTAATTCGATTTAAATTAAAACTTAACCAATCCTCATAAACCTTATTAAAACCACAACTTGCCAAAGACACTTACCAATTTAGGCGTACATGTGTCTATTCGATTGAGCGAGCAACAACCTTGAATCTTAAAGGAGAGTAAGTCATTATCTAAATGGTTCCTATGCCAGAAAATATTAGAACAAAATTGTCAACTTACTATATGCTAGGTCCATAGTCCTAATAGTTACTGTCATCCATACCTTAAATTACAAAAAGTAGACAATTCAAGTCTCACTTCTATGTTCTAATATCTACATCTTAATTGAATAGTAGACGCTTGAAGTCTCACTTTCAACATCTGCATTTGAACTCAAGCCATGAACAAACTCATTTTCCATACTTTTAAGCAATGAAACAAACTTATATCCATACCTTAAATTAGGAAGAGTAGTAGACAATTCAAGTCTCACTTCTATGTTCTAACATCTACATCTTAATTGAATAGTAGACATTTGGAGTCTCACTTCTAACATCTACATCTAAGCTCAAGCCACATGAACAAACTCATGTTTCCATACGTTTAAGAAATGAAACAAACACTTATATCTATATATATATATATATATATATATATATATAGGTGTTTCCTTTGTCTTTTTCATGTCTTCAACTTATGTTGTCAAGTTATTTCTGCAGTTCGCTCTTAAAGCATTAGAATATGTATAGAAATTTTAAAAGTAATTTCTGGTTTGTTAACAGATCTTGTATATATAAACAATTCTATCCCCGCAGGAAAAAAAGCTCAAGGTAAGTTTTGAGTTTCAAGAAACTTTAAATAAAAGTGATTCCAATAACATTTATATAAACTAAACGAAAGGAAGATTTTGAGACATTCTAACTATCTACATTGTGGCTCCCCTCAATTTAAGCTTCCATCTTTCCTACTACTTCCAGAGATCAAGGCTATATTGTCTTTGATACATTATGGCCAAGGCCAATAATAGCTACTCTCCAGAAAAATTGTCTTAATAGTACTCTTTGTTCTTTCTCAAAATGATCCTCATATAAATGCCTCACCCAAATACCTACACTCATTTTGGATAAATGTTTTTCACCAAATTAGTAACTTGAGATGGCATTCAACAACATATTTGACATTAACAAAATACCTATAGTTCTTAGTGCTCCCAGCACAACTCAGAGCTTTCATTTTCCATTTGAAGCATATATTTGTGCCAAACACCAGATAATAATAATAATAAAAAAAAATTCCCATATATTTTCAAACGGGCTATATTATACCTATATCCTCGTTGGCATGTAGACCTTTCCTTTTCATATAACAAGCTGCCAATACAAGCATAAAGCTTACGATCCCAGCAGCGGCTGCAAAACCAATAATCAACCCGGTCTTGTGCTTCTTTGGTGGAATTCTTGTTAAATCTTAACCAAATAACGGTACCCAGTTGTCAGCCATGATAAGAAAACAGGAGCATCATTCAGAAAAGTTTTTACATTAAATGAAAATGATGAACCATCATTCAAGTGCATTACCTGGTACAACCGTAAGGGCCGAAATGGATGGTCCATAGTAACCTTGGACAGGAATACAGCAGGTCCCTTTACCAGCCCAAAACAGATGGATTTCAAGATAGTTCTCTGACACAGTAGCTTTGAATTTTTTCTCTAGTGCTTTCTCAACCCCACCTGCCTCTCTTGATATGTCAAAGTCCTTATATTCAAGCATCCCCTACAGAGGCAATCAAGAAGGATTGAAACAGATCTTCCTCTTTGCATCTGTGGAAAGTTCTAAAAGGTTACAGTTAATGGTGTTAAATATAGTTCTTGCCTGAATATAAATATCAAAAACACGCCTTCCTCGACTCTGCCATGTTTGTGTACTCGGATCTTTAAAAGTTGTTTCTGCAAATAACAAGCTTACAGTGTAAGGTCCATTTACCAGGCCTAGGCCATAGTATCTAAGTGAACCCGGCGATATCCTTGAAGTCTCGAAAAGTTTGGGGTTTTTAGTGCCTTTCACTTGTGACAAGGCCTTCTCTACAGATGACGTATTATATTCAGATCTGTCATTATATAAGCCCACATTGCTAACTGCCCATCTCTCCATTCTGCTTACAAAATACAATGCTGAAGTGGTGCCAATAGTAATTGAGTTATCAGCCTCAAAGACTGTTCCATCTGAGGTTCTCAACTCTGGTCCACCACACTTGACCGAGAAGTTAGTATCTGTAAAATAGGAATTGATTTTACTTTAAAACGAAAAAGCAGATCTCTTAGAAGTTGTAACTTTTAACACTAACAATGGAGTTGGGTTTTCTCATAGGCCCAGCACACAGCAGTTCATAGGTTTGTTGAGTGCAGATATCAGCGAAGGAAAGAAATTCTGTTACTCAGTAACGTGCCTCAACTCTCTCCTTACAGTTTCTTATCAAATTTGTACACCAACAGTATGGATTTTTTATTAAAATTTTGACCTGAGATTTGCATGTTAAAGTACCAAGATCATGTTTTAGATTACCAAAGCAAGTTCACTCAATGAGGCAATCCCTTAGAAAGGCAAACTGAAAATGATTGTCTCATTATCCTGAAAAAGTTCATTATGCTGGTGCTGGAGGAAAATGCCATCCCTGCCCAGTCTCCCACTCTTGTCGGTCTAGCAGTATCACTATTAGAAAGAATAATGATGCTTGAAAATCCATATTAATCAACCTAAGTTGACTTTTGTAGTGTTGCCTTCTTTCTAGGTAGCCCGTCACATTAAATAAAGAAATATAGTTCAGTAAAAATCACTTACATTGTGGAGTGCCCTTATTGCATGGGAAGTCTCTCTGAAGACAATTCAATCCTTCCAAAATACTGCAAGCAAAAAATAATGAATGCTGTTCATCTACCTTGAAAATTAAAGTCCGTGTTCAACTTTGGAAACTATATTGCACGCCTACATTGCTTCTCATATTTGCTGTTTCTCTGAACTTCCCTTTTTGAAAAACATTAAAGATTAAACAACTCACCTGCTGTTTGAGCTATCAAATGTGAAGTTGTTGGCTACTAAATTCCTGCATAATGTACATTAGTAGTCAATCAGCACCTAGTGAATCTTCCATAACATATATTGAAGCAAAAAGAATTAATTAGAGATACTAGTTAGAGCCATAGATAGGAACATGATTTGATTGTGCTTCAAATCATAATGTGTTCTACTTACAGGTTATATATAAGTTCCACAGGGTAAAATAAGAAATTTCATATTCATATTGGCAAGAGCATTACAATTTATTAAGACAAATCAAAAGTAATTAGATATGAAAGGCTGCCACATTGATGGGAAGCAAGTCCGATTGTGATAAGGGAATTCCTAATGCAATTCCACAAGGGGTGCAGGAGTCCACTAATGAAAGGCACCATGACCAGCTAGATGAGATGGTGCTGGTTGCACAGGAGTACTAGAGGGGAAACTCCAACTAGATGGAAGGCTTTGCTTGGCATGGAAGTTCTAGTTTAGAGAGGAGTCAGGAACATCATATGGCTGTCCAAGGAATTGAAGGTAGCTTATGTCAACAAGGGCATCGACTTCTTTAGGTGTGGGTGGGTTTGTCAGTACTCGTTTCAGATGGTGGAGTGTTTGTGGCATCAAATAGACAAAAGCGTTTCAACACTTGGGCGGGTACAAGGAGCTGAATGCACAGGCCACACACATGGAGCACATGAATAGACCGTGTGCACGGGGCGCGAACACAATAGGTTGTGAGCACAACTGGTTGAGTGCCCACTTAGGATGCACGCATAGCAACAGGAGGCTTTTTGGGAAAATTATGGATTTTGGGGAATTATTAAATAAATCCATTATTCCTCCTTGAACACGGATGATGACTCCTCCGAAAATTTCCAAAACGACTTAAAATGATCTTTAAGGTGGGGAGAGGGGTAGCTGACTCAAGGTGAGGCATTGTGGTCTGGGCGTGACCACACCAAGGGGCCTCGATGCAAGGCCTTCGACACAAGCAAGGCACACAGGGCAAGACTTGTTGGAACCTACACATGGGCTCTACGACATATGGTGGTGTACAACCAGTGACCACAATGGCACAGGCGTGATGTAGACTCCCCTCCCAATAGTGGCACAAGGGCACAATGCCATGATCTGTTGCTTGGATGTGGCATGGAGATGCAGCAACAACGAAGCCGAGTCGAGACATGATGTGAGATGTGACACATGAGGGCATAATGCCTCATGCACGAAGATTCATGGGCTCAATGCAATCAATCGTTGTTGTGCACCAAGAAAAAGAAGGAACATGGCATAGTGCCATAGCAGCAACATGAAGGAGTGTGGGCTTGATTTACAAGCAAGGGGTGGTAGAGACTCTTGCTAAAGCACGCAATCATGGGCAAGGAACCAGGATTCAATGCAACCCATGAGTGCAATGACATAGGGCATAGGCATAGAGATGGATAGAAGCCTCGACATAGCTTTGACTCAGATGTGTGAACCAAAGGGGAACTTGGAAGGTGCACGAGCTATGTATATCTGCATGGGCAATAGCATGAGAGAGATTCTTGATGAACGAGATTTCTAATCCTACTCAAAGTCCAAATGAGAGTGGTTGGTGACACAACATATGAGGAAGAGTCCTAGTTGATCTAGGATAAGGAGTCCTAGTCTAACAAAGGGTGGGTGGTAGCCACTTTATAAAAGGGGATGAGAGAGCCTCCTCGAACATGTACATTCACACATACACACAATCAAAGGGCTTTAGAAAGGGAGATCTTGAGAGAGCGTGAACTCACCAACGCTATTGTGGGAATCTTGCTAATCTGTCTTGTATTCTTATTCAATGAAGCAATAAAATACAAGTTGGGGTTGGTGCCTTATAATTTGATGTGTGCTTGTGCTGGTTCCTTGATTTAATCTCATGTGGGTATTAGAAGGCTAGCTTAGAGGGGTGTCTAAGCATTTCACAAACTCAAAAAATTATAGGAGAGTTTTTACACTATGATAGTTGGTATCAGAGCTTGATGATGCAAGGAGTAGTGCCATGGAGGCAATTCATAAATAGATTGCACACCCGGAGGCATACGTGGGAAAATCTCTTGATAGAGACACCACTGTATTGGTAAGAACGGCTAATGCCTTCAATGAACTTAGTGTTCAACGGGATATGCTTAAGAACTGAAATAAGTTGTTAGAGGAACAAATGATGACCCTAACAACAAAATTGAAGGGTTCAAGGGCAAGATTGAGTCTCTTAAAGTGGAGATTATGATTTTGAAGTGAGTTGTTGTTCAAAGAGCACCTATTGCTTCAGAACCAACCCTACCTAAGGTGCGAGTTCTTGAACTCGAACCCTTTAACGGGGTGTAAAATGCTAAGGATTCAGAGAACTTTCCTCGGGACATGGAGTAGTATTTTGATATTTCCATATTCCTTCGAAAGAGCAAGTGACCCTCACCACCATGTATCTCTCTGGAGATGTGAAGCTATGGTAGCATACAAGATCAAACGATGATGCTGAATCAGGAAGGCCAAGGATTCACACATGGGAGACACTTAAAAAGGAGTTGAAGGGTCAATTCCTTCACTCTAATATGGCTTGGATGGCTTGGGAGTCCCTTAAAAGGCTAAAACAGATAGGAACTATTAAGGACTATGTCAAAGAGTTTAGCTCTTTAATCCTCAATATCAAGGACATGTTAGAAGTTGATAAGCTGTTCGAATTCATTCCCGAGCTATAGAACCTACCTACATCCATGGAGGCAAAAGATTGCCTAGTTGATTATTGATTGGATGCTTCATCTTCTACAAGTCACAAAGAGAAAGGACAACAGTAGAGACAAAGCGAAGAAGGGAAATCCAAAAACTCTAAGAAGAATGGAGGCAGAAAGAGAAACAAGGTTAAGGCGACTCCAGCCTAGGTGGTAGAGAAGTCCACCACGGGACAAGAAACCAAAGTAGTGGGTTGTTTTATTTGCAATAGTTCACATGGGGCTATATATTTTTAGATGACTTTTCCATATCTTATTTTTTATTTTAAACTTTCTATATTTGTAATGTGACAACTAATCAGATTACACTTATCCCATTCTTATATAATAATCATGCTAGAAAAAAATACTCAGGACTTCCTCAGCAATAGGTTTGTGATTCCCCTCAGTCTTCCACTTTTGACATCGTATCAAAGCTATATATGTCAATCTTGCCTATGTAGTAAGGGCCATCATGTACCATTTGGTCAGTAGTCTTCCAAGCCTATTCCTCTTGATCTTATTTATATGTATGTCTGAGGACCCTTTCTTATCGATTTAGTCCATAGGTTTAGTTATTATGTTATTTTTGTTGATCATCTTACAAAATATGTTTGGTTGTACCCATTGTGTTTGGTTGTACCCACTGGATCTTAAATCAGATGTACATTTGACTTTTCATCAATTCAAATCCATCGTTGAAACCTATTTCAAAATGTTTATTATTTCTACTTATATTCTAATGGTGAAAGAGAATACACTACACTTAAATATTCTTTTTCTAGTTCACTTGGTATTTAACAGCTTAAAACGTTGCCTCTCACATTCCTTAACACAATAATTTGCCAATCAACATCACCAATATATTATTGAAATTGGTCTCACCTTATTTTACAATGGCTCTTTTCCTTCTCATTATTGGATCTATGCATTTCAAATGGCATTATCTAATTAATTGTCTTCTGATTCTTCATAGCTCCTCACAATTTCAAAGGTTGTTCCAAAGTACATCTAAGTTATGGGAAATTAAAAGGTTTTTTATTGCTTATGCTTTTCATGGCTGAAGCCATACACATCAAACAAACTTGAACAAAAATCATAACCTTACATCCTATCATGCCCAACTTGTAGAAATAACCTTTCCTATATCTAATCTTTTTCCCAAGTCTCTTTCCTCTCCTCAATATGTATCTCTCATTTCTTCTCTTATTGCTCTTATCTCAACCATCTTTCTCATCCCATGTGTGGCAGGCACCTCAGCCATGTCCCATGAATATCCAGTCTCTTTCTTTCCATGCTCAGTGACATTGCTACTATTACCATCCTTTGCTCCTCTAACTCCCAAACAAGGTAATACCATGTTGCTCATTCTTCCATCTCTAAACCTACCATACCTACTAAGACCATATCCAATCCAAGACCTTCCCATTGCACCTATCCACCACCTCTTTCACCAAGCCATGGCATGGTAACCAAACCTAAAAGTAACAATTTTCAAACCTAAAACTCTCACTGCTCCTGAACCCCTTATTTTGGAATCTAATGAACCTACTTATGCAACTCTAGCCCTCAACTCCCCTTATTGGTGTCAAGTAATGGCAAAAGAACTCAATTCTCTCTTTCACAATGACCCTTGGGAGCTAGTCGCTTCAAGTCCCACTCAGAATGTTGTTGGTTGTAAGTGGGTCTTCTGTATCAAATGAAATCTCGATGGATCCATTTACTAGTACAAGGCCCTACTAATGGAAAAAGGATTTCATCAATATCTAGGATTAAAGTATCACAACACATTTAGTCCATTTGTCAAGCCCATCATAGGATGGCTTATTCTCAATATTTCACTCTCTAATGGTTGGCCTATTCATTAATTGGACATCATCAATTAATGCTTTTCTACATGGTACTTTATCTAAGGAATGTTTCATCGAACAAGCTCCTAGTTTTTTGGATTCCACCTATCCATTACATGTTTGCAAGCTCACAACAACCATTTATGGTCTCAAATAGGCATTGAGGAGTGGTACAATAAACTAAAGGGCTTTCTTCTCTCTTTTTAATTTATTAATTCAAGCAATGATGTCTCCTTATTTATTTATAGATTTACTATTGCTACAGTCTACTTTCTTGTTTATATCAATGATCTAATTATCAAAGGAAACTATGAGGGTTCACTACCCATTTTCTAAAATCTCCTTACACCAAATCTTTTATCAAAGACTTGACTGATCTTCACTACTTTCTTAGTATTCAAGTGTTCTCTACACCCACTTGTCTTCTTCTCACTTAACATAACTATATTCATGACCTGCTCCAAAAAACTAACCTGTTACGTGTGAACAAAGTCACAACACCCATGTCTACTTCCCTGCCACTTACGCTTCATGATGGATGACCTCTTTCAGATGCTACTTAGTTTTTTCAAGTAACCAGTGCCTTAACCTTACTCTAATGTGCCTTTACATGTCCTATAGAGTAAATAAACTTTCCAAATTCATGCTTTCACCAATTGAAACTCAATGGATTGAAATAAAAGGTGTACTATGGTATTTGAAGCATACATTCCAACATGGATAATTTCTCAAAAGAAATCATGGTCTTCACCTTGCTGCTTTCTTAGATTCCAATTGGGTGGCAACTGAGATGATGACGCCTTGACAACTATATACATTGTTTACCATGGTGGCAATGGTCTTTCATGGTGTCCAAAAGAAGCAAAAATCTGTTGCTTGGTCTTCTACAAAAGAAGAATATGAAGCCCTAACCTCATGTGCTAGTGAAGTTTTCTAGCTTCACAATCTTCTTAGTTAACTTGATGTGTCTCTAACTTAAAAACCCATCATCCATTGTGACAAAATTGGTGCTACTTATCTATTAGTAAGCTTGGTGTTCCATTCCAAAATGAAAATCATATCTTGATAGCTATTATATTGTATGAAACAATGTTGCTCGCAGCTCCATTGGCTTGCCCTATATCTCTTACAAAGATCACATGGCAAATGCTCTCACAAAGCCTCTATCATCTCAGTCGTTCTAGTTTTTACACACCAATATCAATATTGCTAATGGGAGTAATGTTTTGCAAGGGCATTTTAGAGACTCTCATTCTAGTTCCTCAACTCAAGGGATTTGATTTGATTTTAATTCAATTGTGTTTACATTTAATTCGAATTAGTCCATGTGATATTCTTTGTAAACTAATTTCCTAGTCTTTAGGCATGTATTCAAAGGCTTACTATAAATAGACTATAGCTTTAATATAAACATCTAGGCATCATTGAATGAATTGCATAACATTTTCTCAACTCTCAGATTATTATTAGATATAAGCTAATGATTCTTCATTGATCAAACTTACCTAAGGGAGGACCTATGATCTTTGTCCAACCCAGACGAGATCTTGTTTGAGTGATCTTCCCTTCTTATTATGATTTTCAATTGTTGTGTATAGCAAGTTAGGTTTATTTTCTACAGAGTGCAATCAATGATTGCTAGGTCCTTCTATATGTTGGTCAGTAGAAGATGGTGGCACAATTGTAACAATTGACAATGTAATAATGTTAAATGCATTCAATTATTGAGGAGGTGAACTACTACACTGGGGCGACAAGCTATGATTTCTAGTCACATTTAGATAATAACTAAGATGATACTCAGTAAGTGCTGAGCAGTGAGAGAGAAGAGGGCACGTGTAGCGGTGAGCTTCATATTTTCCTTCACAACTAGTGAATTTCACTTCATCAACTGTAAAATCCATGGATTTTAGCTCACCACTTCATCAACTATAGCTGGATGACGCCTTCTTCATTAAGATTAAGATTTGAGATTGAATTTTAAGCTTTGCAAGCCAGTAAATTGATAGGTAAAACAGCTTGATGAAGATCAAGATGCTCTTGTCTCAAGTAAAATCAGTGCAATAAAACTAAGGAATAAGAGTCTACATCAGCACACAATACCTAGCTAATTAAGAGAGCAAGTTATAGTATATATCTAGAAAATTAAGACGAAACAAAAAAATGCATCATGAGTCAGGAGACATACAATTGTAAATCTGAGTTTAGCCAAGAAGGAAAACTCCCTGATATTTCATTGTATGACAAATCTCTGCATGCAAAAAATATATTGAGAAAGTTAGTAGGTCTATAAGTGCAGCATAAACAAGAATATTGAAGATATTTGCAAAAAGGTTGTATAGCTTCTACAAAAGAGAACAAGTCAGAAAGCTTGGTCAAATGCTGACAAGATATCTGAGGAGCTGGATCTACAGTATTAATGAGGACTAGTTTCAACATCCAACAGTAACAGAAGCAGTTCATTTTGGTCTCCAGATCATTTGGTGAAAGTAATCAAATTCTAGAATTGAACCATTGTAGAATAGGAGCTGCTACCATAGTTACAATGTTAAATATCAATTAATTATTGACAAGTAACATAATAATCTGTATCGCAAATGGGAAAAGGAAAGGAAATTGAGAGAGAACGTATGTATTCATCTGCAACCAATATATTAACATCTGTCCAAAGGAGTACATATTATGCCCTGAACATACTCACGGTGAAATGGCATTAGAAAACAGCACTCACATAATTTGAAGTTTTTCACTCTTCTGTGGAGGAAGTGTTCCAGTTAGTCTATTGTTTCCAAGAAACCTGATGACCATTGAAAGAGTAGTAGAAGAGAAATCAAACAGAAGAGAATGCCGAGTCAGTGGCATAAGCAAAATCTTGCAGCTGAAGCAGTAAGGATTTATTTGATTCTTACAGGGCAGTGAGATTATTCAGCTTGAACAAAGAACTTGGGATTCCTCCTATTAAGTTGTTGAAACTTAAATCCCTACAAAGGTAAATTTAAGAAAGTATATTAAATAGATAAAATAAAACAAAGTTTGGTTAATAATTGACATTTTGAGGGTTAAATGTGCATTAGGACTTACAGTGTTTGTAAACTTTGATATTCTCCAATATAAGATGGAATACTGCCAGATATCAGTGTGTTCCTTAGAACTCTACAGGAAAAAAGATGTATTAGGGATCAGCTTAAGTCAGCTAATCATGTGGATAAGGAATGGAGGATTTTCATACAATGAGGTTAAGTTCTTCAAACCCTTAATGAAATCAAGGGATGAGCTCACTTCGTATATATCGCTTATATGCCTAAAAGATTGCTCATTGACATCAAAGAAACTAGTCACAGAGAGAGAAACAGAGAGATCAAAAAGGAAAATTTTGAAATGATTGAGGAAAACTGACAGAGTCTGCAGTGAGGCCAAGCTAGAAAGACTGGATGGTATTGGGCCTTTGAAGGAGTTCCCTTCAAGTCTCCTACAAAAACATTTGAGAGACTCATCACTGAACAATATCTCTACTAGCTAGCCATATTTGTCTTGAGAATATGGCTCAACTCTGGAGAGAATAGAAAGAAATTTTGCCATATCATCTGCAAAAAGTGCCTTAAAAGTTAAAATCAATTATTTTTCATGTAGCTTACAGAGACCAAAGCTTCGTCCAGTTCCCTATGAAGTTTGGTATTTTTCCTGTGAATTGACAGTCTGATGCCCACCTGAAATTGAAAGAGGCTACTCATACTTGGATAGGAAAAACACAAAATTCATATATAAAAGAGGAATTAAGCTTAAAATCAGAAAGTAACATGACTTTCTTACACGGTTTCCAGGTTATAGAGGTTAGCAAATGTTGATGGAATCTCACCACCTGCTCCACAGCTGTTAATATAACTGTTGAACTCACAAAACAACATATATTTAAATTCTAATCATATATATCTCCTCCTGAAAGTGAAAGTGAAATATATTTTTAAGAGATGTGTGAGAGAGAGAGCGAGACAGAGCTTACATTTCTTGAAGTTTGGCTAAATTTCCAAGCTCAGGCGGAAGAGCTCCAGAGAAGTTATTGGAACCAAGAGCCCTGCACCGAATAAATCAATAAGGTAGGTAGCACAAAAATTCTCAAGATCAATACAAGGTTTCAACCGGAATTGCTGTATTATGACTACTTCTATAATTTAATTATAAAAATTATATTTTTTAAATTCCTTCCAAACTTAACAATGCATATACCTTTTATCTTGCTCATAAAAGCACACAGAGATATAGACATTGCAGGTCATGTTGAGTAAATTATTGAGTTAATGCTGACCAACAAACAGGTTTAACAAATATAAGGTTGTGTTTGGTTGTTTAGTTTTTCTTTTTTTAAATATGAAATCTGGATGGAGTTGAACATTGATAAGTGTTTAATTCATTTTTCTTCATTGATGCTTAATATTAAGGGAAAAGTAGGTTTTGAGTCACTAATATGAAAATATATGCAAAAAAGAACCCCAAATTTTTTAAATCAATATTATCTTCATCTATTTAAAAATAATTTGAAATACATACACTCTTTAATGAGTTATTTAATTATTTTCTAAAATGTCTCTTTTACTTACCATGTCATTAACATCAATCGACAACTAAACTCTTCCACGTAAATATTTCTTTTCCTTTTAGATTTATTATTATTATTATTATTATTATTATTATTTTATTTTAGATTTTTTTTCCCTCCAAAAACAAACACCTTATAGGAACAAATATCACATGCCAAAAATGAAACAATTTGAAGAGTATGGACATTAGAAGTAGTGAAAAAAAGTCTCAAATAAAATAATAATAATAATAATAATAATAATAATAATAATAACAATAATAATAATAATAATAAAATGAAGGAAACATTCACATGAAGGAGTCTAATTCTCAATTGATGTTAATGATATGACAAGTAAAAGAGGTATTTTAGGGAATAATTAGATTACTCATTAAAAAGTGCATGTATTTTAAATTATTTTTAAATATATGAAGATAATACTGATATAAAAAATTTCAAGTTTTTTGTTTCATATATTTTCATATTAGTGAATCAAAACCCACTTTTCCCCTCCTAAATTTGTTTTCACTAATTTTGATTCATTGACTACACTTTTGTGATTTGTGGAGGTGAGAATTCCATTTCAAAAGCTTTTAACTTTTGCAATAATGTTTTCCATATCATGCCCACTTAAGCTAGTGAGGGAAATGGAATGAATATTCAACTTGGATCAAAATTGAGGAAACAATTAAATGAAATGGCTTTGGTGAATACTTTAGCTATTTGATCATGTGATGAAACAAAAAGAGTAAGAAGACCTCTAATAGCAACCTTTTCTTAAACAAAATGGTATCCAACTCAATGTGTTCTGTAAAATAATGGAACACGATATTGAGAACACGATATTGATAGTTAGGTGTAAAGAACTCTTATTGTCACAAAGAAGGTACGAAGGTTGAGTGAGATTGACAATTATACCTTGAAGCAAAAAGGATAACTAAATGAACTTAACAATCGTAGATCCCATAGATCAATAGTTGACTTCAACACTTGACCGAACTATAGTAGGTTGCTTATTTGATGACCAAGAAATATGATTTGCACCCAAAAATATAAAATAACCAGTAGTAATTCTCTTGATATTTGGACAACTAGCCCAATCTACATCACAAAAACTAGATTGTGAATGAGTTTTGAGCAATATATTGTAAGCCATGTGCCAAGTTACCTATTAAGGTAATGTAAAATCCTTCAACTTCATTTAAGTGATGAAAAGTAGGAGATTGGAAATGTTGGCACACTTGTTTGACAACATGATAAGATTTGGCTATGTGAAGGTGAGACATTGAATTGCTCCTACAAGACGTCAATATTAAATTGCATCCATAGTCTTTTCATTTTCAAAAGAGAAGAAAGATTTAGTTGCCATTGTGCAGCCATATAAGAGCACTAGCAAAGTTTAAAAGATCCTTGACATATTTTGTTTGCAATAAAAAAATTCCTCCTAAAAAAAAATAGTTTGTCGAGTTCTTTTAGAATAAACTCTTAGTTCACAAATGAGTTGATTAATAAATACCTCATTGTATTTAGTAAGGATTATATTAGCAACAGATATTTAAAAGAGCAGAATTGTAAGATAACTTTTAAACACTAAGAGAAATGAATCATCCTTACAACAATGAAACAAAACTACAAGAGAAATTGTAATAGTCAATCAAACAAGGCTTATGGAGCTTGTTCAAGCCTAAAAATGATTTTTGTAGAAGACATACATGATCTGGAAGTGATGACTTTCAAAAGCCCGAAGGTTGTTCTATTTAGACTATCTCCCTAAGATGTCCATGTAGAAAGATATTTTTTTACATGAAGTTGATGAAGATTCCAATGAGAAGTCACAACAATATCAATGATTAAAAAGACTGTTGAAGGCTTGAAAACTAGACTAAAGGTTTCATTAAAGTCTTGTATGAGAGTGTTTAAGAAAATAATTGCGCTAAAAGCCTTGCCTATATCAGTCCATCATCCTATCTTCTTTATATGTAGTTAAAAACTAATAATAATAATAACAATATTAACCCATTTTGAATTGATCACATTAGTGTTGATAGGTCATGGAACAAGAACCCATGTGTTTTTTTTATGCAAACCATCAATTTTCTCTTCCATTACGAAGAACAAGGAGGAATTTTAAGAGCTTACTAGGCTCAACACAAAAAGAAAGAAGCGTCATTTGAGACACCATCTTTGGTTTCATGTGAAGCTCTTATCTAGTAATCATTGGGTGAGTATTGATATAAGTGGGAGTTGTTGGAGCTTGAGTAGGAAGGTCTTAGGAAAAGAAAGATGATCAACAATCAATTAATAATCTTTCCATTAGGATTTTGCACATTGAATTGAATAGAAGAATCGGCATATGAGTTGATGGTGGAAGGAGTGGACTCATTACTAGGGAGCTCACTTATGAAAAAGATTGCATCATTCACCATTATATGTAAAGGCTAATCATTTATAATCTCATGATTTTCAATGAGAGTCAAGAAATCTATGGATGAATTATTGACTCCGATGCATTCTCTTTAAGCAAAGGTGAGGCATAAATCAGCTTCCTTAATTGGTTTGATGGCTTTCATAGGCGATTCATTGATTGTCTAGTCATTTAAATTTAGAAACTTAACTATCTCAAGATCTTCCTACAAAGAAGATTATGAAGAATAAGGAAATTTGTTGTCATCAACACAACATGGCCGATTAATAGTTGGGTGAAGACATGTATATTCTTTGTGCTAAGATCTGTATCCAATACAAATACAAGGCAACTAAATATATTTTCTCCATAATTAGGTAAATAAGAATAGTAATCATAGCTAAAAACCCATATTCCATTGTAATTGCATGCCTTTTATACAACTTTTGAAAATGAGTATTTGGGTACAATTTTGAAGATGTTAATTGATTAATAATATGCACAATAGTTAAAAAAGCATTAACCCATAATTTTTGTGGAAGATTAGCATGAAGTCAAATTGTGAGTACCATTTCCACCATAGCTCTATGTTTAAGTTTAACAACTCCATTTTGTTCTAGATTTCCTAAGACAGAAATTTAATGAACGTTTTCCACAATTACTTAAATGATCATTGAAGCCTTTACGCTAAAATTCACACCCACCAACACTTTGAAAATTTTAAATATGCCTATTAAACTAATTTTCCACCATCTTTTGAAATTCAAGAAAGCATTCATAAATTTCTAACTTCCTTTTCAATGGAAAAACCAAGTATGATGAGAGTAATTATCAATAAATACTTCATTGTACTTTTATTTTTATGTAGAAGCAACTAGAGCAGGCCCCATAAATCAAAATGAATTTTGTCCAAAAGAAAAGTTGAAAGTTGAAATTTTATTAGATAGTGTAAAGTGAAGCCTACAACTTTTTCCCATTTGACAACTAGCACAAACAAAAGGGTTATTAATCCAACTAGAAACATCAATAACTATCTTTTCTTTCTAGAACTTTAAAAGCATTGAGCCACGATGACCCAAGCTTAGATGTCATGTTTTATAATAGGCTTAATTTCTTCAGTCTATGCTTACAAATGCCTTCTTATAGTCTTCATTTAAAGCATATAGTTATCCTTGTTTATGCTTGTCATCAAAAAAATTTTATTGGGATCCTTTATCACAAAACCATTAGATGAGAACTCAAAAGTGCAAGAATAATCATTTGTTAATTGTCCAACTCACAACAAATTCTTTTTTCTATGCCTGGTATCCAAATAGATATAACCAATATGAGAAATACTAAGCTAGTTGTCATTACCAACGTAAATACCATCTCATTCCTTATAAGGCTGGAATTGCAAATTTTACCTGGATTGTTAGTTAAATGTGCAATTAACCCAAATCTGCATAGAACTTTGAGTTTGATTCTTCCTTCAAACTAAGATTGCCAAGTGCTAGTGAGACATCCTTCACTTAATAAGCATAATCAAACTTGTGCCAACATTTTATAACACTGTGATTAGTTTTTCCACAAATTTGACAAATTAGTTTACCATAAATATTTTCAGAGATTTGACCTAACAAATTGTTATATATCCTACTACTTGTTTGTATTTGGATTCTAAGCAGCATTGTTAGCTAGGGGTGTTTGCAAGACTTCGACTCCCTATAGGTGTAAACCCTCTCCCTTGTGAACTAAAATACTCTCCTCCCCTTCCTCTTGTACCTTGATTATTCTGTCTAAGAATGGCTTGATTATGATTCATCTGGCTTTTATTTTTTTTCATTCATTGCTACCTAAAAATTATCATGGTTTTGTAGATCCATTGAGAGTTGTTTGAATGGTACATTAAGGCAGTTTCGTCAACATGGCTATTTGAAAATGACTGTGCTTTAGTTTGAGTTCTCTACAAAAAGCAAACACTGTGTCTAGATCAAATAATGATTTGTTGATGTCTACTAAACTATCCCAATTCTACTTGAATTTTCATTGATATTCTTCCATCGATCGAGATCCTTTACTAAAGATTGCAAGTTGATCTTTTAAATGGAATTCTTGTTCCTTTGTCATGGGCAGTAGTTAGTCTTCTGCCAATTGCCATACTTAGAAGGTGGTATTGGTTCCCAGGAATAGACTCAAGGTTTCTTTGGTCATTGTACCTAGAAGCCATGAGGTGAGTAACCAATCCTTGTTAACCGACTTATGATAGTCCGGGTTTGGTTGAGGCTTTCCACCATCATCATTAATCTCCTTGGATGATTTTCTAGCATAAAAAATATGGTGAAAAATATCAAGATGTTTTAACATTGGCTAAACTTGAGAACGCTAAAGGGTGCATTGAAGGAATACAATGATTTTTTTCGTTCATAGATCGGGTATTGTAGAATCAATATCTATCTATCTATCTATATATATATAATAGAAGATATATTACACAAATTTAGGAGGCTCATAAGGAATTTTATTTCCATTTCCACTTATTTTAATCGCCTAATTTTGCTTCATCGACTATATTCCAATAATTTGTAGAGTTTAAGATCCATTTCAAGAGCTTTAACTCCTACAATATTATTGTCCTTATCACTAAGAACACTCTATTGACTAACATCCAAAGAGATTTACTAAAGCAAATATTTTTCCACAACTTGACATCACCAATCTAGGAAGAATGCCACTATCATTTCGTAGATCCTAGCTAGTATGCTTTCCAGCCTAATGATCTCTATAGTGTTCTTACTAAAACCATGAAAAGAATAGAACACTTTTAGAAAGCACCTAAGTTATTCGCATTGTTGAAAAGAGTTTCCATAATAAATCTAAAGCAAAGGGACGATGAAGGAAAATAGGATTGCAAATTTCTCATTCCTCAAGCACATGATACAATAATCTAAGAATCACTAGTATTTTAGGTGATATCCGGATTTCCAAAATAAGTATGGCTTGAGATATATAGAAGAATCAACTCTCAGAAAGGGCTTAAAGTAAAGAATTGGGGAGAATGAACCATAGAGATCCAAATCCAAATACCTTTCATATAAACTCGTGAGTAGAGGAGAGAGAACTTTCAAAGCATATTTTAATTAATACCTCATAGCGAATACTCATGGAAATTGGAAACTGGTTCAAAGTCTTTTGTAAATAAAGGGTTCAAACTTACACCAAAAAATTTTGAGGCCATCTAGTTTTACCTTGTGAAGTCCTTTTTGAGAATCCCTCACTCTTTCTTGATGGTAGTAATGTCAAAATTGCCTTTGCTAATGCCTAGGTGGATGAGATAAAGAGCCTCCCAATCATCCTTCCTTGCTACTTTCTTTAAATTAAACCATCCTCATCATCTTATGACTTCTTTTAGTCTTTCTCTAAAAACTCTTATGATTTTTTGAACCAATTAAGCAAGGGCTTTTTCCATGTGCTATTGAGGAACTTGAAATTCAATGAACCCCATTAATATCTTCTTTAATTAGCATAAAGCTTATATAATCTCCATAAAATGCTTTCTTACCTCTTCACTACCATTGCATTCACTACAATTAACAACTACTTCATTAATTAGTTTGAAACTTCATTGTCTTGACCATTTTTCCTTATTTGTCATACCAAGGACTTCTCTTAGAGGGTATAGTACTTCATTCATAGACAAGCAAGTTTCTAGACCATGACAAAAAAACCTAAAGACTAAGAATGAGAAATATGCATGAGATCTATCCAAATAGATTAGTTACAACTTACAACTTGACCTCGCAAGTTTTAATGGTTCTTCAATAACCAAAAAATAAGGTTTACCTTCCAAAAATATTTTGGTTCTCTTCCCTACTTTCCAAGTCCTACTTCCACTGTCAGAAAAACATGGTACAATGCACATCCAATACTTGAATAATTTAATTTTCATTTTGTGTTGATCCAGACTTAACTAATGACCAATGATTTCTCCATGTAATTAGCTGCCTCTGCTGTTTGATTATCATAGTGGTAATACTCTTTCAAAAAAGTATTGCAAGTTTTGTTTTGTTTTCCCACAATATTTGATAGATAGTTACAAAAGAAAAATATAAAGTTCTCAAAACTTACAGGATTTTTAGCTCTTTAAGCTTTCCAAGATCCTTTGGAATTGTCCCAGAGAATGCATTGTGGGCAATTGAACTGGTCAAGATGAAAACAACATAAGGCATCCACAGATCCAAAAAACAATGTTAAACAGAACTGTAATTTTAAATTAATTGGCCATTCTTTATTGCTCATCAAACAAGCACAATACTGAGAAAAATACATTAGCACTTACTATTACATGTCAAGTAGGGATACAGATGCGTATTAGAACTATGTCCATAACATGTATAGATCGATGCCTCACCATGATTAAAATATACATGACAAAGAAAGAGATATAAAGCAGGAGGATCTTTATATTTCGACTGGGAAACTAATAAAATTGCATCAGTACTTTCACTGAGAGGGGTAGCCAATAGGAGAAATAAGAAAGGAATTTCCAATGTCTTTTTTTTCTTTTCATGGGCTACAAGATAATTACGAATATTTACTCTTGCATGGCAAACAGTTCTATTGTTACAGATTAAGGATCTTTATTGGTTTGATTATTTGGTCATGGAAACCTTCACCTGGGTATTATATAAGCTCACATGATCTGTCCAAAAGTTGGTTTTCCCCTAAATTATGGATCATTTATAAATGTAGAAAATTGAACCACTCTCTCTATTCCTCAACTCTCTAAAACTTCTCTCAATTTTTCATTAGTTTGTGCTATTATTTTTTATTTCTAATGCAATTGATCATGACAGAGTAGTTAATTTGA
Source organism: Vitis vinifera (assembly GCF_030704535.1). Lineage (NCBI taxonomy): Eukaryota > Viridiplantae > Streptophyta > Magnoliopsida > Vitales > Vitaceae > Vitis > Vitis vinifera. The sequence goes on from NC_081814.1 coordinate 18,493,203, forward strand.
AAATTTTCTTCACATGAATGTGTGCAATGCTTTACCTTAAAGTAACTATCGGCTATCAATACTTGCAGCATAGCAAGGAAGATTTTGACTGGCTATGAGGAAGACAGTAAAGATTTATAAAAATATGGTTATCATGTGTTTCTTTGGAAGTAAGTAGTAAACAACTTTTATTGCTTCGAATTTATTTCAAGGAAAATTACAACTCCCCCTCATGAGGTTTGTCCTAGTACATGAATTTATCTTCCCAAAATTAATCATCCCCTTCTCCAAGATTCTGACCATATAATATGACCTTTTCTTTTCATCCAACTAACTTTAATTAACTTATATGTGCTACAAAAGCTTAGAAGATATGAGGAAGTGTAGGTGAAGAAAACAGTAAAAATGGTGTCTAACAAAATCGAATAATACATATTTCAAAACATTCATATTAAGGAAGAACTAAGAAGGAAAAGATGACATTGGAAGAGATCATCTTCATCACACCACCCACAAAACGATCATCTTTCAAGGTGTTATGCCGTAGATGACCTCTTTTACAACCATAAACACTGATATTTTATTATGACAATTTTAGTGCTAAATTATTAAAACAAAATATCTGTTTGTAGCTGCCATTGGAGACTTGTTAAATCTGTTTAATAGACTCAAACATGATCAAAATAATTCGTATTTGATTAATGAAGTATACTAACAATTTCATTATTAGGGTAAATCAACCCACATCTTTTTTCTCCCAAGTCCTAACTGAAAAATAACCTAAAGAGTTGACCTGATTTTGGAATTTAGAGGGTCAGGTTTCCTTATTTCTTAATAGGTACTCTATTAAAGAATATGAAAAAAAAAAGTTTCTAAAAGAATGAAAAATCAAGTAAGAACTTACAAAAACTGCAATTTAGATAAATTTCCAATAAATGGAGGCAAGTGACCCGTGAAGGAATTTCGATCAAGTAATCTGAGAAAAGGAAAAAAAAATGTTAAAAACCAACTAATACCAAACCATCCATGCTAATTAAAGAAGTGTCAATTTTTTTAAATTTCCAAATGACCTTTCTCACACACTCAAAAGGGAAATCCATTGAGCTTGAAAACTTTTCACTACTTCATCTTAAAAGCCATAAATTAATGAGCAACAAAAATTGAGAAAAATATTATTACAAATAGGTGAGGTAAGTCAAAGCTGCGAGCTCTTTAGGAATTCTTCCCCTTTTGTTCAAAGCGTATATTTTCCTGAAAAGACAAAAACATATTCAAATAAAGAGGAATAGTTAGAATGCAATTTATATTTGGAAGACTTTCAAACTAACGGTGTGCTAATAATTTAAGGGTTTAAGTTGCATAGAGTTGTAATTATCCTAGTGTAACAACTCATTCCCTTCCATCTAGGTATTATCCACTTTAGGTGCAATATGTCAATACAACTTTAAAATACATCTACATAATTAAAAAAAGTCTACCACATGTACAGTGTATGAACTTCTTCCCCTAGTCGATGTCAGATATCACATTAACTCCTACCCATGTAGAAAAAATTCTCATTGTGTTTTATAGGATTATGAGGCCACTTAGATAAATAAACACCCCTTATGGGGCCAAACAGATAGAATCCCACATCAAGGTAGATGATTCGCTTTAATATCATTTGTAATTACTTACTCTCTCTTATGTAAATATTGTTTACATGATTACAAGATATCTACTACATGTAGTTCGATGAACTTCTTCCCTTGACTAGTGTGGAATATCACACCTAACTTGCTAGATTAACCATAATTATGAATAAACTCAATTTAATAATGAAAGTACCTTTTTAGATTCTTTTAAATTGATTAGTTTCAAGTTATGTGCTAGCTAAATATTTCTTTCATGATCCTTTTCAAGGAAAATAGATATAAACTAAAAGAAAATCAACTAAGAGGCTAGACAGTAATATTACTCAAGCTTTAGAAAAATCATTTGGGTATGCTATGGTTTCAGAAGTGTTATGAGTTAAAAAATTAATATTTATGTGTGTCAATGTATTAATTTAGGTTGTCAAGTTTACTCGTGTGTCGACCTATTAATTTAGGTTGACAAATTTACTCCAAAAACCAATGGTTCAAAACTACATCAGTTCTAAGATCTTTACATGTCATGTTCAAGTTGAAGACTATACAAGTTTAGGTAATTATATTTCAAATTTGAATTTAAGAAAAAATAATAGTGTGCTAAAATGCACATTTTAGTCATAATCGAGCATGAAAGACAAGCAATGGACACTTGAAAGCAACCAGAAGCTATATATAGAAAAATTGCACGTGAAGTGAGGAAAACTTGGTCAGACGCTCAAGCCCCACATAATATTTTTGTTTGGAATTTTTTAAAAGAATTGCTAGAAATTTTATACTTTTGTAAGAAGGACTTTTTTAGTTTGACATGACTAAAAATTTAAGATTTTTCTACAAAAAGAAATTGAAAAACATATTATACAACACCCTTATAAAATTCTTAGAGGCATCATTATATTGACCTGGTTTCTAAATTGTCAATCAAGAATTACCAAAGGAAATGTTGAAAATATTTTCAAAGAGAAAGGGCTAAAGTTGAGGATTTGATCCATTAAACCTAAATACAATTTTGAAGTGATCAATTAAGGAGCACAAGAGTGTATTACATCACAAACATGAAGAAAGATAGGTTTTAGACGATATAAGTCTCATAAGATAGGTAACATCCAGACCAAGTAAATTATTTAATTAATTTTCTTTCATATTTAAGGGATTATGGTTGTAATTAATAGACTTGTTTTTAGCTTAGTAGAAGTCCAAAATAGTTCTATAGGTGATTTTCTACGTATATTTTGTGACAAGTGTGTGGTTGATGATTATTGGTTCACTACTACAAAAATTGAAATTAATGACGCTTTATTTTATGACGCTTTCTAAAAGCGTCATTATTGAGGTTATACAATGACGCTTATAAGAAGTGTCATAGTTGTATTATTTATCTTGATACTTATTATAAGTGTCATTATTTGATGTCATCTTTTTCCTTATAATTGTGTATATAATGACGCTTATAAGAAGCATCATAGTTTTATTATTTACCTTGATACTTATTATAAGCATCATTATTTGATGGGTATGTAATGACGCTCCTGATAAGTGTCATAGTTGTATTGACTTTTAAAATTTTTGTTTTTAAGTTAACTTATACAAATTTTGATATTAGAATTTTATTCTATAAATTAATTATGGTAAATTGACATTAATATTAATGACATAAAGTTGCTACATTAAGGTTTTTTAAAAAAAATTGGATATAAATAAAATAAAATCCTAATAAATTATTTTTTTATTATTTGATATTAATTTTTTAAAATATCAATATTCAAATTAAACCAACATCAACCTAAAATATCAAATAATTAAACAATATAAATTCATTATGAGTTCAATATATAAAAATTATTATTGGAAGATGAAATAAAGAATACTATTTTTAATTTATTGAAAAAGGACATGCATGGTATTTTAAAATTTGTTATAAAGTCTCCATTGAAAACCCTAACTTTTGGAAGACAAGAAAGAAGGGAGAGAGCCACCGTTTTTAGTGAGAAAGAAGAGAAGAGAGAAAAACGCAAGTTTTTCTCATCATGCTCAGATTTCATCAAAGGTCCGATCCTACTTCGTCCGTGGTCCGATTGAGTTGAAATTTGGAGGAGAGTTTCGTGACTCATTTATCTTTAATCTGAACGGTGAAGATCGTATTTGGAGTTTCGGAAAGTCATTAGAAAGAAAGAGGAGAAGAGAGAAAAACGCAGGTTTTTCTCATCATGCCCAGATTTCATCAAATGTCCGATCCCACTTTGTCCGTGGTCCGATTGAGCTGAAATTTGGAGGAGAGTTTCATGACTCATTTATCTTCAATCTGAACGGTGAAGATCGGATTTGGAGTTTCGGAAAGTCATTAGAAAGAAAGAGGAGAAGAGAGAAAAACGCAGGTTTTTCTCATCATGCCCAGATTTCATCAAATGTCCGATCCCGCTTCGTCCGTGGTCCGATCGAGTTGAAATTTGAAGGAAAGGTTCATGGCTCATGTATCTTCAATATTAACGGTGGAGATCGGATTTGGAGTTTCGGACAGTCATTAGAGAGAAAGAGGAGAAGAGAGAAAAACAGCGGTTTTTTACATCATGCCCAGATTTCATCAAAGGTCCGATGCCTCTTTGTTCATGGTCTGATTGAGCTGAAATTTGGAGGAGAGGTTCATAAGTCATTAATCTTAAATTTGAACGGTGAAGATCGGATTTAGAGTTTTGGAAAGTCATCTTTCAGCCAAAAACATAACCTTTATTTTGGATGGCTAAAAGTGTCATTGTTGCCTAAGACATACAATGACAGAGGCGAAGAGGACGCTTTAGAGAAGCGTCATCTGTTACCTTTCTTGACGCTTAAAAAACGTCATTGTTTCCCATTTTTCTTGTAGTGGCTTATTTGATTTATCATTGAATACCTATAAGGCTATCTCAATAATCAATTGATGTTTCTTTAGAACATTTTTTCTGTTGGTTGAATTTTAATATCATAATATTACCTGAACAAGAGTTTAGATATTACCTCAAGGATCTATAATTTTCATGATGATTTATAGTGGCCTTAAATTTTGATCTTACTTGATCTCTAAAATTTCTACCCTAAGGTTTTTTAATTTTCATTAATAATTTGCAACATTTTTCAAGGTTTAGGTGCACTAAGAAATTTAGTTTCCCTCAACCACTTAATAAGAACAAACTAGATCTTGAAGAATTTTTGGCAACATGAAATATATAAAAACACATAAACAAGGCTAGGGTTTGGAGAACTACGAGAGAAGACTTTGGAAAGAGATAAAAATAATAACAATAAATAAATAAATTCTAAAATTTCTTTCTCACTTCTCTTATATAAACAATCTAGAGAGTTGCCCCAACCCACAACTTTATGGATCTTTCCTAATCCAACTAATATTCTATTTATTTTAAAATAAGATACATATTTTTCTAATGCAATATGAACTCATAATTAGACTAACTTGAAACCTTTGTTTAAATATTTGATTTGTTCTCTGAGAACAATTTGTAAAAGTCTCCAATTCAAATTTTCAGATAGATACTTAACTTTATGCAAAAAATCAACAATTTATTTAATCAATCCATAGATAAATTTCAACAAGATCTCTCATGTCTAATCCATACCAACACCTTTCGTAACCTTTACCAGCATATTTGAGGAAAAAAAATGCTCCAAAAAAATGCCATATATGAATATAAAATTAATGGAACTAAGAGGAAATCCACCTCTACTAGTGTGGGACAAAATTCACTAAGTGTACTACATAAAATCCACACCTTAAATTTGCCTAAGGTGAATTTTGCTAGAGAAGGGGATGGATTTGGCTGCTTCTTTTCATTTCATCCCCTTTTGATTACAATTGTGATCCCATGTGTTCTTGAGTGTCCTCAATAATCCTCTATGCATCTTCTATGCATAAACATCATTTCAAAACCTCTGTATAAGTTGTGCACTAAACCATATGAAGACAACTAAAGATCTAATCGTCCTCTTATGTTTTGGTTTTCTATTGAATATCAACATTCTAACCAAACTTAATGGTCTTGTTGGTACTAATCATAAACTACAAACATATTCTATTAAAATGTTGTGGTCACATTCCAACACATAATGAAATATAATGCTAAGAACCCACTTGTTAGATAAGTAGAAGCATACCCCTTCATGATAATAATCAATGTAAGGGAGTTTAGAATTATCTTCTTTATTAACTTATTACCCATTCATTCTTAAATCCATGTCTCAACCATGTATTGTCACTAACATAGAACTCAAAATCTTTTTTTAGAAACTATGTATCCTTTATATGTATAATAGAAAAAAAAAATCATAATCCATTTTCCCTAGATGACACTACTAAACTCAAATTTCTATGATCATACATCACAAACCAAAAGCATACTTCTTGCATGGACTCGTTATATGAATCTAAGAAAATAAGGCTAATCTTACATTAGGAAAACACCTAAGAGATGGGATGAATTGGGTTTTAAAAAAATCTTTTTAAACACAACAAATTCAAGCAAAAGAAGTAAAAATATAAAGAGATAGAGTTAGAGAAAGCAAACACAAATTTTATAGTGGTTCGACACCCCTTGCCTACGTCTACTCTCCTCAAACTCCTAACCGAGTGAGAGTTTCACTATCCTTGAAGCTTCAACCAAGCTTCTAACATCTTTACACTTGGATTTCAGCTCCAATGAGCTCTTACACAATCCTTTAAGTATTAACCAACTTGAAACTCTCTTTTCATACAATCTCATTTAAAAATAATGATGGAAACTCTCAACCTAGCTCAATAGAGGCTCAAATACAACATAAATGCTAGGACGAATGACAACGGTGCACTAAAGAGTATGCAAGTGAGGATTTAATGCACCAAGGAGAGAATGAGAGTTTTTAAGAGAAGAACAAGTAGTTAAACAATTGAACGCAAGTGTTCTCGTACTCATAAATGAAGTGGAGCTCTCAATTTATAGGTTTCTAGCCTCAAGAGCCAAAACTACCAAAAAGTAACCTTGATCGGTCGCGTTGTAGGTCGATCAATTGACTATTCGTTGGGCAATAAATGCATGGCAAGTGACTGTTGGGCCTCGACCAATCCTTGACCGAACCTCGATCGGGAAGACCTACCCATCGATTGGGAATGAATAGCTACTAGAAGAAATAAAAGATTTTTTGCATCCCTCGATCGGTTCTCGATCAAGAAGGCATAACCAATCCATTGGTACCCTAACCGATTGAGTCGATTGACTAGTCCCTTGATCAGTTCACCTACTTTGGCCCGAAAACCTGTCTTTTTCTATTCCTCACTACAAGAAAAAAGGTCATTGTTGACATATATTATCTTGACTTAAGGTGATATGTGTCAATGTTGCTATTTTAATGAACAACTATGACATATACAACTTGTTTAAACCAATAATGACATATATAAAATTTGTTGAATTCTTTCATGACTTATATAATAGAATCTTGACAGATAATTTATAAGTCAATGTATTCAAGGTACTTAAATAAAAGCAATAATGATAATAATTTGTTTGATATGTGTATATCTAATTTACTTACTAAGTATTATAAATTGAAGTGACAACAATCAATTTTGATTAAGGAAGTTAATATTTAATAAATTTTTTTAGTAATGTTAATATCAATTTTCATTATGAGTTTAATATATAAAAATTATTATTGGAAGATGAAATAAAGAATACTATTTTTAATTTATTGAAAAAGGACATGCGTGGTATTTTGGAATTTGTTATAAAGTCCTATAAAAAGAGAAAGGAAGGGACGGAAAGACATATTTCATACTTCAACAAGCCTTTACCATTTTCTTTACTGAAAACCCTAAATTTTCACTCTCCATTGAAAACCCTAACTTTTGAAAGACAAGAAAGAAGGGAGAAAGAAGGGAGAGAGCCACCGTTCTTAGAGAGAAAGAAGAGAAGAGAAAAATGCAGGTTTTTTTTCATCTTGCCCAGATTTCATCAAAGGTCTGATCCCACTTCGTCCGTGGTCCGATCAAGCTAAAATTTGGAGGAAAGTTTCATGACTCATTCATCTTCAATCTGAACGGTGAGGATCGGATTTGGAGTTTTGGAAAGTCATTAGGAAGAAAGAGGAGAAGAGAGAAAAACGCAGGTTTTTCTCATCATACCTAGATTTCATCAAATGTCCAATCCCGCTTCGTCCGTGGTCGGATCGAGTTTAAATTTGGAGGAGGGGTTCGTGGCTCATGTATCTTCAATATGAACAGTGGAGATTGGATTTGGAGTTTCGGACAGTTATTAGAGAGAAAGAGGAGAAGAGAGAAAAACACAGGTTTTTTACATCATGCCCAAATTTCATCAAAGGTACGATGCCACTTTGTCCATGGTCTGATCGAGCTGAAATTTGGAGGAGAGGTTCACAACTCATTAATCTTCAATTTGAACGATGAAGATCGGATTTAGAGTTTTGGAAAGTCATCTTTCGGCCAAAAATAGAACCTTTGTTTTGGTGGGCTTTTCTCTCCGAACTGTTTTGATCATTAGCTTTGATCGAGGTCAATTCGTGGTCCGATTGAGTTGCAATTTTAGGAGCACGTTTAGGACGCATTAATCTTCATTCTAATAGTGGAGATTGGATTTGGAGTTTGGAAAAATGGTATTTCAGTCCGAGAACCTTGACAAAAGTGAAAGAAACATTGACATATGTCATAGTAACAAAGATTTGATCATTGGTAGAAATAGAAACAACCTTGACATATGTAAATGTCAAGGTAGATTTAAACTTTTCTTGACACTGGCATAGATGACATATATAAATAGTAACATACCTTAACAGATATACCCTACCTTGATGGTGAAAAACTGTCAACGAAAGGCTTTTTTCTTGTAGTGCCTTTCACTTCTAACACTTAGGCAAGGTCTTTAGGAGTATTAATAAGACAAATTTGAAACAATTTGCCTAAAGTTTTGTATAAGAAAACTTGAGTTTTAATGGAAATTTGACTTTAATGCATAAACTGAGTTTTTAAAGATGTATGAAAAGATATGAAAATCCTAAGTGCACCCATGCATTCATCTTACATATGTTCCCTAAGATTAAAGGTCTTCTATATGTCTCGATCTTGCATCCATTAGGTCATTTGATGAATTTCTTGTATATCCTTTTGAATTTCCAAACTAAAACTTTAAATTCTTTAAATTCAAAATAATTAGCAACTTAACTATGGTTTGTTATTATCAAAACACAATTAGGAGAACCCTTGGGTTAACAATTTTTTTTTTTTATGATGACAAACCTTGGTTATCTAGGATGAAAAGAATCTCCTTCTCAAACCCAATGTTTTCAAAAACAGATCAGACATTGAATCGAAAAAGTTACTGGTTCATAATTCACTATTCGGACCGATGATCGGACCACGGTTGAACCAGTGACATCATAAATATATAAATTTTATTTTATTAAAATTAAAATAATTATAAGAAAGTGAAATATATATATATATGTCAAACTTTATATTACATAACTTAAATATTAAAAAACATACTTATAAGGAGAAACAGGGGAAGTAATATCTTACAATGGATAGGATAGGAAAGCTTATGAAAAAGCTTTGGCTTGGGGATCTTACATCATGAGAGAGGAAGAAGAGAGAAGGAAGAGCTTAATATAGAGAACGTGGGAAAATTAACCGTGCTTACAACTGAGGAACTAGCCTCCTTAAATAGTTGAAAGTAAGAATCTTAAATAGTACAAAGTAGATGATAGGGCCCTGAATACTCTTTGACTTTGGCTATGAATAGTAACCATTTGTGAAGTGAATAGTGAATAGTAAAATTGACTTTTACTGTAGCACTTTTGACTTTTCAGCAAACGAATCTTGCTTTCGATGGAATACTGAGGGCTGTTAGACTACTTTTGAACTATCAAATCACATGTAGGAGACAAACATGCTTTTGGTGTTGAAATGGCTTAAAGCTTGTTGGTGGAGAATCACCTTGTCGATAGAGAGTCACGAGAAATCTTGAATGAAGTGTGCTTAAGGGAGAATATAATCTCTACAATGCTCCTCAAGTAACTTGACGTCTTCAGTAACAGACTCGGTTGGTAAATGATCAATTTTCTTGCTGCAGAAAATCTAATGAAAGAAATCTGAAGCGATGAGATTACCCATATTCTTAAGATACGCCTCAAAGTCTCAACTGATAATCCTAGCCCTCTAGAATTTGATATGGTTAATAAGAGGTTCAGCACAAATATCCAAATGTTCAAGAAGATAGACAATAAGGTTGGCCTTCTATTCTGATAATGGAGAGAGATATTATGTTGCGCTGGTAACAAACAACCATCAGAAACCCATTCAAGAGCTTTGTTAATGATGATGGTATCAACAAATTTTTTGTTCATCTTAAAGCCCTGTAAAAAAACCTAGGTCTAGCTTTCTCCCAAAATTAATAGTATGACTAGGATCAGAACAAACTAGTTGATGAACTAGACCATAGTCCAAGAGTAATTCTGGGGTTAGGATTAAATCTTCACCTCTAAAAGAGAGACTGATTGGCTTATAATACTACAAGTCTAAACAAACTTGACTAATAGTGAAATTCGTGTTGCTTTTGCAGAATAGTTGTTTTGAGCCTTGCTAGTAAAGAAGAGGATCTTCAACAATTCGACAAAACTTAGAATTGTCAAATTCCATATCTTTGACCAATTTTAAACTTAAGACGCGAAGACCAAGGACGACTAAGAGGTAAATATTAAGATCTTGAAGATATGAGGAGATAAAAACTTGTTTTTCTTCTACCATGGCATTGATCTTTTCTTGGATCAAGAAACGGACATCCTATTTAAGATAATACAACATCTCTTTCTTATGAAAATACATCCTTATTTTAAAGTTATTCCACTCATCCTCACTTAATTTTACTTCATCCGCCAGTAGGGTGGATTGCTTATTTCACCATTTTCCAGTGGGGAAAAAAGGGCTTAAATCTTAAGCATATTTTGCTGACCTTGGAGAAAGTCAACTATTTCTAGTTTCCTTTCCAAAGTTTTACATCTTTCCTGCAAATCACAAAGACTTTTGAGATAAAAAAATAAAGGGTTAGTATTATTAGATAATCGATTTGTAAGGAAAGAATCCTCCACAGAAGGCAGAGAACTCGAACTTGCTCCTTTATCCCTATTAAGAGATAAGGAAATCTTAAGAGTTTCTGAAGGAAGAGAATCTTTGGAGAAACTGCAGAATACTACAACATCAAAATATTCATAGTATAATGGCATGAATTTTTCAGAAAGAGCTAAATAGGACTTTTTAGAGTCTGAGGATTTCTTAATAGGCTTAAGAGGTTGTTTTTCTTTTTTGGGGGCTATGGTCTTATGAATCCTACAAAAATTCATGAGTAAAGAAATCAGGGATTGAGTTATTTTCTTCTTTAATATACTCAATTTGAAAATCAAAATTACTTAAAATAGTTTGTCATCTAGCAAATATATGCTTAGAAGCTACATTCTTAACATCCTTTTGTAAAACTGATTTTACAGATTTGTAATCAACTCTTAACAAAAATTCTTGGTTTAAAAGATCATCTTGAAATTTTGAAATGCATAAAACAATGCTTAAAATCTCTTTCTTAATGGTGTTGTAATTGAATTGGGCTTTATTCCAGGTTCCTGAAGTATACCTAACCAATCTCTTAAGATTACCATCTTTTTTCTTAAGGATTCCATCATAACCTATATCTGAAGCATCAGTTTCAACAATCTTAAAGGTTTTAGGATCAGCTAAGGCAAGACATGGTAGTGTCTTAACTCTAGACTTAATGGTCTTGACAATCTTAGTGTGTTCCTCGTTCCAAGGAACTGGATTCTTCTTAAGTCTTTGTCTTAAAGGGACACATAACTGGATTATATCCTTAAGAAAATTTGATACATAATTAAGGTTTCCTAAGAAACATTGCAATTTTTTTTTTATCCTTAATTTCATCAGGAAACTTATAAAAAAAACTCAATTGACCTTTGAATTGGGGTAATGGTTACTTGGTAAATATGATGACCTAGGAATCTAATCTTAGTCTGAAACAGGTTAATCTTAGTGGTTGACAAGCTTAAACCATTACTCTTAACAATCTAAACGAACTTATTGAGATGTTTCCAATGTTCCTCTACAGAAATAGAGTAAACCAAAACATCATCAATATAGACAATGATGAAATCAGAAAGCTGGTTAAAGATTTCATTCATTATGTTCTAGAATTCTGAAGGGGCATTCTTAAGACCGAATGGCATTACGTTCCATTCATAATGTCCAAAGGGTACTATAAAAGCAATCTTATATCTATCTTTTTATGCAATCTGGATCTGCCAAAATCTTGATTTCATATCAAACTTAGAAAAAACTTTATACTTAACTAACCTTTGAAGTAGGTCTTTCTTATTTGGAATAGGATACCTAATCCATCTTAATGCATCATTAAAAGGCTTGTAGTTGATAACTAGTCTAGGTGTTCCTCTTTCTAATTTAGTTTGTTTCTGAACATAAAATGTTAAACAACTCCAAGAGGACTTAGACTTCCTTATCAACTTTTTATCAAGAAGATCCTGGATCTCCTTTTCACAGTAACTTAATAATTCCTTATTCATTTGGATAGGTCTGGCTTTAGTGGGAATATTCTTCTCACTAAAGTCTGGCTCATAAGGTAACTCTACCTCATGTTACTTCTTATGCCAAAACGCATTAGGAATGTTAGAGCATATTTCTCCAACAATCTTAATGATTACTACTCAAAAAGTGCTATTTCATAGCTTGTAATTAACTCTTTTAAACACTTTTGAGTAGTAGTTATCACCTTTTAACCCAATTAACATATTAAGGACCCTTGCAATCAATTCTAATCAAATTGTGTTAAGTTTTGGTGTTTTGATAGCTTTTTTATCACCAAAGCAATCAGAGATTGAGGAGAGTTCTTTGGAATCCATGGCAAAGCAATGGAAAGCTCAGAAACATGAAGAACCGAAGCTTTGAAGTCCTTTTCCATAAGCAAATCCGGAATGCAAAGAGTATAGGATTCTTTTTATCGGAATGACGTAGCAAGGCTTGTGCACTTTAGTCAATGTTTCATATCCGGACAACATATCCGGATAGGATATGCTATCGTCCGGGGTATGATGATCGCGAGTGCCGTGTGCTTCTCCCTAAGGGAGTCCGGATAGGGGAGCGCACCACATATCCTCTTAGAGAATCCGGATGGAGTTGCTCCGCCGACATTCCACCCGGATGTATCACATCCAGAATTTTGCTCCGCCGACATTCCACCCAGATGTCTCACATCCGGAATTCTTCTCCGCCGACATTCTATCTGGATATTTCGCATCCGGCGCTTGACTCCGAATGGGAGAGGAGGGCGTTTCAACTTCCCCGGTCAGACGTATCCGGATCCTCTGATAGCGCTTATCCGGAGAGTTTCGCAGCCATTTTGCACAGTGCCGCGGTGTTCTCCTGAAGCTTCCCGATATGTCCGACCGACATTTTGAGATATTTTGCTTTAGATATTTGATGTCTAAATCCCCAAACTTTCCTTGTAACCCGCAATTATAGGATTCCTTAGTTATTAAGTTTGGAAAAAGGGTGAATAACCTCTTATATATAGTTTGTAATTTCCTTTACAAAAGATATCGAATATATATCGGTCATAATATCGATCATAAGATGTAGAATCTCTCGGGAGCTTGTTCTCAGAGAGATGACGCATCTTTTGTACAGTTTTGCAAGGAAGTAAAATACAGAGCCTTTGCTCTGCATTACCTTCTCGTTTTGATTGTATTGTATATTATTTACTTTTTCTTTCTAGCCAACCAAATTCTAAGGATTTTTTCTCAGAGGATGAGGGGCTAGGCGCTTTGTCTCTTGGAGTGAAGAAAGCCGGGTAAGTTTCCAAATGCATAAATTGGAAGTTTTGTTGTTTTAGTTTTTAATGAAGAGAAAGTGTGACCCGTTAATGGTTTTTATCTTTTAGTTAACTTAAAACGCCATTAAATCACCTGGGCCAACACTTGGTAAGGCAAGTGATCTCCATCCATTGAGATGCACTAGTTTACCTCTTGCGAGCCTTTAGGAGGTGGTTTGAAGGTAGGATTTTCTAGAATAGCCAACACTTGGTAAGCTTTTGGACTCTAAGGAGACATCCATTAGTTATCTCTTGCGAGCTTTTGACGGGTAATCCAAGGTTAAAGATCACCTTGAATGGTAAATGCTAGGTGAGAGGTATGAGTCATTGCAAGATGCATCAATGAGAGGGATTTAGTGTTTGAACCCATTAATGGGAAGCATATGTACCACACCGGTTAGAGAATTAACTATATGTTAATTCTCTAATGCGGGGAAAAGAAACAAGTGACCGGAACTCCCTTTTTGTATAAGGAACCTGAGCCTAGTGATCTAAACTCCAAGAAACACTTTTCTTTGTAAGTAAAATCAGTTACTATTTTTGGTTAGTTTAAAACCAAACTTTTTTCATTCAAACATCTTTATGTTTTCTTTTAAAGCTAACCTTGAAATGAAAAAGCACCAATTCATCTTTGAAGTAATATCAATTGTGGAGTGAAAACTCATCCCAGTGAACGATCCTAGAGCCACTATGCTATAGTAGCTTTGTCTTTGCTACCCTAGTTCATGGTGTAATAGGTTATAAATTTTGTTGATTACTCCCTCAATCAAGGAGCACCAGCTGGACATGAATCAGCTGATACACCAAGTGGGCACGAATCACTTACTCTTAAATTTTTCTATCGCATCTTGAGTTTTCTTAACTTTTAATTGCTCTTCAACTCTTACAAGATTAATTTCTTGTTTTAAAAGATTAACTTGGTTTTCCTTAGCTTCAATCACTTGATCTCTTAAAGTATTTATATTTCTTTCATCAGGTGGATTAGTGAATTCAAATAAAACTTCTTTATCTAAGAGCATTGTTCTTAGACCTTGCTCGTCTACCTTAATAGGATAGATAGAGTTCGAAAATGGGACTCCAAGAAGAGCTTTTTCCTTTAAGTCTCTAACTAGGATGAAGGTTTACTTAATGCAAATGCCCTAGTTACAAATGTGAGTGTTTGACCACTTGTACTTAAATTGTAAGTCTTTTACTATTGGCTCCTGAAAGAGTTTGCCTAGTTTTCTCAAAAAACCGGGTTGGTATAAGACCTTCTTGTAGGCAATTCAAAGTTGTTCCTAAATCAATCAAAGTAACAATATCAAGGATAAATTTATCCTTGATTACTATAGTTAGGAAGACTTCCCACCTTTGGAAAATAACGCTACTAACATAATTAAAGAATGCTTCTACCACTTCATCATTAGCTTGTGAAGATTCTGGAACTACTTCAAGGTTTTCCTAGTTATCAACAAGGTTTCCTTGATTAATAACAATCCTATTAATTTGTTCTTGGAGGTTTGTAAAACCTAAGCTTGTGAATTGTCTTAAATCTTTAATTTTCTTCTTATACTGTCTTACCTCTTCTTGAAGATCCTTAATGGTTAAGTCTTTAGGAGACTTTTGATTAAATCTTGTCAAGATTTCATTTAGATTATAAGGGCTTACTGTCTTCTTAACCTCTGGCTTACTGACAGATTTCTTAAAGACTTTAAAAAGTTCTTGCTTAACTTTTTCATCTTCTACTTTTCTTAAAACATCTAAAACTAGCTCTTGATCCTGGCTTATGACATTTATAGTCTTAGGTTGGCAATCAGAATTACCCTTAATGCAATCATCTTGATCACTAGAAGTCTGGCTTGAAATCTCATCACCACTATCTAGTTGATTAATATCGTCTTCATTATCTAAATCAGACCTTGATTCAAACTCTGAGGAGTTTAACATTACTTCATAAAACATGTCTTTTAAGTCTTCTGAGATATTCAAGTAATTAATTTTCTTTCTAACCTTACAATCTTTCTTATAGTGGCCTACCTTACCACACTTAAAACAAACTGGCTTAGATTGTGAAGGGGTTTCTAACTTTTTTTAGGCTTCCTTGTTCATTCTTCTTTGAATGTGTGTTGATCTCTTGGTTTTATTCATTTTGTACTTCCCATGAGTACTTCTTTTGTTGTGATAAAACTTTTTCTTACTAGGCTTTCTTCCTATTTGTTTTTTCTTGCATTACTTAGAGGGAAGGTTAGTTTCTTTTTGGCTAAATCCAAATTGGCTACAGAATGAACCAAACTTATTCTTGTAAATCCTTTGTTCATTTTTCATTTGTTTCTTAAGCTTAAATTCATTGCATAGGTTAATTCCTTATGTTGTGACAATGCTTATAATTTCTCCATAAGTTAGCTTATCATAGGGGATTTGACTATTAAACTGGTCCCTTATCTTAATCCTAATCCTTTCAAAGAAAAGTCTAGGTAGTCCTAAGATGAATTTTTCTTTCCAAAAAGACTGATTACACTCTGATCTTAGCATGACTTTGGTTAAGAAAACATCCCCATACCATCTAAAGTCATGATGCTTGGGACACTTAAGGTTGGTTAAGAGATCTGTAGTCTTGTCCTTAATCTTTTTAGGATCTCCAATGAAGTGTTTTGATATTGAAAAGATTAGAGTAGCCACCGCATCCTCTATATCTTGTCCTTCTTCGTCCTTAACCACTTCATTTTTGTCATTAATCCTATAGGCTTTTAGGATACCATTCTTGTCATCAAATGTAAGATAATTATCTCACCATCCTTTTAGCTAACCTATAAACCCAACAACAAGTGTCTAAGCTACAACATGATATGACAGTTTATTGTTTAACTTATAGGTTGTACTAACCATGGTCATTTTTTAAAGCTTAGTGAGTATGTTATACTCGGTCATACCATCTATGTTCCATTCATAGATGGTTCCACTAGTGTAGAAAGCTTGAGTGTATTGATTTCTTTCCTCAAACTGCATATCAAGAAAGGTTGGCCTAGGATAGAAATTCCTAGTCTTAAGGGAATTTGGTTATGGATAATCCTCAAAACTCTTTGATCTGGTGGTCCCTCAAAGTTTTTGATTAGTTCATCAGCCTCTACTTCAGAACTAATTTCTTCTTTAATAACATTGATTCTCCTATGAGATGGCTGACGTGTCTCAAGAACAATTAAGTTATCTTTAACTTTTTGGCTAATCCTTTCTATCAATGCTTGATCAATATGAAGATTTCCCTGGAATTTTTTAGAGAATTCAAACGGCTTATTATCATTCTTAACAAACAATGTCTTAATGTGGTCTTGGGTTTCAATGATCTCCTCAAATCTGTTGAGTTGATCACCTAGAGTCTTAAGTAAAATGTTAGTGTAGGTGTTTTGTTCTATGATTTTTCTAACGTCTATAGCACCATCAGTTCCTTTATTCTCAGGCTTAGTCTTAAAAGGTGAAGCTTTTATTATAGTTCCAATAATATTATTTTCTATCTTAGCTTCTAGAGGGTGAATGGATTTTATGATAGAGTCTTCACTAGTTTTCCATACCTTAATTTTTGTAGATGTGTTATTAACATGCTTACCTAGGTAATCTAGGCATTCCTCATGTTTGAAGAGTTCAAACCAGATCCAATACTTAATATTTTTCTTTTCTTGTCTTAAGTATGTGTAGAATTCTTCTTGGTATACGGTTCTAAAGACCTTAGGGACTCTGTTAAAGAACCAATCTCTTCTTTCCTTGTTAGCTTCAAAGTAGAAGTTTTTTCTTAAGAGATCCTTGTTAATCTCAAATCCCTCATTCTCTAGGCTTACAGTATTAATCATTTGTGAATATGTGGGAGACATATCCGGGGATTCATCCTAATGTGATCCTTAGGTAGACTCCTTTTCCTCCGTGTAAAAGGGTCTAGCAAGGTTGGTGTGACTTCTAACACCTGTTAGCTTAATATTCTTAGGATTTGCTTAAGAGGATCCTTCTTCTATCCTAGTGGTTCTTGCTGGGATAGATGATTTTGTGCCCAGTTGGTGTATGTCCTATTGATTGGTTATCAATCAACTGGTGTACCTTGATTTCGGTCCTCAGACGGGAGTAATCAATAAAATTTATAACCTATTTCACCATGTACTGGGATAGCCTCAGCTAGCATAACATAGTGGCTCTAGGATCGTTCATTGGGATGGGTTTTCAAATTACAACTGATATTAATTCAAAGTTGAATTGATGTTTTTTCATTTCAAGGTTAGCTTTAAATGAAAACATAAAGATGTTTGAAAAGGTTGGTTTTAAAGTGAAACCGATAAAGTAACGGAAATTACTTACAAAGAAAAGTGTTTTTTAGAGTTTTTGGTTCACTGGGCTCAAGTTCCTATTACAAAAATAGAGTTCCGATCACTTGAATCTTTTCCTCGCATTGGGGATTTAACATATAATTATTTCCCGAACCAGTATGGTACAGATGCTTTCCTTTTATGGATTCAAACACTAATTCCCTGTTACTGAATCATCTTGCAATGGTTCATACCTCTCATCTAGTATTAGCCATTCAAGGTGATCCTTAACCTTGGATTACCCGTCAAAAGCTCGCAAGAGATAACTAATGGATGTCTCCTTGGAGTCCAAAAGCTTACCAAGTGTTGGCTATTCTAGAAAATCCTACCTTTAAACCACCTCCCAAAGGCTCGCAAGAGATAAACTAGTGTATCTCAATGGACGGAGACCACTTGCCTTACCAAGTGTTGGCCCAGGTGATTTTAAGGTGTTTTAAGTTAACTAAAAACATAGAAACCATTAACAGGTCACACTTTCTCTTCATTAAAATTTAAAACAACAAAACTTCCAATTTTTGCATTCGGCATCTTACCCAGCTTTCTCAACTCCAAGAGACAAAAAGCCTAGCCACTCATTTTTTGAGGAAACATCCTCAGAGCTTGTTTGGCTAGTGAAAAAAATACAATCAAAATGAGTAGGTAAGGCAGAGCAAAGCTCTGTGTATTACTTTCTTCAAAACTATACAAAAATTGGTCTCTGAGAAAAAACTCCCGAGATATCTTTAAAAGAAAAATTACAAACGATTATATAGAAGGTTATTCACCCTTCCTTCTTACTTTTTAACTAAGGAATCCTATGATTGGTGGATTACAAGGAGAAAATGGGGATTTAAACAACAAATATCTGATGAAAAAATCTAAAAGAGTCAGTCGCAAATATCTGGGAGCACACAGGTGGATTTCGTAGCTTGCAACATGACCTATGAAAATTTCGCAAGCTGAAAGTGTCCATTTCGCAAGAAAAGGTTGATTTCGTAGCTTGCACTTTGTGATTTCGCAGCTTGCGAAATTGTCTTTCAGCTTGGTGTGATTGTCTTCCAATGGCCATAACTTCTTCATTTCAACTCTAATTTGCACACCATTTAAAGCGTTAGACTCCTGACTTCCTAAGCTTTGAAACGATATATAGTATGCATAAAATAGACTCCAGGAAGTTCTTGAAATGTGTCCTACAGCTGCTGTCCTCTTGGATTTCTTCATGTTAGATTCCTCTCTCTGTTTTTCCTCCTTGCATTCTTGATTTGATTTTGGAAAAGGACTACAAAGCTCCAAAGCTTGGATTCTTCATTTAAATGAGCTTCCATTTGCTTTGCCATGGATTATACAAAACTCTCCCTCAACTTAGGTTGCTTTAGTGATCAAAAAGCTATCAAAAACACCAAAACTTAACACAATTTGATTAGAAACGATTGGAAGGGTCCTTAACATGCCAATTGAGTTAAAAGGTAATAACTACTACTCAAAAGTGTTTAAAAGAGTTAATTACAAGCTATAAAATAGTACTTTTTGAGTAGTAATCAATAGATGAACTCGAAGCTCTAGAGGGTTCATAACCTGAAATTCTAGGATTGCTAGAATGTCTAAAAGAGTTAGAGAAAATCAAATCTCCTCCTCCATTAAGATACTGAACAATCTGTTCTACTTTTTCATATCTTTGCTCTAAGTCTGGAACAGCATTAGCAAAATGCCAAGTTTCAGGAAATTCAACCTCATTCCACATGATTCTTTTGGGGATTATGAAATTTGATTTGTTTAGGACATCTGAGTGGAAGAGAATTGTTTCACCCTTAGGACTGGTCCACAGTGCTCTAGATCCAACGCTTGTGGTCATACTCTTATAGGAAAATCTTGTGATGATGGAAACATGACTGTTTTCTTCCTTGAATTTAAATCTATGGGTCTTAACATGGAAGACAACTGGAAGTAAATAGGATCATCATTGAATGGGTCTTAACATGATTGTTTTAACATGGAAGACAACTGAATCTAAGATGTCGGCATCTCTTAATCTAACTGTGAAGTTAGGGTAACACTGGAAGTAAATAGGACCATCATTCAATCCTGCTTGGACAACCCCAACAATAGAATCTCAATAATCAAGATGTCTATTATCCCTTAAACATATGATAATTGAGGTATTTAAACCTATTATTGTCAAAGGATTAGCTGCAACTTGATCATACCGAAGTGTATGAAGTTGTAGTCTTTCTTATGTCTCTCTATGGATTTACTATCCAAGAGTCTTATCACTTGATCTTCCTTTTCTATGCTTATGGTATGTTCAAGAGTCTTGATGGTGTAATCTGTAAAGAACTTAAAGGTTCCTTTCTTATAAATTTCTTGATTAGATACCTTGGGTAACTTCCAATCATCTAAATCATTTTGGGTCATAGGATAATTGATCTCTTCACTGTTTACTATAGCATCTTGAGAATTTGTGAATTTCCTAGACATGGTTCTGATAATCGAACTCATTTTAAGGTCTTAATCTAGAGTCTAATAGTAGATTGAAAAACCTAGTGAGTAATCACCCCAACCCTTTTACAGCCCTAAAAAGGCCTAACATAGGCTAACAATGGGCTCAACCTGGCAGGGATCACCTCAAGTAGACTGCTACTTTTCCTAGGATATATTAAAAACTTAAAACAAAACCCTATGATTCGTCCCTAGCAGCGGAAGTGGCAATGGCACCATCTGATTCGGGGTTCGATCCCCGGCAACGGCGCCATTTGATTCGTGCCCAATTGGTGTCTCAGCTGATTCATGTCCAGCTGGTGCTCCTTGATTGAGGGAGTAATCAACAAAATTTATAACCTATTACACCATATACTAGGGTAGCAAAGACAAAGCTACTATAGTATAGTGGCTCTAGGATCGTTCACTGGGATGGGTTTTCACTTTGCAAATGATATTAATTCAAAGCTGAATTGGTGCCTTTTCATTTCAAGGTTAGCTTTAAAAGAAAACATAAAGATGTTTCAATGAAAAAAAGGTTTGGTTTTAAACTAACCAAAAATAGTAACTGATTTTACTTACAAAGAAAGATGTTTCTTGGAGTTCAGATCACTAGGCTCAGATTCCTCATACAAAAAGGGAGTTCCGGTCACTTGTTTCTTTTCCTCGCATTAGAGAATTAACATATAGTTAATTCTCTAACTGGTGTTGTACAGATGCTTCCCATTAATGGGTTCAAACACTAAATCCCTCTCACTGATGCACCTTGCAATGGCTCGTGCCTCTCACCTAGCATTTGCCATTCAAGGTGATCTTTAACCTTGGATTACCCGTCAAAAGCTCGCAAGAGATAACTAATGGATGTCTCCTTGGAGTCCAAAAGCTTACCAAGTGTTGGCTATTCTAGAAAATCCTACCTTGAAGTCACCTCCCAGAGGCTCGCAAGGGGTAAACTAGTGCATTTCCATGGTTGGAAATCACTTGCCTTACCAAGTGTTGGCCCAGGTGATTTAAAGGCGTTTTAAGTTAACTAAAAAGATAAAAACCATTAACCGGTCACACTTTCTCTTCATTAAAAACTAAAACAACAAAACATCCAAATTATGCATGTGGAAACTTACCCGGCTTTCCTCACTCCAAGAGACAAAGAGCCTAGCCTCTCATCTTCTAAGGAAAAATCCTCAAAGAATGTTTGGCTAGCAAGAAAATGAAAATGAAAATGAAGGAAAAACAGAGCAAGGCTCTGTATATTCTATATATTTATCTATCTATTTCTATATTACATACTTCTCCGAGCGTCTTTTTATAGTGGATGCAAGAGAGTTTATATAGGAAGGTAATTTACCCTTCCTTGGACATTTCCTAGCTAAGGAATTACATGAGTGGTTGAATACAAGGAGAAAATGGAAATTTATACAAAAATATCTGAAGAAAAATATCCAAAAGAGTCGGTGGCAAATATCGGGAAGCACTAAGGACATTTCGCAGGTGAAAACGAGGTCTGCGAGATTTCGCAGACACTCAAGAGGGCTGCGAAATATTTTCGCAACAACAAGTTAAACTCGCAGGGCTGCGAAATTGGCTTCCACCTTGAGGTTCTTAGCGTTCCAGCTTGCGGCATGTATCGGGTAGCTTCAGGAGGAAATCCACAACACTGTACAAAAAGGCTGCGAAATTCTCGCAACAAAAGGCTGATTTCGCAATACTTTAGAGTGATTGACTTGCAGTGGCTATAACTTCTTCGTTTCAACTCCGAATCGCGCACCGTTTAAAGCATTGGATTCTTGACTTCCTGAGCTTTGAAATGGTATATAGAATGTAGAAAATGGACTTCGGGAAGTACTCCAAAAGTGCAAAAGAAGACTGCAGCTAGCTTTCCTCTGTTTTCCTCACTCTGTTTTTCCTCTCTGTTATTCTTTCCTTGCATTCCTTTGAACGACTTTGGCAAAGGGCTATGAAGCTCCAAAGCTTGGTTCTTCATGAATTTGTGCTTCTCATTTCTTTGCCATGGATTCCAAGTAGCTCCTCCATCATTTGGCATGCTTGAATTGATTCATAAGCTGATAAAAACATGTAAACTTGCCACAAAATGGTTAAAACCAATTACTAAGGACCTTAATGAATTAATTGGGTTAAATGAATATGATTACTACTCAAAGGTGCTTAAAACCATTATAATTAGGTCTACAAAATAGCACTTTTTGGTAGTAATCACCCTACTTTCTTTCCCGTGGCTCTGATACCATAAACACCCAAGACTATCACACACGCATCCATTAGTTGGGCTTTGAACCCAATTGCCCATACAACCACCAAGGGGGAGCTAATGTGTGTCAAGAGCATATCTAGGTACCTATCAAAGTCCTAGGCAACCCCCGTTAGAGGAATTATCGTCACCAGTGGGCGGAGAGCCCCACTTCGCTCCAATAACCTCTAGGTCATGGGTGAGAGTTCCCACTGGTGTCACGCCTGAATTTGGCACGTCAAGTCGAGGGCTTTGATACCATAGGCAACTTCCCTTCCCGTGGCTCTGATAATGGAACTCTCACCCATGGGATATATATATGTATATTATTAAAATTCTTAATAATATTTCAAATTTTATATTTGATATATTAAATTAAAAGATAAAGATAAATATAAATGTATTAATATGTTAAAATTTATTAAATGGAATAGGTATAACATTTAAATATGAAGATGAAAAAAAAATTATAATATTTAATTTAATTATATATCTATATATTTTTTATTTTAAAAATTATTATAATTTATATTATTTTCATATTTATCATTAATAATTTTACAAAATAAATGTAAGTATAAATATTTATATTTTTTTAGATGGATAAAAATTTAAAACAATCATGTATATAATTTAGATCTTTGCCTAATTAGATAACAAAGGGATGAGTAGCAAAATGGTTCACTACACATTTTAATAGTAACAAATCCTAGGTTCAACTCCCTACAATGCAAAGTTTCCTTTTAATAAAACCAAACTACCTGTCCCACATTGGAAACAAATGGATTCCAAGTGTGGAATAAATACACAGGCCTCCTCAAGCTAACTACAAGTGACGTGTTGGGCTTGCAAGGACGGGCTTGGAAGGAAAGGGAGTGGGCTTTGTGGCTCTTAAAGCCCAATAGAATTTTGGTTAACCAATAGTTAACCGGTTTGCTGGGAAATGGACAGTCCGTCCAATTCAATGGTCTGACCGTTGGTTTAAGCGGTTCAAAGCTGATTCAGCTGTTGAATGGTCTCACACTCCAAACCACACTGAAAATACTACCAGTAGACGGTTGAACTAGTTGGACCAACCAGTCCAACCCGGTTTTCAAAATAATGTTCAAACCAATCATAGATCATTTGATATTAAGAAAATTTAAAAACAAAATGATCAAGCATGTTAAAGATTATTGCAACAAGAAATCATCAAACAACAAGTCATCCAAGCATCCAATGTAACTCATCAAATCTATATATAGGCATATCATATATATTAAGTGTATCAATCAGTACATCATATGTCCAACAAGCTAAAATATGAAGGATAGCTTGTGTTATACAAAGGTAAGCAATATGATCCAAAAAGCATATGTCAAAATGCAAAATGATGATATATAAACATGTATCCATCCTATCCTCCTAAAACCTAATATATCTCCCCCTTTGGCAACATAAAAAATGGACAATGGGGATCACAACGAATAGTCAACGTTGTGAAGAAATAAGAGAAAACACAGAACGCAAGTAGGTCATCATCTCCTCATGCTAATGCTCCATGCGATCATCAATATGATTGATCCTCTGCTATAGATACTTGAACTGAGAAGTGAAGCCACTCTGATATTGATCCATCTGATCCTCCATAGAGTAGAAGCAGGTGTCATTTATCATTGACAACTCCTCCATATGAGTACCAAGTGATCTAATTTGGGTCGATAAGTCCATCCAAGGAGCATGGTTAGGAGCAAAAGGTGCCTGAGGTGGTGGTACCTCAATAGAGGTGGGCTCCGAGTATGCTGGTCCAAAGAAGATAGGCTCAGTGTATAATGGTTGAGTGAATGGTCCCTTTGTAAAAGAAGGCTCAATCATCATGACTAAAAAAAGGTAAACTCAAATTAAACATCCCCAATCTGTGAAGGAATCTTTGTCTAAAGTGGGTGGATATTAAACTTGGGCTCACTCTATTGGTCACTCTGAGGGTCTAGGCCTCCCTAAGGGTTGACCCCACCCTCCATCTATTGAATCTCTACCTTATCCTCAACTCCAAGGTGTCTTTGTCTCTATCCCTATGGCTCTATAGGTGCCTGTGCCTATGCCTATGTCTATGTCTATGCCTATGATGGTGCTTTATCTACTTTCCTAATATAAGAACCGTCTAAAGCCTTCTAAAATTCCATCATCCCCATGAACTGATCATTATACATGTCATAGATACTAGGTGCCTCGAAGTCCGTTTCTCTACTCAAATCTATGGCGGCCTCCTTAAATACTAGAAAGAGAAAGCATCCATAGGGGAATACCCTGGTCATGCTCTCGCAACAAGCGATCATATGCATCATCATAAGGTTTCTTAAATGAAGTTGTCTCCTTATAAGGATCAAATCCATTAAGAAAGCCTCATAGTAGGAAACCTCATCTTGGTGTCCACACCGTGGTAAGAAAGTGAAGCATAGCATATAATGGATTACTCTGCATATGACAATTAAGTTGTGTGTTGACCACTTGCCCATGCCATGGACATATGGCTATCCACAAATCCTATGAATAGCCTCCTTAGGCTCAAATCCCGAAATAGTAGGCCACACCTTGGACTCATACATCTTCAATCTAAAAGTATCCTAGAATCCGGTAAATATCATCCTCATCAAGCTCAATCTCAACTCTCTAAAGGTACATGAAATCAGACCTCCAACGTGATACCTTGCCTGGCATAGAATGCCCAAACAAAATTCAGAAAGATAGGCTCAGACAGTGACACAGTTGGAAGTCATCCCATCCTTATGAGAAAGTCATGAAATCTAAAGTAGCTCAGTTGAGTGATTACTACTCAAAAAGTGCTATTTTATAGTTTGTAATTAACTCTTTTAAACACTTTTGGGTATTAGTTATTACATTTTAACTCAATTGACATGTTAAGGACCCTTGCAATCATTTCTAATCAAATTGTGTTAAGTTTTGGTGTTTTTTATAGCTTTTTGATCGCCAAAGCAATCTAAGATTAAGGGAGAGCTCTGTATAATCCATGGCAAAGAAAATGGAAGCTCATTTACATAAAGAATCCAATCTTTGAAGCTTTTTAGTCCTTTGCCAAAAGCAAATCAAGAATGCAAGGAGGAAAAATAGAGAGAGGAATCTAACATGAAGAAATTCAAGAGAAGAGCAGTTGTAGGACACATTTCAAGAACTTCCTAGAGTCCATTTTATACATACTATATATCATTTCGACGCTCGGGAAGTCAGGAGTCCAATGCTTCAAATGGTGTGCAAATCGGAGCTGAAATGAAGAAATTATGGCCATTGGAAAACAACCACACCAAGTTGAAAGACAATTTAGCAAGCTGCAAAATTACAAATTCAACTTGCGAAATCAAAGTCAAACTTGCAAAATTGACACTTTCAACTTGCAAAATTTTCACAAGTCATGTTTCAACTTGTGAAATCCACCTGTGTGATCCCAGATATTTGCGACTGACTCTGTTAGATTTTTTTCTTCAGATATTTGTTGTTTAAATCCCTATTTTCTCCTTGTAATCCACCAATCATAGGATTTCTTAGTTAGGAAGTAAGAAGGAAGGGTGAATAACCTTTCTATATAATCTATTGTAATTTTTCTTTTAAAGAGATCTCGGGGAGTTTTTTCTCAAAGACGAACTTTTGTATAGTTTTGAAGAAAGGAATACGCAGAGCTTTGCTCTGCCTTACCTACTCATTTTGATTGTATTTTTCTCACTAGCCAAACAAACTCTGAGAATGTTTTCCTAGAGGATGAGTGGCTAGGCTTTTTGTTTCTTGGAGTGAAGGAAGTTGGGTAAGGTTCCAAATGCAAAAATTGAAAGTTTGTTGTTTCAGTTTTTAATGAAGAGAAAGTGTGACCCGTTAATGGTTTTTATCTTTTTGGTTAACTTAAAATGCCTTAAAGTCACCCGGGCCAACACTTGCTAAGGCAAGTGGACTCTGTCCATTGAGTTACACTAGTTTATCTCTTGTGAGCCTTTGGGAGGTGGTTTAAAGGTAGGATTTTCTACAATAGCCAACACTTGGTAAGCTTTTGGACTCTAAGGAGACATCCATTAGTTATCTTTTGTGAGCTTTTGACGGGTAATCCAAGGTTAATGATCACTTTGAATGGCTAATACTAGGTCAGAGGTATGAACCATTGCAAGATGATTCAGTGACAGGGAATTAATGTTTGAATCCATTAAGGGGAAGCATCTGTACCACACCGGTTCGGGAAATAACTATATGTTAAATCCCCAATGCAAGGAAAAGATTCAAGTGACCTAAACTCTCTTTTTGTAGAAGGAACCTGAGCCCAGTGATCTAAAAACTCCAAGAAACAATTTTCTTTGTAAGTAATTTCAGTTACTTTATTATTGGTTTCACTTAAAAACCAACATTTTCAAACATCTTTACGTTTTCTTTTAAAGCTAACAGTGAAAAGAAAAGCACCAATTCAGCTTTGAACTAATATCAGTTGTAATTTGAAAACCCATCCCAGTGAACGATCCTAGAGCCATTATGCTATGCTAGCTAACGCTATTATAGTACATGGTGAAATAGGTTTATAAATTTTGTTGATTACTCTCGTCTGAGAACCGAAATCAAGGTATACCAGTTGATTGAACACCAATCAACAGGACATACACCAGCTAGGCACGAATCATTGAGCGAAGTCGATATCTCTCTCGAGTACCACACGCTTGTGAGAGAAATGTTGCTTGTACCACTGGTACTTCTCCACAACATTGAATAAGAAGTTTTCAAAGCGCGTCTTTCGGCATGCTTCCCTTTGGGAAGGCTCAACTAGGCGCTTCCCTTGAGCTCTAGTAGTCGTGAGTCTCATCTAGAGGCCATGGAGGATAAAGCTAGAGCAAGGAGAAAATGAGAAACTGGGGGAGAGAGAATCTCACACTTGAAACCTTAGACACACTAAAATGGATAGGAATCAGAGCCGAAATTGGTTATAAAGCTTAGATGGAGGAGAAAACGACCCAAATCCAAAACCCTAACCTCCAAACTCCTTAAATCTCTCCCCAAATCAAGTTAATCAGTCCAAGGCACACTAAAAATAGTCCTTAAACATTCACAAGCAAGCACTAGATCATAAAGAAATCACCCCTAGTTTTCTTCTAATATCAAAAAATTGTTCTTCACTTAAAGGTTTTGTAAAGATATCGGCAAGTTGATCTTTAGTGCTCACAAATTCAAGTGTTATGTCACCCTTTTGTGCACGATCTCTAAGAAAGTGATGTCCAATCTCTATATGCTTAGTCTTAAAGTGTTGCATGAGATTTTTTTATATACTTATGACACTAGTATTATCACATTTAATAGGAACATGCTAAAAAAATAAACCAAAATCACTAAGTGTATGTTTCATCCAAAGAATTTGAGCACAACATAAATCGGTTGCTATGAATTCGACTTTCGCCATTGACAAAGCTACCGAATTTTGCCTCTTTCTATGTCATGGAACAAGTGAGTGTCCTAAGAAATGACATGTGTCGCTAGTACTTTTTCTTTCAACCTTACAACCGATAAAATTGACATTTGAAAAACTAATTAATTCAAAGTTATTACTCTTAAGACACCACAAGCCTATGTCCATTGTCCCTTTTAAATATTTAAGGATTCCTTTTACGACACTTAAGTGAGATTATTTAAGACAATATTGAAATCTAGCACACAATCATACACTATACATAATATCGGTTCTACTAGGGGTCAAGTATAGCAAAAAAGCTATCATTCCTCTATACATAGTTGGGTCAATAGATTTACCTTTCTCATCCTTATCAAGTTTGATGGATGAGCTCATTGGAGTCTTCATTGTTTTGGATTCCTCCATGTTGAACCTTTTGAGAAGATCTTTGATGTACTTTGCTTCATTGATGAATGTTCCTTCCTCTAATTACTTGATTTGACGTCCAAAAAAGAAGTTGAGCTCTCTCTTCATGCTCATTTAAATCTCACTATGCATGAACTTAGCAAATTCTTTACAAAGACAGACATTAGTAGCACCAAATATGATATCATCAACATATATTTGAACTAAGAGTAAATCATTTTCTTTGGTTTTTGTGAAAAGAGTTGTGTCAATTTTACGCATTTTAAAACCATTTTCTAAAAGAAATTTATTCAATCTTTCATACCATGCTCTTAGTGATTTTTTCAAACCATAAAGTGCCTTTTTAAGTATAAAACCATGGTTAGGAAAATTAAAACTTTCAAAACTGAATGGTTATTCAACATAAACTTCCTCATTTATAAAACCATTTAAGAAAGCATTTTTCCTATCCATTTGATATAGAACAAAGTCCTTAAAACATGCAAAGGGAAATTGATTCACCTTGCACTTGTTGAGGAGGGGGTAGTGTCAATGGTGATCTTTCTTCCTTGGGATCCACTTCATTCTTCTCTTGTGATCCTCTATTTTCAATTTCCAATCTTCCCATGTAGGTATCCAAACCTAAATCATCATCAACACTCTCTCTTTTTTGGAGAGAATTGTTATATTCATAAAAAATAACATGGATGGACTCCTCTACAACCATGCTTTTTTTTTTTGTTGAAAACTTTAAAAGCTTTACTTGAAGTTGAGTAACTAAGGAAAATTCCAACATTCGATTTTGCATCAAATTTTCCAATGTTGTCATTGGTATTTAAACTAAATCATTTGTATCCAAAGACTTTGAAATAACTAATGTTGGTTTTCTTCTTTTTCCAAAGCTCATACGAAGTTTTCTTAAGTATGAGCCTTAATAAAATTCTATTTAAAACATAACAAGCAGTGTTAACCGTTTTGGCCCAAAAGTATTTCGGTACATTGTTTTCATTTAGCATGGTTCTTGTCATTTCTTCAACAGTTCTATTTTTCCTTTCAATTACCCCATTTTCTTGAGGAGTTCTAAAAGCCAAAAAATTATGGTCAACTCCATCCTCATTGAATTAATTTTCAAAATAAACATCTTCAAATTCTCTCCCATGATCACTTCTTATGCAAGTAATTGCAAAACCTTTTTCATTTTGAACCTTATTGCAAAACTTTGAAAACTCATAAAAAAAACTTCATTATTTTGGCTTAAAAACAAGACTCATGTGTATCTAGAGAAGTCATCGATAATAACATAAGCATAAGACTTTCCTCCAAGCCTTGGTGTCCCAAAGGGACCAAACAAATCCATATGCAACAACTCAAGTGGCCTAGTTGTGGAAATGAAGTTTTTGTTTTTTAAAAGAGTTTTTTATTTGCTTTCCCACTTGACAAGTTTCACAAAATTTATCTTTCTAAAAATTTATTTTGGGAAGGCCTCTCACAAGTTCATTTTTGTTGAGTTGTGAAATCAGATCCATGTTAGCATGTCTCAATCTCCTATGGCACAACCAAATTTGATCATGCATGCTTGAAAAACATTTATCATGGTCATCATATTTTGAAATATTTATAGTGTAAACATTGTCACATCTATAGCCTATGAAGATGGTTTTGTCATTTTGAATATCCTTGAAAATGCAATGAGATGCTTCAAAAATCACTTTAAAACCTTTGTCACAAAGTTGATTATTGCTTAAAAGATTATGTTTTAAACCATCTACTAATAAAACATTTTCAATGAGAAGATGTGTTAGCACAAATGTTTCCTAGACCAATGATTTTTCATTTTGCATTGTCTCTAAAAGTAGCATATCCTCCATTTTTCCTTGCAAGGAAAGCAAACTTGGATTCATCTCCAGTCATATGTCTTAAGCATCCACTATCCAATAAAAACTTGTCTTTCTTTGAGCCTTACAACATATAACTCAAGTTTATTTAGGTACCCATATCTTTTTGGTTCCTTGAGGGTTAGTGACCTTGGATTCTTTTAACCTAAATCTTCTTAATTTTTGCATTTAAATTCTTTTGAAAACCATTTCTTAGAGAGCATGTGCTACTAATGTGTTATCCTCTTCCACAAAAGTTGCAAGTAGTGGAAGGACTTGCATTTTGGATTCATTTACAAAATAGTTCTTAAAATACTTTTGATTCTTTGAGGATTTGAATATTAGCCCTTTTTTTTTTATCAAAGATACATTTTTGGCTAGTTAGTATCATTTCAAAATATTTTTGTCCACAAGAAAAGATTGAAAGAAAGGAAGTCAACCATTCATTTTTCTTTCTTAAAATCTCGTTCTCTTTTTTAAGATAAGTTTTAGAGTCTTCAATATTTGAAAATTTTTCTTTTACTTCTCTAAGTTCCTTTCCAAGTTGTTGGACTTTCTTTTTTAGAGAAGTATTTTTCAACCCAAGTTTTTCAAAATCCTCATACAACTCTTCAAAAGCATCATGTATATCATCATAACTAATGTTAAATTTTACCTCATCAAGTTCATCTATTTTCATGAAGCACATGTTTGTCATGTCTCTCTTTTTCTTCTTCAAATGATTCATCTTCACTTTCACTTCAAGTGGTCATCATTGCCTTTTTCTTTCTCTTATTGGCTTTACTTTGGTAGAGAAGACAACCATATTTAATATTTCCCGATTTCTTGCACTTGAAGCATACCAAGTCCCTCTTCTCCTTTCATCTCTCCTTCTCACCATTGGATGAAGATTCCTTTTTAGAGGAGTCTCTTCTAGAAGTGAACCTTCTTCCTCTAAACTTTTCACCCCTCATGAACTTGTTGAACTTTCTTGTGATAAGGGCTAAGTCTTCATCTTCTTCAATTTTTTTTTCTTCTTCAACTTCTTCTTCTTCCTTAGTAGTAGCCTTGAGAGCTATGCTCTACTTCTTTTTGTTTTCCTTTTCTTGTTGCTTCTTTGCCAAAGTGATCTCATATGTCATCAATGACCCTATGAGTTCCTCCAAAGGTCGCTTGGTCAAGTCTTTGGCTTCTTGAATTGTGGTGGCCTTTGCATCCCACTTTGATGGAAGTAACCTTAAGATCTTCATCTCCTTTTCCGATTCCTTATAGGCCTTTCCCAAGGCTTCAAGACCATTGGTAATATTGGTGAACCTAGGAATCATCTCAACAATAGTTTAATTATCTTTCATCAAAAGCAATTCATCACTATGAACAAGTAAATTGATTTTTGACTCTTTAACTTGATTCGTTCCTCATGAGTTACTTTAAGTAATCTCCAAATTTCTTTAGTCGATTTGCATTGACAAACTCTATTGTATTTTTAATAGGAAACAACACATGTATATATTGATAGAAAATAAGTACAATAGAAGGATAAGGAATCTTCCCACCAGAGATGAAACTAAACAACACAAAAAGATAACACAAAAAGATAACAAGACACTACACTAAGAAAACTACGAACAATCTTCCTTGACTAGACCGTCTCGTTGGAACTACACACTGCTAGCCAATCTAGTTGTAACACGATAAGGGGAATGCCTTTAAAAACCACGGAACAAAATGCCCAAAGAGAAGCAAGGAAATGAATTAAATCCCAAAGGTTCTCTGAATTCCTAGCTTTGTCCTCAAATATCCTAGCATTTCTTTCTCGCCACACAACCCAAATTAAAGCTATGCATGCATTCTGCCACAAAACCATCCCTCTCTTGGAATTTCCAAAACCTTTATAGCTGATGGACATCATGTCTGAAATGCTTCTTGGATGAACCCAATCCATCTTAGCTAACTGAAATAATTTGTGCCATAACCCCAACGACACAGAACAATGAAGGAAGAGATGATATGCTGATTTTCCTTACTTCATGCACAACTTACAAATGTCAGGACTAAGAGCTTTGTGGGGTCTCCTCAATTGTAGCAAGTCATTAGTATTTACCTTCTTGTGTGCCACAAGCCAGAAAAAGGCCTTAACTTTGAAAGGGACTTGAGAATTCCATACAAACTTAGTAGGGAAAAGTGGAGATAATCTGGGCATTTGTGACAAGGGTATAAAGAAAGATTTGACAGATAAGGACCATGATCTCGCATCTGAAGCCGAAGTGGATATATGCATACAATCAAGAGATCGCATGAGACATTCTAGATCTTCTATCTCAAAATCAGAAAGATTATGACGAAAATTAAAGTTCCATGCGAAAGAGCGATCAGAACCGAGAATTGAAGATATAGGAATATTTTCATCCGTGACTACTCTAAATAGCCTTAGATATTGGACTTTGAAAATTTGATCCCCCCACCACAAATCTTCCCAAAAATGAATTCTTACCCTATCTCCTATGACAAACCGATACTTGGAAAAATCTTGAAAGTCTTATGCAATAGCCTTCCAAGGACAACGATGTGACCATCTGACTAAAGTGTTGGCATCCCAACCATTTGAGTGTGTCCCGTAAATGCTTTGAATGACCTGATGCCACAGAGCTATACTCTCCCTAGGAAACCTCCACAACCACTTCCCTAAAATGGCACGATTTCTTAAAGGAATCTTCCCAAACCCCAAACCCCTTTTTACCCTTGGCTTACACACCGCATCTCAACTAACAAGATGATCTCTTTTACCTTCCCCAACCCCTAACCAAAGAAAATCCCTTTGCAATCTCTCAATTTTTGTAACCACTAAAGCGGGAATCTTAAATAGAGAAAGAAAGCAATTGGGAATATGGGAAAGGCATGAGTGGATAAGAGTTATCCTACCACCGAAAGATAAATAAGCCTTTTGCCACCCGTCTAATCTCCTAGAGATTCTCTCAATCACTGGGTCCCAGAATCCACAAGCAACTGGATTCCCTCCCAAAGGAAGACCCAAGTATAGTATAGGTCAATAAGAAGCCTTGCATTCAAGCAACAAGGCTAACCTAGAGAGATGATTCTAATAAAGGTTGATTTCAAAAAGATTATTCTTGTCAAGATTGACTTTAAGCCCAGAAATTTGCCCAAACACTAACAATAAACTCTTAAGAGTTTGCAGTTCCTCCACGCAAGAGTTAGTAAAGAATATGGTATCATCTGCGAATTGCAGATGGGTCACCCTAACTATATTTCTACTTACCCTGAAACCCTCCAGCACACTTCTTTCCTCAACTTTCAACAACATTCTACTTAACACATCCGTAACAATAGTGAACAGGAAATGAGATAAAGGGTCACCTTGCCTTAAACCTCTAGATGTCTTGACCCATCCTTTAGCATTACCATTCACTAGAATAGCATAAGAGACTGAAGACAGACAACCTCATCCAGCTCCTTCATTTAGAACTAAACCCCTTCTTCTTCAACACGTGATCCACAAAATCTCATTTCACATGGTCATAAGCCTTTTCAAAGTCAATTTTGACTATAACTCCTTCTTCCCTTGATCGCATTTTCTCATCCACTATCTCATTGGTTATAAGAACTGCATCCAAAATCTGTCTCCCTTGAACAAAAACACCTTGAGTAGAGTGGATAGTTTCGTGTAGAACTCCTCTTAATCACCCTGACAAGACTTTTGCTATTACCTTATAGAGGCAAGTGATCAGGCTAATAGGTCTAAAATCCGAAATCTTCTTTGACTGACTCTTTTTGGGCAAAAGAACTATGAAGAAAGCATTAGTGTTTTGATTAATAATCCCGCTACTATGAAACTCTACGAACACCCTTACTGAGTCATCCTTGATCACATCCCAACAATCTTGAAACACTATAATGGTAAAACCATCAGGCCC
Source organism: Vitis vinifera (assembly GCF_030704535.1). Classification (NCBI taxonomy): domain Eukaryota; kingdom Viridiplantae; phylum Streptophyta; class Magnoliopsida; order Vitales; family Vitaceae; genus Vitis; species Vitis vinifera. The sequence goes on from NC_081814.1 coordinate 18,527,349, forward strand.
CAGTGCCTTATCCCTATCTAACTGAAAAATGGCATTAAAGATCTCTTCTTTGAAGAAAAGGGAGTCCAACCTAGAAGCACTTTCTTCTAATATAGGGGACCAATCAATGCCTTCTACTCTCCAAGGCTCTCCAGGAGGACTCGAGTAGAGCTTTTTGAAATATAGTAATATCTCCTCTGTGGTGCTCTCCGAATTATCCAACACCAAACCTCTTTCATTCTCCAAGAACTTGATGAAATTCCTATTTCGTCTTCTATTAGCCACTTTGTGAAACAACTTTGAATTGCAATCTTCGTCTTTAACCCATTTCACCTTAGCTTTTTGTCTCCAATGAGTTTCTTCCCTCAAAATTAATTCCTCTAGCTCCCCGTTTCTTTCAATTTTTTGAGCAGAAAGCTCAGAAGAGATAACCCAATCTTATTCAATGACATCAATGTTAGCTATCTCATCCAAGATGGTTTTTTTCCTTTCCTTTAGCAATCCAAACGTATTCTCATTCCAATCTTTCAATTTTGCCTTAAGAAATTGTAACTTCCTCATGAACTTGTGACCTTCCCACCAATTTCCATTAAATTCTCTCCACCAACTACTAAAGCACTCTTTGAAACCTGGATGTTGCAACCACATATTCTCAAACCTAAAAGGTGTTGGGCCCCACTTGAAAGGATTGGTATCCAAAACAATTGGCTAGTGATCCGAAATCCATCTAGGAAGAACTTATTGAAGGCTTTGAGGGAACGAAAGCTCCCACTCCTTTGAATAGAGAAACCGATCCAATATCTTACACACTGGTGACTCTTGCATATTTGACCAAGTAAAAGGGGCATTCCGTAATAGGGAATCAAATAGTTCACAATCTCTTATAAAACCATCAAAATCCCTTATGCTGGAAGTGACACAAGAGCCACCCAGTTTTTCAAAACTACTCTTTATAACATTGAAGTCACCTCCCACACACCATAAAGGAAAAGTAAGGCCAAAAAGGTCTAACAGCTCCATCCAAAAATCCTTCCTAACTAAGGGGCTATTTGGGCCAAAAAAATGCGGACAACCACAATGGTCCACATCCATCCAATAAAAACTTGACTGAGACAAAAAATGATCCAATTACCACCTCCTTGCTGCTCATTTTCTTTGAGTCCCAAATGATCAAAATCCCTCCTGAAACTCTGCACGCCGGAAGAACAGCCCATTCCTTATTCCTAATCGACTAGACACTACCTACAAACCTTCTGTCGCACACCTCTCCTTTTGTTTCCTGAAGTATCACTACATCCGGATTCTGGAGCCACAAAAAATCCTTAACCACCATTCGCTTTTTCCTAGAGCCCAAACCCCTAGTATTCCAACTTATGATCTTCATAAAAACACCACACTATCCCTAAACATCCAAACCAACACCAACGGATCTCAAATATATGTGGCAAATATGTTCTTTCGCCTTGAATACACCTTGATGTCCAAGGATCTTAAGACCTCACATACTGTAGCCATTTTGCTGGGGGAGAGACCTTCTATTTGGAACCCACCCATCGGGGGTAACTCTGCAACCCCCTGGCTAACAATGCCCAGGATAGGCGTATTGGGCTTGGTCTCAACAGATTTAAAATTCTCGGGTAAAATATTCAAACTAGCTAACTGGGACACCGCAACAACACGATTAGGATTGCCAACAGACCCAAGACAAAAAGGCCCAACGTCATTTTTTGACAAAATTTCTGAAATTACTCAATTGTTTGTAGAAAACTAAGACTGAAAGGCTAAAGTGGAAAGATCGGGAACAAAAGGACTCGGATATGGAAGAGCCAAGCCAGAGAAAGGAGAAAGAAGAGGCATAGATGGTTGGGAAAATTGATAAGAAAATACCTAGAAATTTTCCACTGTCGTCGTTCCACAGTACCCCCCAAAGTTAAGACATTTTTCACTGGTTGTAGGAAAATACGGAGAAACTGTGACTGAAGATCCACGATGAGAACAACCCACAAAACCATTAATACCTATTTCGTCTACATCTTTAGATAAATTACGCATTTTCTCATTTCCCTTTGAAAGAAAATGAGCCCTAGGAAGAGTCATTTGATCCCCTTCTCTTCTCGTCGGTGACGTTCCTTCCTCGGAACACCTTTTTCAAAACCCTGACGAACGTTTTGGACTCGCAATGAAGCGTTGATCCAACTGTGTTCCCGCTTTGAAAACATCTTCCATTGGAAGAGCATCGCTAACTGACTGCACTCTCTCAAACGTTAGAGGCTTACTTCGACTTCAACCCCCTTGTCCGCATCCAAGACTTAGAGGAAGCAGGACATTCCACAGCTTCTTTGAACCACACTTCAAAGCGGAGCCCCTCAGTTGAGCTTCAGCGTCCTCAAAGTCTACCTTCGCCTTCCCCTTTGCAAAGAGATCAACACTGTGTAAAGGGCCCTTCGCAAAAAAGGCTTAATTGCCTCCCAAATCTCGGCCCAACAACCGAATCAGGCCTTTTAAAGAGGTTCACCTCTTCCAGCCCACGTCAAATTCAGACAGTGGACTGGGCTTGCGAGAAGATTAGGCCCTTCTCACATGTTTGGTAGCCCAAAGCCCTACCTCAATAGTTGATTGGACTTTGTCCCCTCTAGTCTATGCTCCTCCAGCCTGCCTTGGCTCATCAGGCCTTACTCTCAGAAAGTTTGAATTCAAACTGAAAGATAGTGGAGATTTGGACCAGTTGTTCCCCACTATCGGTCTGTTCACTCCACGCGTCCCCACAGGAGCATTTTCATCCTTTTGACAAGTTGTCCACTTCTTCGTGCTGCCAACTGCCCCAACAGAAGACCCCCCTCCAACCATTGATCTAGCCTCCTCAGCCCTCTTTCTGCCATCTGTCCACATGTGAAACTCAGATTTCTGCCGAGTTGACTCACCCATCTCTCCACCTTGCCTGTCGTCTTCCTTTCCAGCCACTGCAACTAAAACCGTGAATTCTCATCCCCCATCCAACACCTCAATCAAAATAGGGAGAACCGATCGTTCTTTCATTACAACTCTTACCCTTGCCTTACATAGATCAAACAGTTTCAACGTTTGCCAGTTGATCTCTGTCACAGTCTGATTACTACCCAAAAAGTGCTATTTTGCACCTTTAATTCATTATGTTTTAAGCACTTTTGTGTAGTAGTTCTCCATCTTTATTCCAATTGGCATGTTAAGGACCTAACAATGACTTCTAATCATATTTGTGGCTAGTTTTAGTGTTTTGACAGCTTTTTGGATCATTAAAACAAGCCAAGTAAAGGAGAGAAGCAAAGAGGAGAAGCAAAGAGGAAAACAGAGTGAAGAAAATAGAGGACAACAGCTGCAGTCTTCCTTCGCACTTTTGGAGAACTTCCCGAAGTCCATTTTTTACATGTTATATACCATTTCAAAGGTCAGGAAGTCAAGAATCCAACGCTTCAAACTGTGTACAATTTGGAGCTGAAATGAGGAAGATATGGCCTTCGGAAGACAACTGCACCATGCATTGCGAATTTCGCACAACCAACCATGCATGTGCGAATTTCGCACCAGCCCATGCGTCTTTGGTGCGAAATCTCCTCTGTTCTGCCGACTCCACATTAGATCTTTTCTTTTGTATTTTTTGATGTAAATTCCTTTCTTATCCTTGTAATTAGCCAATCACAGGCTTTGCTTTTGTAAAAACTATAAGAGGGGTGGAAATCATCTCTCGAAACACACTAACATATTGTATATTTTACACTTAGTAAAATACAGGGCTCTCTTTGCTTTCCTTTTCTCTCTACTATTTTCTTTTTCTTGGAAGCCAAACAACCTCTGATGATGTTTTCCCAGAGGATGAGAGGCTAAACTTTTGGTTTCTTGGAGTGAAGGAAGCTAGGTGAAAAGTCCAGATGCTAAAGTGGAAAACTCTCGTGCATTAAATACAAGTAGTTGGAGTTCATAAATGGCTTTTAAATCCAAAGTTTTGCTTTAAATCCCTTAGAATCACTTTGAATGGCCAATACATGATAAGCTTTAGGTCTCTGTGGATACTTATTGCTAGATCCACATCAGACCATTAGTTATCATGTACGAGCCATTGGAAAGTGGCTCAAGGTGAAGACCCATAGTGTCTAAAGCCATTAATGGAACTTGACTACCATTTCTATTGACTTTTTATGGATTAAATCTTCATTGTTAAACCCATACCGGTTCGGGAAACAACCATCCTTTATGTTGTTGTCCCCAATACGAGATGAGAAATCCGGAATTTCCACTTTGCATTCTAAATTTGATCCTAGCAACCTTTAGCTCCGGGAGACTTTCTTTCTTCCATTTTTACCTAGTTCTATATTAGTTTAGTTCCAAACACCACTTTCAAAACAAATTTTATTTTCTTTTAAACTTTAAGTTTTTGACAAAGGAAATCATCAGATTCAATTTCTAATCTTGAGTATATCACTGGTAGAATGAAAACCCATCTCAGAGTTCGACCCTAGAGCTGCTATACTATAGTAGCTTTGCTACGCTAGTATGAGGTCATAGGATTTATAAATATTTTTTATTAAAACACCCGACTGGGCACGAATCACCGTCCCCCATTGCTCCATAATTTTCTTCCAAGTGTACCTCAGACCATAAATGGAATGGCAAACCCCTTAATTCTACCCAATCTTCCTTAAATTTCCCCACTACTTCTGAATTTTCCTTTGGCGACCATCTTCTCAACAAGACTGTAATCTCACCCTTAATCCTGATGAACCATGAAACATGTAGTGAGAAAGCTTCCTCTAATGTTTCTACAAAAGAAAAAACTTTTTCCACCGGCGAAGGGGACGATAGTCACCACACCTTTATGCCCTAGCCTTTTCGCCATAGCCCTACCGACCTCAACCCAGTTAACAGAACTAGCAAGACACTCGCACACCATAGCCCTCGCCCATCTCTCAACTGGAACAAGGCCACATTTCCTTTGTCTTTCTTCTCTGACTACATTCGCGAAGGACAGGTACAAAGGACTCGCATGACTGTGAAAAGTCCCTTCTTCCCTGCATCTTCTTTCCTTTTATTCAAAACTTGAGGAGGGGACCACCAGCATTGAAGACAACGCGGACTTTAAGTGTTGCCATCCCCTACCATTCTCTCCCTTGGGTATTATCAGGAAAGTTGACTTCCTGTTTGAGGTGAACTCTGATAACCTTATAAACCTGCCATGAACGTTGAAACAAACCTCCAATAAATGGACTCTGGTCTTTCCTCTGAATTTCTTGTTGAAACCCATAAAATTCTTCATCTTAATGGCCTTCATCAAATGTTCTATCAACCATCCAACATCTTCCTTCTCAAAGCCTAAGGTGAAAACAGAGCCTTTACTATGCTCTGTTATCAAACACCAGCTTCCCCCGACCTCACCATTCTTTTACTTTTTAGCAGAATTATCACTTCTCACTCTTGATATAAATTTGAAAAACTCTATTGTATTCATTTCAATCTATACCATATTTCCAAGTATAAACAGCTCTAGCATTCAATTGAACATTTCTTCTATCACACTCATCCCATTCTTGTTTGGGTTTTGGAACCATGACCCTGTTAACAAGTTTTGAAGGAATAGATGGGTCATCTTCATTGACATTCCATAAGTCTAAATTGGTTGATTGTAAAAACCAAGTCATTTTAGTTTTCCAATAGGGATAATCAATTCTTGTAAAGAATAGAGGCCTATTGGATGCAAAACTTTCAATATGAGATGAGTTTGATGAATTATCCATTACCTCTTAGATGGTTAAGTCTTAAACAAGAGGCCCGCCTTTGATACCAATTAAGAAAATAAAGCTAATCCTAATTAGGAAAATACCCAAGAGGAAGGGTGAATTGAGTTTTTAAAAATCTTTTAAATACAACAAATTCAAGCAAAAGAAGCACAAATATAAAAAGATAAAGTTAGCGGAAGTAAACATAGATTTTATAGTGGTTCGATACCCCTTGCATATGTCCACTCTCCTCAAGCTCCTATTCAAGTGAGGGTTCCACTATCCTTGAAGTTTCAACCATTCTTCCAATGTCTTTACACTTGGATTCTAGCTCCAGTGGGATCTTACACAATCCTTCAAGTATTCACCAACTTGAAACTCTTTATTCATACAATCTCACTTAAAAAAATGATGAAAACTCTCAACCTAGTTCAATAAAGGCTCAAATATAACTGAAATGCTAGGAAGAATGACAAAGGTGCACTAAAGAGTATGCAAGTGAGGATTTAATGTACCAAGGAGAGAATGAGACTTTTTAAGAGAAGAACAGGTAGTTAACCAATTGAATGTAAGTGTTCTCATACTCATAAATAAAGTGGAGCTCTCAATTTATAGGTTTCTAGCCTCGGGAGCCAAAATTGCCAAAAAGTCGCCTCGATCGGTCGAGTTACGAGTAGACTAGTTGACTAGTCATTAGGCAATAAATGCATGGCAAGTGATTGTTAGGCCTCAACTAGACCTCGATCGAGAAGTCCTACCCATCGACCAGTAATGCATAGCTACTAGAAGAGATAGAAGACTTTTTGCATACCTCGACCAGTCCTCGACCGAGAAGGCATATTTTCGACTAGTACCCTAACCGATTGAGCTGATCGACTAGTTCCTTAACCAGTTCACCTATTTTGGCATGAAAACCTATCTTTTTCTATTATTTTCACTTCTAACACTTAGGCAAGGTCTTTGGAAGTATTAATAAGACAAATTTAAAACAATTTTCCTAAGGTTTGTATAAAAAAAAAAATTCGAGTTTTAATGGAAATTTAACTTTAATGCATAAACTGAGTTTTTAAAGATGTATGAAAAGATATGAAAATCCTAAGTGCACCCATTCATTCATCTTACATATGTTTCCTAAGATTAAAAGGTCTTCTATATGTCTCAATCTTGCATCCATTAGGTCCTTTGATGAATTTCTCAGATATTCTTTTGAACTTCTAAACTAAAACTTGAAATTCTTTTAATTCAAAATAATTAGTACCTTAATCATGTTTTGTTATCATCAAAACACGATTATGAGAACCCTTAGGCTAACAAAATCAACAAACCCATAAACCTAATTCATTGTACACCAAACAAGGTATGACTATACATCTTACTATTTGCATCAAAGTAAATAAAACTATCTTGGACTAAGAGCACTTATTATTGTCAAAATATTGTGTGAATGGTCAAATACCTTGGCCTTGAGTTTTGTATATTACATATAGACTTTACAAGGATGCTATACATGGGAAGCAAATAAAAGAAAATAAATTCCCACATGATTCTAGCCCTATACATGTAAACTATAACCTGTCAAATAATGTATGCTAACTGTACAGAATAATAAATGAAGAAATAAGGAAACAATTGTGGGCTAAAATAAGAAAAGAAGTGTGGACAGCAAAGCTGTCCTTTGACAACCCCCCTCAAATTGATGCAGGTTTATCAACAAGCATCAATTTGCTACTTAGCAAGCAATGTCGATGACGAGGGAGAGCCTTGGTGAAGATATCAGCAATTTGTAAGTCAGTGGAAATATGTGGAAGAGTGATAACACGAGCTTCAAAGGCTTCACGGATAGAGTGACTGTCCACTTCAATATGCTTTGTGCGCTCATGATAGACAGGATTGGTCGTGATCTGAATAACACTTGTATTATCGGCATGTAGAGTTGTAGGATCGGTCTCAGAAAAATCTAACTCCGTAAGTAAACCTCGAAGCCAAATGATTTCAGAACAAGCAAGAGACATCACCCGGTACTCAGATTCCGTAGATGACTTAGAGACTCTGCCTTGCTTCTTACTTTTCCAAGAGATCAATGCATCACCTAAGAACACACACTAACCAGTGATGGAGCGATGGGTATCCGCACAACCAGCCCAATCAGCATCACTATAAGCAGCAAGGCGAGTAGAATTGCCTGCAGGGAAGAACAAGCCACGAGTAGAAGTGCCTTGAACATATGTATGATCCTACAGACAACAGCTAAATGAAGATGGCGAGGAGTCTGAAGGAACTGGTTGACTTGCTGTACAACAAAAGAAATGTCCAGTCTAGTAATGGTGAGATAAACAAGGCTACTCACCAACTTCCTATATAAACTGGGATCAGCAAGTAAGTCCCCTCCTCTTTACGAAGCTTGACATTTAATTCCATGGGAGTATCAATAGAAGTAGCCCCTTGTAGACCAGCGGTAGCCACCAAGTCACCCGCATACTTATGTTGATTGAGGGAAATACCATAGGGACTATGATGCACCTCAAGACCAAGAAAATATGTGAGAGACCCAAGATCTTTCATATGAAAGGACTCGGAGAGATGAGTTTTGAGTTGACCAAGTAAAGCAAAATTAGAACCAGTGATCACAATATCATCAACATAAACTAAAAGAACAACAATACGCATGTCTGATTTCCGAAGAAACAAGAAAGTGTCATACTTGCTCTGCCTGAATGAAAATTGTAATAAAGTGGTGCGGAATTTATCAAACCAGGCCCTCAGAGCCTATTTGAGACCATAAAGAGAGCGACAAAGCTTACACACATGTGAAGTCGGAAAGGAAAACAATCCCGGGGGTGGCTTCATATAAATACACTCTTTAAGATCCCCATGAAGAAAATCATTTTTTTACATCCATCTAATGTAGTGGCCAATCACTGGAAGCAGCAAGAGCTAGAATCGTACGAACAGTAGTCATTTTAGCCACAGGAGCAAAGGTCTCTTCATAATTGACACCATATTCCTTATTATTCCCAAGTGCAACAAGTCGAGCTTTGTAACGATCCAAACTTCCATCATATCGAACCTTGACTAAGTAAACCCATTTGCAACCTAGAGGAACAATAGTGGGAGGACAAAGCTCAATGTCCCAAGTGTGATTGGCCTCTAGAGCGGCAATTTCTTCCTGCATAGCTTGTGGCCAACATTCATGCTTGGCAGCATGTGAGTAGCATGTGGGAATATCAAAATTGGACAATCCAGCAGTAAGGGTTGAAATAGAATTGCCAGAACTGGAAAAGGGAAATCCATACCTATTCGGAGGTACAGACACTCGAGGAAAGCGACGTACTAAAGGTGCTGGAGGTATTGCAACTGACTGAATCTGGAGCGTGATAGGATCAGATATCGGGTGAGCCATCGAAAGAGACTATGGGCGGGAGCGTCTTGTATACACAATACCTAGTTGAAAGCGAGAACTAACTGGATGAAGATCTGAGAACTGCTGCTTAAAGGAGGGGAGGACCACAATAGAATAGGATGGAACAATAGAAGAGGATATAGGAAATAAATGTTGATTTTCAAAGAAAATAACATTCTTAGAAATACATGTACGATGTAATGTAGGATCATAGCAAAAAAATCCCTTTTGACACATATTATATCCCAAGAAAGCACATCAAATAAATTGAACAAATAATTTATGTCACTCGTGAGGAAGTAAATGAACAAAGCATACACAACCAAAAATACGAAGGTGATCATAACTACGTTGCTTAGCAAATAAGCGGAAATAGGGAGACTCCATATGTAGGACTTGAGAAGGTAAATGATTAATCAAATGAGTAGCAGTTTTCAGAGCCTCTACCCAAAACATGGATGGAACAGAAGATTCTAACAAGATAGTATGTACCACATCTAGGAGATGACGATTTTTGCGTTCGGCAACTCCATTTTGTTGAGGAGTAGAGAGACATGAACGTTGATGAATAATACCCTTAGAAGCCAAGAATGCTTGAAACTCAATAAACAAATACTCACCATCGGAATCTGTGCATAATGTCTGAATAGAAGTAGAAAATAGATTGTCAACATACGCTAAAAACTTAGTGAAAGTACGAAAGACCTCAGATTTAGAGCGAAGAAAGTAGACCCAAGTAAATCTTCTATGATCATCAATAAAAGTCACATAATATTTAAATTTCTCATGTGAACTAACCGGGGAAGGTTCCCAAACATCACTATGGATAAGATCAAAGCAGTGAGATGCTCTACTTGCATGCAAAGGGAAGGGAAGAGTTTTACTTTTACCAAGTTTGCAAGAATCACACTCAAGAAATAAAGAAGAACGATCCTTATTACCAGGTAAATCAGAGTTCAATACATGAGATAAGATTTGAGTATTGGGATGGCTTAAACGACGATGCCACACCATACTAAGATCTAAAACATTATTACAAGCAAAAGACTTAATAAAAGAAAGTGGAGAAAAATCTGGAACAGGTAAAAATAGTGGAAACAAGGGCCCCACTTTAGGTCCCTTCGCCATCGGCTCCCCCGTTACCTAGTCTTACACAACACAACCATTACTAGAAAAATTAACAGCACAATTGTTATCAACTAATTGGCCAACAGAAATAAGATTCGTGGAAAGCTGAGAAGCAAGAAACACATCAGTGAACTTAGAAGAGGCATCGCCGATTGCAGTTATAGGCAAAGAGTTGCCATTGGCAGTCTGAATGGAAGATTGACCAGCGTAGGGCCGAACATGACACAAAGCGGTGGGATTATTAGTCATGTGATTAGAGGCCCCCGAGTCCACGTACCAGAGTTTAGTAGAATTGTTACCTTGGAACCCCATTGCTGATAATGCTGAAATTAACATCTATTGCACCATTTCTGGGGTGCAGTAATATGGTGTAAGAGGTACAGGAACAGATCACGCAGCTGAAGGAGAGTTGTGTGCTGCAGAAGTTGCTACAAGAGGGACAATAACCGAAGTCTGAAATGCTTGGGCCTGACGATTTTGGGGGTGAATACGACATTCTTTGATAATGTGACCACCCTTCTTATAATAAGAACAAAACTTCTTAGGACAAGTGGCAGCAATATGCCCATATTCCTTGCAGCAGAAACACTGCAAGTTTTTAGAATGCATAGGTGGTCCACGTCTTTGGGCAGCATAAGCTACAGTTGCCGTCCCGGAACTGCCATGAGATTGCTCCAAAATAGCTTGAGTACTAAGGCGCTGCTCTTCGCGAAGTAACTCACCAAAACAAATATCAAGAGAGAGAACAGTAGATCTGTTCAGTAAAGAGGAGCGGACAGATTCATATTCCGGACATAGTTTCATAAGAAACTGATCACGCTGGGTAGTCGCGTGAATAGTCTGAATAGTTGAGAGAACGGCAATAGGAACATTCGCTGTAATCAAATCAGCATATTCATGCCAAAGAGTTAGAAATGTCGAGTAGTAGTGATGGAAAGACTACTATGTTGAAACATGGCAATCGCATGTTCTAACTGAAAGCGACGAGCATCGTTATCCTGATGATAAACTTTCTTCAAGTAAGCCCACATAGATTGAGAGAAGCGATGGAGCCGCAAGTGGGTGACAATATGAGGCTCCACTGAACCAAGAAGCCAAGACATGATGCGTGCATCAAGCACAACCCTTGAAAGAGAAGAGCCAACATCCTGAGATTTGTCAAAAGTGGATGGTTTTTCAACATCCGTGCCATCAATATGACCCCAAAGGTCTTTTCCCTTGAGAAAAAGTTCAAACTGAAATGCCTAGGTAGAATAATTTGTTACTGTAAACTTAACACAGACAGGTGCGGAATCCATAGAAAATAAATAGAACCCGAGACAAAAGGATGGACCAAAACAATCCCAAAAGAAAACTGACCCACGATAGCCACAGAAATACCGAGAAAAATGGTTGTGGTTGGGTGCAGCACGGATCAACATAGACTTGACCGAAAGACACGAGAAGCACCTCCAAAACCGAGAAGACAGAAAAGAATTTGATGGAAGAAAAATTAGCAACCTTGCTCTGATACCATGTCAAAATATTGTGTGAATGGTCAAATACCTTGACCTTGAGTTTTGTATATTATATATAGACTTTACAAGGATGTTATACATGGGAAGCAAATAAAAGCAAATAAATTCCCGCATGATTCTAGCCCTATACATGTAAACTATAATCTGTCAAATAATGTATGCTAACTGTACAGAATAATAAATGGAGAAATAAGGAAACAATTATGGGCTAAAATAAGGAAAGAAGTGTGGGCTAAAACAAGGAAAGAAGTGTGGACAGCAAAGCTGTCCTTTGACAATTATAAGAATCGTTTAGTAAATCTATCTATTAGGTGATCCCTATCCAACACACAAAGTCTTGATGCACAAGTAACGAACTAACAAAACCACACTTATGACTAAATGAGTTCATAATATAAGTGTAGAAACTAAATACTACAATTGACTAAATAGATTGTCCATTATCATTTGTAATTGTGAACAAAGCTTTAATTTGGAAAGAGGTAACAACCATGAACCTTTATATATATTCTAATTTGCACTATACACCAAAATATATACGATCCAATTAAACTTTAAAAACATTAGTGCATTAATTGCATAGGCATTAAAATTATTACACATTCACCCATTATATGCTAATTAATTCATAATAATCAAATTATTAATAAGATAAATTTATTTTGAGGGGCCTATAATAATCTTAACCATTTTTTTTCTCTAGATAACTTAGTTAAGAGAAATAGTAACCTTTTGATGTAAAATTATTTTGAGTTTTCGTTCTCTTACAACTAACATTTTTTTTAAAATTAGAATATCATTAGTTGATAAAAGTTATATTTTGATCAATATTTTACAGTTACATAGATTTTTTATTGTCTCATGGCTTTGAAGAACAAATACAATATAATCTATCACTAAAAAGGTGTAAGAGACTAAAAGATAGTTGCAACAAATGAACCATGTCAAAAATTAAATCCTTGATAATAATTTTAGTCATTTTTAATAAAATAATTTTTTATGTTAATATTTTGTGAATGTTTCTTATTAGTACTCTAATTCTTATGTAAAATACATTTATAAGAGAAAAGATGAGAGAAAGAGAATACATACAATTCAGTTATATGGCAAGTAGTATGTGTATTGTAAGTACAATTACACTTGATAGTTGGGTTAATAGTTTGGTCCCATATATAAGTTTCATCTATGGCAGATCCGCTGCATGGCTCCCCACTTATGTTCCATAGTTTTGGTGCTTTTGTACCCCATTGTTGGAATATTGAGTTTAATGCTTTTACTGTATCAACAATCACAATATTAATATGCACAATAAGTAGATGCATTCATATATAGTATTTTTACACGAAAAAAACTTCAAATATGTTGAAAACCAAGTAAAGAAATATATTAAACAAAATAGAAGTGTGATAAAAAAATTCTCAATTATATGAATTTATTTTTATTTCAATCCCCATGGCACCTTTTAGAGGCTCAAAAGCATACCATTTTTGTTACTAATTTTTACAAGGACAATAATACATAGAGGCAAACAACTCTTCATAATTTCTATCAAAACATTTATAACACCCCCTCTTTAATGATCAATATTACCAAAAGAATATACCTTCTTCAAATCTTACTAGTAAAAACCTAATGAGACAAAAAAACTAGTGAAGGAAAAATAATGTAATATTCTTTTAGATTTTTTAATGCTTTAGATTATCAAGATTGTCTAATTAAAACCCTTGTTAGTAAAATGTAATGAAACAAAACTTTTCCAAAGTTGAAAGATTGCAACACACTAAAATTCCTTAGTAATTCCTCCTCATGACAGCATGATTAGGTTTTCTTAAATAAATTTGCCTAAGAAATCTTATAACTTCCTCTCATGGTGTCATGACTATTGTTTCTTAAATAATATTTCTTAATAAATGTTCGAGTTAATGTAATTCAATGTTATGTATTACCTTCTTCAATACAATAGTAATGCTTCATGAATAAATATGTTGGATTATCACTTAATTATATCTATTAAACATCAAGTATGTTCTTATATTAGAACAGAAGAGTAAAACAAATTAGGTGAAATATGTTTCATTTTGTTACCTTTAATATATCTTCCTTTAGCATGGCCTACATTATCTTCATATAATATTTTAAAATTGTCTTTAATCAAGGATAATCTAATGATTTTCAAGTACTTCTAACCATAGATCTTAACCATATGCATTCATGAGTTATCTCATCAATTATGAGTATGTTTTAATAATTTGAAGAATTGACAACTATTGTTAGCTTTACAGATCTCCATAAAATGAGATTATTGACATACATTTTCTCTTTAAGATTGTGTTTTGTGAGATCTAAGAGATAATTAGCTTGTACATATTTAGGCAACTAAGACTTTTGTCCATGTGAAGAACATAAACCAATATCAATTATTTTATATAGGTAGTCAATATAAATTTATATTATTCCAATGTATTCAAGTAAATGTAGAGTTGTATCTGACAAGTAAACTAATATTGAATGCTATATCTAATTGTGTATAATTTACAAAATAAATAAGTGTGCTAATTTTACTAAGATATGGTACTCTAGGGGTAAATAGTTTCTTATATTTTTTATGAGGACAAAAACTCTTTTTCCACATCAATTGCTTGAATAACAACTAAAGAGCTTAATGGTTATGTCTTGTCTATATAAATGCACTTCAAGACTTTATTTGTATATGTTTACTGATAGGCTAAAACTCCATTTGGAAAATGTTCAATATATAGATCAAGAAAATTAGTTCTACTTTCAAGATCTTTTATTTCAAATTCCTTTCTTAAGTAAATAGAAATTGTTAGGAGTTTAAATTAATAAGATTCAAACAATCTATTAGATTGAAATAATTACAATTACAATAGTTAAGTTCTTAATCAACATACATGGAAAAATGAGATTACTCATATATACTTCTTGTTAGGACTTTGAGTCTTGTTTGTATGTTGGCAACTTTGTTCCTTTTAATATTTGGCCATAAAAGTCTTTTTTAGATAGTGACTTACTCTCCATTGAAGATCAAAGGTTGTTATTTATCCAACTGGGAAGTCACAAGTATGTCTAAAATGGTTTAGCTTGTGGCAAGTTAGGCTCCTTTAAGGTATAGAGAGAATCGGTTTTGTTTTCTTTTTTTTTAACCTAAAATGCTTTAAAATTATTGTTTTGAAAAAGGGTAAGACCGCTCAAGTGACCTAAAGCGCTCAAGTGTTGAAAACTACTCAAGTGCCCAAGATGCTTAAGTGGTGTTTCAGTTGGCTCAAGCGGCCATGCTGATTCTACTAAGATTTTTCACACAAATTTGATTTATAACTCTTCCAAAATCGAAACTCTTCAATTTTTTGCCTATAAATACCTCTCTATAACCCCTTCAAGGGGTAAAAGATCATTAAAAGATTGGATATTTTTCAGAAGAGTCTCCTAAGGAGAAAGCCTAACGAGCCACATCATTCCCAATCTCTCATTCAAGGATTCAATCTTTGAATCTTAGGTTAAAAACCTTCATCCCTTCAACGAAGCCAAAGTGTATTCACTAAAGCAATCAGAGGTTGTTGCGTTGAGGGCATGGATCAAGTTCTAGGTACTAGAGAGTAAGTCTTTAGGGTAAAGTGGTCAGGTAAATCTATGTAACTTGATCTCATATAGTGAATTTAAATTAGTGGTAATAGACCTTGTGATTTTTTATCTCCACGGTTAGTGTGGGGTCTTCCACATAAAAATCCTTGTGCCTCATTGTTAAATATTTTGATTATTATTATTATTATTATTTGTATTGCTTATATTTAATTGAATTTAGAATCCCTAACTACTCATAGGGAAACAAATTGGTAATACATATAAATATTTATTTAAATTTTTAAATACACCCATTCACCATTTCCCTCTTTAACTGTTACTCTATCGAACTTCAAGGCTTTTTCAATTGGTATTATAGTAGGATACAAATTGATTTATTTTTGTTCTATTGATTAAAACTCAAATTTTTATTGATAATTTTGGTTTTTATTAACCATATAGGATAAAAATCAAATTTTTATTGATCCTATACATCCAGTATGGAATAATAAAAAACTAGGGCATCTTTGAATAGTCCACTTTAGTTTTATGGGAGTAACTATCCCCACTAGAAAGCCTAAATGAAGTTTTTTCCTACAATGCAAGGTGAACAGGTATAGAATTTAATGGAATATGGATGGTGACCTTCACTGATTCTAGATGTTCATGGAAGATCAACTAAAGAACTAAAACCTAAATGAGATTGGGACAAAGTTGATAATGAAGAAAGTGAAGCCAATGCTAGGGTTTTGTTTAGTATCTTCAATGGAGTTTATCCAGATGAGTTTCGTAGGATTGAAAATTATACTCGTGCTAAGGAAGCTTAGGATATTCTTCAATTCACTTATGAAGGTAAGACTGTAGTTGAAGTTTCTAAATTGCAAATGTTTACTAATAAGTTTGAGAATATTAAGAAGTATGAAAATCAAAACTTTTCTTCCTTTTATTCTAAACTGAGTAATATAGTTAATTTATCTTTTAACCATAGAGAACCTATTCAAAATTCAAAGGTAGCTAGAAAAATATTGAGATCTCTCCTAGAGAGATTTAAACCTAAAGTTACTACCATAGAAGAGAGCAAGGATGTTGATTAGATGAGAGTTGATGAACTTGTTGGTTCCACACAAAAATATGAAATGACCCTACGTAGTTCTCAAAAGCCTAAAGATTCTACTTTTAAGGCTTCTAAAAAAGAAGAAAAATATATTGAAATACCATATAACATAACTAGGGATGAATTGGCTCATATGGTTAAAATAATTAAAAAGGTCATGAAATTCAATAAAAAGTTTTACAAAAAGTAAGAATCTAGAAAAGGAAAAAGACCTAATGATAAATCCTCTAAAAAAAGGATAAAGATTCATCCAAACGTAAGAAAGTTGAATGTTTTAACTATGGAGGTCTGGGCCCCAAAGATATCAAAAAGTCTATGCAAACTATGTGGAGTGATTCTGACTCTGAAGAATGTGGTTCCACAACTTTTGAAAATGCAAGGTACGATCCTAATGATTATTTTAGCCTTTATTGCATCTGTGGAATATGTGCATGATGTGATTGTGATAGTAATAGTGATAATGAATTTATTGATGATCAAAAGGCTGTTTCTTAGATCATCTAGTTGTTGAAAATGAAAAACTAATAAAAAAAAAATATCTAAGAGACCATGGTATACTTGAAGCTCATAAATCTAAGATTGATGTGCTAAAACAAGAGATAACTAATTTACTTGAAAAAAAAAATAGATTTCTTAAGTATGAACAACATTCTTTCTTTGAGAAAAATAATGCTATCACTCAAGAGATGAAAAGTAATAAGCCTACTTCATCTGTGAATGAGATCTTTTACCCTAGAACTAAAATGCTAAATGAAATACTAGATAAATGAAAAACCTATGGTGATAAAAGATGTTTGGTTTACATTAATAAAAATGAAACTCCCTCTAATGGAGAAACTATGTTTGTCAAAGGAAAAGATGAAATCCCCAACCAAGTAGCATCCTTTAAAAATCCATCACTACACACATTGCAAGAAAACAAGGCACACTCAATATAGGTGTTATACTAAATTCCTAAAGAGATTTGAATCTCAAATGAGTAGGCTTATGAATGATTTCAATTCTATTAAAAATAAAATTTTGAATCATGGGAAAGGGAATAAAACAAATCAAAAGCCTAGAAGTCAACAAATCTTACAATTTCCCGTTTGATGGCTCTCTCCTAGACTTTGGCATATGAGAATGGTATAATCCTCTTTGTAGGGATAGAGGCTAAAGCTCTCTCTCTCTCTACAAGATAGAATCAGTAAAAATGTTGCCATAAACCCTTAAGGGGGTTTCTATAAGTTTACTTGTGGGCTTAAATGACTTGAGCCCATCTTAGGCTTGGGTTACTTAATTTAGCCTAATGGGTCCTTATTAATTAATTAGTCCTATTGGATTCAAATTAATTAATTTATCCATTCAAAAAAGACAATTTATAAGCTCTTGTACAACCTTCCATTTTTATCAAAATGCTCTTATGCAAACATATGAATAAAAACCTCAATTATCCTTAAAATAATGTTCCACCTAGGAATAAGAGCTCAAGTGGGGATCATTAGGACTCATAGGAAAATATTGACTCCCTTAGAATCCAATTCTAAATTTGACTCAACATCCCACCATAAAAAGTCAATTGCACTCAATATCCTATGATATTAAATTGACATATGGAGTTTAGATCCGTAACTTACTAACCACTATATGAAATCTCCCCATGAACTTGTGTTTATAATATAACAAGGTGAATGATATCAACCTGTCAAGATTACCTCTCCAATCCTTGAGTTTCAAATCCTCCTATTATGTGATAAACTTACTTAGCTCTCTTAGGGCATATGTCAAATTTCACTTAAGAAATTACTTCAACCAAAGTTTTGATAATCATATGTCCTTAGGATCATCCAATGGGATACATTGTTTCAAACCCATGAGATATCATGATGCTTATCTTGAGAAAAATTGTTGTCACCTATCTTAATCAATAATGACCTAATCCAAAGAGAATATATGACCATCTTAGGGTCACCCATAACTTGGATTTTTCGTACAACTTCTAATGCATGCAAATCATGTACAATGTAGGTGAAGCAAGGCTTGAATGCTTGATATAGATAATGCATGAAAAAAATCATAAAAGAAAAATTGGAATCACAATCTGAAATTAATGAAGACCATTTATTGTTATATCGTGTCATGCCTTTAAGGGTTCTATCCTAACATCTCTAGTATCTAATACATGTAAGGTAAATAGTGGTGTTAGCATAAGACAACGATTGATTCCTCTATAATGTTCTCATCTAACCTCTAGGAGTTGGCTCTCACGTGGTTTAATTAGGCACCATCCCACTCCATCGTAAATTTCACATACTTGGGCACTATCTTTACTACTTAGTATATCCATTCTATATAACAGAAGAAGAGGTTGTAGCATTCTTCAAAGTGCACAATTAAGAAATAGTAATGGCTTCCAATGAGGGGCTACCAAAAGGGTTGAAGCTATTGAGGTCACTTTCCAAATGGCTTTTTTTTTACCATAGAAGGGTTATTCGTTAAGGCTAGAAAATATGTAATGCTAGAGGACTTGAAATTATTATGATCGCATTAATCAACCCTTGTAGTGGATTTGTCCTCATTCACTCCTTGTGATGGAGGTCAATAAGACCATGGTACCCAAATAAAAGGAAGATCAAGAAGAAAAAAAAGGATTGCAAAAGATTACCTATAGGAACACGATAAGAAAATGGGAAGGCTCAAACCCTAACTCAACTATACTTTTCTAAAGATGTTGTATTGAAAAATCTTATAAAATATTAACCATTGAGAATAATCCTTATAGAATTCAAGAGACAGTTGTTAACCTCGCCTATCTTAGCCAAAGCCAAGCTAAGGGACATCTTATTATTATACTTTGCAGTCTCCATGGTCATGGTGAATACAATTCTAGTTCGTAGGACCAAGGTGAATGCAAATGATTGTTTCTTACATCAACAAAGTTCTCAATGGTGTTAAAGCTCAATATTCATATATAAAAAATATGGCATTGTCCCTCAAGATAGCAACTAAAAAACTATTACATTATTTCAAAGAATACATGATTAAGGTGGTCTTTAAATACCCACTAAGGATAACCTTGCGAAAACTATACCTCTTTATATGTAAAGAATTCAAAGTAAAATATGTTACCCAAAGGGCATCATAGATATTAGAAAATGAGAGCAAAAATCATAGATACTAACAAAATTCTTAGTGAATTTCACAAAGGAGAAAAAAAAAAGTATTGGAAGCTTTAGAAGATTAAATAAAGAACATATGGATACTCAAGTTTAAGGGTTCTCCACCATAGAATTTCCAGGAGCTGAAGTTTTCCTCAACTCACCTAATGAGATCCAAGCACAACAATCTATAATTCTAGCCCTTAAGGCCACAAACAATTAAGTTGAATATGTTGTATTTTTCATAAGATTTTGGTAGGTAGAAAATCTAGGAATGGAAAACTTAAAGATGTACAGTGACTCGCAATTAGTGATCAAGCAAGTATTCGAAATTTTTAAAGCCCAAGGACCTACCATGGAAAAATATTTTTATCTGGTTAAATGAAAATTGTAAAAATGTGTTAATATGATGATATCCCATAATCTATAGAAAAATAAAGAACTTGATAACATTGGCTATTAGGGCCTCAAGGGTAATAAATGCTCAAAGAGTTCATTCTATTGGAGCTACTAAAACTACCAAGCATAGTAGAAGCACAAGGGATACACTATGTGTAGAAGAGGATCAAGGGTAGAAGGAAACTTCTATCTAACTTTTAGATACAATTAAGAAGCTAAGGGGTTGATAAGGAACTAAGAGGTTGCGGAAAAATGCCACTCGCTACACCTTGATCAATGGAGAATTTTATAAGTGAACATTCATTGGTCAAGTATGTACTATATTAAGGTACAATAAAGTTGCTCTTAAGCTTGGGAATGAGTAACCCAAATTATGACTCTTACATTAGGTGTGTGGGATATGATGTTGAATGTCATAAAAGGTATAACCTACCCTCACTAGTCACCACTTGGTTTTCAAATGAGATGATCAAAACCTAATCCAACAATTGGTATCAGAGAAAAAGGTCATAGGTTTGGTCATAGGAGCATCATGTTGGGAAAGGGATTGTTTACGTGCAACAATACCACTCTTAAGCTAGGAGATGGTTCACTCAAATGATGGCTCTTAAAATAGGCTCATAGGTTGTGATGTTAAATGCCATAAAAGGTTTGACCTACTCTCATTGAAGATCTATTAGTTTTTGTATGAGATAATCAAAGCTCAATCCAACATATTGATGGATATCCATGAATTTATATGTTGAGAATTTTTATTTATTTTTATTTTTTAAAAAGGCACTCATTGGCTCACTAAGCCCTTTCTTAAGGGTATTACTAATCAATCATGCTAAATGATGTCAAGCCATGTGTATAAAATTGCTATAAGAATTAAAGATTCACAATTATGTTGTGAGCGACTTTAGAAAAGCTCTCACCCCTAGCAACCCCTAGCCATTTATTCAATTGGGTTAAAAGTCATGGAAATATATATATTCCACCAATATCTTTACAAAATGGGTTGAGGTTGAGTTTGAGGTTAAAGCTTATCCTCATATCAATGGTACATACATGAAGAAATTCATGTGAAAAAATAGACTCCAATCAATAATAATGAGGTTAGTTTGATTTCAAAGAATTCAAAAAGTTTTACTAAGTGCTCAAAATCATAAATCTCTACTTTAACCTCAAGTGCTAATGTTAACAAGCATAGATGATCATAGATGATCCTGGGCAAGGAGAAGGTAGTAATATTTAAATTCATAGAAAGAGATTCAATAATCAAATCCTCTAGTCAAGCAAAATTTAGAGCTCAAACAAATCTATATCTTCTACCAAGCAAGGGACAGGGCATAAACTAAGACTTCTCCTTATCACCAAAAAGAAGAAATAGTGATTAGAGATTGATTTTTAGCTCCTTAAAATAGATCATACAAAATAATATTCCACATAAATGTCCTTTTTCTCTACACTAATAATAAGAGGATCATAACAAAAGTAATGAGTCTCCTTCCTTAGTTGCAACATCAATAAAGCATGAGGAGGTCAACAAAGTGGGTTGAATATTGATTGAACTTCATTAGGCTACATTTAACCTCTTACTATTCTTTCAATGTTTCATAGATAATCTCTTATCGAAGGATGGGAGACTTAGGGATAAGCTATGAGGTGTCACTCAATTTCTTTACCTTCCTCTTCTTGGGAAGGGTACTAACCTCCCTTAAGCCCATTCACTTCCATGAGAAGAGAGAAATAAAAATCTTAAGGATTCAAGAAAATTAAGGATAAGGGTATCCATCTACTTAAGAGGAACACCCTTATGGAGCTAAATAATGAACTCTTCAAAGTTGAAAATAAGGCCAGGAGATGGATACCCTTATGGTAGTTCAAGTAGTTAAGCCATGAATTAAACTCATAAGGACATGCTCTCAAACATAGGGAACCTTGCTAACTTGGTTGTTTAAGCTCTATTTGAGGACAAAGTGGTAGCAAGGTGTGTGGAAACTCATTACATGCCATACCTGATGAAAGTAATCATGGATAAGATGAGCCACTTGATAACCTTAAGACTACAAAAATAAAGAAGGTTAGAAAGCAAAATGAGGTAATGAAAAAACATATAGGAGGAGTGGAAAGCCATCCTACCTTCACCTCCCTCTCCTTGGGGCATCTATGGTAAGCTCCACTCACCTACCAAGCCCTCTTAATTTCCCACAATCGGCAAGTAGCCTTGTTCCTTCCATTTTAATTTCCTACTAGAAGCTAGAATTTTATTTTTAATCAAGGGAAATATACTAAGTGCCAATGTTATGCTTCCTTTTCTAGCATAGGAAAAGAACCTTTCCTAGGTTAAAACAATATCATAGGGGTTAGGTTCAAGATTACCATGGCCATTAATATGTTGATGACAATATGAAACCCCAATAAAGTTGAAAACGTGTCACAACAAAGAAGGCAAGGGCAATCTCAACCTAGACTTCAAGTGCCTTATAACCCTCTCTTGGATTCAATGGTTACACTTATCCTTATTGAAGACTTTGAGCACTAAAATAGATGAGAATATGAAACCTCTAGATGTAACATGAGAGGTCCTTAATAGACTTTGAAGCCATATCAAAGGAGAACTTGAGCAAAGAAATAACAAGTTGCATAGGACAAGAAATGCGAGAGATGACAAAGCAAAAGAAGAAAGTAATTCCAACATTTAACGTACTTTATATAGGCATGGGGTAGCATTTACATTAGTAATTATGAGACATCACTCATCATGGAACCTCCATCTAATCTCTTAGGGGGTCACACTCACGGTAAAAAATATGCTTTGATTTTCCTGTCTAATCAAATTTCTCATACAAGAAAAGGGAGCAGAGGAGGAATTGCAGGAGCTAAAAAACCAACTTTACATGTGGTATCAATCACGATGTGCAAAAGATAGGCAATAAGAAACAAGAACTCCTTGAACGACCACTAATAAGGCTAGCCTAGAAGAACAAGCCATGGAGAACAATTATCCCTACACAACCCATCCCCCAACCCTCTTCTCAATCTAAAGCATTAATTGCAAAGTGATTGTGTTTAAATGATCCAGCCTTTAATTATATGTGCAAGAAGTCATGCCCTAAAATCAAGAAATAATGATTCATTACATGGGGAATATTAATTAATAATGTTGAGCTTCAATTGGGCCATTAACCTAACCCTATGGCACACCGTGATTGGACACCTAATATAGATAGCCCATATAAATATCATGGGAAACTCCAAGATATCTCTGAACACCTTTGCATAACTAATGCCCTTATCTATTGATCCCCTTACCTTAACCATCATGTTTGACCTTGTAGTCAAAGCGAAAGCGATCGTCCTAGCCCCTCTCTATTGATCGTACCTTGTTTAGCTTATCATCTTTCTACAGCTACCTCGTGACATCTACTCCTTGATTATATTTGGATTTTCAATTAAGACTAGCAAGTCTGAACAAACCATAACTGACCATCCCTAAATGCAAGAGTTGGAAGGATTATAGAGAAGAAATTGCAGATGAAATGAAAAGCCATGGTGCTTAATTATCACACCACCACAAACCCAAAAGATTCACATTCAACCATGTTTGGAGAAAAAGAGATTGATACGGACCTTCAGATGGGTGTGTGGTAGCATTTTGAGCAGTGGATTTGTCAAACCAGAGGAGGAAGAAGCACAAGTGAGGAACAAGTGAAAGAGCTGATGCCCTTATCATTCTAAGCTTCATCGTCAATGCTGTAGGTATATTCTCAAAAGATTTGAATAAGCCTGAGAAGGGTGGCCATACTTGAATTAGATGAAGTCAATGGTCCAAGGTCAAAGTGAGAGAAGATTTCAGGTTGGCGTTCCACCGAATATTTTCGTCGTGGTCAGCTTCAAGACTCGAATTTGTGTTGGGTGTACCTAACACGCGGTGAATTCCCCCAGTTGTCAAAACAGTGTAAAGATATTTCCATAAACAGCCATTCACGCCGACACATTTGATTCCTTTTTGTTGACTTATTTTTCTTAGTCGAGAAAAAGTTTAGTATTACTATAAAATGAGTAAAGTAACATCACATTGAATAATTAGTACAATGTGTAACTAATTTCAATTTTAGATTTTTAACTCTCTACCAACCTTTCTCCTTTACATTTTTAATATTATTCAAAAGGAGATTAAAAAACAAAGCTTACGATTTTGAAGTATTGACAAACTTTAAAATTTTAAAATTTTTTATGAAAGTTTAAAGATCTTGATTAGGAATGCCTAGCGAGTGTGAATAGGTCTTAGGAATTTTTTAACCTAAAATTAATTATTTTTATTTCTTTCACTTTCTCGTTTGATATAGGGAATAATAAAAATAAATAAATATATAGGATATTAAGTTTGTACAAAATCAATAGGAGGCTTTGACCTACCCTAAGGTGATCATAAATCCCTACAAATTGGGTCACTATTGATGAAGGTTGATGGTACGCAATAGGTATTCTCAATAAAAGTACCATGATATTTCGGAATTAAAACAATGTGTCCCCTTAGGTAATTTAAAGGATATATGATCATAAAATTTATCATCGTAGTAATTCCATTAATGAAATTTGATATATGCTCCTTAGAGATAAAGTATGTTAATTGATTATATAATAAGTAGGATCTGTAACTTAAAGATTGAAGAGATAATTTTGATGGGTTGATAACACTACCTTGTTAGATTACAAGCATTAACCATGAGAAGTCTACATGCAATGAATAGTAGATCATCGACCCAAGCTTTGGTTTTTGTAATTTCATAAGATACTAGAGTGCAGTTGACTTTCTTTAGTAGAGTATTAAGTTATCTTTATAGATTTTAAGGGAGTCAATATTTTTCTATGAGTCTCAATGGTTCCCGCTCCTCAAACTCCTATTTCTTTAAAGGTATCTTAGGTGTGTAATTTCATAAGTATGCATAAAGGCGTTTCAGTAAAAATATAAGATTGCACTAGATCTTATAAATTATCCTTTTGGATTGGTATGATGTGTTAATTAATTAATTGGAGCTCACTAGAATTAGAACTCGAATGAGTTGGATTAGGTGACCTAAGCCCAATTTGGGTTCAAGTCACTTAAGCCCACAAGAAGCCCTTTATAAACCCTCTTAGGGGTTTAAAATTCTAACTTTTATCACTTTCACCATTGTCTTCCAAAGAGAGGAACTCTAGGCACCCTCTAAAGAGAGAGAGAATCCCACCCTTCTCTCATGCCAGAAACCATGGAGGGAGAGATTGGGTGGAAGGCTCTTGCGTAGACGAGTTCTATGGTGCTTTCAACATCTCCACCGGGTTGGATTCAATCTAGGAACATCTAAATCATAGGTATGAGTGTTATATATCTAGATCTTTGATTAATAATGGTTTTTATTGCCATTTTATTATGCTACAATAGACTTAGAGAATCTTAGGAAGATCCAAGGTTAGGTAATGGAGCAATCCAACATTCCCAACATGGAAAGCATCACTAAAGTTAAATTTCCACTGATTGAAACATCTAGATTCCAAGACTTTTGGACATGACCATAACTCTATTAGATGGATGGACTAACCTTTTATGTAAGGTATTAGGACTAAATGAAATACAAGACCCATGGCAATAAGCATCCTCTTTTTGAATCAACTAAACTTTAACCAACAAAAGGAGCAACTAATGGATTCATAAAGGAATGAAAAATTGACTTAGTATAGTTTTTAGTCTTGGGAATATGTAGCTTGTAGAGTCCATCTTCAAGATTCCCTTAAATAGCTCTGGTGGTGTTCCTTATCCTTCACAAAACAAAAATTCAGAATGAAATCAACAAATACTCTGCTGTCAATAGTTAAACTAGTAATTCTTAACAAGCTCCTTTTAATATAAGGAACCAAAAGCATATTTATCAAATAAAGCCAAGAGGATAAGAAAGGTATTTTAGCATGGCCAATTTGTAGTGAGTTTATTATTGTTGTCAACTGCTAGTTTTTCCTCACCATGGTCTTCAAATTTCAGAGAGAGGTTGCTTAGTTTTGTAATAACATTGCTAATGGCTCCACTATCAACATTCCATGATAATTCAAGAATTAGCTTCGGTTTGGCAACGAATGTAGAAGCTTGGTTGTTTTTAGAAGTTTGGAAAGCATGGTCAAAATGATAGAAGCAAAGAATAGTACCGTGCCCAACTTTATTGTAAACCTCGAGCACCTTGTCCACACTCACCATGGCTTCATTTGAAGTTGTTCAATTTAGGTACTCTTTAACTCTTCCATTCATGTTCCAATTGTTGTTACCTCTAACATCCTAATTAGAGGCATAGTTAAAGAAGCATTTGACAGATCTATTGTTATCACAATATTCATTTAATCTATGCGACTCTCTTAGTTCAATAGAAAAGCTTAAGCTTCTTGCCAGGTGGTAGAAGCATGATTAACCACGACACAACGCTAGCCAAATTATGAAGAATGAGGTCCCTGTTTGATATCAGATGTCCGACAATTATGAGGTTGTCAGTAAGCACCTTCATTTCGATAAGATAATTGTCAATGGACAATGACCCTTTTGCGGGTTGTCTAAAGTTGATTTTTTACTTGCAAAACTCTAGAGCGAGTCTGGGATGCATACACCATTTCTAGTACCTTCTATGTCTCATGAGTTGTTGAGAGGCCCACAACTTTGGGCAAAACATTCTCTGAGATGGAGGACAATAGCTAACGCAATAGTTTTTCATATGTTCAAACCTATTTCATATAGGTTAGGTTGATATTAAATCAGTTGCAGAGATTATCTTTTTTGGGATGGGTTGCGTCTAAAAAGTGACCCTCCAAGTCATACCCATTCACAGTTGGAATGATAGACAATTTCCAAAGTAGAAATTTATTCTGATCAAGTTTTATCGACAAGCTATAACTCATGACACTATTGAACAGAAAGAAGTTGTTAGCAGTGGAGGATTGAGGCAAGTCAATATTGGGTGCTAATTGAGTTGGATCTGTTATCGTCAAAGCTAGAGGAGGTGAGGAAGTTGAAGTTGTTTGAAGGTGCTTAAGAATGTTGAATTAGTCATAATTTTTTATTAATGGTGCCTAGTGGCTTTGATACCAAAAACAAAATAGAATTTGGAGCAAGAAATTTTTGGGTATTTGAATACAACTCAACATTAAGATGACTAGTCCCTGTTCATTCTATTTATATGACAAAGAAGATACATTAGGGTTTCTACACCACTACAATCGTGTATCATAAGGTTTCTATTCAATTTTAATAATAATAATAATAATAATGAAAAAAAAAGAAATAAAAAAGCTTTAGGCTCAGTTACAACCAAGGAAGAAATATCGGTGATATTTCTCAATAAATCGACAATTTTTCCCGATATATCGCATGGTCAACGCGGGTCAACGAAAGTCAAACGCGCTACAGTGCTCTCCCATTTACTTGCTGCCGAGGGGATTTAAACCCCAAAAAGGTTTGGGGTTCACCTGCATACCACTTGGACAAACTTGCCCTTTGATATATAATATGCAATAAATTTATATATACTTAAACTCATTATATAAAGAAAGTATTAAAAGAATATTTTAAAGAGCAAATTAATTATAATTATTTTATTATTAAATGCAAAATCTTTTAATTAATTACCAAAAATATAAAAATTATATAATTTTCTTCATAATGTTTTTAATATCATTAATAATTAATTAAATATTAAAAAATTATATATATATATATATATATATATATATCATAATTTATTTTATATTGTTTAATACAATTGAATTAAATGGATCATATTTTAATACTAATATATATTTTAAAATTAGACATATTATAATTAAATATCATAATATTATGTGTAATTTAATAATAAATATACACTTATAAAATTCATATTTTTATCGATGCATACGATATTATTATCAAATATGATAAATCATGTTATACATATATCAAAATTTTCAATAAAATAACTTTAAAATGTCTATTATACTTCTAATTATATTTTTATGAGATTTTCCTTACATTTTCATGAGTTTTAACAATTTTAAGTTTATCGATATTTTTTTCAAAATATCCGTCGATATATCTCCGATATATCCGTAAAATCGAAGTACCGATATATCCGTAATTACCGATATTTTCATCCATGGTTACAGTTAACAAGTGAAGTTGTTGGTTGTTGGTATTAGTATCATCTCAAACAATTCCAAGCATGAAGAAACAAGAAGGATACTGACCCATAGAAACAAATTATATCTTCTCATAATTATTGTCTTTTGTAGTGTTTTCAAATTTATAGGTTTAAAAGGTAAAAAAAGGGCAGGATGATATACGGTGAAACTACACAAATGCAATGTTTTTGTTTAGACAATGCATCCCCATTAAGTGAAGGCAAAAGTTTGATTATCATTTGTCATTGTTTTTATTTTAGTGTAGGTAATTCTCTTTACCCTTTTCCTTTCAAAATAGGGTAGTTTAGACTATAATACGAGATAACATTCAAAGGGTGTTTTTTTTTTTTTTTTTTAACTTTTTATTACAAGCAACTTATTTTCATACTTCAGATAGTTTGTTCGATTGTTTATTTGTTTGTTCTTTTTGTTGCTTTTTCTTGACTTATTATTATTTTTTAAAAAGAAAATTGAGTGAATAAGAAAACTAAAATATTTAGTTTTTTTCTAAATTCTAAAAGTGAACCATCATAACTGTAGTGAATTTATTGATTTTTTTTTACTTCTTAATATTAAATATAAAAATAATATTAAAAAGAAATGAAAAACTTTATACTTAATATTATTAAACACTATTTAATTTTAAGTTCTATTTAAAATTAAGCGAAAAAACCAACATCACCTTTAACTCATGTTCATTTGGAGCAAGTTAAAATTTTTTACATTATCAAAATTTGTTCCCTAAAAAAAAAAAAAAAAGAGAGTGCAAAATAAAATCTTATAGTTATCCAATCAATTATTTTGCATTGTATGATGGTTCATAACTTTTATAATTATAAATCATAAGATAAATTAATTATAAAATATTTTAAGAACATAATCATTGGATTATGAGACTAGTTTTGCAACCACGAACATAATCCAATTTTTCAATGAAGGAAATAAGTTTTCATTTAGATATATTTCATATTTTTTTTAGATAAAAGATATCTATATAAAAATAAAGTATCATATATATAAATTTACCTTATATTTTTCAATTTTAAAACTTGAGATAGCAATTTTTTTTATACATCAAGTTTTTAAGCAGCTTGAAATTTTGAACACAAATTTTTTAAATAATTTTTAAAACTATAATTTCTTTTAATATGGGTTTTTAAGAGTTGTTGCATCTTATATAAGCGTTACTATTTTTTATTTTAAAAACAGAAAATAGGAATTCAAATACAAACAACATTGAGTGAATCATCATACAAAGCACACAATTGTTGTACAAGGATTCTAAAGAAGACTTATGCACCATCAAGCTCTTCCTTCTAATGCACCTGATAATGTTGTGATGTAGAGAATGGGCATGGTACCAATTACAAAAAGGGGTATAGAAATAAAAATTTTGTTTTCATGAAAATCAAAATCTACTCATGTCAAGATTTTAATTCATCTTTTTTCACATGGTAATGTGATTCATTTCTATTTGCAATCCTATTTCCATGTTTGAAATGCACTCTCAATGCATAAGCAACGTTTTATTAGGAATAAGCTGCTGAGTTGCAGTGAGTTTACATGGTGAATAATCATAGGTATGGAGGAAATATTAGAAACATATAGAATACAAAATTGATCGTTATTCTCAAGGAACAATTTGTTATGCTAGGGTTGCCCTTTTGCCTTTTGCATCCCTTGACTGCAGAGTGAAGCTTTCTGTTAGCAAGAGTACAATGAGAAAGTGTATTCATGACTGTATATGATAAGAGGGGAGAGAAAAACCTGTGCAGTTGATTTCTTTGAATCTAGAAACTGGTTGTAAATGGTATACAATCTCTCCTTCTCAGCATCTGAGACGGATGGTCTTGCTTTGGAAGCAACAGATTTCAGAAGGGCATCCGTAATGACTGGCATTTTTCCAGGCTCTTTGTTATCTGCAGTCGCCAGAACCTCATGAACTGCTGCTAGCTGTGCATCGGAGAGAAGAGCTTGGAGATCAGCTCCACTGAATCCTTCAGTCATATAAGCTATGGCATCCATGGCAACATCATCAGCTAATGGTAGCTGCATAATCCATAAAAAAATAAACATTACGTATTTCGACATTAAAAATGGGATAAACCAACAAAAATGAAGAGTTTTATGACTCACTACTAGAATTTAATTTGTGTGTATATATATATATATATATATATATTTGTCATGACCTAGGTCAAGTGGGTGAAGCTTTTAGAATATAGGGCTACAAGTGATCCAGTAAGACAAGAATGAAGCAGAATAATTGGTTTATTATCCATCTTCTTTCAGCAATGCACTATCTGATAACCTTTATTCCTGGAAATATGAGAAGTAGCATTAAAAATTCAAAAATGGTAAGGTTACCTTTTCCTCATGAGGTAATAATATTATTAAATTTGATAGCAGGCAAATTAGAAAAATATTGTTACAGTAGTCAAAAATCAAAACAAAATTATATAAAGCCATGAATCTGCCTTGTAATATATATCTTGGACCTCAAGGTATCATCGAAATGGTGCGTTTTTTCTGTCTGATTGATCCTAGGGTTTTGGTTTCTCCATTGTTTGGTTTCCAAGGAATAGCCAAGAAAAGGTGACAAAAACAAGATGAGGGCCTTGTGTTTTCTTATTGCTGTTTTGCTTTTTCTTAGAATAACAAACTCAATTCAACAGACCTTTCTTTCTCTACTTCTTTCCCTTTCTTTTCACTTGTTACTCAGTAAGGTTCAAGATTTGAAATTTTTGATTTTTTTTCTTAGTTACACTTTTCTTGGCAACCAAATGGAGCCTAAGTTACTTCTTCGGCATTCCTTTTTTTTTGTTCTGTTGCTTTCTAGGGTTGTTTGGTTGTTGAGGAAACATATGAAAAGGAAGGAAAATAGAACTAAATTTTCTTGTATACAGCTTCATGAGAGTTTCTGAGTGCTTATGCATTCAAATAATATTAGATTGGATGTATAATTTTATATATAATAGATAAGTGCAAAAAGAAATTATTTCTTTTTGGTAATCCCTAGTCAACGATAGGCTGTGTAAAACTCCTGACAATAAGGATTAGAATAATGGGAAATAAAGATATGTGATAGTAGATAGTGATCTATCTTGATTCTATATTTTTATACTTTTCATTAATACTTAATGAAGGGAAACAAAAGAAACAAGGAATCTTATTATTCTTATATATTCATTAGTAACATTCTCTTGATACTTTCCAAGGGTGTTGCTCATATTTTGCTTGTGCATAATGTTTTCTGATTCTAATAAAAATCTTATAAGAACTTGTTTTGTTATAAGCATTTTATTAGTAAGCAACGGTGTTGGACCAGAATTCTTTTTTGACTCTGCGCCAACAATTCCACTATTATTAGTGAGTAATAATGAAAAAAATTCCTTCACAGTAGTTGTTTTAGTTCATTTTGTTAGAGTGCATCATATATATTGCCGGTCCAAATCCTATATGTTTAAGTTTTTAAGAAAATTTGTGTTCAACATGGTATCAAAACTTTATTTGGTGGAAGGTCAAGTGTTCAAACCTTGCTATGACCTTGCTATGCATGTATATTTACCCATTTTATTAAACCCACTTGCAAGCCCAAAAATGGAGGTTACAAATGAGGGAGGGTGTAAGAGTGCGTGATATACATTATGGGCTCAAATCCTATAAACTTAAGCTTTTAGGAAAATTGCATGTTTAGTAAGCTACGATTAAATGGTTTGATCAACTAATCCTACATTTTATTAGTAGATGCATCAATATGCTTATCAGAACTGGATGTTTTCAATGTTGACTCCCTATGCCTCAAATACTTAAATTATGCATATTGTTGCAATGCTATTTTCAGAATTTTCACCTTTCTTTGCTAATTTCAACATTCTTTTCAAATCATCATTGATATCAAATATGAATTTTGATTTCTCCATGTTTTGGATCCATAATTTGATCAACATCAATAATCTTTTCATGGTTCACAGGGTTCCCACCACATCTAGAAAAATATGATTAAAATTAAATAGCAGCATGTAGAACTAAAATAAACTTTGGGATCTGATGCATATCATCCTGCATGAAATGAAGCATTAGTTCAATAGCCTTACTAACCTTTCTAGAAAGAACTGTAAGAATATCCAACCTCTCACGCCGAGATGGGAAATCACAGAAAAGAAGGCGATCTAGCCTACCAGGTCGCAACAGTGCAGCATCAAGTAAATCTGGTCTACTGCTTGGTATGAGAAGTGCAAAAGATCAATTTGTATCAAATACATGAAACTGGTAAAAGGAAAACAAAAATAATATAAAACCTATGCTGCAGTGAAGAAAATTAGAAATCTAATAATGACAATATCAGATAACCAGACTTTTGAATAGTTTAGAATAAATTACAAAAAATATCCATCAATCAAACACATTCCTAATTAACTCTTTCTACATTGCCCGTTAACATTGGAGTTTTGGCACAAACTATTCAATCCAGCCAACATGGATTGGGTTCCACCTAGAAGTATATGTGACATGATGACTATCTCATTTAGAGGTTTGGGGAGTTCCATCAGAGGTTGTTCCCTATGGCAAATCGCTTGTGTGATTGTACCTTGGATTGTGTGGCAAGAGAGAAATGCTAGGATCTTTGCAAAGTGGAGAGCAGTAAAGATGTTGTGGGATCTACTTAACTTTTATACCTCCTTGTGGGCCTCTTGTAACATCACCTTTCGGTTTGTAAATCAAATGGGGTGGATTCTAGTTTTGAGGAGATGTTTACCTTTTTTTTTTTTCCTTAAGGGGCCTAAACCTTTATCTACGGTTCTCCTTGTATAGTGGAGATGTTTACTCTCTCTTTGATCAATTATATATATTTCGTGGGGAGGATCCTTCATCCTTCTCTTATACTTTTTTCATAATTAATATATCTCTTGTTTCTAATAAGAAAAAAACAAATTGCTAATTTATGAAATCTCATTCCAATTGTTTCTCCTGATATTAGTTGGAATCTTGCGTCAAAGGGACGCTGTTTTTCTGGACATATAATTTATGCTATGCAATGACATTACAGACGACCTCTTTTTTTTTTGTAAGAGAACATTTGCTATTTATTTTATGCCATGCAATGATATTACAGACCAGTCGTTTTTTTTAATAAGAGAAAACATTTAGGAAATAACCTTTTCAAGATTGATTTAATCAAACTAGTGTCATATGTCATGTTTTTATATTCATTTTAAATGCATTTTTCAATATTTTGTAATCATGCTAAAAACTAGTCCATTGATCATGTAATATGGAAGCAACTATGCATGTCTAGTACAAGCATGTACAGAGGTTAAGCTGACTTAGTTTTCTGCTTTTTCTACCTTCACTTAAAATAGAGCTTCTATGTAAACAGTATAAAATAGTATGCTCAATATGGGTTGCTTCTATTTCAAAATATGGAGACACAATAGAAACATGATAAAAAAGTATGAGAATAACATTACATATCACATACTGTTTATATCTTTATCAATATCTACAATTCGGAGACCAATTGATAAATAGTTCAACACAAATACCCACATTAACACCTATAATAGCATTGAACATATGTTTAGAATATTTTTGGATACTGAAATTTGTGGCACTAACTTGATCTGAAGCATTGAACCTTGATATCCATGTTTAATTTCTTATGTCAAGAAGCAATTAGTGAATAATTTTTTCTTTTTTCTCTTGGACACAGCTACCCCATCCGTGCACAGCAATAGGTTATCTGACACATCTCATACCCATATCTATTGTAGTTTAAATCAGTAATTCACAGATTACGAAGAGATCAAGACAAAAGTTGTATATGAGCAAAACAGAGTCATCTAAAAACAAAATCTATGACTGCACAAGTGTTTTAGTTTAAGGTGTTGGCACTAGGAAACAAACTGAATATCCCCCGCAGCCAACCCGAAGTTGGATAAGTCTTTATTCAGGTAAGAGCATAAGAGATTCAAAAATTAACTAATAAATCATTAAAAGTTTGGAAACAAGTGAACTAAATTGAGTTATTAATCAAAATTTAATGATCTAATCCAAATGTCTAGTAGTGAATTTTTTGAGATAAGGAACATACCCCCTGTACCTACCAGATATTTCAAGCAAGTGTTTTCTAATGATTATACCAGTGAGTACCGTGCGTTCTCCTACTAGTTTTGTGCCTCTACTAGGCTCACTTATAGCATGATCTTACATCATGAAATTAAAAAATGAGCAACATCTTTAGGTAGGCTTATAAAAGGAGCCTATACAGCTATGGTTTATTTAAAAAAAACAACTTTTGCATTGGACTATACCCTTAACGTTGTTGAGATGAATGCCTTCATCATGAAATGAATAAATTTAATATTCAAAATTGTGCAATTTTAGAGGTAGCAGCTTCCATTTCCACAGCTTGTCTTATTTGTTTCTGCTCCTTCTTCCAAGACAGTAATAAACTACTAACATGAAAAAATGCTGTCTATTTGTCCCCAAAGTAACTCAGGTAATCTTCACATTTTTATCACAAAAGCAAGATAAAGCTCACTGCAACCGTCAAGCTTAATAACAATGCCTTCGAGTTGAACCATATCCATCTTTAATTCTCAATTTTCTGAAAATTAGCAAGTTGTTTGAATAATACATTGTTGAGATTATTTTCTTGAGTTTATTTTCTGAAAAAATATCACTCGGTCATCCAATTCTCTCATCTATGAGTTCATAAAATCCTGCAGCACCCATTGATTGATTTGGGTAGTTTATCTCTGCCTTCTTTTTAATTGATCAAGTACGAAAAAATCCAGTTTATTACGGGACTTTATAATAGAGGATAGTCCAATAGACTGGGAAAGCTTAAGTTAAAAAGGAAAACAAAACCACTTGAAAGTGATCCTAGGCCGAAAGCAATTTCTTGATAGTTAAGGGATAAAGTTTATTCTTGCCCAGGAAGTGCTTTCTAGAAACATAAAAAGCACTCATTGACGAGAAGCTAATTTCCTGTCATGGCCCACTATGTTGACCAGTAGTCAGCCTCTATGACCAACCCTCCACTCAGCAACTAATCACTATAGTTCTCGACTTTTGGTCATAGTCACTGATCAAAGGATGCCCTCCACCACTCCTTTTCTTCTTGGTTCAGTCACCACAGTTCACTAAACTGTCTCCAGTCAGCTTTCGCTATTGAACTAATCTTCTGAAAATAGATGATAGAATTTATGGTCATTTTCTTTGTAACCACCTGATCCCTGTAATCTCTGTGTGCTTGTGTCTAATGTGAAGGCCTTGCTTATCCTTTCACCAACTATCTAGCCTAAAACCCATCTTATGTAACTGTAAAATCCAATTGTCATACTGAATGTAATGATATTTGCAACCCCATTGATTATAGGCACTGACTATCTAAAGAAAAATCCTTGAACAATGCTATTACTCAGTAGAAAAACTGACCTAGTTGCAGCAAACACAAAAACACCAGTCAAAACTTCCACACCATCCAATTCAGTCAGAAACTGCATAAATGGAAGAAAATCACTTTGAGAAAACCAATTGAGAAGATATCATAAGGGGAAATCAAAGAAGAGACTGACTTGATTAACAACACGATCAGTGACTCCAGTGTTG
Organism: Vitis vinifera; assembly: GCF_030704535.1. Classification (NCBI taxonomy): domain Eukaryota; kingdom Viridiplantae; phylum Streptophyta; class Magnoliopsida; order Vitales; family Vitaceae; genus Vitis; species Vitis vinifera. Next base: position 18,563,126 of record NC_081814.1, read on the forward strand.
TCATGCCCCCTTTTTGGTGCAATGGAATCAAATTCATCAAAAAAGAGAAGGCATGGTGATGCAGCAGATGCTTTTAAGAATATGTCTCGAACCTGAAAACAAAATATGAGGCATTCAGTAGCATGTACTAGAGTTGCTGTTCTATTGTACACAATGGAAAGCCAGACATGCATGTATATATAACTGTGCTTCAGCTTCATAAATAAATAAATCGACATGTTTCCAGAATGGAATTCTGGAAAGCATTCTATTTTAGAAACCACTTGCTCAATTCTCATGAAGCAGTGAACAAACATTCCAATTTCTACCTGCATTTTCTATATTGTTTTTAGGACATCCACATATCCAATTAGTTTTGTCCCTGGAAGATAAGTCACATGCTGTTCAGGAAAGTACTCACATATCATTGGAAATCATGATCAATCAGCTGAGGTATCAAATGGTCACCTTACATGAGTCAGAGAAACTCCAAAACAGCACTAAGGAAAATTCCCGATTTCAAGTACTCATTACAATAGTCTTGAGATCAACAAACTTGAGATGACTTTCCTTGGTGCATATTATTTGTGGATGATGCAATATCAGTTTAAGGCAGCAACAATAAGGTATATAAATAGTGAATTGGTACAGTCAAGACATAGTTTTCCAATCTACAGGTTGAGAAATGCTGAACCTAAATAGCAGCAGTGTGGCATTCTACGGCCTCTGAAAATTGGCAATGAATGGCTAAATATGAACAAAAATATCAGAAACTAACATTATTTAGAAAGGAATTTAGAGAAAATAGTAGTAAGGAAAGGTTAATTGCTCACTTACAGCTTGCTCAGAAGCACCAATATATTTATTCAGAAGTTCAGGCCCTTTCACTGATATAAATCTTAATGAACAAGCAGCAGCAGCAGCACCAACAATGTGTGTTTTTCCACAGCCAGGAGGGCCATATAAGAGAACATTTGACCGCAGCCTTAAAGGGGATTGTGCAAAGATACTTGGAAATTTTGAAGGTAATTCAATCATCTGAAATTCACATAAAGGGATTATAGATAGAAAATGAAGTTCTATATCAAACAAATATGTGCACTGGAGAGACAAGTAGAAAAAGTGCAAACAGCACAAGGATGACAGCAGGTTATGGCACCTATGCAGATTTACAAAACTAGAAAAAATAGTACTTTACCAGTTTGCGCAGTCCCAAAACTAATCATTCAATTGAAACCAACTAGAAGATAGAAGGCAAGTTCAAAACTATCTTTGATTCATTGAACAAGAGAAACCTTGAGGTATAAATAGATCCAAAGCATATAATGGGAAAAATTGTTCAGGAAAGCACAGGCCAACCTCATTTATGCAGGGTGACTGTAACTGTCTTATTCTAGTTTCACATATGACAGAGCATTCATCCCTAGCTTCACTGCACGTTCAGCTAAGAAACAGAAAGATTTCAGGCCATGATTTATATCCAAACTTATGGAATAAATGAGTTTTGAGATGAGCATTAGACAAGCTCAAATGTGTTCAAGCCCCAAAGCAAGTACAGGATCAGCTCACCAGTTAAAACAAAAAAAAATGGCCTCAGCTAAGATTAAAGAGTTGAATAAAGCAGAAGTCAACTACCTTTTCTCAGAACTCCTAAGACCAAGCAATTTGACCCTCACAATGAAAATGGAAATTTTCTAACAGAAATCTCTCCTGATTGTTTCTATGCAAAGACCATATTTCCCTTTTAAATCTACCAAGATAAAAGTAAATTAAGGTGTTACAAGGACTTGAGTTTAAGTGTCATGAGTTTTTGAGCCTCAAAAAGTTAGATTTGTTTATTTTTTATTTTCTTTTTTTTTTTTTATTATATGAAGCAACAATGAATTATATTAAATTAGAAAACAGGAAATACAAAAGAAGGATGAGGAATCCTCCCACAAATGAAAGCTAAACAAATTGAATACAAAAAGCAAAAAGTTATTTAGTAATTACAAAAAGCAGCCTCCCCTTACTAACCCACACCCTTGAAGCTACACACCGCTAGCCAATCTAGTTGAACCAAATCAAGGGGAATGCCCTTAAAAGTTGTGGTGCAAGAAGCCCAAAAAGAAGCAAAGGAGTGAATAGTGTCACAAAGAGCCTCTGAATTCCTATTCTTGTCCTCAAAAATCCTAACATTTCTTTCTCGCCACACAACCCAAATTAATGCAATACAGGCAAATTGCCACAATACTAGTCCCCTCTTGGACCTTCCCAATCCCTTAAAATTAATGGTCATCATGTCAAAAATGCTCCTTGGGGGGACCTAATCCATAACCTATGCTACAACCCCATCGTTAAAGGACAATGTAAGAAAAGATGATCCGTTGATTCTCCATGCTCCATACACAACTTAAAAATATCAAGACTGAGAGCTTAGGGTCTTCCCAACTATAGCAAATCATTAGTATTTACCTTCTTGTGTGCCACTTACCAAACAAAAGACTTGACCTTAAAAGGGACTTGAGACTTCCAAACAAAATTAGTAGGGAATGTTAGAGATGAATCAGAAAGGTGGGATAAGACTAAAAAGAAAGACTTGACTGTAAATAACCCGGAAGTAGATAAAGACTAGGTTCTCGCATCTTGAATAGATGGGGTTAAGTGCAAACAAGCAAGAGAAGACATGAAGCTTTCTAGTTCTTCTATCTCAGGCTCGGAAAGGTTACAATGGAAATTAAGGTTCCAAGAGAATGGATGAGTAAACCCAAGAATTGAAGAGATGGGTAGTTCTTTTATAGAGTTATTTCTATGACAAACCTCATCGTCTCAGTTGTCCTTAGTAATTCCTATCCACTTTCTTGGAATTTTAATTTTCGTCGTAATCTGACTGATACAGAAATTGAATTCCTTCAAAGACTCGTGTCCTCCCTTAGTTCAGTGCATTTTTCTCCTTCTATGACAGATTCAAGAACTTGGTCTTTGTCCTCATCAAGTTTGTTTACTGTTAAATCTTTTTTCTTGTCTTTGTCAAATTTCTCAAATCCTATCTTGTTCCTTCTGGCCAAGTTTATGTGGAAATCAAAAGCCCCTTCAAAGGATAAGGCCCTTGCTTGGTTAGTAGTACATGGGAAAGTAAACACCAATGACAAGCTGCAATTGAGAAGACCTTACAAATCCCTTTGTCCTCAATGCCGCATTCTATGCAAAGGAAATGGAGAATCGATTGACCACCTTTTTCTTCATTGTCCTTTAACTCTTGGGCTTTGGCACAAACTCTTCTTTTTAGTAGGGTTGGATTAGGTTCCACCAAGGAGTATTGAGGACATGATGATTATTGCATTTAGATGTTTGGGAAATTCGCTTAAGAGGCAAGACACTTTGGCGAATCGCTTGCCTCACTTTGTTGTGGATTGTGTGGCAAGAGAGAAACGCTAAGATTTTTTAAGATGAAGGAAGATCGGAAGGAATGTTATGAGATTTACTTCTCTTCTATTCCTCTCTTTGGGCCTCTTGTACTACAGCTTTTAGAGGAGTTCCTCGTAGTATTTTACAACTCAATTAGACTACAATTTGTGATTCAAAAGTTTGAGATAGTTTTGTATATTGTTTTCTATAGTAGGGTGCTTTCTTCTTTGTTCAGTTTCTATTTTTTTACGGAAGGATCTCTCATCCTTCTCTTACTACTATAGAGGCTTCTTTTGTATATTTACTACTATTAATACATATTTCTTCGTTTCTAATTAAAAAAAAAATGAAGAAATGGGAAGATTTTTAACTGTGACTATTCTAAAAGGTCCTAGAATTTGGGAGCTCAAAGGTTGGTCCTCCCACCACAAGTCTTCCCAAAAGAGGATTCTCTCTCCATTTTCTACCACAAACCAAGTATAATACCTAATAAAATCTTGAAAAACCTATACAATAGCCTTCCAAGGGCAACGATATGACCACCTGACTATAGTGTTGGCGTCCTAACCATTAGCATGTGTCCTATATATGCTTAGAATGACCTAATACCATAGAGAACTCCCCCTAGAAAACCTCCATGGCCACTTCCCTAAAAGAGCACGATTCCTTAAAGAAATCTTCCCAAACCCCACTTCCCCTTCCACCTTCGACTTGCACATTAAATCCTAACTAATAAGATGGTCTCTCTTACACTCCCCAACCCCTGACCAAAGAAAATCCCTTTGCAATTTCTCAATTTTTCCAGCCACTGAAGCGGGAATCTTGAACAAATATAGAAAGTAGCTAGGAATGTGCGAGAGGCATGAATGGATAAGAGTTATCCTTCCACCTAATGATAAATAGACCATTTTCCACCCATCTAATCTTTGCAAAACTCTTTCAATCACTAGATCCCAAAACCCTCAAGTCTTTGGGTTCCCCCTTAGGGGAAGACCCAAATAGGGGGATAGGCCAATCAAAAGCCTTGCAATCAAGCGTCAATGCCAACCTAGTGAGGTGATCTTGATCGAGGTTAATGCCAGAAAGGGTACTCTTGTCAAGATTAACCTTAACTCCAAATATTTACCCAAACACTAACAAAATAATCTTAAGAGTTTGCAGATCTTCTGTTCGGGCACTAGAAAAGAAGATGATATCATTTGCAAATTGCAAATGGGATACCTTTGTTCTATTCCTGGCTACACTGAAACCCTCCAACAGACTTCTCTCCTTTGGCCTCAACACATCAGCCACAATTGTAAAAACAAAAGGGGATAAAGGATCTCCTTGTCTTAAACCTCTAGATGTTTTGACCCACCCTTTGGCATTTCCATTCACTAGGACTGCGAAAGATACTGAGGACAAACAACCTCTCATCCAAGTCCTCCATCTAAGACTAAACCCCTTCCTCTCCAAAACATGGTCCAGAAAATCTCAATCCACATGAATCATAAGCCTTTTCAAAATTAATTTTGAAGACTACTCCCTCCTCCCCTAAGCGTCTTTTCTCATCCACTATCTCATTGGCTATCAGAACTACATCCAAGATTTGCCTCCCCTGAACAAAAGCTCCTTGAGTCATGTGGATAGTTTCATGGAGCACATCTCTTAATCGCTCTGATAAGAACTTAGCTATTATCTTGTAGAGACATGTGATCAAGCTAATAGGTCTAAAGTCTGAAATTTTTTTGGTCCGAAGCCTTGCAATTAAGCGTCAAAGCCAACCTAGTGAGATGATCCTGATCAAGGTTGATGCCATAAAGGGTACTCTTGTCAAGATTTACCTTAAGTCCAGAAATTTGCCCAAAAACTAACAAAATGATCTTAAGAGTCTGCAGTTCTTCCACATGGGCACTAGAAAAGAAGATGGTCGACACCCTTGTTCTATTTCTACCTACACTGAAGCCCTCCAACAGACTTCTCTCCCCTGCTCTCAACATCATCCTACTCAACACATCAGCTACAATAGTAAAAAAAAAAGGGGGATAGAGGATCACCTTGCCTTAATCCTTTGGTTGCCTTGACCCACCCTTTAGCATTTCCATTCACTAGGATTGCAAAAGAAATCGAGAATAAACAACCTCTCATCCAGGTCCTCCATCTAAGACTAAACCCCTTCCTCTCCAATACATGGTCCAAAAATTCCTAATCCACATGATCATATGCCTTTTCAAAATCAATTTTGAAGACTACTCCTTCCTCCCCTGAGCATCTTTTCTCATCCACTATCTCATTGGCTATCAGAATCGCATCCAAGATTTGCCTCCCTTAAACAAAAGCTCCTTGAATAGAATGGATAGTTTCATGTAGTACACCTCTTAATCGCCCTGATTGGACTTTGGCTATTATCTTGTAGAGACATGTGATCAAGCTAATAGGCCTAAAGTTTGAAATTTTTTTTGTCCGACTTTTTTTGGGCACTAGAGCTATGAAGGTTGCATTAGTACTTTGCTTAATTATCCCACTCCTATGAAACTCTGTGAACACCCTCACTAAGTCCTCCTTGATCACATCCCAACAATCTTGAAACAATGCAATAGTAATACCATCAGGCCCCAGCTCCTTATGCCTATCTAATTAAAAGAGCTCTCTACAAATATCTTCTTCAGTAAAGGGGTTGCTAAAATAAGACATTTTGGCCCACTAAAATAGAAAATAATCTTGCCATCAACCCAAAACTATATTCAATACTAGAAAACGCATACCAAACACCACTTAAGAAGCTCAACACTACCATGCATTCTAATGTGGATCCAATTACTTAAAAGGCAGCACCAACTAACAGTAGAAAGGAGAAACACAACCATTACAGAGAAGGAAGAGGACAGGATACTCTAAACGGTTCGTGACTGCTCTTATTATAGCTCACAATAATTTAGAAGCCATTATGAGGTATCTAATCACAGAACTGTTTATGGGGTTATTACTGAAACTGTTTACCCTTAAAAAGACAAGAACTTTTATAGAAAAACCTTAATACAGGAAAATTTATCCCCCAAAAAATAAATAGGGAAATAAAAGGTTTCATACCCAAAACATAGATTTTATGGCCTTTGCTTCCACCCCTAAATGAAAACCATACACAGTCTCAAGATCCTCAGATGCACTGTGGAGTTGGGTTGAAAGCCCACTCCTCGTCTTCAGAATGGTGTCAAAAACTTCTTGTTTTGTTCAATAAAACAAGGATGATCTTGCACAGAAAATCCCCAATGGCTCATAGTGATTTAAGGGAAGAAATTTGAGGAACCAGTTGGAAAGAAAAAGGAGGAAAAGCAGCAACAGGAAAAAGAAAGATAAGGTAAAATAATTTATTCAACTTAGATCTACTTCTCTGATACCATTTTATTGTATTGCTAACACAAAGGAGAAAAGGGGAGAGAGCAAGAACAGAATGAACGAAAATTTTCCAAAACTACACTGTGAACCCAATATTTTGTAACAATTACAGCAATGTGCCAATTGTTCATAACATCTTCCATTAAGGAAATTACAAAATAAAATAGGTGGGAAATTTAACTCAAGTCATATGTAATAAGCATGTATCATATTTATCTTGAGAAACCAAGAATATAGCAGGTAACTGAAAAGACCATTATACTTTCTGCAACTAAATAACAACCATAAAATAGCATACCAAAATAATACCCAAAAGAACCTACACCAACTTGAAAATCAAGATCTAAAGTTCTCCCAACCATGAAAGCATGTTGTTTTTCCTTTTCAACTTAGCTGAAGGGAAACTTAGGAAACATAATAAAAGTGGAAAGATGTGATTTAATGCAGCAAGTACCGACAGGAAATTGTACCTCTTTAATAGCATTTCTAATATCAACAAGACCACCAACATCCTCCCACCCAGAGCGACCACCTTCAGAGGCAGATTTAGTAATATCGCGCATCGCAACTGGCAGAAACTCATGCATTGCTTGTGAAAAATCATCCCGAACTAATGTAGGCTTCTCAGATTTGTCAAAAGCCGAATTAGAAGGAAAAAAGCGACCAATAGCAGCATGAATTGTCCTATCAACCAATATTTCCTGTAACAATTAATTTGCTTCATAATTAAGATTGCTGTTTTAGAAGTGTATAAAGATACATGGGTACATGTACTAAGATCCTTTCTTCATTGATCACACGTTACAGAAATTTGCAAATTGCAAACCATTCAATCAAAAAGATATCAAGAAGAAAACAAACAGATATAATTATGATAAAAAAATATCAATAGATATAATTGTAAGGATATTGATGTTGCTGAGATATGATTCATGATCAGCATTATAAACAGAAGAAATTGAGTGGACCAAACAAAGCTTTTTGATTAAGCAATAACTCTATCTCTTTTAGCTGGAGGTTGGCATGGATGAAAATCAGCAACCAAAATCAAGTTGGTTTGAGCAAGGCAAAAGCCCTTTTATTATTATTATTATTGAAAAACAAACAAATTCATTGATACGAATTTATAAGTATAATAAAGGACGAGAAATTCTTTCAAAATTTACGCAAGCCTTAGAAAAGGAGAACATAAATGAACTGCACAAAAGGAAGAGAAAAACAGCTGCACAGCAAGATGCAATAAACGTATGGTCCCAAAAACTCTAAACAGGTGGGAAAAAGATCCCTATAAATAAAACCCACTGCATCACTTCTTATTTCACTAGTTGATCTACAACCACATTAGCTAAAAGCAGAGTTTAGGAAGAAAGGGCAACTCAAGTTTGTAGTAACATCTACAATTTGGCAAATCTATCCATCATACTTCCAGGGCCCTCCACCCAACATCCATGCGGTCACCAAAACAGAATCTTCTTCCACCAAAATGTTCGGGGGTCAAGCCCTGTACAACAACAACCCCTTTAAAAGAAAATTTCTATCTCAATTGCAAACACTTCTCTCACCCGTTATGAAGATGTCTTCAACACTATGCCCAAAGGATCTCTAACCACACCTCCAATCCCTAGCTTTCCTAGGTTACCCAAAGTGCAGCCATCACAATTTAACATGACAAAACCAACTGAAGATGGAGTAGCCACTGAATCAACTCCATGCCTAACCTCTTGGACCTACAAATGAGATTTCAATCAAGCTGAAGCATAATCAAAGAACCCACAAAAGCTTCAGAGGTAGAGGCCCAAAGAGAATAATAGAAATGCACTATTTCCTAAATAGTCATGGCCATCTTGACTAACATTCAATCATGTGAGATAATTAGTGTTTAAAAGGAGGGTTTTAAGAAGATAGTTGACTGTTAATCTTTCTTGCTAGCTCAAAGGAAAGCTAAATTCTTTTAATGGGACCCTTTTTTTTATATGCACTTTTTAATGGGAGTGATTCCAGCACTTTTTAATGAATTGTGAAGTGTATTTTCAGCAAGTTATACAGGTAAATGATGTAACAATATTGATTTAAGGAAGTTGAGAAGATGCCTTAGGAAGTCAATAGGATCACTTGAGAGTGATTCCAGCTAAAAGGAACCCAAGGGTGGAATTTGAAGTCAAAATGGACCTTAGGCTGTTTATGAAGCAAAAAGGAAGAAGTTGTATAATGAAAAGGAACAAAAGGCGAAATTACAACCCTCAATAGATCCAGAGAGCAGTTCTGAAAATACAAAGCGCCTTAAGTATCCTTATTTCCACCCTTGGAGTGGTCTTCACCATAGTTTTAAAAGGTACGCTTTAAGTGTGCTTAGGCTCAAGGCACTACCACTTCCTTACGCCTTGTCGACCTTACTCTTCATTTTTAAACACTTTTATTCTTAAAATTTCTAATTGTATATTGAAATTTAGAAAATTTCATTACTTTTTTATTGAATGCTTCTTTTAAATGTTTGGAATCTTAAATTTATTATTGATTGGATTAGATTTTGAATCATTTTTTATAAAATTGATATGCATCCTAAGTTGCATTTGACTTAACTGAGGTGTGCACCTTATGTTGCACCTTGCATTCTTTTAACTGTGGTCATCCAACTAATTATTGAAATTTCATCATTCGAAAAGTGAACTATGATCAATTTAAGAGCATTTAAAAAAAAAACAAAAAAAAAAAAAACAAATTTCAGCTAATATTTCAGTGAAATTTTTTTAAATTTTGAGCCACTTTGATACCAAAATAGGTCCATAAATTCGGCCAACCCAAAATGGCTAATTTGTCACAAGTTTTCTTTATGATTTTAGTTTCTCTAATTTAATTGCGATTTGGCCTTTTACTCTGATTCTATTGCCACATTACCTCTTTAAAAATGAAGGAAAGGGGTACCAAACTCAAACCTTAGCTTCATGCATAGAGAGATGGAGGCCTTCACCACTAAGCCAACCGTGACTTTATTATTACTAATGCACATAAAATATATAAACTTTAATCTGCCTCCCCTAAAACTACATTATTAATCTTCTATCCCCATGCATAAAATAAAACATCAATAAATACAGTTTTTGATAGGTAAATTTTTGTCCTCATTGGGACTTGAACTAGGAACCTCCCACAAACCCTCCTCATCCCTTTACCACTTGAGTCAAGCCTCAAGGGAAAAACTTCAATAAATACATAACTTTTAATTGTATTATTTTCAAATTATATTAAAATAGTCAACGAAAATATAAAACTATCATGATAATCTTCTTAATGAGTTGTTCATATTTTTTGAATAGCAATCAAATACAAGAGAAACATAAATCAGTAAACAAAATGATAAACATTTTTAAACAAAAAATAAGCATACATATTACATTATTTCTTTTATTAAAGACATCCAAACCAAAAAGATGATTATTCTAGTAATAAATATGTTTTCAAGTACAGCATATTATTGTCCAACATTACAAATTTTATCATATATATATTGTTTTTCTAAAAAATAAAAAACTACTTCGTTATATGTATTATTGCTTGTTTTATCATTTCTTAGAGTTTTTCTAATATTTCTGTGTTTTGATCAATCTTTGTCTCATGGAAAAAAAAAATTTCCGAGATCTTTATCTAATATTTTTTATATTTCCATAAAATCCAACCACTTATATTCCATGAATTTTTTATATTTCATCCTTGTTTAAGAGTGGGTGAAGGATTGGTTCTCTAGAAAAATATTAGTCGTGTAAGTTGATCCTTGGGGATGATAACATGATACACTATACTTGTCGCCAGACACTTTCGTTTCTTTTTCAACCAAAGCGTTGGTTGATCCCATCAAGAAACGATACAATTCGCTTTTGATTTCATTTACTTCAAAAAAAAAAAAAAAAGAGGCAAAGGGAAGACTTGATCACATCTATCGTCAAACATCATCACATTTCTCTTCCTCCAAATTATCCAAATCAAAGGCCAGTCACAACCTAAAGGACGTTGGCTTCAAAAGAAACTCTAAAACCCTTAAAGGAGAGATAATCATCATATCTATCATACCTCCAGAAGAAATCCAGTTAATCCCATCAAATCCAAATAGCCTATGCCGAAGCCTCAAAGCCAGTGGACAATGTTGAAAAAGATGATGAATTGATTCACCCTTCTTTATTGCTTATTGGGCAATAGACATAAGTTATAAAAGCCCTAACCTTAGGTGAAGCTTTGGCTTTTTAAATGAAACTAACAAAAATAAAAGTATCTAGAGCCTCATATTTACATAAAACCTAAAGGTCATATGGAGTAAAACCCTAAAGGAGTTATCAACCAAACTTTGATATCTAGAAAGGAGGGCATCAAATAAATAAGAAGCAACGAAAGCAAAATGAAAAAAAGGTCATCAAATCATGAACCAACAGGTGGTGAGGAAAGATAAAATTCCACAATTTAGAGGATGGAGAATGACCTAAGATGGTAAAGAATGACCTAAGGTGGTAAACATGGGCATTCATTTATTTTCTCTCTTTTCATTCTTTTGCTTCTCTAGCATATTTCAGACACATGCTGTAGGACAGAGTATTCTGGTGGGGGATGCATGTCAAAGAGATGGTAGAGAATGTAACATATTAACATAATCCCTTGACAAGTTTACTTGTAATGGCTTTCGGGGAGCTAGTGTTTACTGAAATCATTGTATAGTAAGGATATTCTTTTAGTAGTTAAGGATTTCATTTAAGTATGGGTAGGACCTTGAAGGTCTCAGTGGAGAGGAAGACATTCTGGGTTAGCTTTGAGGGAGGAATCGGAGGAAGATGGTGTTCAATAACAGAGCACAGTAAAGGCTTTGCCTTCGTCCTTGGTTTTGAGAAGGAAGAGGTTAGCTGGTTGATAGAACAACTGACAAAGGCCATTGAGATGAAGGTTTTTATGGGTTTCAACAGAAAATTTAGAGGAAAGAACAGTGTTCATCTATTGGAGGTTGGCTTCAACGAGCATGGCAGGTATATAAGATTATCAGAATTTGCATCCAGAAGGAAGTCAGCCTTTCTGGTTATACCTGAGGGGGACAATGGCAGGGGATGGGAACTTTTGAAGGAAGCGTTGTATTCAATGCTGGTGGTCCCCTCCTCGGGTTTTGACGAAAAAGGTAGGCAGAGCAGGGAAGGAAGGAATCTGCACAAATTCGCGGGTCCCTTGCAACGGTCCTTTGCGAATGTAGTCAGTGAAGAAAGACCGAGGAGAGGCAGCCTTGTATCTGTAGGGAGGTGGGCGAGGGCCGTGGTGTGTGAATGTCAAGATGATTCTGTTAAATGGGACGAGGTTGGTCGGGCTTTGGCGAGAAGGTTAGGACACAAAGGCGTGGTGACAGTGGTTCCATTCGCCAGAGGAAAAGCATTGTTTTTTGTAGAAACCTTAGAGGAGGCTGTAATACTACACGAGTCAAGGTTCATCAAGATTAAAGGAGGAAATACAGTCTTGCTGAGGAAATGGTCGCCAAAGGAAAACTCTGAAATAGAGGGGAAATTCAAGGAAGGTTGGATTGAGTTAAGGGGTTTACCATTCCATTTATGGTCTGAGGTTCACTTGAAGAAAATCATGGAGCAATGGGGGACGGTGACAGAGATAGATTGGCGTACACTGAAAATTTTTGATCTAAGCAAAGCTAGGGTGAGAGTAGTTATGAAAGAAAAATCGGTGCTTCCCGCTTTGATTGAGGTGGTAGACGGGAGTTGGGACTTCACAGTCTCAATTACAGTGGTAGGGAAAGAAGATGGCATGCAGGCTAGAAAAATGGGTGAGTTAACTCGGCATTTGGATGAGGCTCACTCGGGGATAGCTGGCAGAAGGAGGGATGTTGAAGATAGATCAACGGCTGGAAAGGAGTCCATGGCTGAGGCAGCTGACAGACTGATGGAGTGGAGAAAGGGTCAAAAGGCTGGAAATGCTCCCGGGAGGACACGTGGAACGAAGTGGACAGAAGAGGGAAACAGCTGGCCTCCTATGTCTTTTAATTCAAAATTTAAAAGTCTGGAGGCAGGAGGTGTTGGGCCAAAGCAGGAGGGCAAGGTCAAAGCCCAGTCAAATCTCACGGATGAGATCTGGGTCTCCAAACATTTGTCAAGGGCCCAATATTTTAGTAAGCCCAGGCCTATGTCAGAAAGTGATGTGGGCTGGAAGAGGGAAGCCCCTGGGAGAGGCCCGATCCAGCAGATGGGCCAAGAGTCGGGGGGTAAGCAAATCAGATCGAGGAAGGGCCCGACACACAGGGCTTCTATCGCTGCAAAGGGGAAGGCGAAGGTAGGTTACGATGACTCTGAACTTCAATGGAGGGAACCCACGGTGATGCGTGGTTCAAAGAAGCTGTGGAATGTCCTACTTCCGTCAAGCTCTGAAAGCCGACAAGGAGAACGAAGCCGAGAAAAGCCAGTTACGGCTGAGAGATCGCCGACAGGTAGCGATTCTCTTTCAGTGGAAGAAGTCGCCGAAGTGGGATCTATATTGCTTCAAGGGGGACCCGAGGAAGGAATGAAGCCGACGGAGGAAATCGTGGAACAAAGGAATACTCCTAGGGTTCCTTTTATGTCAAAAGAGAAGGAGAGAATGCGCAATAACGTTATAGGAGAAGACGGAGAAGGTGGTAAGGGCTTTGTGGGTTATTCTCATAGTGGTTCTTCAGTCGCGGATCACCCTTCTTATCACGAGAACAGAGAAAAAGGGCTTATCTTTGGGGGGGACTGCGGATTGACGAAAGGGGGATCTTTCCAGGTTTCTGTTCATCTTTCTCCTCAACCTTCTCTGCCTTTACGGTATCCCTTTTCTGGTGTGGCTCCTCCACACCAGAGTCCTTTTGTACCCGATTCTTCCATTTCAGCCTTTCATTCCCAGTTTCCTATGAAAAACCGAGTGTTAACTGAAAATTGCTTAAAAAAAAGAGACGATGGGGATCATCGTCTTGGGTATGCTGGCAATCCTAATCATGATGGAGTGGAGTCCCAGATGGCTGGAATGAATCTGAAGTCAGAGAGCCTTAACTATGACATGACCAATTCCAGCTCGTCTCATGGGGTCCCTATTATGGGAGCAGTAAGCAAGGGAGTCTCAGATTTTTCCCAAACGAGTGGATTCCATATAGAAGGTCTTTCCCCTAGCAAGATGGCTAAAGTCTGTGAAGTCTTGAGTTCCTTGGATATTAAGGTGTACTCAAGACGAAAGAACAGAATTGCCATAGGCAATTGAGATTTGGTGGTGATGGTCTGGTTTTAGGGGCAGTGAGGTGTTTTTATGAAGATCATAAGTTGGAATATAAGGGGGTTGGGTTCTAGGACAAAGAGGAGGGTGGTTAAGGATTTTCTGCGGCTTCAGAATCCGGATGTAGTGATGTTTCAAGAAACAAAAAGAGAGGTGTGCGACAGAAGGTTTGTAGGTAGTGTCTGGTCGGTCAGGAATAAGGAGTGGGCTATTCTTCCGGCGTGCGGGGCTTCAGGAGGGATTCTGATCATTTGGGACTCAAAAAAAATGAGAGGTGAGGAGGTGGTAATTGGTTCCTTTTCTGTCTCAGTCAAGTTCTTGTTGGATGGAAGCGGACCATTGTGGTTGTCTGCAGTCTATGGTCCAAATAATCCATCAATTAGGAAGGAGTTTTGGGTGGAGTTGTCAGACCTTTTTGGTCTTACTTATCCCTCATGGTGCGTTGGAGGAGACTTCAATGTGATTAGGAGAAGATCAGAAAAACCGGGGGGATCTAGAGTCACTTCCAGCATGAGGGTTTTTGACGGTTTTATAAGAGAAAGCGAATTACATGATCCCCCATTAAGGAATGCCTCTTTTACTTGGTCAAACATGCAGGAGTCACCGGTGTGCAAGAGATTGAATCGGTTTCTCTATTCAAATGAGTGGGAGCTTTCCTTCCCTCAAAGCCTTCAAGAAGTTCTTCCTAGATGGACATCAGATCACTTGCCGATTGTCTTGGATACTAATCCGTTCAAGTGGGGACCAACACCTTTTAGGTTCGAGAATATGTGGTTGCAACATCATAATTTCAAAGAGAGCTTTAGTAGTTGGTGGAGAGAATTTGAAGGAAATGGTTGGGAAGGCCACAAGTTCATGAGGAAGTTACAATTCGTTAAGGCAAAATTGAAAGATTGGAATAAGAATACTTTTGGAATGCTTAAGGAAAGGAAAAAATCCATTTCGGATGAAATAGCTAACATAGATGCCATTGAACAAGAAGGGGCTCTCTCTTCTGATCTTGCAGCTCAAAGAGCTATAAGAAAAGGGGAGTTAGAGGAGCTAATTTTAAGGGAAGAAATTCATTGGAAACAAAAAGCTAAGATAAAATGGGTTAAGGAAGGGGATTGTAACTCAAAGTTGTTTCATAAAGTGGCTAATGGGAGACGTAACAAGAATTTCATCAAAATCTTGGAGAATGAAAGAGGTTTGGTGTTGGACAGTTCCGAGAGCATCACAGAGGAGATATTACTATATTTCAAAAAGCTCTACTCGTGTCCTCCTAGGGAGTCATGGAGAGTAGAAGGTATTGATTGGTCCCCTATTTCAGAAGAGAGTGCATCTAGGTTGGATTCCCCTTTTGCCGAAGCAGAGATCTTTAATGCCATCTTTCAGTTAGATAGGGATAAGGCGTCGGGGCCTGATGGTTTCACCATAGCAGTATTTCAGGACTGTTGGGATGTGATCAAGGAAGACTTAGTGAGGGTGTTTGCAGAGTTTCACAACAGTGGGATTATTAATCAAAACACTAATGCTTCCTTCATAGTCCTTTTGCCTAAAAAGAGTCAGTCAAAGAAGATTTCGGATTTTAGACCTATCAGTCTGATCACTTGTCTATATAAGATAATAGCAAAAGTTTTGTCAGGGCGTCTAAGAGGAGTTTTACAAGAGACCATCCACTCCACTCAAGGCGCCTTTGTACAAGGGAGACAAATTCTGGATGCAGTTCTTATAGCCAATGAGATTGTGGATGAGAAAAAGCGATCAGGGGAGGAGGGAGTTGTGTTCAAGATAGACTTTGAAAAGGCTTACGACCATGTGAATTGGGATTTCTTAGATCACGTGTTGGAGAAGAAGGGCTTTAGTCCTAGATGGAGGTGTTGGATGAGAGGTTGTCTGTCATCGGTTTCTTATGCTATTCTAGTGAACGGTAATGCTAAAGGATGGATCAAGGCAGCTAGAGGTTTAAGACAAGGTGACCCGTTATCCCCTTTCCTATTCACTATTGTTGCAGATGTGTTGAGTAGAATGCTGTTGAAAGCTGAGGAAAGAAATTTGCTAGAGGGCTTCAGGGTAGGTAGAAATAGATGTAGGGTGTCCCATCTGCAATTCGCAGATGACACTATCCTATTTGCTAGCCCTAGAGAGGAAGAAGTGCAAACTCTTAAGAGTTTATTGTTAGTGTTTGGTCAAATCTCTGGGCTTAAGGTCAATCTTGACAAGAGTAATCTTTTTGGCATCAACCTTGATCAAAATCATCTTTCTAGGTTAGCGTTGCTGCTTGATTGCAAGGCTTCAGATTGGCCTATTCTTTATCTGGGTCTTCCTTTGGGAGGGAACCCAACTGCTTGTGGATTTTGGGATCCAGTGATTGAGAGAATCTCTAGGAGATTAGACGGATGGCAAAAGGCTTACTTATCTTTTGGTGGTAGGATAACTCTCCTACACTCTTGCCTTTCCCATATCCCAAGCTACTTCCTTTCTTTGTTTAAGATTCCAGCTTCTGTGGCTGCAAAAATAGAGAGGTTACAAAGGGACTTTCTATGGTCAGGGGTTGGGGAAGGTAAAAGAGATCATCTTGTTAGGTGGGAAGCAGTATGCAAGCCGAGGAGTATAGGAGGTTTGGGGATTGGGAAAATTCCTTTAAGGAATCGTGCTCTTCTAGGGAAATGGTTGTGGAGGTTCCCTAGGGAGAGTACATCTCTTTGGCATCAAGTCATTCTTAGCATATACGGGACACACTCAAATGGTTGGGATGCCAATACTATAGTCAGATGGTCACACCGCTGTCCTTGGAAGGCCATAGCACAAGGCTTTCAGGATTTTTCCAAGTATACTCGGTTTATCGTAGGAGATGGGGAAAGAATTCGCTTTTGGGAAGATTTGTGGTGGGAGGACCAAATTTTAAAAGACCAATATCCAAGACTATTTCGAGTAGTAATGGATAAAAATACTCCAATATCTTCAATCCTTGGTTCGTCTCGCCCTTTCTCATGGAACTTTAATTTCCGTCGTAATCTAACCGATTTTGAGATAGAAGATTTAGAGCGCCTCATGCACTCTCTAGATTGTATGAACTTATCCACTTCCGCTTCAGACGCGAGATCATGGTCCTTATGTTCTTCAGGTTTGTTCACAGTCAAATCTTTCTTTACAGCCCTGTCCCAAATGCCTGATTCATCTCCATTTTTCCCCACTATGTTTGTGTGGAAATCTCAAGTCCCTTTCAAAGTTAAGGCCTTTATCTGGCTTGTGGCACATAAGAAGGTGAATACCAATGACTTGCTACAATTGAGGAGACCCCACAAAGCTATTAGCCCTGACATATGTAAGTTGTGTATGGAACAAGGAGAATCAGCAGATCATCTCTTCCTTCATTGCTCAGTTACGTTGGGGTTGTGGCACAGACTTTTTCAGCTAGCCAAGATGGATTGGGTTCCTCCGAAAAGCATTTCAGACATGATGTTCATCAATTACAAAGGATTTGGCAAGTCCAAGAGAGGGGTAATTCTATGGCAAAACGCGAGTATAGCGTTAATCTGGGTTGTGTGGCGTGAAAGAAACGCTAGGATATTTGAGGACAAGGCTAGGAATGCAGGGAATCTTTGGGATTCCATTCATTTCCTTGCGTCCCTTTGGGCGTTTTGTTCAGTGGGTTTTAAGGGCACCCCCCTTAACGTACTACAACTTGATTGGTTATCAGTGTGTTGTTCAAACAGTTCTATTGGGACGGTCTAGTGCTTTGCTATTTTTTCTTGTTGTCTAGTTTTCTTTTGGAGGGAGGATTTCTCATCCTCCTTTTGTACTTCTTTTCTATCAATATATTCTAGTGTGGTTTCCTATCAAAAAAAAAAAGAATGACCTAAGGTGGTAAAGATGCAAGAATCTCTAAACTTAGAGAACACATGAGATTAGGAAATTCATAATGCAAAGATTGGTCTCCATAGCAAATATTTTCTTGATCACAATTGTGTGTCATCTCTAGCACCAAAAAAAAAAAAAAAACACACCCCAAATGAGTTAACAAAGATTTATTTAATAACGTTCTAATATAATCACTTCCTAATTTTCAAAGATAGAAGGTGCAACGCAATGCGCACACATGAGCAAATTGGGACACAATCTAAGGGGCATGACAATTTTATAAAATGTTGTAAATTTAGACATGCAAAGATTTAATATACTTTTCATAGGTCACAATATATGATTCAATATTCTAACCTAATCAATGAAAAAAGAAAGATTCTAAGAATTTAATGAAGCATCCAACAAAACATTAATGCAATTATATAAAGTTTCAATATAGAGTCATACTTTTGAAAAATAAAAGTCTAAAAAGAAACAGGAAAAGAAAGACAAAGAAAACAACAAATCAAGGCAGATCTCTCCAATGAGTTGCATGCCACAGCCAATGAAGTGCTATAGTCAACAAGTTGTTGTGTCTTGGGCCTAGGCGCACCTAAGGGACACCTTTGACAACTATGGACCACCTAACCTTAATCATATGTTGGAGTGTGATCTATATCCTTTTAATAACCCTATCCTAAAGAGCATCACTCTCCCTAAGAAACCTCCATAACCGCTTAACCAAGAAAGCTCCATTCCTCAAAGAAAACTTACCAATACCTAACCATCTAATCCTTTCTTTCCCACCCTCTTATCAGATGGAGGTTTATAATAGCCTAATTCTGATGATCATAAAACAAATGGGATTAATGACTTGATCATAGTCCACTGATTGTGGACAGGTTGTATTCTTAGGGAAGACTCAAGTCAATATGATCAAGCCTAGTTCAAATGAGCACCTTCAAAATAAATAAATAAATATATATATATATATATATATATATATATATATATATATATATTTCATTCTCTCACTTGCATTAATCCTCATTGAAGTACCTTGTACTTCTTCTAAATTCACTTTCGCCAAAAGCCTGCTTTGTAATCATATGGTTGCTCCTTGGAAGTGTCTTTGAGAGTGTGTGTGTGAGCTCTTGTTCTTGTAAAGGTCCAGTGGTACCTACAACCAAGTACAAGAATCCTAGATATCCTTGGTTCAAGGAATTGAGGTACTGGAACACCTCAAAGGTTTGGGTAGAAGCTTAGGGTTGTGGAAATAGGTAGATTTGTTGTTGAACCATGTTAAAGCTCTATTTTGGATTTTTGCATTACACATCCTCTTGTGCTATTAGCTCCCCCCCACCAACAAAAGTAGTAAAAAATAAAATAAAATAAAATAAAAAATTCTTCTCATTTTCCCCATTTTCCTCGAGACCACATGCTTAATTCAATGATTCAACATATTAAATGATCTCATTTACCTAATTGGACCAAAGGATATCCCATTTAATTCTCACTATGCACAATATTACCTTAACTTGGATCTTGAAAACTAAAAGAAAGTACACAGAGATGTGAATTGATTAAGATTGTACCATACACACATGTAGAGGATGTCCAAATAAGAAAAGGGTCAGTTGGAACTTGTGTAGCCTAATGTGGGGGCTAACCTATTAGGATTTTCAGTGTTGACATTGATTACAAAAAGAATGATTTTATTAAGATTGATCTTAAGCCCTAGCAAACTTACTCTCTAAATTAATCTAGCAATCTTAGGATATTATAACATAAAATTGTACAGGACCAAAAAATGTGCCATCTAAGAAAAGAGGTTATTTGATCATGGTTAGTCATGTGAGTCACGCATTTAGAACATATTGTGAAAGGTTCTAATATCCAACCTTACTTTCTTCACAAATGGCATGTCCTCAAGTTGAAAAATCAAGAAAGTGGCCATGAATGTGTTTGGAATACTCCTAAGTGGCATCCTCCAAGGTAAGCTCATCCATCGACTTAAAGTTATATCATAGCTTGATTGTGACACTTAATGGATTTTGCAAGTTATACATTCTTAAAAAGGGTGAAATAGGGATACTAGTTAAATCCATACAAACAATGATTAGGTTATCTTGCAACAATGTGAAGGCTGAAAAACTTGGGCATAACAGATTTCAAAGTGGTTGACACTAATTGGTAATGGTTGAGTATGAGTTGACAATAAAATGAGGAGTGATATGTGCAATGGAACCATCAATAGAGAGAAAAAAATCCCAAAGTAAAAAAGCAATTCTGGTTTGAGGAGGGCTAGTTTGTTTGCACAAACACTTGCTAGAGTAATGGCTTCTAACAAGGTAGCCAGTCAAAATTCATGATGGCTTTCCTCCTTAAACCACTTAATAAAGAATCTAGGCAATTGGCCCAATGTTTTGACTTGTAAAGTCAAACTATTCAAACCAAGGTGTGGCATCAACTTCCAAGTTAAAGGAAGAGATATACTTTAGTGTTCCCATAGCAAACAGAAAGACAACCTAGATGATTTAATTGGGAAGTTCCCACCTGAAGAACCAATATTTATTTAAAAGCTAAAATGCACCCCAATGAAGTTGGACACATCTATAAATAAGGCCAGGGATCATCTAAAATCATGGGAATCATCTATCCTAAATTAAATCTTTAACACGCTAAATTAGAAGGTAGGTTCCTAAGATCTTAGTTTATTCATTCTCTAAATCAATCCAGCAATCCTTGGACATTATTGTGTAAAATTAACTAAAATCACAAAATGTGTCATCTAAGGTGAAAAGAGTTTTTACCTATAAAAAAAATTGTCTTTAACATAGAGAACTTATTCAATTATGGTTAATCATCTAAGCTATGCCTATGATGTATATCATAATAGGTTCTCATATCCAACGAAAAATCCCAATTATTCTAGAACTACACTTTCTCTTTTTTTTTTTTTATAGGTAAATAAGCAAAATATATTAGTAGCACTTGAAAAAAGGCGCAACAAAGTACATATAGAGTATACAAATACGGCCCATAGGCAAGCAAGAGAAGAAGAGAGAAAGATTTAAACCCACCTTCCCACCAACACCCAACTCCCACAAGGGCTGGAAACCCCCCAGTGAAAACCAGAAAAGAGAAAAACAAAAAAACCCTACCCAAAATGAACAAAGAACCCCTAGCAAAACCACCAGTGGCCAGCAGAGACCCCTGCCACTAATTCCCCACCCCCCTCCCCTTTCCTTTTACTGTGGAATGATCCCTTTTATAATTAACTGAACACTCGAGCCTTCGGATTTCCTTCTCAAGTCGCGAAGAGGACAAGGATTTTCACCTATCCCCTAACACCTTAACCCCACAACCTTTCTTCGCTTCCGGTTTTCTAAGAGGATAGTTGATTTCCTTTTTGAAGCCCAAAACTGGCATCCCGAAACAATTGGAGAACTCGACAAAACCTCTAGGTAGACACGCAAACTCCTCCCCCTCCGCTACGCCCCCCAAACCCGCATCCATAGGAGGATCCACCTCCTTAATTCTGACCTCCAAAACTGATGTTCCCTTTGTCATCTGCCCTGAAAGCTCCAAGGACCCATCTTGCACCCACAACTTTAAATTTGGAGTCACAGTACCCGAATAAGAGGGCGCAGAAGAAAATTGTCGATTTGCCTCCGCCAAGAGAGCTTTGTCAGTAATTGCTACCCATGAGACCACCAAAGACGCTGAGAGGAGAAAGTGCTAGGACATTTTATCAGATCATCCTCGCTGCTCCCCTCTTTCCTTTCTATCATTACAAGCACAGGATCCATGGCCACAACCCCAAAAGACCTCTAAACTGTCGCACTGTCCCCCTTCTCCCCTCTCTCAGCCATCGCGACTTTGCCACTCCCTTGAACCAACTAGCGAATCGCAACTTGACAAGATAACGAATCCTCAAGAAAAGGCTCGCTGCCCGTCACACAGGAAAAGGACATCAGGACCAAGGGGCAGCTCGACTCTAGTCTCCTCAACCAGGGCCGTACCCTGCTCTCTTCTCCTGACTGAACCGCCAACATTGTCCCCTCCTCTGCTCTCTTGCACAAAAAGAACATGCCCCTCCTGCACCTTCTCAGCAGAAGAAAGGAGCCCTAGCAAGCTCGCTCCGCCTTTTAAAGCTCCACTTAAAGGCCCATCCTTCGCAAAGGCCTTTCCCACCTTAGCTTCAGCACAAGCTTGGGCCAGGCCCAAAAACTGCACTTTCTCTTTATTAACAGATTCACAGCCAACTTATAATATTTTGGTACCTCCTGCATTAATATCAGCTCCCTCTTTAGCAAACCAAGCAAAAAAGTTATTGTCTTCTATAACGCACTAAGTTGCATTTTCCTTGGGCTTGCTTGTATGTAGTTTCCAATTAATATGTTGTATCATCATTCAAAGTGGTCAATCAAAGCTTTTCACGAAAATGATGCAAAAGTGTTTGCCTTTGTTTCTTATGGGTTTGTTCCTAGCCATCCAGAATAACATACAGTAAAGGATAATCAATATGCATCAAATGTCATCACAAGTTTAAACAGTGTTTCATGATATAGAAATAATGAAGATACATAACCTGAACATAAGAATGTAATGATGGACTTAATGCAAAATGATTATCAGTATTTTCTACTGGAAAGGAAACCAAAAATATTTGCTTTAAAAATTGCCTATCAAAAAATTAATAAATAAACATTTGCATTAAAAATTGATCTTCACAACTGAGACAACTGAGATATAAATGCAATTTTCAAGCTATACTATCAACAACCACCAATACTTCCAAATAGAAAAGCAACCATCAGTATTTGCACTTAAAGATGATTTCACAATTGAAACAATAATGCAATGCTAAAAATAGACAAATACCAAGTCATATGCATCATATCCATCACATTTTGAAGCTACATCTGACAAGATATCATCAGCACACTGTAACGAACGCTTCTGGATTTCATGCTTCAATATAGCCATCCGTTCTGTGGCAGCAGGAGCAGGCAGTTGCACATGAAAGTCAAACCTTCCTGAGTTGAAGTCAAACCAAATACACATTCAGAATATTAAAATCAAGAAAGAAAAGCAAAAAACCTCCTGTACTAGCTCTTTTTGAGTTTAATGTTAGAAAGTATTTAGATGTTACTTGTCCTATGAGCATAGAGAAACCAACCTGAAGAGCTCAAGGACTGTGGAACATTCTCAAGAGACTGTGCAGAAGCTATGAATGCAAGAGGACCAATGCCACATGAGTTCTTCCGCTTTTCCTTTTCAGTTTATAAATAAAATCTTTTAGCTGACAGATTTAGAGATTAAAGTGGCCTAACCATAGCTAAATTGGACAATTTGAAATAACATTGAAATCAAAATGATAAATCCTACGAGTACTCAAAATGAAACATACAGAATCATAAGTCAAATTCCTTAACAACACCAATCTTAGGAAGGATTTTTGGTTGGAGCCCTTGGATCTTTTTGGTTTAACCTTCCTGAAGTGGTGTCGGTGAGAGAGGGGGGGGGGGGGGGGGTGAGATTTTAAAGTCATAAGGAGATTCTCAGAAGAACTGGGTGATTCCCTATTAACACCTAGTATGAGGTATTTTGATGGTTGTGTAAGTGAGTGTGAGTTAATCGATCCTCTCCAAAGGAATGCTTTTGTTACTTGGTCAAATATGCAAGATTTCCCTATAGGTAAGAGATTGGATAGATTTTTATATTCAAAAGAGTGGGAGCTAAGATTTCCCCAAAGTCTCAAAGAAGCTCTTCCTAGATTAACCTCTGATCATTGTCCAATTGTCATAGACACCAATCCATTTAAGCGAGGACCAACTCCTTTTAGATTTGAGAATATGTGGTTGCTCCATCTAGATTTCAAGGAAAGATTTGATGTTTGGTGGAGATATTTTTAGAGCAACGGATGGGAAGGGTATAAGTTCATGAGGAAGCTACAATTTGTTAAATCAAAGTTAAAAGAATGGAATAAGGTGTCCTAAGGATTGGTCTAATCTAGAGTGTTAGCTTGTTTTACTGTGTACTTTCTTATTTTTGTATTCTTGTAGTTTAGTTTTCTTTGGTGGGAGGATTTCTCATCCTTCTCTTGTACTTCTTTTTTCTATCAATATATCTCTTTGTCATTTCTTATCAAAAAAAAAGAATGGAATAAGGCGTCTTTCCGAGAGTTAAAGGAGAGGAAGAAGAATATCCTTACTAATATTGCTAGCATTGATGCTATTGAGCAGGAAGGGAATCTTTCTCCTGAGCTTTCAAGAAGTTGGAGGAGTTATTGTTAAGGGAAGAAGTGCCTTGGGGGCAAAAAGTGAGGGTGAAGTGGGTAAAAGAAGGGGATTGTAATTCTAAGTTTTTCTAGAAGGTGGTGAATGGTAGGCATAATAGGAAGTAAATCAAGGTTTTAGAGAACAAACAAAGAACATTTATAGAGAATATTAATAGTATTTGAAAGGAGAAATTACAATTTTTTGAAAGGCTATATATGAATCCCCCCTAGAGAGTCTTGAGGTTAGAAGGTTTAAATTAGTCACCCATCTTAGCAAAGAGTGTTACTTGGTTGGAATGTCTCTTTACTGAAGAAGAGATTCTCTAAGCCATTTTTCAGTCAGATAAGGACAAGGCTCCTAGGCCTAATGGTTTCACCATTGTTGTGTTTCAAGAGTGTTAGGATGTGATTAAGGAGGATTTATTGAGGGTGTCCTCAGTCGGATAATAAATCAAAGTACCAATGTCACCTTCATTGCTTTAGCACCCAAAAAGAGTCAGACCAAAAAGTTATCTAACTTTAAACCTATCAGCTTGACCACAAGATTGTATAAGATTATAGCCAAAGTCTTATTAGGATGTCTACAAGGTGTCTCTATTTTATGCTATTCTCAGTCCCATTCAAGCAGATTCACTCCTAGAAACTCCCCTCATAAGAAACAAGAAAATAATCTGAGAATGAACATTGATCTGAAAAGAGAATCTATATAAAATCAAGCATTCATTTTGAACCTATACATAAGTTTTGCACTATTTTCAAATCAGTACAAACACAAAGCAGCTGAAGGATGAGGGCTGCATTTGATTGGGACTCTTTATCATATTAAAAAATAAAAATAAAAAATCTGCACATGCAACCATAGGTTAGAAGAAACCCTCATAGGGGTAGTAGACCTGTTGCTTATTACTTTCAGAGGGTTTAAACGGGCACAAAAAGGCTTAATGTTTTAGAAAGGAGTCATATTTTCTATGCTTTGGGTTATTTAGTTGGAGAGGAATGCAAGATTTTTTTTCAAGACATGGAGTTCCTTGCAGGATGTTATATATTACTTTACTTCCTGGTGGGAGTCTTTCCATAGTTGTTCTTGGGCCTCCCAGTTGGCCTTATTTTGGTTGATTAGAGGGAAGCATGAAGTAGTACCAATGGCAGCAGAACTCAGACATGGGTTGCTGTAGTTTGCAAACCCACACCTTTAGCTTGCCCTGAATTTAATTTCACAAGGTTTTCAATGGAAAAATCTCACCAGTTATGGATTGGTGAAGTTCTCAGAGATCATTGTGGCAATTTGATTGATGTAAGGTTTGAAATAGAGACTAAGTGACAGAAGTCTTGAACAAGGCAAAGTCTATAAGGATTGGTTACTTTCCAGTGGAAAGGGATGAAGATATCACTATTTCATGGATTTCTCATAGTTCTTGCCAGGGGTATAAAGATGGGAAGTATGGATTAGGAAGATTTTAGACGTTTCAAGAGGGATGGATGCCTCTTTTAAATGAAGACCTTGATCCACCACTCAGACAGCATATCTGCTGGCCAAGAGAGGAGTGCAGCGCAAGAGGATTTTGTTAGGGACTGGCTTCCACCCTAAGCTTTAACATGTATCTCTGGTTTTCTTATTCATATTTATGGCGATAGAGACTTGAACGTTCATGGTCCGTTGGATTCTTTCTTTGTAGACTTTCTCTTCAATGTTCTTTTGAAGAACAGCTCCTACTTTAGTTCAGCAATCTTCCTTTGTTGTTGCATCTCTTCTCTCTTTCCTTATCCTTTCTACCAACAAACTCATCTTGCCTTTCTGCAACCTTTAAGAAAAAGCAGGAAACACTGCATTGATAGCATCAACATTACCAGCTGGAGGAAAATAAATAAAGATAACATCCTACCTAGTAATATTGAAATGGAACAACAAGCATCAAATCCTTTGTTAGGGGGAAGAAGCCAAACTTCATTTGTTTTCAGGAAACCAAGATTAGTGCTATGTCTACAGAGATAGTGAGAAGCTTGGGGATGAGTAGAGTTTAAATTGGATTTCCCAAGATGCTAGGGGAAGAGCAGGAGGGATCTTGGTGACGTGAGATTTGAGAGTTCTGGAACGTCTGGGTTCAGAGGTGGGAGCTTATTCTCTCTTGTCTTTTTAGAAATTGTGGGTGTTCTTTCATATTTATGGCCCTTTGAGTGAGAGAGAGAAGGGAGATGTGGGACAAGATAGGTTCTATCAGAGGGATCTAGGAAGAGCCCTGATGCTTGTGCAGGGATTTTAATGTTGTGTGTTATCATTTTGAAAAGTGGAACTGCAATTAGCTGTCTTCATCTATGAGGGATTTCTCTGGATTTATAAAGGAGTTTGATTTGGTGGATCCGCCCCTTGTTGAGGGAAATTCATGCAGAGTGAAGGTCAAAATGGAAGTTCCAAATCTCAGTTGGATGGCTTCCTATATTCTGGTAACAAGAAATAACATTTGCCTGTGCCCCAGAAATTAGGGGAAGAGAGGGTCCCCTTGTCTCAAACCCCTCTCAAGTTTCGAAAAAAACCTTAGGGAGTGTCATTAACAGGAACATAAAACTTTGTTGTAGATATGCACAACTTCATCCAACATATCCATTTCCCATCTTATCAAGAATCACTAGCAAATATTCTCAATTCACATGATCATACACTTTTTCAATATAAAGCTTACACAACAGTCCCTAGGTATCGTTTTTCATTATGGAATCAATAGCCTACTTGGCTATGAGCGCTACATCCAAAATTTGACTTCCCTAAACGAAAGCATTCTAATACTTTGATACCAATTTCCGCACTAGCTTCTTGAGTCTATTAGTCAACACTTGCTAATATCTTATAGAGGCTTCCCACCAAGCTTATCAACCTCAAGTCTATTAGATCTTCCCGCCTCCATTCTTTGGGATTAACACCAAAAATGTAGCATTAAGGCTTTCTTCAAACTTACCCTGATAATGAAACTCTAAGAAAAATCTCATCACCTTGTTCTTTACAAATCCCAACTGAACCGCCAAAAGGCCACAGAGAAACTATTCAAGCCTGGAGCTTTGTATCCACTCCAACCTAACAAGGCGCTAAACAACTCTTTCTCTAAGAAAGGCACCTCCAACTTTTCTACTTCCTAAATAAAGCCTTAAAAGACACTCCATTAATGTTAGGTCTCCAATCCCTTGGTTCAAATAAAAGAGTGTGGAAAACCAAGGCCACCCCTTCTTTTATCTCATTTCCCTCAATTCACCATCCCCCATTCACTTTAATCTTGGCTAGAAAATTGTCTTCTGTGAGCATTGGCCTAGTTATGAAAAAAACTTAGTGTTTTTATCCCCCCTCTTTTAGGCAAATCTCCCTTGATTTTTGCATCCAAGAAGCTTCTTTCATCAAAGCCTACTTTCAATGATCCTTCCTCACTACCCTCCTAGCTACCACCTCTTCTTAAGATAAAGCACCTTCCATCTCCTTGGAATCCCAAAAACCATCCAAGTTAAATGTCATTTCCTTTTGAATTGAAACATTATCGAACACCTCTTTATGCCAACTCTTAAAGTTTGACTTCAAAGCTTTTCAAATTTGTGGCCACAATGTAACTATGGGAACCTCTAAAATTATACCTCGTCTAGCACCTCTTAACCAAATCTTTGTATCCTTCCTTCATTCACATATTTTCAAACCTAAAAAGAGTAAAGCCTCTTCTCAATCCACCACCATCTAGTAGGATAGTCAAGTAATTTGTAATAGGTCTCGATAAAGTACATTGGACCACCCCACTAAAATGGCTTTCACACCCCTTAGACACCAAAAAACAATCAAATCTCAATAAGATTGATTGTTCAACCCATCACACCAAGTAAAAAGACCCTCAATCAGAGGGAGATCCCATAACTCAAGCTTCTCAATAACATCTGTGAACCTAGTCATGGAAGAAAATATCCTGAAGTCACTGTTGTGTTCCCTTGGAAATCTGACAATAATTTAAATCCCCTCTGATGCACCAAGGTTCATCCCACAACCCCTTGATGAACCCCAACACCACCTAGAAGCCCTCTCTTTCGCTCCCCAAAGAAGGCTCACACACCCCTGTGAAGAACCACATGATGTCATCAGTCATCCTTGCAGTTTTAAACCAGCACGAGATTGAGAACTCACCCACATCCATACCAACAATCTCAAAAACTCTATTAGCACAGAAGACCAAGATCACACCAACAGCAGCCCACTCTAAGAATCTGCCCACCCTTAAACTTCTCACTACCTCTATCGACATCAATTTAATTTTTGTTTCTTATAAACAAACTAAGTCCACTTTCTGCACCCTGATCAATGACTTGATAACCTTCCTCTTGTCAATATCATTTGCCCCTCTCACATTCCAAGACAAAAATATTAACTTTATTTGCAAACTGTAGCCGACACACATCCTTGCCAAAATCATCCTCACTGGACTCCCACCAAAAAGCTAGGATGCAGCACCAAACTCCTCCTCTGGCTTCCTTTGATTCACATCCCTCCCCTCAAGGATCTAAAAAAATCCCCAACCTTAGAAGAAAAAGCAAGAGAACCCCCAAGAGAACATAGAAGAAGGAGAGTAACATGGAAATCTGGATCCTTTAGTGATAAGAGGTTCATCAGCAAGCAACTAAGTTTTCAACAAAGTCCAGACATAGTGAAAAACCTTCTCCTAGGGTGGAAGACCAAGGGGATGAAGAAAAAGGCAAAGCAAGGTTTGGTGTATGGTTCCCTTATGTTTTTTTACTTTGATGCATTTGGAAAAAGCATAATCAAAGGATATTTTGTGAGAAAGAGATGCTAGATCAAAGACTAAAGGAGACTTTTTTGAAATGCTTGTTGAAGTAGTCTCATAATGCAACAGAGATAGAGATTGCCATAATGTTCGATTTTTTAGATAGCCTAATTGAAAATAGCTAGGCTATTTTATGGACTATCTTGTTCAGTAGCTTTTCTATCTTTTTTTAGCCTTTTGTATACTACTGATGTACACTGAGTGCACTTCTCTTTGTTAGGCACTATTCTATTAATATATATTCTATTTGTCTATCAAAAAAAAATTGCTACAAGATAGACTTCATCTAAACTTAATTTGCTTTTGAGTTACTTGTTGCAACAAAATTTTATCTTCTTTTAGAAAGAAATGAAATAAAAATGTCAATAGTATAACATTACACATAGTATCCTATCAAAAAAAAAAAACATTACACATAGTAGAAGCCTTAACCAAGATTTTTCTGTGCTCACATACAAATTATCAAATTATTCCAACAGTAGCAAAATTATCTAGAGAAATCCAATGATGCATAAGCATGCAAAATTAAATGAGAAAATATGCTCATACCAGCTTAAATACGATAATTATAGGGAAATTAGCAGAGAAATATTACCCCATATTCGTCCAAGATATCTGTCAAATATTCAGTAAGTGCAGTGACAGAGGTTGAAGGTTGAGATCCTTCCAAGTCAGAGGATGATGAAATAATGAGATCAAGGTCATCAAAGATGACCAAGGAAGGTACATGATCCAAAGCATCAGAAAGGTAGCTAGAAAGTGCTTGACGAATGGTCACAGCCTTCTCTAATGCAAGTTGAGAACAAGATACAAAAACTCTGCATACACAAAAATCCATTAAAGTGCCATCACAGATACAACCTCTCTATCATGATAATATTAAAGTTTGATCAGTCTCAGTACTCAACTATTATAATTTCAAAATATACCAATTACCAAATAAGAAAAGGAAAGGTGACATGTTGAGAAAATTGCACTTCATACATGTGTGTCAAAAGGTCTTCCTGTTCTTCGAGGGCTTTTGCAACAGTTCTTGCTAACAATGTCTTTCCTGAACCCTAATACATAAACAAGACAAATTAAACAATGAAACAATATACTTATCATGTCAGGCATGTTTCATAAATATAATTTTTGTTTAGGAAAAAGAAAAGCAGCATCAAAAGTGATAAATTATTGTTAATCCAAAAATCTCAAGGTTTAAAAATAAGCCTAATAGAAATGAGGGTGTTATGCTAAAGAAGTGGTAAGATAAGAAATTGTAGGCATATGTGAGAATAATCGCATATTGATTCGAGAAAACCTTGTACATCTTATAGGCAACTATACAATGAAAAAAGAAAACAAATTAACTCCTAGAAATATGTCCCAAAAATCATGGGAGTTCTGATTCTGACTTCCTAATTAAGAGGTTGAATACCAACTATTATTTCCCTATTAAATAAGGGTCATAAAGGTTGATTAGTCAACTACTTCCTCTTAAGTTGGTGAATAGATGTATTTCATTCTAAGCTTGTTAGTAATCATCAGAAAAATCCAAATTGAAAGTCCCTTAAATAGGATATCCGCCAACTATCTTTCTGTTGAAACATAGGGAGTACAAATTAGGCCGTTGTCCAACTTCCCTTTGATGAAGTGTCTATCAATCTCCACACACTTTGTACAATCATGTTGGACAAGATTATGGGCAACGTTAATAGTCAACTTCTTGTCACAGTACATCTTCATTTTTCCTTCCCATTTAATCTTGACATTATCAAGAATGATTTCTACCCAAAGAAGTTCAAATATTCCTTGTGTTATAGCCCTAAATTCTGTCTTTGTGATTGACATGGCGACAACAACTTGCTTTTTGCTTCTCCAAGTAATTAGGTTTCCTCCTAGGAATGTACAGTAAGCTGAGGTAGATCTTCTGTCTACAACTCACCCTGCCCAATCTGCATCAGTGTATACTTCCAAATTCAGCTTCATATTCCTCTTAAACAGAATATCTTTTCCAGAAGTGAGTTTCAAATATTTGAGAATCCTATAGACTGCATCTAGATGGTTATTCTTTGGTGAATGGATGAATTAACTGACCATACCCACAACATAGGCTATATCAGGCCAAGTGTGTGACAAGTACATCAGTTTCCCTACTAGTCTTTGGTACATACCTCACTCCACTACTGTCTCATCCTATCATCCACAATTCTATGATTCAATTCAATGACAGTATTTGTTGGCTTACACCCCAACATCCTGATTTCCTTAAAGAGATCAAGGACATATTTTTTGCTATGAAATAAAGATGCCCTTATTCAAATGAGTGAGCCCAATACCAAAGAAGTACCTCAGCCTCCTTAGATCTTTAATGTCAAATTCTGCAGCATGATGTTTTTTTAAACCATTCAATCTCTTTTAAATCATCCCTGGTCACAACTACATCATCCATATAAATTAGAGTCGTGACTTTTCCAGATGTTAATGTCAACTAGATCATATACTCTATTAAACCAAATGTTAGAGTCTCAATATCACTTTACCAAATTTCCTAAACCATGCCCTATGAGATTGCTTACACCCATTTAGCGCCTTCCTTAATCTATTGAAGTTCCAAATCACCATGTAGAAAGGTATTTTTAAACATCAAATTGCCACAAAGACAAACCAAGGTTTGTAGACAAAGATAATAAGACTTGAATTGTGTTCATCTTTGCCAATGGTGAAACAATTTCTTAGTGATCCACTCCATAAGTCAAAGTATATCCTTTAGCTACTAATATACCTTTGTATCTTTCTAAAGTCCCATAAGATTTGTACTCCATAGTGAATACCTACTTACATCCAAGGATGAAAACATCAATTTTCATGGATATATCGATAACCTAATTTTACGGATATATCGGCATATATCGGTGAATATTTTGACACAAAATATCGATAAGACAAAAATTGATCAAAACTCATGCAAATGTTGGGAAAAATTCTAAAAAATGATATAAGTAATAATAGATATTTTGAAGTTGTTTTGTCAAAAAATATCAATGGATATTTTGACACAAAATATTAATGAAACAAAAATTGATCAAAAAAGTTGGTTGAATGAAAATTGATTAAAAAAACTCATAAAAATATTAGAAAAAACTCCAAAAATGATATAAAAAAAAATTAAAAATACATACATCAAAGTTGTTTTAATTTTAACAAAGAAATTAATATATATTGAGTGATACAAAAAAAATGTTAATATATATAAGTATTTTTTATTTTAAAATATTGATAATTTTCTTTAAAAATTTATATTTGTCTTGTATTCAATTATTATATAAAACACATGATAAGATAATTAAAATTAATTAATTTATAATAATTTATTTTAATTAATTTATAAAATATATAAAAGATAGAGTATAAATATATAATTTTATTTGTTTATAAGATGCAAGCATTTGTGGTCCAGTGATTGAGATAGAACATGTTTTGCTAAAGGTCTAAGGTTCAAATCCCTTCACTAACACCTTAAAATATTTTTCTATTCATCTTTACAAAAATGCAATCCCAATCCCACATTAGAAGTGGGAGGGAAAGCAATGGCATATTTATTAGGTTAGTACCCATTACATCATCACAAGCATTGCCCATTGCTATAATTAAAATTTTAAGGGAATGACCAAATGGTTGCTAACGTGGCAACCAAAAAATCGCCAATATGTCCAATATATTGGTGAAATTTCAAGATTTCACTAAAAAATTGGTGAAAAGAGTGGAGAAAAACCGAAAAATCTCTCATTCGAGATTTTGATGCTAAATATCTATCGACGTGGCCTAATGCATGAAGTATCGGTGATATTTCATCGATAAATCGCGACATTTCAAACCTTGCTTACATCTAACTAGTCTTTTCCCTTTAGGAAGTTTTACAATCCCATGTTTAATTTGTTTCAAGTGCTCTCATTTGCTAACTCATAGCATTTCTCCAATTCTCATCCATGTGTCTCTTAAACAATTTTTGGGTTTTCTAAGAGACTTGGGTGACTAAGGTTGGCTTGGTGTGAGGGTGACAATTTGTCAATGGAGACAAAGTAGGAAATAAGGTGTTATGTGCATGTACAGGTGTCTTTTCTAATGGCAATAAGCAAATTTAGATCATTAAAGACAAGTTCATCCACATGCTCTTCCATAGGCTAGTCAATGAGTGGTAAGAAAGGTGAATTAGGAAAGAGAAGGAGTTTAGTACCTATGACAGGATACAATGATTGGACCTATTGGTGCTTAGGGCAAGACAACTTCCTTCTTGAATAGACTTGTAATGATGCAGTGACAATATTGTTGGGTCTCTTTTCTTCCAATGGTGTCTTAGAGATACCAGGTGGGTGAAGGGACAAAGAGGAGGTCATGATTAAGTAAAGATTTGGCAGATCTAGCAAAATGGGAGACTTAGTTTCTAACAAAGCTCCCCTTAAAGATAAGTTTTAGGGTAGAAGGGTTGGCTTTCCATAAAGGTAACATCCATGGATGTGAACAATGTTTCGGAAGATGGGTGATAGCATTTATACCCTTTCTTTGTTGGAGAGTAGCCAATAAAGATGCACTTAAGGCTCTAAGATCCAGCTTACTATGACTTCTAACTAATACCGATTTTTTCTTTCTGCAACCCCATTTTGTTATGGGGTCTTAATGTAAGAAGATTGATGGATAATAGCTTTTTTTTGGGGAAAAAAAAAAGGTGATAGGACCTGATTAAAGTATTATCTCCCATTGTCTGACTTGACAACTTTTATTCTTACTCCAAACTAATTTTCAATCATTTTGTGAAATATAGGGAACACATTGCTCATGTTAGACTTGTTTTTCAGCAAATAAATCCAAGTGACCCTAGTACAATCATCCATAAATGATACAAACCATCTAGAACCAGAAATCTTTGGAATTCTTGAAAGAGCTCATACATCAGTATGAATTAAAGTAAACAGATGAAATTATTTTTTACTAGTCAATGGAAAAGAGGTTTGATGGTATTTAGCCAACTTATAGACTTCATGATAGAATGAATTGACATCTCCATTTTCAAACAAGGGAAGAAACATTTTTTCAACAAAAGAAAGGGTGGATGTCTTAAGTTTGGTGACACAACCAAATTTGGTCCTTGTTGGATTAAAGCTTTTCAAAGAGGTAATAGAGTGGCAACCTATCACTGTTTCCACAACAAGCTTCAAGGTAAAGTCCCTCTTGTTCTTTAGCACTCCCAATCATCTTCCCTGTAGGTTGGCTTAAAACGGATAATGAGTCATGAAGAATGTTACATGACATTTTAAATTTTTGGTGATTTGATGCAGTGATAAAAGGTTAACAGATAATCTTAGGACATGTAGTACTAATTATGATGATAGAGTGGGTGACAAATTTATTGTGCCCTGAACAACCATTGTGGCCAATGTACCATCAGCAACTTTAATCTTCATATTTCCAGGACAGGAACTTATTAAACCCGAACAGTTATTCAAAAAAAGCCTAAACTTTTGATACCATGTAGGCATATGTGAGAATAATCATATATTGATTTGAGGAAAAACTGTACATCTTATTGGCAGCTATACAATGAAAAAAGGAAACAAATTAACTCCTGGAAATTTGTCCCCAAAATCGTGAAAATTCTAATTCTGACTTCCTAATTCAAATTGTCATATACAACTATTGACTTTCCTATTAAGAGGTTGAATACCAACCATTATTTCTCCATTAAATAAGGGTCATAAAGGTTGATTAGTCAACAATATCATTGCATTTTTCAAAGGCACAGATAGCATCAATGGAGGACAAGATGAGGGAGAATGATCTAAGGTAGGTTTAGAATGTGCAATGGAGACAGTTTACACTAGTAAAGAGTAATTTGATTTGAGTTGAAAAGCCCAAAGGACAAGAGGAAGACCAAAAGAAAATTAGGTCAACAAAGGAAGAAAATACATGATTCTAATTTCACAAAGGCTCGTGACCTAGCTAGAGTTGAATAGCAATCAAAGATTTTAGACAGCAATCTTCAAATAGTTCAATTTTAAGGCTTCATTGTTGCTCCTTTTGCCTTTCATTTTTAGATAAAAACTATTGTGTGCTTTCTAAGTATAATCATTGCAATAAATAATGAGAGTAGTAGTTATTTGATTCACAATGTACCATTTAAAAAATCTGAAGAAAGTTTTAATACAAGGATGATGGTTAGCTAGGAATTCCCTAATCACAAAAGCGATTTAAGGCAAATAACAATTGGGACCTCATGTGATGAATGATATGGTCTACTTGTGGATTGGGTTACAATCAAGGTAGTCTTGAATGTGAGGAGATTTTAAGGCCAGACTCACTTGATGTGTGGAAAACTGATAGGATGAGGTTCTAGAAAGACAAGAAGCTCAGAGGCAGGCCACTCTTTGATAATCATCCGACAATATATGCCACGATGAAGATCAAAGAAATAGTAACAATAGCCATTACCTTTTGAGAAAAATGAAGTGATTTGAATCCATAAAGTTGATTTGATGGAAGTTCTTTAAAAGCTAAACAGTGAGCAGGTTAGAAGGTCAAAAGTTTAAACAAAGAGCAACTCCTCATCAACTGGTCAGTCATTAACATCTTCTTTCAAACATAGAAACCTACCTTCAAAGGAGCCTTTGAACCCCCAAACATACTTCACAAGAAACACACTAAGGAGCTAACAGAAGCCAAGGAATTGGACAACAAATCAACAAAGAACCAGTTATTTTCTCCTCATCAGACAATCTGAAGAACAACTTTAATACCCACCAACTGAATACAGAAAAAATAACTCAACCCCTCCAGCTCTGATTCATAAAAATTCCTTTGAAATGAAGATTTCTAGAAACTTGACTCGCCCTTTCAATGCTTAAAAACTCCATCCATGCATATTTGTGAAAAGCAATGTTGAACAAACTACGAAAAGCATCTTTCAACAGTGAATTCAACAAATTTAGTCAGAGTTCAAAGCCACTCATGGCAGCAAGATGGTAATGGCAGCACTGTTGGTGGGTGGTGAGTGGTGCCATCAGGCAACAGTGGAGATGACAGAAGGGGTGCTGAAAATTCAGAAACCCTAGCAGCAGCAGCAGTGGCAGGGGCAACAGAGGGACCATGGTGTAGTAGCAAGGATAGCGAAGTGGTAGATAGTCACAATGACAGGGTCTCAGTTCTTTTGTTGTTTTCCCTATGTCTTCACTTGAGTTCAGGTGATTAGTTTGCAAACGCTCCTATCCAAAAAAGGAAAAAAAAAGTTGGAAATAACACTCTGCTTTTGGAATTTATATTACTCCTACAATTAAATTTATCTCTTGGATTTGGGCTGGATTGTAATTCAAATTCAAGGGTTTCACCCCCCATTCCTTGAACCAAATACATCCTTGAGGATTTTTATCATTTATGATTTCAGAGTTCATAAAATAAATCAAATTTTAGCCATCTTAAATGGACTTCATATTTGCAGCTCGTGATTTAACAAATAACAACATGAAGACTAAGTGAACCTGACTTTGAAATTGGACTTGTACCAAGGACTTCAAATCAGAATATTATTACACAAATTGAAGAGTTCTAGAAGCATCAAATTGAGGCAGACTAATTGAGAATAGAAGCAATGTAGGAATGACCCATTACAGTTCCAATGGAATAGACAACAAAAATGATAATAGTAAAGTTTAACTCGCATGCTTCTCACTGCATTTTTATAGAAATCTCCCAGAGAAAGACATTTCATAACTAACTAGGAGAAGTAAAAGGTTCCTGAATTTTTTTAACTCTATAAGCATCATTTGCACTAGTGCATGAAAGGAAGATGGTGATGCAATTCAAATAGCAAAATCATAGTTATTTAAATTTAAGGTGGGGGGGTGAATGAAAGTAGGAAAAGGAAGGTTATTAAGTCGGTTTTTAGAAAGCAGAAGGTGGATCTCTTTTGTATCCAGGAGACAAAAATTCAGATTATGACTGAGAGGGTGGTGAGAAGCCTAGGGACGGGCAGATTTTTAGAGTGGAAGGTCCTGAATGCGTGTGGCTCGGCTAGGGGTATCCTGATCTGCTGGGATAAAAGAGTTCTGGAGTTGCTGGAGTGGGAGGTGGGTCAGTTCTCTTTATCCTGCAGATTTAGGACAATGGAGAATGGGGTGATTTGGGCTTTTACGGGGGTTTATGGTCCGTTTACTAGGCTTGAAAGGGAGTGGCTGTGGGAAGAAGTAGGGGCAATCAGAGGAATCTGGGAGGGGCCCTGGTGTCTAGGTGGTGATTTCAACATTACTTTGGCTCAAGGGGAGAGAAACAGGCAAGGGAGAATTACTTCAGCTATGAGGAGGTTTGCGGAAGTTGTAGATGATCTTGGCCTTGTGGACCTCCAATTGCAAGGGGGTGCATTCACGTGGACTGGGGGTCTGAATAACATGTCAAGGGCTCATTTAGATAGATTTCTGGTTTCTCCTTGCTGGCTTGATCAATTCAGCAGGGTGAGCCAGCGGAGGCTTCCCAGGCCGATTTCGGACCACTTTCCAGTGTTACTTGAGGGGTAGTTGGAGGAGAGGGCCTACCCCTTTCAGATTTGAAAATATGTGGTTCAAAGTCGAGGGGTTTAAGGATTTAATCCGGAGTTGGTGGCAGGGTATAGAGGTCAGGGGAAGTGCCAGTTTTAGATTATCGGCAAAATTGAAGGAGCTGAAGCAGAAGCTTAAAGTTTGGAATAGGGAGGAGTTTGGGAATCTGGAAAGTAACAAGGAGGCTGCGATTCGGCAAGTGGAATATTGGGACAGAGTAGAGGATGAAAGGAGCTTGTCAATGGAGGAATTAGCTTGTAAGAAGGAGGCTAAGGAGGTTTATGCCAAGTGGGTTGAACTGGAAGAAACTCACTGGAGGCAGGCGTCTAGGGAACTCTGGTTGAAGGCAGGTGATAGGAATACGAGGTATTTCCACAGAATGGCGTCTGCCCATAGAAGAGTTAACCACATGGACAGAATCAAAATTAATGGGATTAGATTGTCAGAGGAGAGGGAAATCAGAGAGGGGGTAGTAAATGCTTTTAAGCAGCAATTTTCCGAAAGTTCGGGATGGAAGGCGGACATTGGAAGTCTCTCTTTTAATCAAATTTGTGTGCAAGAGGCTGAGATGCTGGAGGCTCCCTTCTCTGAGGGTGAAGTCCTGACGGCCCTGATGGAAATGAATGGGGATAAAGCCCCAGGTCCTGACGGGTTCTCGGTTTTCTTTTGGCAATGTTGTTGGGAGTTCGTTAAGGAGGAAATTCTGGAGATGTTTAAGGAGTTCCACGACCAGAATACGTTCCTCAAGAGTATTAACAACACATTTCTGGTGCTGATTCCTAAGAAAGGAGGGGCTGAGGATTTTGGTGATTTCAGGCCCATCAGCCTTTTAGGGGGTCTCTATAAGCTGTTGGCAAAGGTGTTGGCCAATAGGCTTAAGAAGGTTATAGATAAGGTTGTCTCCCATGATCAGAACGCGTTTGTTAAGGGTAGGCAGATTCTTGACGCTTCTCTGATAGCAAATGAAGTGATTGACAACTGGAATAAGAAGGGGGACAAGGGGGTTATCTGCAAGTTAGATAGAGAGAAGGCCTATGACAGTATTAATTGGCAATTCCTCTTGAAAGTTATGGATAAAATGGGATTTGGCGCTAAGTGGCTAAGGTGGATGTGGTGGTGTATCTCCACAGCCAAATTTTCAGTTATTGTGAACGGAACGCCAACTGGTTTCTTTTCGAGTTCCAAAGGGCTGCGTCAAGGAGATCCACTGTCCCCTTATCTTTTTGTCATGGGGATGGAGGTGCTAAGTGTCCTAATCAGAAGGGCTATGGAGGGGGGTTTCATCTCAGGGTGCAAAATTTAGCGTAATAGAGGTCGGGCTGTCCACATTGCGTATTTGCTCTTTGCCGATGATACTATAGTCTTTTGCGAGGCAAAGAAGGAGTACTTAATGAATTTAAGTTGGATCTTGTTCTGGTTTGAAGCCGCGTCTGGGTTGAAAATTAACTTGGCTAAAAGCGAGGTTCAAAGGATAGAGGAGATGGCTGTGGAGTTAGGTTGTAGGGTGGGAAAGCTTCCGTCCGTGTATTTGGGGCTGCCGCTGGGGGTGCCTAATAAGGCGGCCTATGGATGGGATGGGGTAGAAGAGAAAATGAGAAGGAGGCTTGCTCTTTGGAAGAGCCAATATATCTCAA
The DNA here is from genome assembly GCF_030704535.1 of Vitis vinifera. Lineage (NCBI taxonomy): Eukaryota > Viridiplantae > Streptophyta > Magnoliopsida > Vitales > Vitaceae > Vitis > Vitis vinifera. The sequence continues at coordinate 18,602,229 of NC_081814.1, forward strand.
AGGGTGGGAGAATCACGCTAATTAAAAGCACTATGGGTAGTATGCCAGTTTACCAGATGTCGTTATTCCGTATGCCCATGTCTGTGGCTAGAAGATTAGAAAAATTGCAAAGAGACTTCTTATGGGGGGGGGTCTCATGGAGAGGAAAACTCATCTGGTTAAGTGGGGGGTGGTGTGTGGGGATAAAGAGAATGGGGGGTTGGGAATAAGGAAGTTTACTATCATGAATAAAGCGCTTCTTGGTAAGTGGACTTGGAGATTCGCTTCGGATAAGGAGGCCCTTTGGAAGCATGTGCTGGAAGCATGTGCTAGAAGCAAAGTATGGTTAGGAGGATCATGGTTGGAGGACCAAGAAGGCTGTGGGTGCGTGTGGTGTGGGGGTGTGGAAAGAGATTTTAAAGGAAGCCGGTTGGTGCTGGGACAAAATGGGGTTCAAGGTGGGGAAAGGTAATAAAATCAGCTTCTGGACTGATGTGTGGTGCGGGGATTCAGCGCTGTCCCAAAGGTTCCCGCATCTCTATATCTTGGCAGCCAACAGAAATGCAAAGATTGAAGAGCTGTGGGACCAGAATGTTGGGGAAGGAGGCTGGAATCTGCGTTTTATAAGGGATTTCAATGATTGGGAGGTGGTGTTGGTAGGTGAGTTGCTCCAAGCGTTGAGAGGTGTTAGGATTTCTTGGGAGGATGACTCTGTTTTTTGGAAAGGAGGGGGAAGTGGGCAGTTTAGAGTGAAAGATGCATACAGCTGGTTGGATAGGCCTATGGATGTCAATTTTCCAAAAAACAGGATTTGGGTGGGTAGAGTCCCAACTAAAATCATGTTCTTCACGTGGGAAGCAACTTGGGGAAAGATCTTGACTCTTGATAAGCTCCAAAAAAGAGGTTTGCAGCTCCCGAATAGGTGTTTTTTGTGTGCTTGCGAAGCGGAAAGCGTGGATCACTTACTTATTCATTGTACAGTGGCTAGAGAGCTTTGGGATTTAGTGTTGGGATTAGTTGGGGTCAAGTGGGTGTTCCCTAAAACTGTAAAGGAGGTCTTATATAGTTGGGGGGGTTCTTTTGTGGGGAAAAAAAAGAAAAAATTTTGGAGTTCCATTCCATTATTCATTTTTTGGATGGTTTGGAAAGAAAGGAATAGATTAGCCTTTAGGGGGGGGGGGGGGGGGGGTCTTAACAATTCAAAGGTTCAAATATTCTTTTGTTTGTTATATCTGGGGTTGGGCTAAATTGTATATGGAAGAGAAGCCGCTTTCCCTTTTAGATTTCCTGGAGTGGATTGCCTCTAGTTGAGGGGTGGTTTGTTTTTTGGTTTTTGCTTGTTTTTGGCCTTTGCTGCCTGGTATACGTCCTGTATACGTTGGGGTTTTTAGCCTCTTTAATGAATTGTGTTTACTTATCAAAAAAAATTTAAGGTGGACTAAAATATTAAGGGACAGCATGAAAGCCCAATAAACAACAATTGAACATAAGACAATTTGGAAATATTGACGTATATGCAGGTCATTGACTAACAACTTCAAATATTTTTTCTCCTTTTAGGCATGTGATGACCTGTTCTGCAACCAAAAAAATCAATTCATATGCCACATGCTATAATAAGAGTAGAACTAAATGCCAGGGAAAAAAGGACATATACACAACACCACAAATGCATTATCATAGCATAATAAAACATTAAGCTTGAAACAATAGCCATAAGCACTGACCCACAAAAGAGGACAACAATATAGACTGGCCAATCCACGTTAGATAAAGAAAATATCTGTATTTTGTTCTTTACAGCAAATATTACATCACCAAAACAAACGAAAAAAGAAAAACAAAAGAAAGAAACAAGGTTGGAGTGCTGAACATACAGGAGGTCCATATATTAGAACATGTCCAGGGAGAGGAAGATTATAAGTACTGAACCACATGCCAGAAGCAGGAGATAACAACGTCGTCAATCCTGCAATGTGAAAATATGATATGTTAAGGAAACCCAATGCTTCCATCAGGGGTAGGAGATGATGGTTTACAGTCCCCACACTAGTAGATGTTTTAAATGGCAGAGGAAAACCAAGTATCACAAATATATTACAGATGCAATCTGGTATCAGTTGAAAAGTCTTAAAGCTATACAACAGGGATGTTTTTATCAGCTGGAGGTAGAAATCAAGAAGAGCATTGTGGCAGACTGATGGAAAAGCTTTTTCATAAGTGAATAAGTGTACACGGAAGAAATCAAATTGGGAAGATTAGATGCAGATGGGAAAATAAGCAAGTGGAAGTTAAGCTAGGGTTCAGCAGCTCTTTCAGAGACTATTTAGTGGACACTGAGAGGCCTAGATTGGCTTTCATACTATAAGTGATGCCTGCAGGGATTGGCCAGCAAAGAGATTTTTCAGGAGGATGAGGCACTAAGAGAGCTGCATGGAGATAAGGTGAACAGTCTAGGCGGATGGTGTTTGTGTTTTCAGAAGTGCTGGAAAATATGAAGTTTTCTTGGGTGTTAGGTCAGATTTCTAAGTCAAAGCAGTTCAAGCAAATCTTAAATGCCATATTTACTTCCTTGGCTTCTAAGGAGGGATCTGAATGCATTAAAAGCTTAAGACAGATAAGTTGGGCAGGAAGTGTGTACATGATTTCAGCCAAGGTGTCAAATAGAGTAAGGAAGGTATTGGGAAAGGTAACCTTTGCAACACAAAATGTTTTCATTGTGGGTTGTCATTCTTAAATGCAGGGCTAAAGGTGAATGATTGTGGGGACTCTAGACTCAGGAGTAGGATTCCAACTTTGTTCCATAAGCTGGACAATGCTGAGGTGTCTGATCATGTTTGTTGGGATTTCCTACTTTACTTGATGGAAAGGATTGTGAATACAGAAAGGTGAAGAAGATAGGTTTGGACTTGCATCTCAATGATCAGGTTCTCTACCTCAGAGGATGGTTTGCTTGATGGGATTATAGGAGAATTGGGTATAAAAATAGACTCCAAGTAAGCCTATACACAAAAAGGGAAACTGCAGCATAACCTTGATCCAATTTAAGAAGCCAGATAGGAAATGACACTTAAAACACCCATTACACCGAACTTCAAAAATGCCTACCTTCCTCAAACATTTATTAGATATATTTACTAACACTTCCCTTTTATAATACACTTCCTCCAATGCCTCCTCATCACAAGATGCAATCAGGGATTAAGGGACAGATTCTAATACACTCCCTCCAATACAGTCATCTTATATACTTTATTAGGTAAGCAGATTCTAATTTTCCTCACAAGCAGGTTACCAACACCTAGGATTAATGGGGAACACCAATTTATCAGATCCACTACTCACCCAGAACTGTCAGGTCATGCACCCTGAAATAACTCAATCTTTTAAACCAGTCCTCCCCCACCACACACACACACACACACACACACATAAATAGTGTGAGAGTATGTGCGAGCTCAGGCACCTAGACACAAGCATCTGGTGGGGCCACATAGGAATCTAGACTCCAGGGTATTCTACCTTAAACCATTTTTTCTTTTTTTTTTTCTTTTTTTTTGACAGGTAAATAAGCAAGATATATTAAAAGCACTTGCCAAAAGGCACAACAAAGTACATACGGAGAGATGAACAAAGCAAGATATATTAAAACACTTTCTTCATGAGAGATCAATAAATTAAACTTTGGTGGTATTCATACACAACGTTATTCTACATTCATATAAAAGAACAATAAAGATTATTTAATGTTTTGGTGTGTGATGCAGTTGAAGGTTAGGATGTTCTAGATGGTGTGTTAGTATGTATATTTGTATGTGAGTGTAACTCGTGACAACTAAATACATTAAGGTGTAAAGAATTATTAAGTGAAAATACCTACTATTGATAATGTCAGAGGCAGCTGTTCCAATCCAGCTCAAGGAAGATGCTGTCAGGCTAAAGCCTTTAGCTGAGGTTCTTTCTTTCATGCAATAGAAAGACACAGGCTCACCCAAACGCAGATTTCCAACCAACAATTCCAAGTTTCCCAAATTATTATTCCTTTTATTTCTTTCAGGAAAGGAAAGCTCATATGCATTGAATTTTCCACTATGTTGAGATTCCTCAGAAATGGCAAGTATGTATAAGATTTCCACTGACAGATCTCCATAACTACTTCTGTTTTTCGAAGAACCATTAGATGATGCCTGAAATTTCCCAAGAGTCCCAAACTTGTCACTTGTTACATTAAAGTGGAGCAAGGTTTCATTACCCACAACCAATGAATCAATTTCTGTTCCTGCATTTGAATTAATGGCATCAAGATGTGCAAGAAACCATGCTTGAAGTAGACTTTGTAATCCCTTTCTAGAGCCAGATTGTGAAGAGGTTTTTTCATCCTCACTACCAGGAGATTCAAAAGAAAGAGCTGCAGCAAATTCCTCATGAGTTGACCAATCAGATATATTCATATAGGTGTCTGAGTTAGTCTCTAAAAGCATGGATTTTGTCTTATGATTTGTAAGGCTATCAAGCACTTCTAAACCATTTTCCTCAAGAGCCTTATTCTTCTCAAACATCTTAAATTGGCAAGGAGAAAGAGACAGTAAGGAAATTTCCTTCTTCAAATTAATATCGCATCTCTTCATATAAACCCCTGCAAGTATGAGAATATTCTCATTTCAGAAACCTGATTGTTTTTGTTGGAAAGAAATACGAAAAATATACTAAAAACCAATAAACAATAAAGTAATCAAGAAACGGGAAGATTAAAAGCATTGACTCTAGTATGATCCTCTCATCAATTAAAGATAGGAAGGAAAAGTGATAATCTGACACCAAATCATGAAAATACAATGTTCTAGTAACTTATAAGAAACAAACATCAGATTAGGGATAGTACTTAAGAATGATATCATTTGAGTTATGATAAGAACATATCACAAATTAGCAATCTTAATGCAATTACCAGTCAACATAATTTTTGGTTAAAATAGCTAAGCAAAATCAGGACACCAGCAACACAAGCACAAGATAAAAAAAAAAAAAGTTTCGACATTAGCGAAATCATAGAGTACAAAGAAAGATGCATAAATCTTGTTTAGGATTAACAAGTTAACCTTTGAGAACATGTTTAAACTGTCCATGAGAAGGCTTTGAGGGTTGTAGAGCAACTACTATCATGATGAGAAATCTCATAAACATGATACTTTATTGATAAAAACAAAATTTACTAAAAAAGAAGTGATATAAATAAAGATGGAGAATGGAATGTCTCAAAAACAAGATTTCAGCCTACGGAGGATTTCAGCCTATGGTGAGGGAATGGACTACCTAAGGGGCAAGGGATCCTATTGGGATGAGCCTACAGAAAGATTTTTTTTTTTTTTTTTTTATGATGAATAAAAAGCAATATATTGAAAAGAAAAAGGCACATCAAGGAAGATTTCAGCCTCAGATTAGCTATGTGAATCAGAAATGATAGACGTACAAGATTTTGGTAAGACAGATGAGTGGAGGAGTTTAAGTTAAAAGACACATTCCCTACACTTTTCAAAATAGCCTACTTCAAAAATGCTACAATTGCATATTTATGGGATGCAAGAGGTGCTCATAGGGAGGTTCAATAGAAAACCCTTCCAAGATTGGAGATAGAGGAGGTGACTCAATTTCTAAAGTTTATGTGCCCTTTGAAAGTGCAAGAAGGAGAGGACGCTTTACTTTGGAAAGACAATAGAAGGGAAATTTCAGTGTCAAGTTGTATTACAAATCCTTAAGTGCTGAGAGTAATTTAGTATTCCCAACTAAAAAGATTTGGGAACTCTATGGAAAGCCTCAAATTTCGAGTAAAGACTGGGATTTCAAGGGTGGACAGCAAGGTTTCAAAGGAAGGCAGCAAGGTTTCAAAGGCAGAAAACAGAGAACTCAGGCAAACTTCACCAACTCTCAAATTAATGAAAACCCTTTACAAGAGAGGGTGAATTCTGGTGGCATTGAACATGCTGAGCTTAACAAGTAAGGGATTAAGGAATTGAAGAATCTCCTGGGAACCCTTGTGAATCCTTGTGGTGTTTCTCTTGCTCAGTCAAGTAAGTGTTCCCCTTCTCTTGACTTTAGTGTCTCGCATATGTCTTTCCTAGGCTCTTAGGTCATCAACCAAGGACCTACAAATCATATGACTCATTCCTCACAAAAGTTTAGTACCTATAACCCACCTAGCAATAAGAAAAGAGTGATTATTGATGGCTCTATAACTTGAATAAATCCATAGTTTTGAAAAACATCCTACACGTATCTAAGCTTTCCACCAATCTTGTTTCCATTTATCGACTTACGAAAAAATTGAATTATCATGTGATTTTTTATCCCTCTCATAGTGTATTTCAAGAATAGGATACAAGAAAGATAATTGGACATACTAAGGAAAATGGACTTTACTATCCTAGTTGTTTGGTGAAAATAGGACTGAGAATTAGTTACTCCTATCATTCCTTTCCAAAATCCCATCCACAACAAAAGAAAAGATTTGGCTTCATCATCTTCATCTTGGGCAACCATTGTTTAGCATTTTTAAAATTGTGTTTCCTTTATTGTTCAAAGGATTTGTTGTAGAAAAATTACATTATGATGTTTGTGAACTTGTAAAGCACCGTCGTGCTTCTTTTCTAATAAGTAATAAAAGTATTAATTCATTTTAAATTAGTTCACGGTGATATTTAGGGTCCTTCCACAATTCATAATACTTCAGGTTCTAGATGATTTGTCTCATTTATGGATGATTGCACTCGAGTAACTTGGATCTTTCTTCTCAAACAAAAATCAGATATAAATAATATTTCCCAATTTTCACAAAATGGTCAAAACTCGATTTAGAGTGGGAATCAAAAAGCCTAGGTCTAATAATGCAAAGGATTACTTCAATAAAGTCTTTTCTCCATATTATTAAAAAGAAGGTATTATCTATGAATCTTCCTACTTTAGTACTCCCTAACAAAATGGGGTTGCTAAAGGAAAAAATGGCCATCTTCTTGTAGTTACAAGAGCTTTTTTGTTTCAGAAAAATGTTCTTAAATCATATCGAGAGAAAGCAATACTCACTGCTACTCATCTTATAAACCAATTGCAATCAAGAGTTTTGATGTTCAAAAAGTCCAATGGAAATTTTTTCAAAATACTTCCCAAACTTTACAACGTCTTCTAGTCTTATTCCAAAAGTTTTTGTCTGAGTTTCTTTTGTCCATGACCACACTTATAACAGAGGGAAGCTAGATCCAAGAGCAATTAAGAGCGTTTTTGTGGGTTATTCATCTACTCAAAAAGGTTAAAAATGTAATTATCCATCCATTCGGAAATTTTATGCTTATTCAAATGTTTTTTTTTTTTGATAAGTAAGACTTATTCAAATGTAATTGTTGTTGAACATGAAAGCTACTCCAATCATCCTTATCTTTAGGAGAAGACATCATTCATGGAAGATAAAGATACAAGAGACTTGCTCTTACTTAACTTGCCCCCATCTATGCCTAAACCCTCACAATCACAATCATCTGTGTTTGAGCTTGTGTCTAAGCCTAGAAGTCCACCTTTAGGGAAACAAGCTCCCAGTTCTACAAGGCAAACTTTGGCTTACTCTAGGAAGAAAGCAACCATCATCGAACTTGTATAGGTCAAAGAGTCAGAACCAACCACTTCCCATGAGGTAAATGATCCATCTTTTCCCAAGATTTCTCCTAATTATTGACATGAGTGATCTAAATCTACCCATTGAAATTAGAAAAAGCACAAGAGCGTGTACTCAACACCCTTTATATCCACTCTCTCATTTTGTGTCCTATGACAAAGTGTCATCATCTCATAGAAATTGTTACCAGCCTAAACACCATAGTCATTACTAAGACCTAATCAGAGGCACTAAATGGTAAGAAGTGGAAACAAGTCATGAGGGCAGAGATGGAAGCACTTGAAAAGAATGAGACTTGGGACGTGGTTCTTTTTTCTTTTTTCCTTTTCTTTCTTTTTTTTTTTTTTTTCTTTTTAGGAAATTTGTGAGACACATCCATGAGTATTGATGCACATTTATTATCATAATCCTAAATCTTAAACTCAAAAGTATAATATTACACCATGGACTCTAAAGAGTTCAAAAGCATAAAAACAAAAAACAAAAGAAAAAAAAATTACATCATAGTTTTGAACTTCCCAAAAGTTGTCCATATTGATGCTACTTCTTGGACTGACCAAAATTTAACAAAACTCAATTTTGCCTTTAGGGTAGTTATGTCAAGCATAAAGTGGGTGTGGCCTTGAGAGAATTCCAAATATGTCAGTTGTCCTTTTCAAGGTTTCAGCAAAGGAGACAGAAGTAGAATTCTTTGGCTTGGGCATTGCTTGCCACTCTTTTGGCGATCTGGATTTGAAAGGAATTGATACAATTTTCAAGGATAGACAGAGATCTCCTAAGAACTTGAGGGATTGTATTCTCTTCCTGATATCTTTTGAGTATCTATGATCAAAGAGTTTATTGCCATCCCTGTTAGTTTAATTTTGTTGGACAGGAAGCATATTTGCCCACTGTCTCCAGGAAGTATGTTTACTTTGGGTTCATAACCTCTTTCATGTAGCAGGTGTGCACTAGGGTATAGGGTTTTAATGTTTTCATGTGAGATATCCGACCCTTTCATTCACAAATTTTTAGCTATTAGTTATTTCCCAGTTCAAATTTAATATCTTCAACAAGTTGGTTCACTTTAAGTATGACTTAAGTTTGATACCAGGTATAAAATTAACTGTCATCTCTCTGCATGGGAGAATAATTTATTGGTAAAAAAGTAACCTTATCATGTCTTTCCACTAAAAATCAAGTTTCCTCCATTCAAAAGAACCTAAAAGAAAACCCAGCATGGAATGAGCATAATTGCACATTATACATTCTAAAGACAGTATACAGGTTAACAATCTCACAGTATTTAATTTCCAACTGAACTAAAATTAATGTTGGTCATAGACTCAGCATATTAAGATTGGTAAGAGCTCAACAAGAAAATTCTTGAAACTATGCCCAGATTGCAAAAAAAACATGGCATGCTATTTTAGAACACTGAACAATAGCAATTGTATTGCTAACAAAATCATATTACCAGCAAGAAGAATCTTCACCACCATAGATATATTGAGAGTAAATCTCTTTGTAGCAAAATACTAATCAATAATAATTGAAAAGTCAGTTGCGAAGAGTACTGTGGGAATCCCCTTTGATGTTTTAGAACATACTCAAGGTCTTTTCTTGTCTGATTCCTAGCTTCAGTTTTAGGCTTTTCCTTTATGCACATACATCTTGAGCACTATTTTCTTTTTAAATGGAATGAATTAATTTAACATAAAAAATAAAATAAAATAAAATAAAATAAAATAAAAAAAGATGATAGAGATAAGGTCCTTAAAGAATTTATTCACGAACATGAAGAAAAGGGAACAAAAAAAATCCAAAGTTAACTTGATTAACAGTATTTTGATAATTTTCTAGCATTGGGTCATTTAGAGTCGAGCCTAGCAAATACTTGGCAGTTGAATCCTACTTAGAATTTAAATCTACCTCACTGGAATTTTCTTATTATAGATATTTTTATGCTTGTAAACTTATATTTTCTATGAGTTTTTATATGAGTCTTGTTTAGAGTTTAGAAAGTCTTCTTTGCTCAAAATTTCTTGTCATAAGAAGCCTTTATGCTTTTAGACCTCTTTTTTTCTAGAATTTTCTATTTTATAATTTAATTTCATTACTTAGAAGGTTTTCTAGAACAAAGAAATGGAGTCCTAGTAAGCTACCACATACATCAAGTGTCCTTTTTCTTCATATATTTTGATGAGTTTTTAAGTTTTCTAGAGCCTATAGATAAGGTTCATTTCTGTAAAATGAAACACTAATGCATGATAATAATGTTTGCAAACCCATCTTTTCCTGATTAGAAAGTAGACAAGTATTTTATATAATTTTAGCAAACTTCACAACCTTTAATGACAAGACTACATTGTTTTCTCCCTTCTCCAGTGGCGCCCCACCCTGCTCCAACAACACTCTCCCCCCCAACAAAAACAAACAACCAAAGTCAAAATTGAACATTGCTTCTTGACAATGCTGATCAAGAAGATATAACTTACATAGAGTACAGGACATACATCTAATTAAAGAGTCAAATGGCATGTAAGTAACATGACTTTATTCACTACTTGGGAAATTAACGTACATGAGTGTAGGCCTGTTCTCAAGTAATGCCGAAGAGATTGAGCCATCATCACATGCCCTTTAGCCACCGATTCTGAAATTAGAAGACGAACAACCACTTGGCAAGGTTCCTTCTTGTCAGCTAATCCATCACTAAATTCCTTTGCAGTTGAAATGCTTTTCTTCCTGAACATATCAGTGTCATTGTAGTTTCCTTTTGATGGTGATCTAGGTACTAAAATAACCAACTGAAGAGAATCAAAGGAATAGTTTCTAGCTGTTTCTGGATGAATATAAACAACATTAGTAAGCACCACACCCAGCTCAACACCTTTGACCTCGCTTTTGTGTATCAATTTCTGCCCTGAATCTTGAACACGGAGTAGTGCCTTTGCAATAGGATGATCTTTATTTGAAGATTGCACAAGGGCATTTTTATGTGAATCTAAATATTTCTTGCGTCTCTTTGGTGCAACTGCAACTTCAGTTCCTGGCACAAGTTGCACTGGAAATAATCTCATGAATCAGATGCAATTCTAGTATAGCAAGATAGGTAAGTTACAAAACAAAAGATTTTTCCAACAATTCGTACTATTTTCATTACCCAAATAAAAAAAATGTTGATTTTGCTGTATACAATTATGCCATGGAATACATGTCCAAATTTACAAAGTTCCTGGATACAGAAACCTAAAAGTCTGACAGCCAACATTGGACTTTGATAAAGTAATCCAACAAAGAGCAATGAAAGGAAAAAGAATTATCTATTTAACGAAACTATGAACCATATTCAACAGTTTCTTGGCATCTTGCTTAAGCAATACTTTAAAAAAGAACAAACAAAAAAAGGAAATAAGAAAATTAGTAACATTTGTCACAATGGTGATATGTTAATGCTTAGCACATTAGCATATTGAAACATAAGGTACAACTAACAAGTATAGTGAGACAAATAGAGCACCAATTAAAAAGCACCAAAGAAAGCCATGGAGGAGATGATAGCTCTTGAGAAAAACCAAACATGGGAAATAACTGAATTACCAAAGAGAAAAAGAGCTGGTTAGATGTAAATGAGTGTTTTTTTTTTTGATAAATAAGCACAAATTGTATTAAAGGGCAAACCGCCAAAAGCATACAAGAAGTATACAAACACAGCCACACCCCAAAAAACAAAAGAGACGAGCAGCCTCAACGGCCCTTAAGTAGCCACAAGGCACTCCAAAAAGAGTAAAAGCGAAGAGGACTCCTCTCCCATGTACACTCTAGCCCAACTCCACAAGTTACAAACAAAATAATTCTTGAGTTTCTGTAAATCTAAAGAACCCCCTCTAAAGGCTAACCTATTTCTCTCCTTCCAAACCGTCCAAAAAATACACACTAGTATGGAATTCCAGATTTTTTTCCTCTTTTTCCCCACAAAAGAGCCCCTCCAACTAAGTAACATCTCTATGACCGTCTCTAGGAACACCCAATGAACCCCAAACAAGGCAAGGATAATATCCCAAAGAACCCTAGCCACTATACAATGTAAAAGAATGTGATTTATATTTTCCTCTTCACAACCACACAAAAAACAGCAATTAGGAAGCTGCCACCCTCATCTTTGGAGCCTATCCAACGTAAGGATCTTCCCCCATGTAGCTTCCCAAGCAAAAAAGGCAGCTTTAGTAGGGACCAGATGTAAATGAGTGTTCACAATTACAAATAAAGCTAATGAGGCATTAGAGCGATATAAGGCTAGGTTAGTGGCGAAAGGGCATACACAAACTTATGGGGTGGATTGCCAAAAAAATTTGCTCTAGTAACAACGATGATTATTATTCATACTATCCTTAGCAGCTAACTTTGGTGGTCTTCGCAGCAACTTGATACAAAGAATGCACTCTTGCATGGTGATTTAGAAGAAAAAGTGTATACGAAAACACCATCGGGTTTTAATGGAGACTTCAAGAGAAACAATGTGTGTAGACCAAGAAAGTTGTGTTATGGTCTTAAACAATCTCCCAAAGCATGGTTTGGAAGATTTGCAAAAGCCATAAGTGACATGGAGTTTCGACAAAACAAAGCTAAAGAGATCATACACTTTTCATCAATTGCTCACATATGGGTAAACTTACTGTTGTCATAGTTTATGTTGATGACATAATTATGAGAAGAGATGACTATAAGGAAATAGAAAGACTCAAGAAGAAACTAGCTAAAGAGTTTGAGATAAAAGACTTGGGAAGACTCAAATACTTATTGGGGATTGAAATGGCCCACTCAAGGAAAGGTATTTTTATCTTTTAACAAAAATACATTTTAGATTTTCTTAAGGAGATAGGTATGCTAGGTTGTAAGCCTACTAACACCCCTATTAAACAAAATCATAAGTAAAGGGAAGCTCAAGAAGATGTAGCAGTAAAATGTGGAATGTATCAACGTCTAGTTGGGAAGTTAATACACTTGTCACACACAAGGTCAGATATAGCCCATGTTCTCAATGTCATAGGCCAATTGATACATTGTCCTAAGGAAGTTCATCTAGGCACGGTCTATAGCATTCTATGTTACTTGAAATCTATTCCAAGAAAGGGAATTTTCTTTTACAAAAATGAAAAGCTAAGCCTAAAGGTGTGCAATGATGCGGATTGGCCAAGACTCATGGCAGATCCATGAATGAAGTACATAGAAGTAGATCGACACTTCATCAAGGAAAAACTCGATACTGGTTTGATTTGCACACCTTATGTTTCAACAAAAGGGCAACTTGCAGATGTCTTGACCAAAGGATTGGTTGTTCACCTACTTATCAAAAAACAAAAGGATTGGTTGTTCACCAATTTCAAATAATCACATGCAAGCTAAGAATGGATAACATCTATTCTCCAACATGAGGGGAGTGTTGATATATTCTTAGGAATCTGATTGTGATCCTAGTCAATGGAATGATTTTGTATTTATTTCTTTCCTTTTTTTCTTTGATAGAATCTGATTTATGGGAGAAATTGTAGGATGATAGGTGGTAAACGAATCTGATCCCTGATTTATGAGAGAAAATTGTAGGTTCTAATCCCTAATTGTGTATAAAAAGGATGTACATATTGTATTCTAATGCAATTTAAGTGGAACAAAGTTTGTTTCATGTGATACCACAAACATGCACAAGATTGTACCATACATAGTCACCATAACTAATAATTGTGACCTAATTTACGACTTTTTTTTTATTAGAAACAAAAGATGTATTAATTAAAGTGAATAAAAACATGAGAAGGATGAGAAATCCTCCCCATGAAACACAAACTTGATCAAAAGACCCCATAAAACCTCTGCTTTACAAGGAGGACTGTACAAAGGGAACAAAAAAAGCCTATACAAGAATGTCATATCCAAAGCTCATCTAGAAACCTCACCATGTAGGCCCAACCTAAGGTGTACATGCCAAAAGCCAACTAAGCTGAATTACACTTAATGGAAAGGGTTTAAAAACGTCAATACGGTAAGCCCAAAAAGAAACATAGAAATGAAGCAAGTCTCACATCATCTTAGGTGTCTTCCAAGTATCCTTAAAAATCCTACCATTCCTTTCTCTCCATACAATCCACAAAAAGGTGAGACAACCAATCTTAGAGTCAATACTATCATTTACCAATTACTATGCTTATCCATAAGAGTCACATATGTTTCTTATTTGAAAAACCAAGATGTTTAACTCAAAAACTGAAGCACTCTAAACATTATAAAATTGATTACACTGATGATAATCATATAAATGGAAAGTTGTTAGCACATAGATGGTAATGAAAATCATCCAATGTAGTTATGGTTCCATAAACTTCATGTGTGAGTACAATAAATCAAGAGAGTGAAAGTAGAGGACACCATCTTACCTACCGCTTTTTTTGGAAAGGTTGAAACAACAAGAAATGTAATAGTAGTGCGGCCATGCAACCACAAAGGAAATCTCATTGCTTCATGGACAATCCCTATCTGCATTTAGAAAAAGGAGGATTTCAGTGATTGGCTTGTCCCACAAAAAATGGGCATTAACACTCATATTAGGGGACTAACCCTTTTCTTTTGTTAACATTTGTGCAAGGAACAAGTGCATAAATATTTATAAAAAAAAAACAGAAAAAGAAGGAAAATGTCATATCACAAACTACTTTTCAATAACATTTAGATATAGGCTATTGTATAATTCTATAATTTTTCATATCAACAATGCAGATATTAAAAGCTACTTTTCTGTATGAGAAGATATTAACAGATATTTGGACGTAGAAAAAAGGGGGGAAACAACCATTTCATGGAACAGCAAAATGAAATGAGCACATCTATCCAGTTCATATTGAAGAGCCAATGTCAAGAACCAATTTTTCAGGAGTTCCTCCTCTAAACAGATTTAACCATGCTTCAACTTGCTCAAGTTTGAGAAAGTACTAGGAGGATATAGAATTGCGTTTGAGTTGTTCCATAGCTTATAGTTGGGAGGAAATGAAGCAGAACATGAGTATCGAGGTTTATTTCAGACAATAAAAATTATTCTCACCCAACACATACTTGTATTGGTTATATTTATCCTGAAAATGCATGCAATAAAACACTGGCCCAAATCTAGGTACTGCTCAAAATCAAAATTCTGGTCAATATTGTCTTGCTATGTTCAGTAATGCCAGTGGAGCATCATAGCCAACCATAAAAGGGCCTTTAAACCTGTTTTTGTAGAGTGTATTTTAAAGGAAAAAATAAGCTTTTGGAAGAGGAAAATAGCTCTAAGGGTTCCAAAAAGAGCTTTGAATAATCGTTTGTGAGATTCAACCCAAACAGGAGAAAAAGCAAACTTTTGGGTGAGAGGAATAAAATCCAGTTGGAAAAGGAAATTCGATTAGAGATAAGCTCCCCATGAGCATCATGGCATAGGTAAAAGGGAACAAGGAGGTGACAGTGGCAGCCCACACAAGGAATTCTTGCTCTTCCTTGAGCAGTGCCCTCTTCCTGTTTTCAAGGAAGCTTATTTCTTCCAAATTTCAGGCTTTTATTTTGGCATGAAATGGTTAGATTATTATTTTTGTGATATATTGACTTCCTGCTTCTTCAAACTAGCTACAAATTGTTAGTTTGCTGAATTAAATGCATTTTTTGTATCTCAAGTTTAGTGCTCTTTTATTGAGTGTTATATTTATCATATATCATAGCAGTACAGAAACCATGCTTACTTAATATATGTGATGTAAATGTGCAAGTTTGTCTTTCTAAATTATTGTGTTAATCCTGCACATCTTCAGTGCAAAATAGTTTGTTTATAACTGTTTCAGCTTATACCAAGCCATATCATGCCATGGATCCATGTTTGGCTGCATCCAGTACCATACATGAAACCATGATATGCAGAAGCAGGCCTTCAGATAGTAAATTGACATTTTATTTGAGGTTCAAAGGAGCTTCTTGTTGAGACTAAGGATTTTTTTTTCTTTATTTATTTTTTTATTTACAGGATGTGCCTAAGGGAATTAGATGACAAATTACTTTTTGAAGGGATCTCTTCGACACCTTAATTCAGAACAGTGTGTATTATCAAAGGAAAAATAGAAAGCAAAAAAAAAAATGTACTAGCCTTTTTGCAGACTAATGTTAATCAAGCACCTGCTTCAGAATAGCTGCCTCTGCATGCTCTGCATTAAGCTCCAAAACTTCCCAATCATCTTCAGTATGTGGTTCTATTGTGACTAGGGTGGCCTTGGGCAAATTAGCAACAGCTCGTACTTGAACAGCAGTATGATCTGGTAGGGAAATGCATTCTGCAAATTGCCGAGCAACCTACATTGACAGTGAACAAACAACAATATATAAGAAAAACAATACAAAAAAGGGTCACAATACATGAGGGTGAAATTTTGTAAGCTGTGGAACCACCCAAGGCCTAAATCAGTGACAAAGGTTCTGGTTAATCCAAATCCTGAAGGAATGGGCCCTAGCATTTAAAGCTTCTATTTTTTGTTCTTTTTATTTCAGCTTTTAGCTGTCTACGGTACGATTAATAAGGCATTCAACAACCCAGATTGTCGTATCCAATTCCAATACTTAGGAAGTCTTACAATTGAATTAAATTTTTTTTATAGGCAAATAAAATGACTTACAAACAAACACCAAAGAGATGGTACACCAAATTACACAAGACATATACAACAGGTGCCAAAAGGCACAGCCCAAACTACCATTTAATTAAATCTAATCTAATTACCATATGAAGTTTTATAATAGGATTAAATCTCATCAGCAGGAAATCCTATAAAAACTGGGTTTTAATAGAGTTTGGGATATTCATTTTTTTTTCTTATCTTTAATCAAAGCAAGTGGTTTTAATTAGGATCTAGCATCTCTTAGGCTACATTGGACAGGAGAGCACTTTTGACATAAACTAATTGATGAAGAATAACATATTACTAATGTTGATTCACCTTCTCTCTACAAATTAGACACCCCAATCAATGACCTTTCTCAAAAGCCTCTAGTAAAGCTAGGTCTCTTCCTCATTGCCATACCTACTCCAGCTAGGCTACAAAGGCTGTTACACTTGTCCTTCTCTCATCTCTTCAAGGCCAGGAATATTAATCTAACCCAAGTTACTTAATGAACATCTGTCAAAATTGACTTTTGAGGACACCACAAGCAAGTAAATCCATCAACCCTACAGGACAAGACCCCACCCTATCCCCCAAACCCTAGAGGATAGAAATTAGATGTGGAATCCAACGACAAAATATTGACAGATGCACCTTTGAAATCCTTAAGAGGCAAATGTCAAAGAGATTGTGAGGAAGGTTTCATAAACCATCTATTGATTTTCTCCTATCCTCAAAATTCCCATTACTCCTCTGCACCCAATTCACCCATATTATATGAATGACAAATCCCTCCCACAGTGCTCTCCCTCCAAAGCTCTTCTCAAACCCCACAATTAGACCGTCGACAAGTCTGCAATAACTCCATGTTTGACCCATAGTAGTCCAGGCTGATTACATTACAGGGTATCCTAAGTTGAGGCATTCCACTCGTATTGACCTTCTTATTCATCACCAACCAAGTAAAGCCTCTTGGAAAGTCCTAAGGAAAGGGAAAAAGGCTAAATAAAATGATTTCCCCAGGTTAGGATACGATGGAAAAAAAAAATAAGGAAAAAAAAGCGAAGAAAAATGGAGATGGAAATGCTAAAATATTTTTCTCCTAAGTTTCCTTCAAAAGGAGCAGGGAATGTTTGGAGAAAGTGTATTCCTCAACATTTTATTCTCTTTTCCTCAACTTTTTCGTGAACAACCGAACAAGAGAAAAATTATCACCTTCCTTCTATTTTTCCTCTCTATTTTCTTCCCATCAAACTTTCCAGAAACCAAACATAACCTGGAGTATTTGACTTCCATTGGACTTGCCTTGACAAAATCAGTCGCCAAGAGTCCCCAAAATGTTCTCAAAAGAATTCCCTGAAAGTTTCCAAATTGTCACTCCTGTAGTCCACTAGGATCTCAGAAACTACTATGGAAAGGAAAGAAATGAAAGCAACCCCAAGATCAAAATCACCACAAACATGAATTGTAAAGGAAATTATTTTCAAATCACCCATTTTCAGATCTTCTCTTCAGTTGATGAAAAAAAATTATTCAGCTCAAACTCAATCTTTCACGATTCTCTCACTTCTCCAACATCCAACAGGATATTAGGTGGGAATTCATATGGAATTTCCCGAAATGATCACAACCACAACAACAATCAGGGGAAAAATTGGGAAAAAAGGAGATTTTCTGTGAATTAAAATTCAATTTGACAGAAAATTGAAATCTTAACAGGCTAAAACAAAAACAGCAAAAACAAAAGGAGGAAACAGAAACGAAGAGCAAAAACCTCGATGGAGGAGGAGGTGGAAGCAGAGCCAGACCAGGCAACGACCCAGACATCATTGTTGGAAGAGCGAAGCTCGAGGGCAAGAACGGGAGGAAGAAGGCCCGAGCTTGTGGACTGAAGGGTTTGGATGAGAGGAAGAGGGAGTGAGACGAAGCAGCTCTCTATTCCGCCCACTGTTCTCACTGCCAACTCCATGCCTTCGCTTCGATGGAGAGAAAGCCTCGAAACTGGAGACTTGTGGTGACGGGTGTGATGGGAGATGATGATACAAGCAGAGCAACGGCAGTGGCCTTTTTCCCTCTTTTCGAGGATATCGGTTTTCTATAGAATATAGAGAGTTTTGGGTCAAAATGGCCATTTATTAAAAAGAAAAAACATTGGTACGTTTGTTCTGTTTTCGAGAACGTTTTCTATTCTTAAACACAAAAAACTTGTTTGGGGAATGAGATATATTTTTATTTTTTGTGTTTTTAATGTTCTCAAAAAAAATGATGTTGTCATTATTTTTTTACTGTTCAAATAATCAAATATTTGTCGTGTTTTTTTTCCTCCTTTTTATGTTTTCTTAATTGTTTTTTTGTGTTTCCACGAAGATGAGCTCCATCTAACCATCACACTCTCACCTGCAAACACTTTCTTCTTCCTTAAAATATTGAATTTGATATACTTACATATGGTGACAAAGCCATCATTTGTTTAAAAAAATTATAACTGATATAAAATTTTCAAAATAGAATAATTTTTTTAAATTTAAATTATTTATATATTTATAATATCAAAATAATGGAAGAAAATACTTTATTAATTAAAAAAAATCAAACATGTTTTTTTTGTTTTTTAGAACAAAAACTATTTTCCAGAATTCAGTTCTCAAACACAATTTTTTTGAAAAAAAACACAAAATATTGTTCTTAAAAACTGTTCTAAAAAATTGTTTTCCAAAACAGTTTTCAAAACAGCAACCAAACAGGCCTATAGGATCTAACCACTTTATAAAACTTATGTTCAAATTGACATCTTTGATGCCACGTAGGAGCCATGTCATAATTTTATTTTATTTTTTTATCATTTTAGTTGAAGCCTTAATTGGCAACCAAGGCTTTAGTTTTTGAACTAAAATCGTAGTCGTCAACTGAAGCTTCATTTTTTAACTGAAACTGTAGTTGTCAACTGAGACTTTAGTTTTTGAACTGAAGCTGCAGTTGCCAACTAAGGTTTTAGTTTTTGAACTGAAACCGCAGTTGCCAATCGAGGTTTCATTTTTAAACTGAAACCTCAATTGACAACTAAGACTTCATTTTTTAACTAAAGTCACAATTTCCAATTGAGACTTCAATTAATTTTTAAAAAAATTAAAAATTTAATTAAAAATTATTAAATTACAATTTATTAATGAAATTAAAAAAATATACTTAAATAATAAATTATTTATATTTAAACTTAATAATCTAGTATTATTTCAAGAAACATAAATTGATAAATAGAAGATATTATAAATGAATATTTTATTTATTAATAAATTAATAATCTTAAAATAATAAACTTATATAACATATAAATAATTGAAACTATTGATGGGAAAAGTTATACTTTTAAGTTGCAATTGCCAACTAAGATTTCAATATTTTTTTTTACTTTCAAATTTAATTAAAAACTATTAAATTACAATTTATTATTGAGATTAAAAATATATACGTTAATAATAAATTATTTATATTTAAACTTAAGAATCTAGTATTACTCAACAAACATAAATTGATAAATAGAAGATATTATAAATGAATATTTTTATTTATTAATAAATTAATAATCTTAAAATAATAAACTTATATAACATATAAATAATATATAAAATTGTATAATTTATTAATTTAAGATATTTAATTTGTTGTTTTTTAATATATTAATTTATTTGTATTATGACAAATTTATCTTTATCAAAATAATAGTATAGTCTTAAGTCGCAATTGCCACATATAGGTTTTTTGACAAAATTAGTTAATGAAATTAATTAGAAAAAGTCTACTACAAAATGTAATTTTTAGTACTTTAATCAAAGTCACAAAAAATACCCAGTAAACATTAATATAGTGGAAAAAAAACATATACAATCTCATATGTCTCCACAATGAGAGAACCTATGTGTAACTGGTACTCTCTTCCTTTTTTGTCGCTTCTCTCGAACTGTAGCAAGTACCGCATGTGACATATGAAGAACATTTGTCTATGATGGAGTTGGAGCTGGAAATAGAGGTGGTGGAGGAGGTAGCAATCTAAGTCAACGTAGGCCCCGCCTACCCCTCGGAATGGTTGGCGGCAAATCTAGCTGAGTAAATGTGTCAATCTGCACTAATGGTGGGTCTGAAGAGGTAGGAGGTTGTAATGGAGGTAGGTCTAAAGAGGTAGGGGGTTGTATTGATGTTAGGTCTGAAGAGGTAGGGGGTTGTGCTGATGGTGGGTCTAAAGAAGTAGGGGCCTAAACTGAAGATAGGTCTAAAGAAATAGTGGGTTGTACTGATGGTGGGTTTGAAGAGGTAGGGGGTTACACTAATAGTAGGTCTGAAAAGGTAGGGGGTTGCACTGATGATAGGTCTGAAGAGATGTGTGACTATACTAATCATGAGGATAAAAAGGTAGAGGGCTGTAATGATGCTAATACTAACAAAGTGGTGGGCTGACAACTAATATATCTACCTCTCCCTCGATATGTCGACTGACCTTGAACAAGTGGTAGTTGAGCAACTGTCGATTGAGCTGGTGACCTACCTCCTCCATGCTCTACATATGGGATACAATAATCCTCCTGAATAATGCACATAACATCAATGGCCATACAAATAATATCAACAATACCAATGCAATAAGCATCACTATCAAAGTCCTCCAATGCATGACCTTCTTGAGATATAATCGATGTCATAGTCTCAATCTGTCACATAAAATGATATATAATTATTTGTTAGAATAAATATTATACACAATATGTACATAATATTAAAGTGATACAAACTAATAAGTGGACAGATAAGGCAGTAGCCTGGTACCGCATAGGTCCAAAATCATCCATATGTGTAATAAAACGACGTGCAATACGACAATACCATGTCATGTACGAAGCATGGTAGTCCATATGAGGCTCTATAGGCTCCGCAGTGACAATGTGGTCCACCCTAGCCTCCCGTAATGCCATGTAGCGCCCATGATACAACCTCCAATCAAACTGAGGTTGACTGCATCGATCTATGGAGTGAAGGTCAGAATCTATATAGGATGTCGAAGAATACCCTGTATGAGTCTAAAATGTCACATCACACGCTTAGAACGATGCCACTCAACAATATAAAAAAAAATATAAGTGGTGACATTTTCTGCCAAATATCCTGATTAGCTAAACAAATGTTTGGCAGCGATGTTAGTATATCATCTGTATAAGGCTACCATAATACCTGATATATTCAAAGCTTAGTATGTATTTAATAAAGTTTAAATTATAATATTAATATTAACAATCTAGTTAAAGAATACTAATATTTAGCCCAAACTTGATTAGATTGTTATTTATCAAACTCATCTCTGTATGTGACCAACACATGATGAGAAGTGTCTGTATGAGATAAAGGAACTCTCCACCTACTCTCTAGTGCATCTGGCGGGAATTTCTCATCTATAGGCGCTGGTGCATGGGGAAGTGATCTATTAGGACGACCCATATGTAATCGTTCCCATGACCATAATTAAAAATGAAACAAAATTATGTTTAAATGCACATAATTATGACAAAATTACATAATTAATAAGACTTGTAGTTATACCTGCAACAATTGTAATGGTCATGCAATAGTTTCTACACTATCTAAGCTAGCTCGACATAACTCTCAAAAAAGATGTGCTAGTGTTGCATTCCCCCAACTATATTGTGCAATCTCACCAAAATCTCTTAACATGAGTAGAATTGCTAATTGGAGATAGGTTCCCTTCTTATATGGAAATAATGAACCACCAACTAACAATAAAAGATATGTTCTAGCATGGTGCTGTAACGTGACCTCATCTAAAACCCCTGGTGGTAAGTGGGAGAAATGGGTAGTAATAAAACGAACTTTAAGGGATGTTCCAGGAATATTAGTCTCTGTCGGTCGAACACCCAATAACTCCTCACAAAGTGCATGCCAATCGATATCTGCATAACTAGTGATAGGATGACCATGTACACATAATCCAAATAAGATGGCTACGTCCTGTAATGTGATGGTCATCTCACCAATTGGCCTGTGGAATGTGTGCATTTTGGGTGCCATTTCTCTATCAGTGCAGTAATCAAAGGCCAATCAACCTTAACATGCCCCACTCAATGAAAGACATAAAATCCTGACTATATAATATATGGTCGAACACGATCATCCAAAACACACTCTCGACAAAACTTGTGTCGACAAGTCAAAACATGACCCATATCTGGATCAACATGAATGGTGGATGATCGATGTCAATGCTGAAGAGTAAGCACAGATGTATCCTCAAGGTTAAAATGAACAGGAAACAACCGAGTATCCATGTCTGCATATACATCAATACATGATGATATAAGCAAAATATGAATGAATTGACAAGAAACAACAATTTCTAACAACATGAATTTCATGATTAAAATTTTAAAAATTTGAGCAGCATCTCCCCTAAATAGTAGATATTCAGATTTTTTTTTTTAATGTAAATTGATATAAGCAAAATATGAATGAATTGACAAAAAAACAGCAATTTCTAACAACATGAATTTCATGATTAAAATTTTAAAAATTTGAGTAGCATCTTTCCTAAACAATAGATATTCAAATTTTTTCCATGTAACCTGATATAAGCAAAATATGAATGAATTGACAAAAAACAATAATTTCTAACAAACAAACGTCAATAAAATGTTCAATAAGATAGTTTTTACATATATTTTAAAATGATTAAAGTCAATACTAGTATATAAGAAAATAACAGTACAATAAGATGTTCATAAAGTACATCAACTCTTCCTATCATTGGTTTCTTTATTAGGACAAGAACATCGATTGTGACCCGATTGCTTGCAAAGTTGTGGACCCCTACACATGTTTGTGGAGTTCTAGTTTCCCTTGCATCCATCTCATTATGCAACCGACTTGATTTTAGTCGACCGGAAGTTAAACGCTTCATTGAGTCTGAAGGTACAATTATCGGTCCATTATATTGAGGCCACTCTAACTCATCAAATATGAGATAAAACAAGGGAGCCCATGTTGATAGGTAAGCACATGTGGTGTAATAATCTTGTACAAATTGTTGAAAATCAATTGCTCGATAATGACAAGTAGTAAGAATGTGCGAACATGGGAATCCTAACAAAAGTGTTTTGTTACATGTGCAAGACCTCGTTTGAAGGTTAACAGGATATGTGTGAGGCTTCCTATTAGTACTTGCAACAGAGTGTCTAGTTTTAACATGAAAACATCCCTCCACATGATCATACAAAACAACCTCATGTGAACCTGTCTTAATAACTTTAGCCTTTATCTTGGCGTCAATATATGGAGTGAATTTTTCACCTAAAGCGAGTCGACTGGCACCATGCTCTCGCCTGATTGTGAAGTAATTGTTAACTTGATAGAAAGTTAACTAAACTAAAACTGTTATTGGTAAGTTACGAGCACCCTTAAGGACACCATTAAAAACTTCAGACATGTTAGTTGTCATAATCCCATATCTCCGCCCATCATCATGTGAGAGTGCCCATTTTTCAAGAGGAATATGCTCCAACCAATTTCTAACTTTGGCGTTTATTCGACCAATTGTATCCATGTGAGAAATAATTTTTTAAATTTTACTTTCCATAGTAACCCTACACATGAGATCCTTTAAAGTCGTATCTTTGAAGTTTGTGTTGAAGTTACTTACTAAATGACGCATGCAAAATCTATAATAAGCATATGGCTCAGTCCATCCCGAATATGTTTCATTTACAATAGCTATAATTTCAGGATGACGATCAGAGATCAGACACAAGCCTTTTCTCTGTGTTACTCCAACTCTGATGCATGCCAAAAACCAACTCCAACTATCTGTATTCTCTTATTCTGTAATGACAGATGCAAGTGGAAACAATTGGTTATTACCATCACATCCCATAGCAATCAGCAAAGTCCCTTTATATTTTCCATACAAATGTGTCCCATCAATACTAAGAACTGGTCGACAGTGAGTAAACCCTTTAATAGATGGAACAAATGCCCAAAAAACACATTGAAAAATTTCTTC
This sequence comes from Vitis vinifera, assembly GCF_030704535.1. Classification (NCBI taxonomy): domain Eukaryota; kingdom Viridiplantae; phylum Streptophyta; class Magnoliopsida; order Vitales; family Vitaceae; genus Vitis; species Vitis vinifera. Next base: position 18,626,572 of record NC_081814.1, read on the forward strand.
ATTTGGGTTATTTCTAGGAACCATTTTAGAATACACAATATATCCAGGATTTGACTGCTCCAAAGCAAGGAAGAAACAAGACAACTCTACATAAGACTTGTACCAATCACCAAATAATCGAGTCATTGGTTTCCTTTTTGCCTTCATTGTTTTTTGATAAGAAATTTGGTAACCAAATTGTTCCGCAACAACAGCTTGAATTGCAACAACTATAATTGTCATTTTTACCTTCACCAATGTTTTAATATACTCAAATACAAAGCTAGAATCCAACTGTGAATGATCCTGATTAATACATGGATTGACACATGTATGAGGACCTTTGTACTTTGTGATTCTAAACATACCCGTATCTTTCATTGTCATTGCCCTTAGTCGCCATTGGCACTCTGGTGTTTTTTTACATTTAAGAACTAACGCACTTACATTTGATCTATAAAACGTAAAATTTTGGTGTGACTTTATGGAAAACATCTTCAAAGCATGTTGCAAATCTGATTTTGAGGGAAATATTTGGCTAATTAATAACTCCCCACCAACATTTCCTAGAGTTGGCTTTTTCCACGTAGTTCAACCAAGTACAACACAATTAATTGCCTCGTTCGTATTTAAAAATTGTGGTGTAGGTGGCATATGGTATGAAACGGGTGCAAATGTTGCCTCTAGGTTGCCATTAGAGATATTAACTTGGGTGTCATTTGGGGAGGCAACTGGTGATGTGTTTTCAACTTCAAACTCAACCTCAGGATTAGTAGACCTATCACCAACTTCAAGGTTCACAAATCTTGTGCTTTCACATTCCACAACTTGTTGGACCATCACCAAATCAATATTTTCTATTTGACAACAATTTTCATCATCATTAGGTAAATGAATCTCATCTGTATCGATTGCATCATCTTTATCATCTTCCTTATCTCTCTCATTTTCGTCATCAACATCAGTATCACCTATCGACAATCGTGTCAAATTACCCATTTTATTACTCAAATGATAGTGGTTGGGAGCTTGCTCTATGAATAATTGAACTGAAGACATTCCATACTTCGATGGAACCACTAGCATACATGCAACTGTCCAATCATTTCTCACCACTAATGGTTGAAATTTGTTCATTTCAGATGGATGTTGACATTTCAAGACTAACTATTGGTGTCTGTCAAAACCAATGATATCATATATCATCTTCAGCAACTCCACAAAGGTCATATGAATGGGCACATCTATAGGCTCAATCTCTACATTATTTCCAATATATCTCAAATTCATTTTTTTCCTCAAAATTGTTCCATTCCAATAACAAAGCAATTCTATTGTTGAATCAATCATAATTGTTTTCACATAGATAATAACAAAAGGTTATTACATAAAAAATAATATTTATTTAAGTAAAAAATAATACTTTACGGTCAATGATTCATAAAAGACAAGAATAAACCAAATAAATATTGAAATGGTACAAAACTTCATGTACCAAGTTCAACTCAACTCAAAGCAATTTATAAGTCAATAAATGTATAAGTAAATAGTGGGATGATATTATGAATTAATATCGTAATATCAAAAAATATTTGAAAATGAAGAACTCATAAACATGAAAACCAACCAACCAATTTTCTTGGGCTAGCAAAGTCATTCTCGTTTTATTAAATCTAGCAAAAAACTTCAAAATATTGGAAAAATGAATCAACAGTGTTTGATTGGAGGTGTGTTGGTGACGACATAGTCAACCATTGACAAGAGTACAATTATAGATGTGTAGGTGGAGATACTCGCAGTGCAAAAAAATGAGGTAAGATGATAGAAAACACTTTGAAATTCTAAATACACCAAAACCTTAACTTTACTCCTTACTCATCATTCTTTACTTTTTCTTCATTTTCCTCACTTCTTATCTTCTTATCTGCCTTTTCTTTTTCTTTTCCCTTCTCTAAGGTTAGGATTATTTTTTTTTCCCTTCTTTAAGATAAGGATTTAGGATTTGAAGAAAATGAGGGCATGACAACAAATTCACATGTCATTTTTTTTTCAAAAAAAAAAAAAAAAATAGTATACGGTTTAGGTTCAATTTCTTTTATTGATTTTTAAATAAAAATCATTAGTATGTCTTAGGTGATCTAAATAATGGCAATAAATTGTAGCATTGGTCATAATACTAAACATCAATATGGGCATTAGGACATTTGTCTTAGGTGGTAGCATATTCGAAATGGATAAAAATTATTCCATCATTTCCTAAATACAAGCATCTACCTAACGGTTTTCCCATTAACAATTTCTACAACCACATGGAAAAAAAAAATTGAAAAGCTACTAAGTAAGTTCCCTGAGCTCCAATAACATATATCACATCTAAAAAGATAAGTCAACTAAATCTATTCTATAGTTCTTAAAAATTCAAATATGAAATACAATTTGCTCAGCTTATTCTTCATACAATTACTACATACTTATATACAATATAGAAATTTATAAAATATTTTTAGAAAACTTGAATAGTTAAATTTCAACTTTGAATGTCGGTGAATGCCTACAAAGAAGTTACTTTTTCTAGAAAAAACTGTCACGAATCATGTAAGATATCAATGTTGGGGTGGGCTCCTATTCATACGTCTCAACCATTAGACAGGTGGACTACCATAAATGTAAGATTGTATCAACGTAGCACTTTTCAGGAACAACACAATCATGGTGGTTTTGGGTTTATGCACATTGCCAACAACATATGTTTATGTAATCTTCAATTTGTCTTCCAAAAAAGGCATGAAAATGATGAAAAACATCCTCCGACCCATGGAGAGACCTATAGGTAATGGCTAATAGTTTGTTGCTCCCATCTCTTATCATCATCAACAAAACTTCAACAGAGATCTAAAGATGGAGTGTGTTGAGATCATGGGAAAGTTTTGGGGCCTTAAATAGTTTTACCGCAAACCTCTATCCCTAGGTAGAGTTACTGCTACAGAAGTGAGAACTGTGTTAAGTGATGAGAGCAACAAAATAAGCTTCAGGAAAGATGTAATGAACATCAAATTTTTAGTTTTGTTTTGGGCAAGATGACACTATTCCTATAAGAAAATCTTTATGAGCAAAACGTTTCCCTAGTCTTAAAATTGGGAACCACTGGTAGTAGCAGTATAGGTTATATGAATAGAATTTCCAGAATGCAAAAGGGTCTTTGGATATCAAGGGATCTTGGTTGATTGTTGGGTTTCCACTTATTGAAGTCATTGCAAAAGCTTCCTCAGCCATCATCTTTATAAAAGCTAGATTATCATCAGAATGGAAAGAAACACAAATACAAAAGGACATGAATAATGGAAATGCAAAAATGATGCTAAAAACATAAATTTCTCAGGAAACTAATCCCTAAATAGAACCATGGAACACAACCTGTAAGGCAAAAAAAATTCTCACACATGGAACACAACCTGTAAGCCAAAATAATTTCTCACAAAAATTTCTCACACATAGAACATAACTTATAAGCCAAAAATAATTCTCACGAATGGAACAGAACTTGTAAGCCAAAAAAAATTTCTCACGCATGGAACACAACCAAAAAAATTTCTCACACATAGAACACAACCTATAAGCCAAAAAAATTTCTCACAAAAATTTCTCAACGAAGCCAAAAAAATTTCTCACACATTAACTCAAAACCAACCTCAACTTTGCAGCTTCAAAAATGTCTCTTATGCCCACTGGTGGGGCTAGGGTTTGAAAAGAAACTCTAGAGACAACCAACCACAGGATGGGAAGCAAATGAGAAAGTAAAAAAAATAACATAAAAAATGTTGTCTCTGCTTATGTGGACAGATGAGGCCATTTTGAACAATAGTTTTGCGTGAAGCCCAATTTTGGTATTAAGTTTGGGGAGAAGGCTATTTTGGCCCAAACCTCGAGTATAGACACAGACAGGGTTTAGGCTCTAGGTTACATTAAGGGTAAGGTCCGAGAACTATTTAAAAATTGGTGGCACAACTTATTTGATTCCACCAAGAGACCCATTTCAAAGGAAAAAAAAATTAAGAATCATGTAATAGTGTCATGTTTAAAAAAATTACATTTTTTGGAAATACCCTTTTAAAGTTCTTACATTGTGGACTCTCAAAATATGTACTCTAATAATAAAAAATCACTAACTTACCAAAACTACTCATCATCTTGCTACCAATTGTCATCAATTTTTTTTTCTTTTTTTTTTTTCCTTTATATTTTTACATCACAACTCAAATAGCTCATCACCCATCATGATTAATTTTTAAGAAAAAAAAAAAAAATCAATCATGCCACATGATTTTGTTTTTTTCTTCTTTTTTTCCCCTTCCATTATGCCTCCACATTTTTTGTTTTTTTAATACGTTTACTTCATAAAAGGTTTTTAATTTCAATTTTTTTTCCACAAAAAGACAAAAATAATATTGCATGTTGCTTCACCACATTTCAAGCTTAAAAACATTGTTAAGCATGATTGAAAAAAAAAAATCATGTGGCATGGTTGATTGCCACATGTCAATTTTTTTCTTAAAAAAAATAACAATTATAAGTTCTTTCAATTGTCATGTCAATTTAAAATAAAAATAAAAATAAAAAGGAAAGAGGTATGGTAGTTGATGGGTAGTTATGGAAGAGAGAAAAAGTAAATGACAATCTTGTAATTTTGTTCATGTTAACATTGGAGAGCATGTTTACAAAATTACTTTTTTTAAAATTCTTAAAAAAATCTATATTTCTTTTTTTGTTAGTGAAGCTTTACATGATTCCAAAAAAAGAAAAGAAAAAAAAGGATTATTATGCTTTAGGGGTTGATTAGACTAATAATTAATGTGAAGGGGTTACATTTTTGCTTAATTGATAGGAAGAATATGTAATAGTAAGGGATAAAAATACCCTCTTTAAAGTGGAGCTAAAGACTTCAGTAGGAACAAGGAAAGAGATAGATTATTAGTCTATGAAAAAACAATGACATGTGTACTATGTACTTATTCTTAAAATTAGTTTATGTATAAACAATTGTAATTCTAATTGTTCACACATGTGTTTTTCTTCCCCTTTTTTTATCCAACTATTCTTCTTTATTGAAATAAAAAATAAAAAAATAAAAAATTTGGGTTAAATTATAATTTTTAACATATCTTATATTTATATATTTTTATGTTTGCATAAACTTTTTATTCATTTTTTCTTCCTCATTACAAAAAATAAATTACATAAATTTGGGTTAATTTCTTTTTATTCGTTTTTTCTTCTTCATTAAAAAAAATAAAATAAATAAATGATTTAATTTCTATTTCCTAACATATCTTGTATTTGTATTTTTTATATTTACATAAACTTTTTATTCGTTTTTTCTTCTTCACTACAAAAAATAAAATAAATAAATTTGGGTTAGTTTCCATTTTCTAACATATCTTATATTTATATTTTTATGATTAAATAAATTTTTTATTTTTTTTCTTCATTGTAAAAAATAAAATGAAATAAATAAATAAATAAATTTGAGATAATTTCTATTTTCTAACATATCTTATATTTATATTTTTATGATTAAATAAATGTTTTATTCATTTTTGTTCTTCACAATAAAAAAATGAAATAAATAAATAAATTGGGCTCAATTCTATTTTTAACATATCTTTTATTTATATTTTTTATGGTTAAATAAACCTTTTCATCTCAATATTTAAGTCATTTTGCAATTAGTTTCTGCATAATTAGAATTGACCAATTTACCTCTTAAAATTACATGACTTAACTTCAAAAAGAAAATTATGAATATAAAATAACATAACATTTTGTTTGTTTTAATTCTTTTAAATGTCAAACTATTTGAAACATGGTTCATACATCCATGTAGACATGATTTATATATATGCATAGAATTTGCATCATTGTATAAGGGTGTTACAATAGCTGTATAAGACAGATACATTAATTGGACATGAGGAGTACAAGATTGCCCTTTGTGGGGAATCTCAATCAATATTGAACTTTTTTTTTCTTGTCATCCAAGGATTGTACACTCTTGTATCACACATTCCTCCATCACACACTCATCTCATGCACTTTATTTAAGTCATATATGATAATTTGAGTACTTACTCCAGTAATGATGTTTGAGAAAAAAAATTTGTTTTTACGTCTTCCATCCATTTCTTAACTAAACCATTAGAAACATGGTTCACACATCCTATGTGGGCACATAACATATACATGTGAATAAAATTTGTACCATTGTATAAGGGTGTTATACTAACTGTATAAGACAAATGTATTAATTGTACAAAAGGTGTACATAACTACTTTTTGTAAAGGATTTCAATCGATTTTAAACAATTTTTTTTTTCTTGTCATTTAAGGGTTGTACACTCTCATGTCACACATTCCTTCATCACACACCCATCTCACGCTTTATTTAACTCGTATATAATTTGAATACTTATCCTACTAATGATATTTGAGGAAGAATTTTGTTTTTACGTCTTCCACCATTTTCTAAATCAAACCATGAAAACATGGTTAACCCACCTATGAGCACACATCAAGTAGGAGGTGTGTGAAATTTGTGTCACTTTATAAGGTATTTACATTAAGTGTACATGGAAAATATACTAATTGTACAAGGGGTGTACAAGACTTCTATTTGTGAAGTATTTCAAATAATTTTGAAAAACATGTTTGCTTATTTTCCTTGATTAATTTATTAATCTTCTTTATATCAAATAAGAATTAATATTATGTAAACAAATAAGTGTCCTAAATTTAAAATATAATATATATTTTTTAACCCTTCAATATCTATGAAAATATCATGTAAAGATATATAAATATAAATTTATTATTAATTTATTTATAAACTCTTTTATTTAATTTTTTTCATTATATTTTATAAAACATTAAAAAATTAAATTTTATTAAAACATGTAATGAACGTGTTTTTAGACCAGTACTCATAAAAATACATCCCTAAAACCATATAAATCACAAAGAAAAAAATATATTTATTTATGAGAATTAGAACAAAAAGAAGACCAAAAAATAAAACCTAACAAAAAAAATGTAATTACTAGTTTTAGTTCACCCAATTCCCATTATTCCAATATAGAAAGAATAAATATTTGCAGACCCCAGTTTTGGGGATTGTTATTGTTTCCATTTTTTTTTTTTTTTTTGGCTAGATGGAGGAGTTTTTGAAGAGCACATGCCATTTTTGGAGAGGATATTAGAAGATGGTAGCATGTCTGTTAGTGGAGAGTGGATTTTCTAAAAAAGGGAACCAAGGGAAGACACATAGCAAGGAACAGTTGGGGGGCATCAGGAGTATTCGTGAAAGGCAAGAAATGGAGAGGAGAGAAAAAACAGGGAGATGTGGGGAAGTGAAGGAGGGGCCATTTAAAAAAAAAAAAAAAACAGAAAGAAAAAGCTTGAAATGGAGATACAGAGGGATATTCTGGGCTTGAGAATGAGAGAAAACAGAGAAGAGAGCTATAGTAGGCGAGTTGAGAGTAGCAAGAAGGAGAAAAAAAGCTTACCGATCTTTGAAGGATTAGAGGGGCACTTTAGGTATGGTTTCTTTACGCATTTCTTATTCATTCTTCCTCATTATCACTGGTCTTTATCATCTCATCCTACTACTTGAGCATCGTTAGTTTGTTTTGTTGTGCATTAAGCTGTGTTGAATCTGAGTTTACTTTCATGCTTGCTTTATTTTAGTTCTTTCCTGGTTTCTTGGATTTCTCTTATAAATAACTATTGTATAGATTTGTTTTTGAGCTCAATGTTTTATTAATCATGTTACTACTTCATGTTTCTTCCATCTATTCCAAATCCTTTGATTAGTACATGAAATGGGATCTAGTTTAATGGTTGGTTTGCTTGTTTGCTCTTCTTGGTTATACTCTATCCTCTGTTTGTATTTCTCTTTCTTTATTCATGGAGGCTATAGGGTCATAATCTTACATCCATTAGGTATAAAGAGATTACAAGAGGAGGATGAGGTCAGTTTTATTTACCATCTGATGCATTCGAAGTAGCATGTGAAGACAGTGAATGTCTAGGTTCGAACACAGATTAGTTTTACAAGGGATCGGTCAAATGGGTATCCCAAGTTTGTTAAATCTGAAGGATTGTACAAGGGTTTTGTTCTTTTTTGGAGATGTCAAATTCCATATGCATTGAGGAAATCTACTTCTTTTAGGACCATTACAATGATAAGGGAGTAGTGTCATTTCTTCAACTTCAACTATGCTTGTGCCATGACTGAGCAACTCAAGATGGTAAGGAAGGTCCATGTTCATGGGCCATCAAAAAAGGGTCTTGATGTGGGGCCAGGACTGATTCTTGCATATTAAAAAATCTAGATGATCCCTAAAAAAACCTTCAAGCTCCTCAACAAGCTTTTGTTTGCTCTATTTTTGTCCTGCTCAATTTTTATTAATTTGGGTCAATCACTTACTGCATTGGATTAGTTAAGGCTGAAGCCTCAGAAGATGAGAAACAAGACTTTGCCACTTATATTACCACAAGATCCCTTGTGCATCAATAGCTTTGAACTACAATAAAGAATCAATGGCTATGAGCAACTATGGAACTTACTGGAAGACTCTCCGAAAGTTGTATCATAGTGAATTCCTAATCATCAAGTGGATCATTGAAATGGCTCTTCTCCTATACAAATTCTTTCTTTGTTGGATCCTTGAATTTGGAAATGAAAGCAAGGGTTGGACGAAGACGACTCTGGTTGCTCCTTAAGACTACATAAATTTATCGTGTCTCAAAAGTCATCAGTTCAAGCATTATGAAGATTTTCGGAATGTATCACTGGAAGCATGGTAAGAAGGGTTCTGGAGTGTTCTAGCTTCAACAAATTTAAGATGATTTTCGTCTGAGTATAATTGTGTAGCAGCCAATTGATTTTGCTAGAAGGTCAATTTCTGATGAAGGTTTTAAGTAGTGGGAAGGATTAATTGAATTGTTGAGTTTTGAATTTAGGATCAATTCTAACCTTATGCAGTGAGAACAATATGAAATGCCAATGAGGAGATGGATTCAGAAAATTTGGAGGGTTCCAAGTTCTTTGGACCTATAGTTCAATTCAAAGGCATAAGCTTCGAGAATTTCCACACTTTGTTGGATGCTACACCTTCCTCAACTAGAACAATTTTGAAGTGCACACACCTCGTGTGTATAAGATTTTAATTTGCATGGTAACCTTAGCATGCTATCTTAAGCCCATGTATCCTCCACCTTTGTTCCACCACTCACTCTCCAACAAACTCCTCTTCATTCATCTCCAACGTGCATGAATTCCTATGCACATGCTCACCACCATCAACCTAACCCAAATCTTCATATCCACCACTAACAGTTGGTCCCATACAAAGCCACCATTTCCCCAAACCCGTTACTATGCCCTCTACCTTCAGCATGTTCCGTATACCAACCCATATCGTTATGCCCACCAATCATGTAATGCCTAGGTTTTTAAGGACATGTCAAGTTCTTGAAGCCTAAAGCCTTTCATAAAATTGTGGGTCAAATGGTAAAAAAGAATGGTAAAGATCCACGTGTTAATATTTAATTGGGAGAGATTTTGAAAAAGTTGGTCAAAAGTCAATAGTCTGAAAATTTTGTCACATCACATATAAGGAGTTGGAATTTTAGAAATTAAATTTAGATTTGGAGAAAAAATGTAACCATTAAATAATTGAGATTGGGTTTTGAAAATTTGAATATTAAGTATGTTATGGGAATTAATTTAATTATTAACGGGTTAAAGATTATTAGAAATTTCAACTTCTTGGATACTGAAAAATTATTTTATGTTTCTAATATTTTATGGACTTGAATTTTGTTAATAGTTAATTATATCATGTTTTAAGTGAATTTTAGAGTAAAAATGCTTCAAGTAATTAAAATCAAAATATTTTTTTTTTGAAGAACGGACTTGTAGTAAATTTAATTACGAATACAATAGTATTTTTTGTGACGGGAAAATAATAAGTTAAGTATAATTTATAATTATGGAATGAAAATTAAAGAATAATGGTTTTAATTTATTAAGGGCATTTTGGGTTTTGTTTTAATAAGCATATATATATATATATGTGTGTGTGTGTGTGTGTGTGTGTGGGAGGGGGGGGGGGGGGGGGGGGGGTCGGCTGCAAAGGAGTTGAAAATGAGAAAAAATAAATAAATTGGAGAGATGCAGTCGACTAAGAGTGGGAAAAAGTGTTGCCAGCTTTGGGATGCTGGTGGACCTACCAAATGACGTTCGTTTTACATGAAATTTTGGAAAGATATTCTATTCAACACGATGAACACTCATACAAAGTCCAATTTTTGTTTTAACGATTAGATTTTTCTTATCTAAGGTAGGGTTGTTTAACCCTAAAACTTTGATTTAATATTTTTATTTGGAAAAAATTTATATATTGTGTTGTTGAGAGATAATATATGTTATTTATAGTATTTGAAGTGTGATTATTGTTGTGAATAATTTTATTTTGTGATTTACGAATTTTTCTTGGAATTTTGGTAATTTTTGAGAAGATTAAATATGGAAAAAAATAGTTATATTGAGTACTAGGAATTATTGATGTTGTTGGAGATAAGAAAAATTAAGGTATAATTGTGTTTTATTAATATTTGAATTATTGGAAGATTTTCCCCGAATGTTGTGGTAGCTTAATTGTGGGAAATTGTTGTATTGGTTATTAAAATTATTGATATTATTAAAAATAAATATAATGATGATATAAATTGAGTTTTGTTAATAGTTGAATTATTGGAAAAAAAAAATTCCTGAATGTTGTGGTGGCTTAGTTGTGGAAAATTGTTGTATTGGGTGTTAAAATTATTGAGATTATTGGAGATAAATAAATTATAACATAAATTGTGTTTTTGTTAATATTTGTATTAGTGGGAATTTTCTTGGATATGTGTGGTTATTTAATTGAAGAAAAAATTATTATATTGGTTGTTAGAAATTATTAAGCATGCTGGGAATAAATAAAATTTATGTGGCTAAGGTTTAAAACTATGTTTTGATGCTATGCAAATTAATTGTGAATTTTCTTTGATGTTTGTGGTGATTAAAGTGAAGAAAAATTGTTGTGTGGATTGCTGCAAATTATGAAACATAATGGGAGTAAATAGAGTTATGTTTTGGGAAATTGTAGATGTTAAAATATGATTTGATTGCAATCCATATGCATCATGGTTGTGTGAAGAAAAATAAAAAAAAAATTGAAGAAATGGTTGTGTGAAACGAAAATGAGAATGAAAAGATCCTGAAAAGGGCAAAAATGAAAAGAAATGAGAAATGAGAAATGGAAGGACCCCAGAGAGGGCGAATTAAGAAGATAATGGGATTACTAGAGTGAAAGATCCAAAATTTTACCCCGGGCAAACTCCAAATGGGGAGTGTATTTGGGTACGGACATGTATCATTTGATGAAATCTCGAGAACAACAATGCATTGCATGATTGTGTGTAAGCATTTGTATTATGCTGCATTTGGAAGAAGAAGTTGTATTATTTATCAATTGTATGTTTGAATATATTATTTGAGGTAGAAATGACTTGTTTATTTTGTAAATTTAGAATTGTTGATCTGCTAGACATATGATTGAATAAGAGAAGTGATAATTTTGATTGGTTTAAATGTATATAGTTGTGGTTCATTTAATTTATACAATGTAGATGTAAAATTACATTTTGGTATATAATTGTATTTTATTGACTTAGAATTTCTAACCCATTTAGGGTGTAAAACACCCTATTAAGCAATGTGGAACTTCTCACCTCTTTATTTTCTAAAATTTTTAGATGTAGATATAATTTCTAAGGGACCACAGGAAGATCGGGAAGTGTTTCAGAAAGCTCTAGATAGTAAACAATTGTATTATATTTTGACATGTACTAATTTGAGTTATATGGACTTTTGTAACTTAAATTATATTTTGTTAGTTTGTAAAACATTTTTGTAAATAATATTTTTGACTTAGAGATTATTGTAACTATTTGGTTTATCACTAGGTGTGGAAAAAGGATAGGCGGATTGATTATACTTGTGAATAGGAGATAGTGTGATGGTTGGTTTTTGAAAAATAAAATAATATGTTGTAGTAAATCTTAGCTTAATAAATTTATTTGGGACTAGACGCTTTATTGAAAAAGAAGAAAACAAAAATTTAGGGTGTTTTGATTGATTGCTAGGATGGATAAAAATAACCTTTACGGTTATAACCTTTGACCTGGAGTCACAAGTCAAGTTCTACGTTGCCCAAAATTTGGGGTGTGACAAATCACCCCTCACACCTACCTAACCTACCACATCCACCACTCATTCCACCACACATTTCCCACAAGCTCCTTCTCATTCTCTCTCATGTGCATGCAATCCGCATGCATAGCCATTTTGGTGAACACATGGCCAGTTTCTACATGTTCCCAACCTTGGCATCCTCAATACCTGGACATTTCCACATAAGTTGTCCAATCCCTAACACCTTGGAAGAAGACATCTCTAATTCCTCTCTCCCAACAATTGGATTCTCCATTTAGAATGTTTCCTCCAAATCCAATTTCATCAGGGTCAAGGTGCACGGTTCAGTGAATCTGACTGGCATAATTCATCTTCCAGCTTAGTTTCAACAATATTTTGATGGAAAGTGTTGGGTTGACACTGTCCTCACCCAAGACACCAATGCTACTTCTCATTCTCCGACTTTGTGAATTCCATTAATATTTGAAGGTGATTTAGCCTGTATCACTTCATGTCATATGAAGGAAATGATTGTGAATGTGCGGCTTGGGAGTTAGAGGAATCTTCCAATTGTGCTAGTTGGGACGAATATTATGTATGAGGACTACATTAGATGGTTAAAGCTTGTTGTTGTCACTCAAAATCTGGGTTGGAAGCTGCATGTTTTTTTCACTGTACTCTACTGATTCGGATGACCCCTTTAGCAAATTATCTTCATTTGATAGAGAAAGACAAGGATGACAAACTCCAGAATATGACGAACCTCCTAGGAGTGGCTCTTTCCTAAGACCCTTGACATATTCAGCAGTAGACATGGTTAGAAAGGAACTGTAGGTATGACCTACACTAAAAAAAAGATGCCATCGACTGTGGAAGGCATCTCAACAAAGTAAAGCCTTTATATTGTGAATCCAGCCAAGCATGTCATGGAAATCATCCATTTATCGACTGAGCAGAATCTCATTCTGGTACCTGACACCAGTCGTGTCTTCATTGCCACAGAGAAACTTGATGGGGTGCGTTCCTTTGAAGGAATTGTTGTTTTCCTTCATAAATATGGAACCTGGAGGATTCTAAACAAAACAACCATAGAATAAAGCCTAGGAAAATAAATTGATGCTGGTAATAAATAGTGTGGTCAAGGAACTTTTGGTATCCATTGTTTGCTCATGGAAGGACCTACTAGTCTACAAAATAGACCACTTGAAATGAAGTTTGATGTTGATGAGCTACCCATTATCACCTCCATGAATAATTTTTTTAATGGAAGACTCTATTCATTATGTGTGGGGTTTAAAAGATAAAAAGATGTCAAAGAAGCCTTTGGAATTGAAGCAACATAACCATGGAAATGACCAAGAGAGAGGCAAATTTTAATATTTTCCCTACTTTGAATTTTGAGACACGTCATGGTGATGAACCTAGGAATAACCAGTGATTCAGAGTCAATGCCTAAAGAACTTGAGCCATGTAGTCCTGAGTACAATGATCAAACACCTTATTAGGGTTCACATGGAAGAACTGGAAGTGATCATTATAATGTTAGCAAGGAACAACCATCCTCAATGCATAGCCTCAGACTATGCCCTCCTTTGCTTCCTACATGTATTTTACATGGCCACCCTCATGTGCTATTTTCTCAAAGTTCATATTCCCTCATTTGGCATGATGTCAAAATTAGATTTTCAAAACTCTAGTTTTCAAATAATGTTAATTTCACTCTGGTTTTCAAATAATTTTAATTCTACTCCGGTTTTCAAATAATTTTAAGTCCCCAATTTTTCTTCCTTCCTTAAGGTCTTAGGTCACCAAAAATCTCAATTTTAATAAACTAGCTACCATTTTCTTTCTGGCAAGCTCATTTCACAATTTTTCTTTAATTTTCAACCTTTTTTTTTTCATGTTTTTAATAAACATGGATGAATTTTCATAATTTCAAAAATTAATGGAATTTATGGAATTAATTTGTGTAAAAATAAATTGGGCTTTGGTGGGGGCCAACAGGAGTTTCTCTCGTTTGTTGATTGATTGCTATGCTTAGTGAACATTGTCTGATCTCTGCCCTACTATTTGATATGCATGTGATTATTTTATACTTGAGTTAATCTTGTTTCCATGATAGGACATTATTATTTGCTACTAAGGTACGCTCCCACTCCCACTTTGTTTATTTATTCTCCATGCATGACTTGTTTCCATTGTATAATTATTCATTGATACTCATTGATTTCCTTATCAATTGTCACACTTATCTCACCTTGATTAGTAGACACCTCACTATAGGGCTTAAAGGGGTGCTATGATTTTTTTCCATACTTTCCCGATAGGTAACCTGACCCTTGGACCCGACTTTATTTTCATAGATCGCCTTTTCCTTTCGGGAGTCACATTTAAGGTTTTCTTTCTTATTTTGTTTTCTCTTTAAAAAATAAACCAAAAATAAGTGGCGACTCCAAATCTTTTCCAAAAATAAAAATTTCACAAATAATAAAAATTGAGTCTCGCCATCGAGTGGGAAGACATCGTAGAAAATACGGGTCCACAATATTTTATATAAAAAAACGAGTTATTTAGTTATTAAAAAAAAGTTCTTATAAAAAATATATCCTAATATGAAAATAAAAAGATAATATAAAGAGAAAAATATAAACAAATATATCATTTGTAATAATAAAAAAATATCTTTATAAAAAGTATATAGTAGATAAAAATGATAAGAATAAATTTCACATACGAAATTAGTTAGGGGAAAATGGCAAGTATAAATATTATATGAGAAATTAATTTATTAACTATTAAAGATACAAAAAAATAGAAAACCCCCTTATAAAGAATATATCCTAATAAAAAATATAAATAAGTTATTTAATATATTGTTGGAATATATTTTTGGTATATAATAAGTATAAAATACTTTCTATATTGATGAAGAGTATTTTTATATTTGGTATATTGATTAGAGGTATTTCTTTTTATACATAAAACATTGGGAGAATTATGTTTTGGGGGTGGATGAGCCCCCAAATTAATAAAAGGTCCATGTAACTCTTCAAATTGACCCCAAGACCCAATGAAAGTATGGAAATTGAGTTGAAGGATATCATTCTTCAGTATTTCTAAAAATGCCCTTTGTTGATTTTGAGAAAAAAAAATAATATTTTTGAAAAATACTTTTATTTAATTTAATATTTTTGATTTAATTTAATATTTTTAAAAAATACTTTTATGTAATTTAATATTTTTTAAAATACTTTTATTTAATTTAATATTTTTTAAAAATAAATTTATTTAATTTAATATTTAAAAAATTATTTAATTTAATATTTTTTTAAATACTTTAATTTAATTTAATATTTTTGAAAAAAAAATTAATTTAATATTTTTGAAAAAAAATTATTTAATTTAATATTTTTGAAAACTACTTTTATTTAATTTAGTATTTTTGAAAAAAAAATTATTGAAAAAAATTTATTTAACTTAATTTTATAAAATATTTTATATGTGTTCTTAAAGGGTATATTTGTCCGTTATTATTTCATATCCTTCAACTCAATTTGAAGAGTTATATGGACCTTTTGTTAATTTGGGGCCCCATCTACCCCTAAAAGATAATTCTCCCTAAAACATTTTGTATACAATATTTTATAAATTATCTTACACTACTATGAAAATAGAAAACAATGACGTTTTATTTCTTGATGTTTTTATAAAGTGTCATTATTTAACATTTTATCATATATACAATGGCGCTTGTTTGGAAGCATCATTGTTTAGTATATTATTTTTAATTTTATGACGCTTATTAGAAGTGACGTTATTTGTTGTAGTATATTTTACTTTACATTATCATTCAGTGGCGCTTATGTAAGCATCCTAGTATATTTTACATTATTTTGCTATAGTAAGATGTATTCCAACTAAGTTGTTTAGAACTTTATAAATAAAAAATAAAATATTCATTTCTATATGTTTATTATTCCATCCTTAATGTGGGCCCAAGTGAATAGGAACTTAGGAAAATCCCATCCCATTTGTCCTTTTATCTAAATTATCTAAATTTTTTTGTTCAATTATAGTATAAATGGAAGTAAAATTCTTGAATACTCTCCTTCCTTATGAATGATAAATCCTCATAAAGGAGAACCTTAGAATTTGAAATAAAAATAATTAAATAAGATTATATTTGGTTGTACTTTTATTTTCTTTATTTTTTTATTTTATTGCTTTTCAAAGTAAATATACAAATTTTCTTTTTTATAAAAGCATGTCTAATACCTATAGTAACTTTTATTATACTCTTTGCAAAAAAACAAATTTGAGAATGATTTTCAAAAAGCAAATAAACAATTAAAAAAATTTTGGTTTTACGTGTTGAATACATTATAAGGAAGAAAAAAAAAATCTTTTCAAAGTAAAGAAAATTCATGGTTTTTAATTTTTTTTTTTTTATGGAAGATCTTATTGCAATTATTTCCTTATGGTCATTCCTCTGTAGAAGATAATATTTTAATTAGGGTAATATATGTGCTTTGAATTTGATTTTGTTCCTTAATTTTTAAAATTACCTGCAAGAAGCAAGTAGCATTTTACTCCAAGGATATTTTATTTGATCAAATTTAGATTATAAGCAAGCAAAATAAAGAATGACTTTATTTTAGAAATAGATAGCAATCATCTATATATATATGCCCATTATTACGTTAGTAAGAGTTTCAACAGTTCTTTACTATTAATTATATTGATTATGCTATTAATTATTTTTGTTGTACTATTATGATAAATTGGAATTCAAAAAACAAATAAAAATCTTTAGTAACCCAAATTATCAACTTCAATTCATTGAAAGTCTTACCAAGAAAAGGGAATTTCGATAAAACAAAAGTCCATTTAACCCCTCCATTTGTTAATGCTACATCAATTTTAGTGCAGTTGTAATCACAAAATATTAAAATAAGAAATATTTTTTTAATAACCACACATCATAAATATTAAATGAATTATTTACTAATAGATTTTATTTATTTATTATTTGTTTTGTATATACATCTTTTAAGGGATAGTGACCTACATTAGATTGGGAGAGGTGTGTGATGCAAGACTTGAGACAAAGACAGACTGAGGAAGGTAGACTATTTTTCCTTAGATAAGCCAACATATTTTAATTATAATGTCATTTTTACTTTGGGTGGTTAGAAGAATATAATGGAGGTGTCATTTTATATTTTGTTTAAATCTTATTGAGTAACTGAATTCTACAAGTTATTCCCTAGGTTAGTTCGATACCAAGGCCCAAAATTTGACCCAAGGCTATGACATAGCCTGGTGTGACTTGATTTGGAAATCATGGGCCATACGTGTACTTTCTTATAATAATCTCTTTTAATGGGTAATGGATAACATGAAATATACCAATAATTATGAAACATCTTTAGGTGTTTTATAATTTTCAGATTATTCAATATGTAATTGTGTTTTAATTTTAATCAAACATGCATACATGAAACCTTAGAGTTCCCATTCAAGTATCATTGTAAGATAAAAGCTTCTCTTATTACATACTAAAGACATTTAAATTGACAACTTTTAAATTGTCTAGCATATGATAAAGATTTATTTATTTTTTTTTTATTTGCAAATGATGCTTGAATTGTCTGATTAGACAAGGTAGGAAAACATAATATCTATGAAGTTAATTTCTTGTGCTTAATTCACTTTTTAGAAATTTTGATAGTCTTTCCTCTTGTTTTCTAGATGCATATTTGAACAAGGTCACATATTATACCTTAATTCATTTTGTGTACTTGGAGAACTATGAGGAAGTGCTGTCAAAATTTCTTTAAAATGAAATTGACTACATTGGTAGTTAACACATAGGGATTATGTATTCCTACATGGGATAGGAACTACTAGTTGATTTTGGATGTTGGACATGTTAAAAGGCATAAAAACATGCATCAAAAGGTTTTATTGTCATATTGTTCATCCTATTTTACTGAGGATGAGGTTCAAAATTTTATTGCATCTGAATCCTAATTGTATGTCTATAGGAAATTAAACAGAAATTTTGGATGTCACAAATGAGAAACTGAAAGTTTTAAGCGCTTTCAAAAGGTAATGTTTTTAAGTCTTACTTTTCATTATTTGCTATATAGGAATTGAGTTCACCTATTATAGGCAAATGGATCATCCTTGGATGTCAAAAGATAGAAGATCAAAAGATTATGAGGATGAGGTTGAAAATTTTATTTCATTTGCAGTTTAGAATTCTGTAAATCAAAACTCCATCAAATGCCCATGTTTACAGTGTGGAAATTTGATATTCAATACTCCTCAAAAGAATAAAGAACACCTATTCTTTTATGGAATTGACCAAAGTTACCATACTTGGTTTTGGCATGGGGAGACAACTCTAAGTAGTGGACCACCAACTACAAGGGCATAATGTTTTGATAGAATTCATATTAGTAATGTGGATTATACAGTAGAAATGGTTGAAGTTGCATAAGACAATTATAAGGCTAATCCAGAATTATTTGAAAGGTTGCTTGAAGATGTTGAAAAACCTTTGTATTCCAATTGCAAAAACTTTACCAAATTATCTACATTAGTTAAATTATACAATCTGAAAGAAAGATATGGGTGGTCTGATCAAAGCTTCTCTGAGCTATTAAGCTTACTTGGTGATATGTTGCCTCTCAGCAATGAGTTGTTGGTTTAAGTATGAAGCAAAAAAAAAATTGAATGCATTGGGAATGAAATATGAAAAAATACATGCATGTCCCAATGATTGCATACTTTTTAGGAATGAGTTAAAAGATGCATCTTCATGTCCTATATGTGGAGCTTCAAGGTGGAAAGTGAATAAAAGAGGAACCAAAAAGAATAAGGGAGTTCTTGCTAAAGTGATGTGGTATTTTCCACCTATTCCATGATTTAAAATAATGTTTTAGTCTGTAAAAATTGCAAAAAAACCTCATATGGCATGCACAAGGTGGTGAATTTGATTGAAAAAATGCGTCATCCATTAGACTCCCCATCATGGAAGGTAATTGACCATAAATGGCCTGATTTTGCTATAGAACCTAGTTGTGATGATCACTTATAACCTTCCACCGTGGTTGTGTATAAAGAGGAAATTTATGATGTTGTCTTTGTTAATATCGGGTCCACAACAACCGGGCAATGACATAGTTATCTATTTAGCACCATTGTTTAAGGACCTCAAAACCTTGTAAGAGATAGGGTAGAAGCTTATGATGCATATCAAAGAGAGGTATTTACATTAAGGGCTATTATATTATGGACAATAAATGATTTTCCTGCATATGGAAACTTATCTGGTTGTACAGTCAAATGATATTTTGCTAGTCAAATGATTTTTTGCTTGTCCAATATGTGGACCAGAAACCTATTCACATAGGTTGAAGCATGGGAGAAAGAACTCATTTACAAGCCACAAACATTTTCTTCCATGCAATCATCCTTTTAGGAAACATAAAAAGGCATTAAATGGTGAGCAGGAGTTTCGATCACCTCCACAACCATTAAGTGGAAGGGAAATACTATTGAAAATGAATGCCATTTGTAATTCATGGGGGGAAAAAGGGCAAGACATGTGACTTCTACCAATTGTTGGAAGAAAAAGTTCATATTCTTCAAACTTGAGTATTGAATATATTTGCATGTTTTTCATAATTTGGATGTAATGCACATTAAAAAAAAAATTGTGAAAACATCATTGGTAAATTACTTAACATCCCAGGGAAAATAAAAGATGGACTCAATTCTCACCTAGACCTTATGTACATGGGCTTAAAGTGTGAATTGGCACCAAGGTTTGAATCGAATCGAACTTACCTCCCGCCTGCATGTTATACATTGTCAAGAATGGAGAAGAAAGTATTTTGTCAAGCTTTAGATGAGTTAAAGGTTCCTGAAGGGTATTACTCAAACTTTAGAAATCTTGTGTCAATGGAAGATTTGAAGCTTTATGGATTGAAGTCCCATGATTATCATACATTGATGCAACAATTGTTACTAGTGGCATTGCGATCACTTTTTCCAAAGCATGTATGACATGCTATGGCTAGATTGAGCTTTTTTTTTTTTCAATGCTTTATGTAAGAAGGTGGTTGATGTGTCTACATTGGATAAGTTACAAAATGAACTAGTTGTGACATTGTGCTTGCTTGAAAAGTACTTTCCACCATCCTTTTTTGATATCATGATTCATTTAACAGTTCATATTGTCAAAGAGGTGAGACTTTGTGGACCGGTTTATTTTAGATGGATGTACCCATTTGAAAGGTTCATGAAAGTAGTAAAGGGTTATGTGTGAAACCATAACCACCCTAAAGGTTGCATTGTTGAATGCTACATTGCAGAGGAAGCTATCAAATTTTGTACAGAGTACTTATCAAATGTGGATGCAATTGGGGTTCCTAGAAGCACAATGTTGACCATAAAGTTGGGGCGCCTATTCTTGGAGGTCATATCATTGAAGTTGATTCTAATTTGTTGTTGCAAGCACATCATTATGTGTTAAAAAAATACAACTATCATGCCTATAGTGCCCAAGACAACTAAGTAGTGTGGAGTGTGGCTATTATGTGATGAGATACATGAAAGATATCATTGCTAGTCCAAGCCTCCTATCCACAAAGGTATGTACTCATTAATAAGTTTTATTAGTTTCCATACTTTAGTAATTTTTTGTTAACTTAACTAATCATCATGTATGTACAATTAATTATTAGTTTAAAGAGAAAAAATATGTGAAACCAAGGTTTGGTTAATCTTGGTTTTGATGATAACAAAACAAAGTTTAGAACTAATGATTATATTTCAAGTGTGATTAGCCAAAATGATTTCCAAAGTGGCAATCACAAAGACAAATCAAGCTAAAGAGAAATCATGAAGAAGAAGAAGACCTAAAAAAAAAAAGTGTTTTTCAAGACCCAAGCTTCATAAGATCTCTTTGTAAGGTTGTTGGTGCACTAGGATTTTCATGCATTACATTCTTTACTTATGCACCAAAATCATCAAAGAGTTATTTTGTTTTAAATATTTTAAAATTGGATGATTTCATGTTTTCAACTAAAACCTTGTGTCAAATGTTTTCCAAACTTGTCTAAAAGGTTTTAAGTTGAAAATGTTGGTTGTTAAGCCAAAAATGGCTTAACTGGTTGAATTGGATGAGGAACCGATTGACCCCTAACTCAACCGATCAAGGGGTGCAAAAAAAACCTTCTCTCTATTCCAGAACGATTATTCAACCGGTCAAGGTCCGGTCAAGGGGCGATTGAGGTTCAACGGTCACCTGCCAAGCATTAAATGATAACGGCTAGTCAATCGATCGACCCTCAGCTCGACCGGTTGAACCCCTAATGGCTAGTTTGACCTTTTTTCTCTATAAAAAGGCTTTAATCTTCATTGTTTTATTAGATTAACCTTCCTAAATCTTTCTTGAATATATTTGAGCCATTAGAGAGTTTTTTTTAGTGCACCATTGTTCTAAAACTTGCATATCTTTAGTGCACCATTCAATCATAGTTTTCTTGTATTATTTGAGCCTAAAGTTTTGTACTAGGATTTTGTGAAATCATTTGTAAATATTTGAGAAGAATAGTCTAAGTGTGAGGTATCACTTAGGGATTCTTAAGTGTGGAGTATCATTTGAAGGGTTGTTCAAGAGTGGGGTATCTCTTAAGAAGTGTAAAGGGTGCTTGGAGCTAAAAGTCCAAGAAGGTAGATTGGAACCATAATTCAATTGTATTGCTTGAAGGCTTGGTTTGAAAACCTTGAATTAATAGAACCTCAAGCTTGGGATTAAAGGTAGAGGAGAGTGGATGTAGGCTGGGTTGTGTCAAACCACTATAAAATCTTGTGTTTGCATTCTCTCTTCCCTACTCTTAATTTATATGCAATTGTCTTTACATTGTTTTATTATATACTTACATATAATTGTCTCTTACATTCACATAGTTTGAATTTGCAAAAAGAGACCATCACCCTTTTCACAGCGCCCCCCTCCCCCGGGGTGATTACCTTAGGCTGAATTAGCCTAATTTTTCTAACAAAATCGTATAGTGAAGTCGAGCTTAATGAAGTACAATCTGAGTGGGTTATGTTGGCAACTCAATTAATTCTTACCCATGCTTGAAGGTATAAATTAACATCTATAATGCTTGATTTTCATTATTAATGAAGTCTTGAATAGACTAATTTTTTTAATTTACCATCTTATGTATGTAGATGCCCTTATTTCAGTCTATTAAGAGTTGTAGATCACATTTTCACAATTCTCATATGTTCTCATCTCATGATAAGTAATTTTTTCCTCCATAGTAATAGAAGATAATAGTTTTATGCATCAACTATTTCAATATAATAAATCAAATTATTACATCATCACCAATGTTATTATTATTATTACTGATGTTGTTACATGGAGAAGTTATTGTTGTAAGGAGAAGAAGCATATAATTTGTGAACTCAATAATTATAATTTTGATGATCAATTAGTGATAATTTAATCTATGAAATTTTTTATATCTACAATTATATCAAGATACAACAATGTGTGAGTGTTTAGCTTCACAATGAAACTTAGTTCAAACAAACCAAGATATCAATAAATTATATCTTCTTTAAAAGGTAAAAAACATTAGCTTGTTTTATTTATAATGATAATAGACTTGACCCTCTAATCATGTTTGGTTGGTTGGATATAACATGAGATATAATAAAAGATTTGGTTGGTGATGAGATGAGATAAGTTATCTCATTATTTATCATATCTTATGTTCAATTAAACATGAGATAGAATAAGTGGTGGAATATATTATCCATTTTTCTATTCCTTTTATATATGATATATTAATCTTATGATAAGATACAAGATATGCATATCCCATGTATAAAAATTTATTTTTTTATCAATTTTTTTTTTATTTTTTTATATATTCATTTTACAAAATAATTTTTTTTTATTTTTATATAGTTAAAAAAAAGAAGAAAAAATTCAAAAATATTTATTAAATAATATTGATATATGATATATAAATTATTTTTATATGTTAAATAACATAATATAAGAAATTTTATTTTTAAAGTTAAAAATAATATATATATTTCACATTATTTTTTATCCATTTCACAAATTAAATATAAACATAATATAATATAACATATCCTATTAGATATACTACTTTAAAATATCATACTCATATGATATATATATATATATTGAAAGATATCATATCTCATTAGAAATCAAATATTAACATATGCATATTTTATCTAATAAGATATGATATCTTAAAATATACATATCCTATTCCATAAACCAAATATGGTATGATAAAAACAAACCGGGATTAAAGTATGAAAAAATAAGTTAAAGATAGAAACAAAACCTAGTTACAAACAAATGAGACCTAAACCAATACAAATGGAACCTAAACCAATGTACAAATGAAGTATACCACGTTTGCCATATAACCATTTGTGATGGGCCCACCTTTTTTGTTTTTATGTATGGCACTTGCAATAGTTATTGTTAGGTGCATCGAATTCTTTAGGTGTCTTTTATTGCAACCTTGCATTCTTTTGTTCAAACACATTACAAAAGCAATAAACCATTCCTATCCCAATTTTAGCTAACACCTAAATCCAAAACAGTACTAAGCCAGGCTTACTTTCTCTTGTCATTCATTCCAGCCATATTTAATTGCAAATCTAGGAACAATTCTCTTTCATTTGAATTTATTTCTATTGGCCATATTTGAAGCATTAAATTTTTTTAATATCTTTAATACTTAGGATAAATTTTAGTTAAATTAAGAAAAATATTAAAGTCACTTTTTTCTTCAATGTTATGTTTGATTTCCAAAAAATACTAAGGAAAAAAAAAATATTAAGAAAAATGATTTTATCATATTTAATTGTCTTATTAAAAATATAAAAAAAATCAATTATATAATTTTAAAAAACTTATATATTTTTAAATTATTTAATCTTTACATAAATAAACTAATAAGTGAAATGAGTTTAAAGTAATAAATACAAATAATTTCTTCATCTTTTTTTATTTTCCCTCAAATTTTCTAGGAACCAAATTTAACCAAATTCTGGGGTGCCATCTCGCTTGAGGCAAACTGCCAATGCTACCTAGATACAATTCTCAATCAACCAGCCAACCTAACCTTAAAATTGGAAAGGAAGCAAAAGCAATGCACCTGGGTTTGATGTAAGGTAACCTTCCACCTAACATGACATGCTCAAAACTGCAGTCATATTTCGTACCACTGATTTGGTAATACAAATAATTTCTAGTTTGCTCCTGTTGATTTTCTATGTATTTCCCCTTCTATTTGTTGATTGTTCCCTCATCATTAAGATGGGAGAGATGCCGGTTCTCAATCCCAGCCCAGACTATAAAAAGCTTTGGCCTAGCTGGTAGGAGGAATTGGAATTGAACCAAGATCAGGCAAACGTGAAGTGTTGGAATTGGAATTCCATCCAAGTATCTTCCAAAGAGCTAATGCCTGACACATCAACTGAACAAAGATGGTGTTCTTGTATGAAGAAAAATGAGTATGCGACCTCAGCATCCTTGATGTATGTTTCACCACATAGTTAAATGATTGCCATTCAAGTCTTTAGAAAATCAAAACCAGAAAAGGCACATATTTCTGATGACACCTGTTGCCTCACCGGTCCAGAAGAACCAATTCTCTGACAACAATTGAATCCTTAACAACTGACAGCTAAAGGTCAAACTAGAGGATGAAGCTGCACATTGCTTAATAATTTACACTAACCATGAAACTACATTCAAGCCAGTAATTTGTCATCTGAAATTACACCAATTATCATGCAGCTCTTTCACATCCTCGTAGTCTGAGGAAATGATGACTTCCCCAACCAAATATGTAAACTGAATAAAAATTATTGCATGTCTAGTAAGAATTCTACGCAACCCCATCCTGACCAGGAATGAATCAAATTAAAGATCAAGAAACATCCGGCAGAGGTGAAAACATAGACCTAAAGCTAGAAACCTACATTTTGATAATGAATTAGCAGATTACTATGTGCTAATGCTATCATTTTATTGCCATATAGACAAAATTTTCTTACCAACAGCAATGGTCTATGGACTGCAAATCCTTATCCAGATCGTGGATTGAAGCTGCATGACTTGTTTAGTCGTCGAGATTGCTGTGCAGGTGTCAAGTTGAGAGTCTGTGACTTTGTCACCATGCTAACCATACTTGGAGTTTCATAACCGATGACCCCACTTGTGCTTGAGTCTCCACATTCTCTGCTTAACAGTGTGATTTGAGTTGTTGAGTCACCCCTAGTTGTGGCCCTCTGCCATGAGTGTGAGCTCAACCCTGAGAGGACATAAGCCCGTCCAGTCTGCTCATACAACTCCATGCTAGCCATTCTCTGCCTAATTTCTCTCAGCTCAGATTCAAGCCAGTTGCAGAGACCATCTCCGGCTTGAGCTGATGCCGAAGATAAGAGAGTTGATCTCCGGTGTGCCAGCACAGCCTTTGCACCCTCTAGATTTCCGGTCTCTGCCATTCTCTGTGCCTCTGCAATACCTTCTGCCACCCACAGACGATTCCGCTGCCTATCCACCTCCAAGCATACAATCATGTCCATAGGAGACAAAACCTCAGGCCGCCTTATCTCAACTCTCTCGCATTCTACCTGGACAACTTCCTTTGACACCGAATCTTTGTATGAGCACATGACATCCAATAATGTTGTCCTTTTCACCCTTTCCTCACCTTCAGCAGATGAAAGTTCTGGAACTGTAAGATAGATCAGAAATTCTTTCCCCTCCTCTGCATATAAATCTCCAACATCAATTACACCTTGCTGACCCTGATCACAAATTTCACTCAAGTATTTTCCTGAGGGTATTGATTCAATATGGACTCCAGGTGATACTGACTTGACTGTGAGCCGAAGTTCCTGAGCAACAACACTAAGAAGACCACCAATGCACATGGCGAAGGCATCTTGTACAGTGGCAACAGATTCAATGAAGGAAAACGTGCCACCTGATTCATCTGAGATAGCATGCATTGCAGTGGAGTCGTGGTCTGACCCAAAGCCAAATGTGTGAACAGGGATAATTGCCTGTCTGCCCTCATCTCCAGATTCTCTGTTCCTAGGACAGATGGAAGCAGGTAACAGGTTCAGATATTCCAATACCTGTCTTGGATTGGAGGAAGCGCAATGTGAGGTTTGGCGCCGGTTGACATTATCACAGTTGTATGTGTCTTTGCCATCAGATAGGAGGATGATGCTTGCTACTGGATTCTGTTCACTCCGTTCTTCAAGGACCCGGACCCCTTTCTTGAGTCCTTCCACAATGTTGGTCCCCCCACTAGATGTAAGAGAATTAATGGCTAGACCAGCAGCTTCACGGCCATTGTCAGACATCCTTCGCAGAGGGAAGATTCTTCGAGCTGTTGATGAGAAAGAGACAATTGAAAGCCGATCGGAAGGGCCCAAGTTCTGTATGAGAAAGCAGACAGCACGCTTGAGAAGGGAAAGCTTTGAGCCAGCCATGCTGCCACTAACATCCAGCACGGCAACAAGATCTATGGGAGCACGATCAAGAAGGTGGGCATCATCAAGAAGAGCTGGTGCCTTAATGCCCACAAGAACTGCAAATGTGCGGAAGGATTCTGAAGCACTGATTGCAGGCAACTCTGGGAGGGCCTTGACAGTTACAAGCTGGGGCCGAGAGAGTGAGACAAGTGAGGTAGGGTCTGTAGACTCTGCACTGTTGACCACAAGGGGCTCATCATCTGAGAAGTGGCGTGGCTCAGGTGACTGTGGGGATTGTGGTTGGAGGTTACAAGGGGTTTGGCCATGAAAATCTTCAGGAGGAGGATGATAGGGAGAGACACGGGCCTGACCCATGCCATTACATTGAGGATCACCAATGTTGGCAGGGGCTTGGAAAGGGACGTCTCTCCATTTGGAGCGGCAGATAGGGCAGAGCTGGTTTCCATGCCTAACACTTGAAGCAATGCAGTTGAAGTGGAAGGAATGGGAGCATTCAGCGGTGAAAATTGCCTGGCCTTGTCCGGTTTTCAGGTTTCCCAAGCAAATGGCACATGTTTTCTGTACCCATCAGCAGTACACAAATCATGATTAATTAAAACTATCACCATAAAATACCATTTTGAAATTATTCTGAAACCTACACATCATCAATTTTTTGTCCTACACTGCTGTCTCAAGATAGAAATAAGCTGCAAAAAACTCAAAAAGAGGTGGTAGAAGGGGAAAAGGAAACAAGTTTTTATCACTGAAGAGCAGAATAAGAGACTAAATAAATTATATTAAGATGCAAGTCTCAGTTTACAATCAAAATAAATTATATGACAAGAAAACAATTCCTATTGGATATACTTTAGGAGGTAGAGAGAAAAAAAGGAAAAAGGAAAAAGGAAAAAGGAAAAAACAAACAAACAAGTAGAAATAAGAGAAGCTCTTCAAGAAGTGAATTCAACAAAGAATAGTCCAACTCAGCACTCTTGTAAAAGGACAATGTTCTGGAGGGGAACCTATGTGAGGTACAACATCTAATCCAGCTAAAAGCGAAGGTGGATGAAAAAGGTAGATGCAACCTTTTGACCAGAAGAACAATGGCACTACAGTTGTAACAAATAAAGAGTGCCCCAAAAGAAAAAAATTTGTACCCCAAGCCTGAGATTGATTTGCCTAAAAGATCCAACATCTCATTATAGGAAGTTGACTTGTGAGTGCACCAGTGTTGGCCATGGTATTACTGGCCCATGGTGTCAAGAATATCCGATAATTCCAATGTATAATACCCTGAGTTTTCAAAAGTCTTTAACTACCATTATGACTCTTTAATAAGTTTCCATCTAGTAGATGAAAAGAACTTACTTGAGGGTCACCTGCAATTGGATCACATTATAAATCAATAAAATCAAAATTAGAGAAAATCATAAAAATATACACAGCAAAAAATGGAAAAAGATGTGGATCACCTAAAAACTCAACACCTTGCATGAGGCTTGGCTCAAATAGTAAGGGATTGGCATAGGGATGGAGAGGTTCCAGGTTCAATTCCATGGAACAGTGAAATTTTACTAACAGTAGTAAAAACCCACGTCAGTCATAACATCTTTTTCCAAAAACCAAACCGGCAATGAGTTGAAGAAATTTCAAAATGTCAATTTAATGACATAGTATTCTTCCAAGTCAAACCAACCGGCTACAGAAAAAACCAATATAAAAAGGTGGAAAAAGAAAAGCCATACACCTCTGTATGACAGCTTTACAAGAAAGCAACCGCTTCTCCTTTGGACTATATTAGGTCTAGATGCTATATAAGCATTACCCACCACTTTTACCTAATATGACATTATTAGGTTAACTTCGATATTGTCTTATCAGCACAAAAAATGCTGTTGAATGAGCATCTTCATTAGCCCCTAAATATATGAAGTCACATGGGGTTCCCCCCTTCTATGTGCTCCAAACCCCCTCAAATTCCCATTTTCTTCCACTAAAATCATGATGGATTGGAACCCAATCATAAATAGCAAAATGCTGAATTACATATCCCATTTGCTTTCCCAACAAATGAAGTAGCGTGAAAGTAACTTCTTGAAAGATGAAATTCACATCAAATTCTTTTTATCTAAACCTGAATTTGATGGCATATGGGATGAGAACTATGGGGTATGACTGCCAATTCCCCAAACAGCCGACCCCGTACCCCTCTTCTTCTAAAACCTCTGCCTCTTAAATCTTTTGGGAGTTTAGACAGCAAACAGAACACCATGACAGAAACCTTTTTGAGGCAAACCACACGATCATGCAAAGATGTCGAAAAAAACGGATATAGAAAATGACCATTTCCACCCTGGGACGATTGACTGAAGGGTAGAAAAGTCAATTCCCACCACAACAATAATAGGGTGTGGCCCATCGGCTTATTCCTCTGACAGCTTCTCAACGGAAAGCACTACATGCAGGAGGCTAAAATGGTGATTAGGGATCACAAAAAATAAATTAATTTCTAATTAAATATATTCAACGTCGTTTTCCCCGTGAATTAATAAATATTGAATATTATTATTAATTTTGTTTTTATTATGAACATCACTGTCAACGAGAAACGTGACGAAATGAGGAACTGTGTTTACGAAAATACCCCTGCATGCATCATGAGGGACATTTCCGTCCTAAAAGTATTAGGATTCGGTTCCGTAACAAAGCAAATAATGGCCGGTTTTTGAGGAAACGACCGGCGCTGTTGATACAAGCTGGGACCAAACGTCTCGCCGGGAAAATTCGTCTCGTCGGCAATATTGCCGGAGAGAATTCCCGGCAAACATTGAAGATCCGGAATTGCAAACGCCAAGCAGATCCTAACCCAGACCGTTCACCCTCCAAACAGAATAATGAGAAACAAATGGAAAACGGGCGAGAAAGTGGGTGGAAAACGGACCTTGGAGGATCGGGTGCTGAAGCTCCGGGAGAACCGGGAAGTGGAAGAGGAGGAGGAGGAGGAGCGCGACGACGGAGACCGAACGACGTCATTTCTTGGAATGTCGGGAGAGCGAGGCAAAGAGGGGACGGAGTGAGAAGAGAGCTTGAGAGAGAGCGATTTCTTCAATTTGTTCCAGGAACCCGCCATTGATGGAGAGAGAGAGAAAGGTCCAGAGTGTTGCAGAGAGACTAGGGTTGAGAGAATTTTGTTCAATAAGGGTTTAATTAGGGTTAGGGTTTGAAATGGGCATGGCTATGATAGCAGAGAAGAAACAGACAGGGAAGCACAGAGATTGAGAGCGGAAGGGGAGGTGGGCAGTGGAAGGTGGGAGTTGGGGGATATATATGTATTAATTCTTTAATTCATATTTTAATTCTTTAATTCATCCCAAATTAGAAAATATTTGATGTCGGTCATCGAGCTCGATACTAATAATTTTCACAAGTAGACGATGATTTTAGAATACGATTCTAACCTAAAAAAATGTTTTTTAAAAAAATTTCAAATATTAAGATAAAATTTAAGAAACACATTTAAAAATTTGATAAATAAATTTTAATATTAAAAAATCATTTATAGTAATTTTAAAAAAACACTTTATAAACTAAATTGAATAAAAAAAAACTCTAAAAGATATTCTAAACTTGAGGGCAAACAACTACAATGAATACTGAAGTAACGAATAAATGAAAGATGGATGAACAAGGTAATAACATAAAATTACTCAATATCCAGAAAGATATTTGTTTAAATTTTTTAATAAATTTTATTTAATAATTTTAAATTAAAATTATTATATAATATGAAATTTTTTTGTATCAAAAACTTGTTGATAATCATTTATATTGATATAAATCTTTTTTTTACTCTATATAAGGAAAGATCTACTGATGGATTCAGTTTCTTTATTTGCATTATATTTTTTATCCCTCAATTTCTTTTGTAATTTTTATACTTAGATGGTTAAGTAAAATATACATTAAGAAGACTCGTTACCTATATCAAATACTTCTCGATCAAGTTTCACGAGAAGCACTTTGAAGACTTCTACATCAAATTTCTTGATAAGGTACATCGTAACATAACCAATCATTCTATTCTATATTTCATTATTCATAGCTTAATACATTTACTTCTTTCTATTTGAAATATTGAATTTTATATATAGACAAAATAATGAGAAAATAAATTATTTTATATAAATGACAATGAAAGAGAAGAGTTTAAATAAAATTAGTTTTAGTTTTTAAATTCTACCATATTGATATAAGTCTTTTTTTACTCTATATAAGGAGAGATCTACTAATGGATTCAGTTTCTTTATTTGCATTATATTTTTAATCCCTCAATTTCTTTTGTAATTTTTGTACTTAGATGGTTAAGTAAAATATACATTAAGAAGACTTGTTACCTATATCAAATACTTCTCATTCAAGTTTCCCAAGAAGCATCAAATTTCTTGATAAAGTACATCGTAACATAACAAATCATTCTATTCTATATTTCATTATTCATAGTCTAATAGATTTACTTCTTTCGATTTGAAGTATTGAATTTTATATATAGACAAAATAATGAGAGAATAAATTATTTCATATAAATGACAATGAAAGAGAAGAGTTTAAATAAAATTGGTTTTAGTTTTTAAATTCTACCATATTATCATTTTATAAAAGGAATTTAATTCTAATTAAAGTTTAATTTCTTCTACTTGAGGGTAAGATATTACGATCATATCTACTGTTTGCAAATAATTTTTTGAAAGAGAATAGAATATAATAAAAAAAATATTATTTTAAAATTTTGAAATAAAATTATTATTTAAAAATATTATTTTTCAAAATCTTTTATAAACATATAAGAAGTAAATGAGTCTCTTCTAATAATATCAATGCCAATAAAATATGAGATACTTCTTATATTTTTAAGTAATTGTGAATTTTAATTATATTATGATTCTTTTATACTTCTCCATCAACACCTATGAGAGTTGGGATAGAGCGTTTTAAAAGAAACACTTCATTTAACAAACTTAGACTTGATTTTTCACTATTCTATCAATATTTTCATTGATATTTATTTGAGTATTCAAACTTACATCAATTGCATTGTACATGATTTGAGTGCATTAGAAGTTGTACAAAACATCCAAGTTATAGATTTTTTACAGGTTGATGAGTTTCACAATTGGTTTATATACTTAAGCAATCCATTGAGATTATAATTCATTACCTCATAATTAGATGGATAACTTGTCTTAGTCATCACAATGAGTTTCCTATAGTAAGTGCACTAGTGTGTATGATTATACATTGGATAGGAGCAATGATGAATCATGACATTGGTTATCAGGTAGTCATGATTGACTAAGCTGTTATATTGTATGTGCTTCAACTTTGAGAGAATATTGAGTTAGTGTTGAGATTTTCAACGGCTTTGACCAACGAATGAGACTTTAAGGTGATTATATATTCCCTATGGATTAGGTCACCATTGATTAAAGTAGGCGACAATAAATATTCTCAAAATATGCATAAGATATATCATGGGATAGAGATAGTGAGTTCCCTTGAATGATCCTAAGGATTTATGATCATAAAAAAAACAATGGTCATAATAGTTCCTTTAGTTGCATTTGACATATGCTCTTTGTAAGTTAAAGTATGTCAATTAATCACACAATAAAAAGATATGAGACTCAAGAATTGTAAAGGTAATCTTAAAATGTTGATAGTGTTCACCTCATTATATTACAAATATCAGTTCATGGGGAGCTTGCATGTAATCATTAGTAGTTTACAAACTTGAGTATTCTATCTCAATTTAATATCATAGAATACAAGAGTGTAATTGACTCTCTATAGTGGGATGTTAATTCAACTTCATAATTGAATTATAAAGAAGCCAATATTTTCCTATGGTCCTAATGGTCCTCGCTTGAGCTTATGTTCATAGGTGACATATTATTTAAGGAATATTTGGGTTTTTTATTCACATATATGCATTAAGGCGTTTTTGTAAATATTTAAGGTTGTACAAGAGCTTGTGAATGATATCTTTGGACTTGAGTAATTAATTAATTGAAGCCTAATAGGGCTAATTAATTAATTAGGACTAAATAGGTTAGATCAAGTAACCTAAACCTAAGATGGGCTTAGGTCATTTATGTTGAGAATCCCGGATTACTTTGTTCCCTAACCCTAGATCGTATAAGGAACATGCAATCTACCCTAGGCTTCTCTAGAAACTATTCTAGTTGAAGCAATAGTAATAAAAGCCATATTAAACAATAATTTAGAGAAAAGTAAACATACTTGGATTTAGACTTTCTCATATCAAATTCCAAACCATAAAAGTTGTTAAAAACATAGTAGAGCTCATCTACCTGGTATTTTTCCACCCAATCTCTTCTCTAACGGAGCTAGACATAAGAAAAGTGTGAGTTTTTCTCTCTTTGGAAGATAATAGGCAAAAAACTTAAACCCTAACCCTAGCTCATTTGCATGGTTCACCTAATCTAATCCAACTAGGTCTTAATTAATTTATTAGCTCTAACGGGCTCTAATTTATTAATTAGACTTATTGGGCTCCAATTAATCGATTAGCTCTAATGGGTTCTAATTAATTAATTAGCTCATACTAGAAAGATAATTCATAAGATATAGTGCAACCTTGCAATTTTACCAAAACTCCTTTATGCAAACTAATGAACTAGAAATCCAAATCCCTCAAAACAAACATGCCATTGTGTACTAGGAGCTTGAGTGGGACCACTGGGACCCATAGTAAAATATTGGCTCCCTTATAATTCAATTCTAAAGTTGATTCAATATTCCATTAGAGATAATCAATTGTACTCCAATATCTTATGAAATTACAATAAGCATAGCTCGAGTCTATGCCTTACTGTCTACTACATGTGGACTCCCCATGAATTAATGTCCATAGTCTAATAAGATAGTGTTGTCACCTATCAAGATTACTTCTCTAATCCTTGAGTTACAAATCCTTTTTATTATGTGATCAATTGACATACTATAACTTAAAGGAGCATATATCAAATTTCTTTAAGTGAAATGATATGATTATAGCCTTCTAAATCACATGTCCTTTGGATTACTTAAGGGGACTCACTATCTCAATACCATGAGATATCATGGTGTCTCTATTAATACTATTTGTTTCCACTAGACTCCATCAATAGTGACTTAATCCATAGGGATAAATGACCACTTTAAAGTCTAACCCATAGGTCAAAGTCTCATGTTGATTTTGGCATTAGCTCAATACCCTCTTAGGGTTGAGAGTCTACTCAATATAGTAGCTTTGTGAATCATGATAACCAATAGCTTTACATTATGATTCACCGTAAGTCTTGTTTAGTGTGCATTACATACACTAGTACACTTACCATGGGAAAACCATCTTAATGATTAAGACAAGTCATCCCTTTAAATAGAAGATAGTGCATTACAATCTCAGGTAGATTGCCTAAATCCACGAACCAATTGTGGACTACTCAACACTTTGCAAGGAGGCCCATGATTTGAATATTTTGTGTAGCTCCTAATGCATCTAACACATGTACAATGCAAGTGATGTGGATGTGTATGATCATATAACCAATTAATGCATATTGGATGATAAAAGGGAAACCAAGAAACAAAGATAAATAATTTATAAATGAACTCAATATGTTAGATCATGTCATGCTTGTTGGGATTGAGCCCCTAAAAGCAAGATATGATCTAACAAAGTTAGACTTAACTATCCCCTTGCTATCTCTTTAGTGTATTGACATTGATTTGAGCATTTTGTCCATGTCTCTTACATTGTATATGAGTTGGGTGCATTGGGAGTTGCACAGAAGATACAAGTGATAGGTTTATTGTAAGTAGATAAGTTGTCCACAGTTGGTCCATGGATTTGGGAAATCTAGTAGAGACTGTATGCACCACCTCCTAATTGGACGGATGACTTATCTTGGTCGTCAGGATGGGTTTCCCATGGTGAAGGCATTAGTGTATATGATGCATACTAGACTAGACTTATGGTGAATTATGATGCAAGACTATCAAATGTCATGATTCAACAAGCTATTATACTGTATGTACTCTCAACCTTGAGAAGATATTTAGCTTATGTTGAAATCAATAGGAGGCTTTGACCTATGGATGAGACCCTAAAGTGATCATATATCCCTATGGATTAGGTCACTATTGATGAAAGCTAATGACAACAAGTATTCTCAATAGAGACACCATGATATCTTATGAGATTAAGATAGTGTGTCTCTTTGGGCGATCCAAAGGATATGTGACCATGAAATCTATGGTCAGAGGAATTCCAATTCCTTTAGTGGAATTCCTTGAAACTAGAGTATATCAGTTGATCATATAATAAATGAGATATGTAACTCAAGGATTTGAGAGGTAATTTTAATAGGTGATAGCATTGTCTTATTAGATTACAGACACTAGTTTATAAGGAGTTTACATGTAGTAGATAATAGGTTATAGACTTGAGCTTTGTCTCATTGTTATTTACATAGGGTACTGGAGTGCGATTGATTCTCTTTAGTGAAATATTTAATCAACTTCATAATTGGATTATGAGGGAGCCAGTACTCCTATGGGTCCCAATTGTTCCCACTTTGAGCCATATACCATGATGACATAGTTTATGAGGGTTGGACTGACTCTAGGTTCATTTTTGTGTATGACTTTTTAGTAATTACATAAGGTTGCATAAGAGATACTGCTGAACAAGGTTTCTAGTTTGGGCTAATTGCTTAATCAGATAGCTCTATGTGGTTGATTAATCAATTAGGACCCGTTTTTTGCTAGATTAAATGATCCAAGCCTTAATGGGCTTAAGTCACTTAAACCTAATGGGCAACCCTATAAATACCCATTTAAGTGATCTAAGCAATATTGTCCATCTAAGTAATATTTGAATCCTAGCCTCCAATTTGAAATTTCCATATTAAGGAGGAAAATTTTAATATTTTGAAACGATATTATTACATTTGGGAGTGGAATAATAATATTCAAAAACAGAATTATGTTGAAATTTATCTTGTATGTGAAATTACATGTTTATGGAGCCGAATAATATATATGATCACATACATGAAATATTTGTTTCCTTATTTTGTAAATTATGGAATAATATAATATAGATTATAAAATGTTTTTCATTGTATCACCCTTTAACCAACAAAAGCCTCTCATGATTGATTTTTATAATATACATATGTTGTTACAACCTCACAAATGTGAATTTTGAACCGTTTTTATTATTTTGTTCTTACATGTTCCTAGTCTCCTAATTGGGCTCCCAAGTTCTCTAATTCCGCTCAAAAGGAAGGAATTACAAGCAGTCACAAGGCTTTATACCCTACCCTTATCTAATTATGTGTCGAAAAGTATTTAAGTTCATTGAATATATATCTGCTTATTTATTTATAAAAATTTAAAATATTCATAAATTTATTGACATAATTGTTATTAAATTTTGATTAAAAAGTTAAATTATTTAAAAAGTTTCAAATAACATTTTATATAAAGTAATTTATTTGAAATTAAAAATTTTCATTTAAAAATTTGTTTGACATTTTTTTAATTATAATTTATTTAAATTAATAAAATCATATTTATTTTTTATCTTGTGAAAATATTTTTTAAAACTTATATCTTATAAAATATTATAAAATCTATTTTTTGATTAATCTATTTACTATTTTCGTTATAATATGAAAATTATAAATGATAAATGTATAAAAATTTAAAAGTGAGGAGTGAACAATTTTTATTTTTATTTTTTTTTATTTTAGTAATGTGATAAGTATGGAAAAATTAATGTAAAAAATATGGAATTTTGCGGTAATTTTTTTTAAATAAAATTAATTGATAGATATAGAAATAATTAAATATGAGAAGGATAAATCATTATATTTTTCTAAAATTAAATTTTGGAGTGGAAAAAATATTGTGTTTGAAGTTTTTTAAATAAAATTAATGTGATAAATATGGGAAAAATGGCTAAGAAATTGTTGAATACCAATAATAAATTATTACTTTTTATCATTTCAACATCAATAGTCTTATTTTTATTTTTTAAGGTCGAAGGTTGTATTTCTTTATACCATGATCTCCATGATTTCATTTGATTGTTTTAAAGAATGAACTGTATTTAAGCAATGTTTTACCTTTTAATCAATTATATGATTGATTTATTATTTTCATACTATTTATATATATATATATATAATTTTTGTGGGAAAAAGTGGGATTCCATTCACTAATATGAAAATATATAGAAAAAAAAACTTCAAATATTTTAAATTAGTATTATCTTCATCTATTTAAAAATAATTTGAAATGTATGCATTTTTTAATTAGTAATTCAATTATTTCCAAAAATGTTCATTGACTTATCATGTCATCCAAATTAATTAACAATTAGACTTCTCCATATAAATATTTCCATTCTTTTTAGATATTTTATTATTATTATTATTATTTTATTATTTGGGATTTTTTTTTCTCTAGAAACATTATAAAGTAAGAATTTGAAAAGAAAAAATATTTTATTATACTATTAATAAGTTAAAAATAAATTCATATTCTTGATAATAAATAAACTAATAATAAATTTGTATTTATTATATAATATTAATAATTGTTTAATATAATAGTGAATCAAATTTGTTGTAAGAGTTTTTGAGATAAAAAATGTTTTACAATATGGTTATATTTGATATATAATATACAAATAAATAAATAATTACTTTATATTAAATAAATTAATCATAATTAAAATAATTATATATTATTAAATTTATCATTTATTATTTAATAAACAACCTTATTACTTTTTGAATTGGTAATTATAATTAAACATGATTTGTTTGACAATATTTCCTCTTAAAATTCTTGAAAATAAAAAATATATTAATAATATTTAAATAGGATTATTTTGCATAATATTTCCTAAACTTTTAGGAAAGTAAAATAAGAATTCTACAAGGTGTTTGTTTCTAGAGAGAGAAAAAATCTCAAATAATAAAATATCTAAAAGAAGGGAAAATTTATAAGGAGAAATCTAGTTATCAATTGATTTGAATGAGAGCATTTTTGAGAATAATTGAATGACTTATTAAAAAGTGTTTGTATTTTAAATTATTTTTAAATAAATGAAGATAATACTAATTTAAAATATTTGAAGTTTTTTTATCATATAATTTCATATTAATGAATCAAATCCCACTTTTCCCATTTTTGTGATTTATGTCTCATACATTCAAATTCCACTCCCAAACTCTCCAATTCCGTTCCAAAGGAACTACAAGTAGTCGTAAGCTTTTGTACCCAAATTCTCATTTGATTGTAGTGAGTCTTATCTCTTTGTACCTTGATCCTATGTATTTGTACCTATGATTTATTTTTATTTTTTTATAAGTAAAATATATTGTCAAGCAAAAATTATTTAAATTTTTATTAGATGATAGAATAAATTAGTTAAATAAAACATTATCTTCACAAATTTTCATTATTATAGCAAAATTTCAATCTTCTATAATACTAACAAATTTTATTTTTCAAAGGGTGTATGTCGTCATCTACATGATATTAATTTTTTTTTCTCTTTTTTCTTTATGATAACATGAAATACCTATTGTTCATAATTTTTTCCTTTAATACAATATTTCATTTCATCTTTTTTCAAACAATTAATTATTATGATAAATAAATAAATTTGATTTTGTCTAAATAATAAGTGATTACCAATAATATTATTTTTCAAATTTTGTTGCTAAATTAATCCAGTGTGAATATATATATATTTTCCCTATATTAGTGATTATGTTAATAACCCTAATCATATATTTCATTTTTATTTTAAGAAATGAGGGAAATTGCTCCTGGAGAAGCACAAAAAGCAAGAGTGCCACTGTGGAAGTCAAAAGGCCATGTGGAAAAAGGACTGAAAATAATTAATGATCTTACATGTATAGGTAAGGTGGGGTAGGCCATGTTTCACATTTGGGTTTGGACCTTTTAACCAACTACTCTCTTAGAGTTGGGGTTTCCAGAAATAAAAAAACATAGCTCCTCAAAAGTCAATGGCATTCTCACATGGACTCCTGTGTCTCCATTTTCCTTTGTTGAGCCTCATCTCCCACTCCCACGTCCACTCGGAATTTTTGATAAAATTATATCAGTTTTAAAAAATAATTTCTAAATTTTTGTAGGAAGAAAAATAATTTCAAATCTATCGAAAAGAGAAAATAAATTGTAAATGAAAAATCATCTTTTCAAAATATGATTTATGAACTTTTAAAAAAATTATAAAAATAATACAATAATACCATTATTAAAAATATATATTATAAAATTAATTAATTTTATTGACTAAATTTAATTTATAAATAGTATACTAAATTTAAGATATGATAATTAATATTTATCTATTATTTTATTTTGTTTAATTTTTAAATTAATTTTATTATATAAATTTTAAGATTAAAAATATTAATCTTTAAGTTAAAATTTCACTGTAAAATGAATAAAATATATAAAAAAAAAAGTTAAATAATTTTAATTGCTCTTAATCTTCAATTTTTCTTTAAATTAATTCATTTAATTACAACTAATAAAATTAATTTAGTTTGATATTGGTTTTTATTTAGAAGATAAATAATTTTTATCTATTTTTGGTTTATGTGAAAAATGATTTTATAAAAAAAAATTGTTATTAATTTATTAAATAATTATTTATAAAATAAATAATCTTATTTTGTTTTAATTTTTAAATTTTATTATATAAATTTTAAAATTAAAAATATTAATCTTTAATTTCAAATTTCACTACAAAAGGAATAAAATATAAAAATAAATAAATAAAATTAAATATCCTGATTATAAAAAACCAATAACATTATTTATATAAATGCTAAAAAACCAACAAACAACCCAATAATTAATAAAATATCAACCATGATAGAAATTCAATTATTATTATGAATGTAAAAAATCCAATAACCTTATTCATATGAACCATCAACAAAGAAATATATATATATATTGTATTAATATGTTCAATCTCTAAACAATCAAATATATTCAAATACTAAATGATAAAAAATCAACTACTATTATGAATAAATAAATAAAAAAACTAATACTTTGTCTATATATATAAACTAATAAACCAACAAACATCCTAACAACTAACAAAATAATAACGATAAATACCAACAAAGCTAAAATATTAAAATTCAACATTACTAAATGACAACTTCAATATTAGCAAACGATAAATTAACATACGTCACTAATAAACTAACAACCAATAAAAGTTAGCATGCATCATCAATACAAATAAACCAACAAGCAACAAAAGAGCTATGTTCAATAAAAAATATAAAAGTCATCAATGTGTGCCACACGAAGGAGGCTTTCTTCTTCGTTGTGGGCATCAGTGACATCTTTCCAACTTGGATTGATTTAAGGGACCATCTAATGTTGCTCCATTTCCTCGTCCCCATCCTCAGCCTCGACCTCTTCCTTGTTTACATCCTTGATCTTGAACTTGATCCTTTCCTTGTTGTTCAACAAGTGGTGTAGGAAAGTATTGCATTTGTGTCACCACATCATCTCTAAATGGATGTCCTAATGATTGTGGTGACAAAGCAATGAGTGGTGTTGTAGGTAGAGTAAATGACACCTCGATACTAGACAACATAGGTATATGAAAAGAAGGCCCATCAATATAAGAATGCAATAGCTTCTGGATGAATTATGTCCCAACATCCTGTATCACCCCCTCATCAATGGATGAAACTGATGAATGAGGTAGTGACTGGTCAAGTGGTGTAGAAAAAGTGAAGGCAATATGTTATAGAGGCGATGATGATGGAAAATCTAGCGATGTATCACCGATAGGGAAGTGTGGATCATCATAAATATGGCCTCCACGTGTTCGTACATCTCCATTTCTAGTTTGAACACCTCCACCTCTAGTTCGTACCCCACCACCTCTGGTTTGTACCCCACCACCTTTGGTCCGCACCCCACCACTTTTAGTCCACACTCCACCACCTCTAGTTCGTACCCCACCATCTCTCATCATTATCTCATCATTATCTCATCATTATCTCTATATCAACAACATTATGGGGAATAAGCAACCTACCAGCCTCGTGTATAGCCTTTAAAGTGGTTCACATAATTGATGAATTTCATCACGATGACCTATATTCAGTGTATTTGGACTAGTCCATAGATGTATTAGTTGCAAACTACGATTCTATAAGAATTAAGAATAAAAAAGTTAGATGTTTTTCTAATTAGAATAAAATAGAATAATAAATAAAAAGGCATTGTAATTACCACTATCTCCTATGAAGATCCATGTGGAGTAAGAAAAAGACGAGTGATAGAACGATACCACACCATATATGGGTGGTTATACTCATAAAAAATAGATGCTGCCTCAGCTCTAGCAAGATGATCGTACCTAGCCTCCCACATTTGAATATTGTGGTGATGAATACTCATCCAATCCAAATCATGTCGACCCCTCAAATCATATTTATGTAATCTCAACTCTGTATCGCACTACTCAGAAATATGTTGTAGTAGCCCAAACTGCCTTAAAACACGATCAAGTCTATGCCATTCTACTATGTGGAAACAGATAAGGGGTGAAATAGTCAACCACAACTCAGAGGCAATAATACAGTAATTTGGGAGTCCAGAGATGACATCATTAATAAATGGCTCCCATATAATCTGCAATTAAATTTTAAATATGACTGACATTATTTAATAATATTTTGATTACAAATTGTTTAAAAAAATTATTCAAAATAATGAATTTCTCATTTGCTCTAGCATAAGTCGATCAAGTAGATACTTATACTGGGGTAACATATGCATAGGTGTCGAAGTAATACAAAACTCATTTCTCTAACTACAAATAGAATATATATTAAAAGTTTGTATAATTGTTTATTTATGTATATATGTGTTTACATATGCTATAACTAAGGTTGAATACATACCGCATGCCTAAAGATGGTTGTGGCAGTACTCCATCATGTAGGATTGAATGTAAGCGCATAGGTGTTATAAAGGGAAATCTATCTCATATCCATAACTGTAACAAAATGAGAGGACCCAATATATCATGTGCATTAATACGAGATGCTTGACACATCTCTCGATATAGTCAAGCTAGGCAAGC
The DNA here is from genome assembly GCF_030704535.1 of Vitis vinifera. NCBI lineage: Eukaryota > Viridiplantae > Streptophyta > Magnoliopsida > Vitales > Vitaceae > Vitis > Vitis vinifera. Next base: position 18,668,655 of record NC_081814.1, read on the forward strand.
ACTATGCCAACTATAAGTACTAGTAACTCCAAAATCCTCAAGTAGTGGTAAAAACATTAAATGCGCCATATTGTTCGATTTATCCGTAAAAAGAAAACCTCTAATCAACTGTAAGATGAATGCCCTAGCATAGTAATGCACGGACTCCACATCAGCATTAGGTTCCAATGAAGGAAAATGTTTTGTCAACCAAGTCAAATGAAGTCTTTGTCCAGATATATCTCTATCTTTAGGCACCACTCCTAACAATGTAGCACACACCTCTTTCCAATCCAAGCATGTGCTACCACTAACTATAACAACATCAATCGGTAAGCCTAAAATAATGCTAACATCCTGAAGTGTGATAGTACACTCTCCTTGAGGTACATGGAAAGTGTGGGTTTCAGGGCGCCATCTCTCTATAAATGTTGTAATAAGGTACCGATCCAATGAAATAAAACTTAATCGGGGAACACCATAGAATCCAAATTGTTGCAAATATGGAATGATGTGTGCATCAAAAACACTATTATGATAGAAACTGGTTTCATGACGTTGACAATGGAGCTCTCCAGGATCATTTCTTTCCTATATAAGCGAAGATTGATGTACTTCCTGGTTATAGAGAACAGAACAATCTACAAGTCTAGGATCCATGAGAATGTATTCCCTTCGTCATTTAAATAATTTCATTAGTTTATTACAAGGCATTCCAATGACATTATATGAAAATAACTCAATGATCATCTTTAATGTTAAAAAAAAATCTTTCATTTAAATAGTAAAATTTTCAACTTGCATTTAGAATATCATTGAATGGTTGTGTTAGAAGACTCCTCTCTATTAGGACATTTTCAACGATTGTGACCCTCTTATTTACAAAGCCCACATTGGACTTTGACACTTGGTTCTCTCCAATCCATTTCATTCCTAATCCTTGGAGATCTTGCTCTTCTTTTATCATATACTAGAGTTGGATTAGGATGACCAATTGGAAAATTAGGTTCTGGCCAATAGGCTTGATGTGGAATTGGATTGAATTGTGGTATATAGCAACAACCATATACATCCATCCTATAATGTTTATCAACAAATTGCCAACTATCAATCCTTGCACGTGCACATATAGCTAGCACATGTGAACATGGGATACCAAATGATTGCCATTTATTACAAGTACATGTTCTTATTTTCAACTTCAAAATTTTTATATTGTTTCCTTTATCCATATGAAACCCATGGGGAACAGTTGTCACTTCAAATATTTCATTTGAACGGTGAAAGATAATGGCAGTGTGTCCACTAGCCCTTGATTCATATTTTGTTATTTTGTTAATGACATAGGAAGTATACAAATCTCCATTTTCAATTCGAGTTTGTATCTCTGTTCGACGAGTCTTGAAATATGAAACACAACGATAGAAAGTTAATCGAACAAGAGCAGTGATGGACAACATTCTAGCCCCTTTAAACACTCCATTTATGCATTTAGCAATATTTGTAGTCATCCACCCATACCGATGTCTTCCATCATGTGCCAAAGTCCATTTCTTCGTGTCTAACCTGTTAAACTATTCTAAGCATTTCTCATTTAATCATTTTAACTCAACCATACATGACTCATACTTTCATGGTTGATGTTGAGACCCAACTCTATACACTAAGTCTTTTAACATTTTATTTCTATATTTATCATTGAAATTGTTTGCCACATGCCTAAGACAATATCGATGGTGTGCATAAGGCAGGTTCCATCCAACACTAAGATCCTTAATGGCGGCTTGTATTCATGCATGACAATCAGAAATGAGACATATGTCTTCTCTTTGCATGACTTGACTCCTTAATGTATAAAGAAATTAAGACCAATTATTCGATGATTCCTCTTCAACTATTGCAAATGCAAGAGGGAAGATATGACTATTAACATCGATTGATGTTTCTCTATATTATATACATTTAATTCTCACGGTTACTATTTTATACTATATATATATATATATATATATATTATACATTTAAATAAATCAAATAACATTTTAGTTTTATTTCCACTTTTATTTATATTTTTATTTTTACATCTCATTGTTTTACAACAATTTTTTCAATGATTTAAGACTAATATTAATTTAAAAAATATATATAGGATAAGTTCATAATTTCAGATAATGTTGTATTTCTATTTTTTAGATTTTAATATTTTTTAAATCATATATTATGCAAAATATATAGATATATAATTATTCTATTATTATTATTTTTCATTCTCATTTTACTAATATTTTATTTAATTTTTAATTTTTAATTTTAATATTTTATAAAACGTATTATTTGATTGATAAACATAAGCAATAATCCTATTATTTCATATTAATTAAATAAACTAATATCACTTTTATTTTTTGAATGATTTAATTCATTTATCTTTATATAATGATAATTTACAACAAATAATATTCTAAAAAAATTACCATAAATCCAATAAATTAAAAAAAAAGCATATAACAACAAATATCTATCATGCATTACACAATAAATATGAAACAAAGACAAAAATATTACCTAGGAATAAAATAATATAACTTTTTTTTATTGATTTAATCTATATAAAATAATAATTTCTAATAAATATTATTTAAACAAATATTACATAATCCAAATAAATTTAAAAACTTATATAATAATAAAAACCATACATTACAAAATAACTTGAAATAAAAATAAAGCAAAAATATTACCTTATAAGCAATGTGAGTGTCAAAGAAAATAGAGGAGATCTGCTAAGAAGTTTCCCAAAGATAAATGAGGGATATAGATAGAAGTGATGGAAAGTGAAAAACCGATAAGTGAAAAATTGAGTTTCAAATGGGGAAGAAGAAAAAAATAAGAATAAAGAAGTTTGAGGCTGATTTATATTGTGAGAGAAGTTGGGAAAAAGTAGGATGAGTGTAGTGTGTATGATAGGGGATGAACATTTGAATGTTTAAGAAGAAATGACATGAAACAATCAAATTGGTGGAGTATTAAATTGGTGGAATATTTCAACATTTTAGAAGAAATGACAACATGTTTTAAAATTGGTTGAGTGCAATTATAGTGTAATAGTGTGTGAAATGATGAAGTGCAATAGGTAAGATTCTCCTATGAGCTATGAGTGTAGTGCATTGTTGGAATTGGGGAAATGAAATGATCTTCAAATTGGTTGAGTGCAATTGTAGTGTAATAGTGTGTGAAGTGATGAAGTGTAATAGGTAAGATTCTCCTATAGACCATGAGTCTAGTGCATTGTTGGAATTGGGGAAATGAAGCGTGTAGTGGAGGTCTTGTGGTAAGTTAAATTTTCCTATAGTGAAATTTTAACTTAAAGATTAATATTTTTAATCTTAAAATTTATATAATAAAATTAATTTAAAAATTAAAACAAAAAAATAATTTATTTTGTAAATAATTATTTAATAAATTAATAACAATTTTGTTTTTTTAAACTCATTTTTTCATATAAATTGATAATAGTTTTTTTAATTGCAAAGTGAAAGAAAAAAAAAGATAAATATTATTTATCTTTTATTAAAATAGCAAATAAAATTAATTAATTTTATAATATATATTTATAATAATTGTATGAGTATAATTAATTTTTTAATTCCAAATTGGATTTATAATATATTTTTTATATTAAATTGTATTATTTTTTTATAATATATAGATAATTAATTGTATTATAATATATATTTTTAATTTTTAATTTTTTTTGTGGAAATCTTCTCTTGAGAAGAGCGGATTTAAAATGTATATATATATATATATATATATATATGTATTTCCACTTGTGCCAATCCCATCTCACCAACAACAACCCACTTTGGATTGACTTTTCTACTCAATCCAATTCCTTTAGACTAACATTAATTATCACACACAAAACACTACTTTCAAATTCTCCCCCCTCCCTTTTTTTTTTTTTCAAAAAAAACCTCAATAAGTTTAAATTTAACGTAAATTATACAAAAATTAAAATATTTTATATTTTATATTCAAACAAATTATCTTAAAATATTTAAGTGTATGATAAAACTTAATACTTATTACTTAATGACTTAAGTGGACACTAACTTAAATTATTTCTTAAGTTGTTAACTTAAAATTTATTTTAAATTATCAAATTGATATATTTATGATCATTAGTTGCAATTAATTTTTATCATCATTAATTTTAACTCATATTTATTTTTATTAATTTAAAGTAATAAATTTGTTTAGTAAACATCCATCTTTAAAGTATTATAAATATATAAAACAACCTTAAAATATTTACTATAAAAAATGAGTCATGGTTATAGAGTTATGATTGTTAAATATATTCTCATTAGATGTGATCAAATAAGATAAAAAAAAAAATTTGGATTAAGAATAAGTTAATTATTTTGACTTAATATTTAAAGTTGTTTTTAACTTTAAGTTGTAATATTAAATTATTTTACTACGCATATATAATCTATTTAACAACTTAAATTAAATTATTAAATCACTTTAAGTTATTAAGTTGATCTATCATTTAATTATATTTATACTATAGTATTTAGGTTAAAGATGACTACTTATATCCTTGAAGTAATTAAAAAAAAAAAAAAAAAAGACACCTTCAATAAAATTGTGATGTCTTTTCGGTTCACACTCTCCTATGTTTAATCTATTGATAGCTATCCAGAAAGTTAAGAATTATATCCCTCTATATGCTCCAAAAAACTAAGAGTTCTATATATTCATGTTCAAGTTTTAGACATATATTGCTAGAGAAAATATTTTGAGCTTATATTTGTTAACATATGTTGATAGAGAAAATGTTTTGGGTCTTTGTTTTCTTGCTCCCCTTTCTCATTGTCGGAGTTCATTTGGTTTTATGGCGCAAGTTAGTATTGTGGGGAGATTCATGTTCGTCTTCACAATTATGATTTTCTATAATCTCGACCAATGCTGCATTTGTGCCTCTCTTTGATGCTATGATTGTGCCACTTCCTTAGCCTCATGGGGTCTTGGAGAAGTGAGGGGGAGCCTTGCGTGCCCAAGGGGCCCAAGCCCATCCCAATGGCTCAGGCTAGAGACTAAGCAGTTTCCATTTCGTGTGTATCAGATTAATTAATTTGTTGATTTTTTAATTAATTTTCTGTTCAACTAAAGTATTGTTTTCTGATTCCTGTTTATTTGTTTTGGGCTCGGTCAAATTTGCTTATTTATGGGATCCTTCAACCAATACCTCTCTCTAATGCTTTGTCTTCTCTCTAATCTCCTCCCTCTTGAGTCTTACGAAGCATTAAGTTTCCAAGGAGATCAACATTATTTTTTTATGAAATTGATTTTGAAAATTGAAGATTGCATTATATTTTCTTAAGGATTATGTTGAATTTGTATTGAAGTTCATGATTAGCATTTTTTATAAACCAATAAACTTCAAATTTATTCTAAAATACTTAATAATAATTATATTTATTCTCATTTAATATGTAATTTAAAAGAATTTTTGATGATTTATGATATTGTTAATAATTTTCTATATTGAAAGGTATGAATGAGAAAACAACACGATAAATGATAAAGGAATAAATAATAAAAATAAAAAAAGAAGAAATTGGTAAGATAATTATGATAAAGAGTTATTTATGTCATTTTATATATTATTTTAATTAATTTTAAAATATCTAAAAATTATTTAAAGGAAATATGTTGTCAAATTACTTTTTTTTAATAATATATATATATAATTATTTTTTCAAACATAATCTCTTTCCACTCGTACTATTTTTAAAAGTACTATTTTTAAAATTGGAATTAAAAATAGTACCGAATGTAGTATGATATAAATCATTATTAATTAATATTTTAATATTCATATTTAAAAAAAAAAGTCATTTGGTTAGAAATGACAATAATTAGAAGTAATACAATAATTAAATTATTGATATTCTAGGGATCTAATCTCTATAAAATTTTCAATGGTTGACAAAAAAAAGAAAAAGAAAGTAAATTCCATTTTTTAATACTAAGTTTTGAAATTTTATTTTATTTTATATTTGAATAATTTTCCCACTTTCTCATGATGATTATGTAATGTTTCATGAAAAATAGACTTTTGATATTTTATATTTTTATTTTATTTTATCCTCCAAAATGTTTTAAAAATGTTCATTTGGAAATATTTTCAAACGAATTCTCAAAAAGGTGTGACTAACATAATATATTTTGTGTGTTTTTAACGTTTCATTCAAAATCCATAAAAGAGAGAAAGTCAGGCCCAATTCAAGGTTTCTGGGCCGAGGCCCAACCCCTAGCTAGAGGCTGGGAAATGGTTTAGGCAGCCCAGTCCAATCAAGGGTCCAACTGAATAAAGTGGGCCTCAATACTACATTCAAGCTCCTGCCCAAAAGAAAATACATTTTAAGGTGTTCTTAAAAAAAATATAAGAATAAAAATTTTATTAAATTTAAATTTGTTGATGGGTATTTGATGAAAAATATAATAATCTATTTAGTAATGTTTTCAAAAGTAGTTATCAAAAAATGTTTTTTAAAAATAGTTTTCAGTTGTTTTGAGAACAAAACTTTATTCAAAAACTCATATATGAATTTTTATTTTTATTTTTTGTTTATTCTCTCAATAAAAATATGAAAAAAAAAATTCTCAAAATATTTTACATATTTTAAATTATTTTTCATAAAAAAAAAAAACACCTAAATCCACTTAATGGAGCTGAAGTAAATAAGCTTGAACATTAATTGCTTTTTATGTTTGGGAAGCTCTTCTCAAATGGAGCTAAAAGACCAGTAGTTGCATCTTAGAAATAGCTTCAACCACAAGTTTAATTATTTAAATAAATAAAAAAAAGGAAAGAAAGAAAAATCTTTTGAATTTGGAGGTGGTGTTGTAACACAACCAAAGGCCACCATTCCTTTTCGTCTAGTGTTTGGTTTTTTGGGGTGTCCTTTGGAAGGCCAGGTGTGAGATGAGTCAGTCTTCATGCCAATCCCACTAATATCAAAGGATGAAGTTTTCAAGAATCACTCAAGATTTTGTTGAAACTTACAAGCCATCTTTTGTCTACCAATTTGGTCAGCTACCTCACATCACAAAATGTCTAGTGTATATGTATCTGTTTGTATTTTGTGGCCAGAGAGTTGAAGATTTTTCCACTCAACTAATTTCTCTTTTCCTTTTCATATCTTTTTATTTTGGATTAATCAATTAAAAAAAATGAAATGATCCCAAATTTAATAATCTAATCTCTTTTATATTTGAACTCGAAAAGTAACCCATTTATGATAGAAGTGTTCTTTAAAATTTTGATTATTTAGGTGTAAGCTTTAGAAGAGAAGGTTAAATTTACAATAAAAAAATAATGATATTCTTGTCAAAAATAAGTATTTTTTATTGAAAAATGTGAAAAGTTAGATTTATGAATCGGGATTATCTCATCCCTTTTAATTAAATAACCCTTTTCTTTTTTTACTTATATTTATCAAATTAAATAGTTGGAACTTGATTTAACTAATTATTTTAAGAATTAATGCTTTGACCACTAGTCTCATTATTCCAAGTTTAAATTTTAGGAGAATTATTAATTTAATCATATCAATTGTCTTTTAATTTCTAAGATTACGTTTGCCTTGTTGAATATGATAAGATATATGTATATATATAGAGAGAGAGACAGAGAGATCTTATAAGATATCATTATCATTTCTAATAAAATATAGTATCCTTCGATATTTTATCCAATGGAATGATATGTCAAAATATTATATCTAATGAGATATGCCATGTCATACAAATACTTAGATTCTAAAATATTTAAAAGCTAAACTCCCTTTTATTTTTTTCTCACAAAAGGAAAGCTTTATTTTTTTAATATTGTAAAAGTCAAGCATAATTAATCACTTTCATCTTTTTTTGGTTTCACTCCCAAGGTTAGGTTGGATGTTATGAGACTATTGATATTGACCATTCTCATATCATGACATTGAGACAATCTTCTTCTATTTCATAAAATATGATTTTTGTTTGTCTTGAAGACCATGTCAAATGTCATAAATGTATCTTTCATCTTGTGTTTTATGCCATGTAGCTTATAGTTTCAAACCCTATTTTCTTTCCATGACTTTTTTCCCATTTTAGCAACTTAACTATGATGGGGTTCTATCATAATCTTTCTATCATGCGCCCATAGAGGAGATGTTGTTAGTTGATTGAGGTTGCATCTTAGAGGGAGAGGGTGACTAACTTTAGAACAATATATGATCATGCGCTTCACCAAATTAGGCTAGTTCTTTTTTAACTCTATTTTATTTTTTAATTATGATTTTTAATTTTGCTATTGAAATAATTAAAATATTTTATATAATTATATGTTAACTATCATAGATTACTTGTTCACAAACTATTTATTTTATAATTAACGTTTTAGTGATATTTTGAGGGAAAAAGAAATTGTTTTTTTAATAATAAGATTAAGACCTACTAATGAAAATTCAAACATAACATTTTTTTTAAGAGTTGTCTAGGAGGTTTTTTAATGGTTTGAATGCCCAAAACTAACCCAACCTTTGATGTTAATACCTTAATTTTGATATTTAATGTTTTTTCTTTTTCTTTTTTAGCTTCATTTTAGGAATAAAGTGAGGAAATAAGTGTTGGAAAAGGTCCATGAAGTTTTAGTCCATATTATGGAAGATTTTGATCTAGGTTAGGGTGAGTTTATTTGAATATTTTTAGATCAAAATATTGAAAATTATGAATATATGTTGTTTTATTGATGAAAATAAGGAAAAATCAAATTTTAAAATGAATAGATGTAAGCAATGGAATTTACAAATAAAATAAAATAAAATAGGGTTTACATGATTTCTAGAAGTGTGAAAAAAAAAAATGTTTTGTGGTTGTTTGTACTATGACAATTAAAAAGAAAAAGAAAAAAACAAATATTGCGTGTGCATACGGTGAAGAATTAAGTGTATTGAAAAAAGAATAAATAAATAAATAAATAAATAAAAAGTGAGAGAATAGGAAAATATTCTTCTTAATATCTTTAAGGTTTTGAAAATGGTGAAGCCCAAGGTTACCTTAGTTGTTGGTTTAATGGGAAAATATTTTTTTTTGATATCTTTAAGGTTTTGAAAATGGTGAAGTATAAGGATAGGTTATTTAAGGAAAATCATGTAATCATACACCAATTAAAAAAAAAAAAAAAGATTTTAGAACTTTACTTTTTCTTTTTCAATTTTAGTGTAAAATAAGAAAAAATATTGTCTATTCACACACTCTAATAGTGTTTTCAAATTTGTTCTATAATTACCCTCAAAAGTAAAGAACAAAGTACACACTAATTTAATACCATCTGTTGATAAGTACATGTGTCATTTATTTTTATTATTTCTCTAACATCAGTATATCTCACTTACTACTTGTCATGTTCCCACTTTTTTCTTTTTTCATTTTTTTTCCTCTTCTGCCACCATAATCTATTGTCACATATTATAGTTTTTATTATTATTTTTCTTTTTTTCCTTTATGTTCTTTTTAATATGCTCATGTATTTTCTCATATAACTTCTTTAATTTTAATTTTTCTTTACTCTCTAATTTCTCCATATTTATTTATTTTAATTATTTTTTGACATATTAAACTTAAAATGATAATATATAATAAACAATTAATATAACAAATTAAATAAAAACAAAAATATATAATGGACAAAAATGAAAATATTATCTCAGAAATAATATACTTGATGATTTTAAATATTAATTATAATAATACATTTGATAAATTAAGGTTTAAAGTTAAAAATTCTATTTTATTATTTAGAAGTTTATGCTATAAGATTTTTTATATTAATACTAAACAAAAGATTTATTTATTCTGTAAATTCTTTCACATGTAAAAGTAAAAATATATTTGTAATACTATTTTATTATTTACATTATTTTTCTTTTAATTTTCATTTTAAATTTATCATATCAAAATCATAATAACTGTTTTATCATTTTTCTTATGATTTCAATTTGATTGTGGATCTAACTTTTTGTTTGGTTAAAATCTTTAATTTTTAATTAAAATAAAATACAAAAGAAAATATATTTTTCATAAAAAAAAATTGTATTTAATATTTTATATTAATTTCATAAAAAATAGGTACATCCCTAAAAAAAAAAAGGTAAATTCATGCTAAGGAGAACCAAAACCACTATCATACTTATCATGGTGTATATATTCCTTTGGGACCATCGATAGGTAATTGGAGGTCCTCGCCCACCCCAAAACGAACTTTGCAATCCTAGGTATATCCATTCTTAGAGGAACCAAGACCCTTATCCCCATTCTCATGGTTCATATATTCCCTTGGGAACCCTCGAGAAGGAATTGGAGATTGTTTCCCACCCTGGAACGAATATTGGAATCCAATGTACATCCTAAAGACAATTTGGTACATCCTTTATAAAATTTGATACATATTTCACAAAATTTGGCATATCCTTAAAACAATTTGGTACATTCAATCCATGAGCTACCAGGACCTCTATATTATTAGCCATGGTTCATTTATTTCTTTAGGAATCTTTAGGAAGTAATTAGAGATAGTTCCTTACTCCGAAACCCTAAGTACATCCTTAAGGAAATTTGTTACATCGTTAAGAAATTTTGGTACATCCAATCATCGGGCTAGCAAGACCCCTATCTATCTTTCCATGGTCCATATTATCCTTTGAGGAACCTTAGGTAGTGATTAGAGGTCATTCCCCACCTTGGAACGAACATTGGCACTCTTGGTACATCCTTTACAAAATTTGATACATCATTTACAAAATTTGGTACATTCTTTACAAAATTTGGTATGTCCTTAAAAATATTTGGTACATCCAATCCTTGAGCTATCGAAACCTCTATCTTATTACCCATGACCCGTTTATTTCTTTAAGGATCTTTGGGAAGTTATTAAAGGTTGTTCTCTACTTAGAAACGGACTTTGGAACCCTAGGTACATCCATGAGAAAATTTGATACATCCAATCCTTGAGCTAACGGGACACCTATCTCTCTTCACATGGTCCAGTTCTTCCTTTGGAGACTCTCGGGAAGTGATCGGAGGTCATTCCCCACCTTGGAATGGACTTTGGCAACCTTGGTATATCTTTTACAAAATTTGGTACATCATTTACAAAATTTGATACATCCTTCACAAAATTTAATACATCTTTAAGAAAGTTTGATACATCTAATCCTTGAGCTAATGGGACATCTATCTTCCTTTCCATGGTCCATTTATTCCTTTGGATAACCTTAAGAATTGATTGGAGGTACTTCCCCACTTCAGAATGGATTTTGGCCCAATAGATAAATCCTTTACAAAATTTGGTACATCCTTTATAAAATTTGGTACATCCTTCACAAAATTTGGTACATCATCAAAAAAATTTGGTACATATAATCCTTGAGCTACAGGGACCCCTATCTTATTACCTATGGTTTTATTCCTATAGAATCTTTGGGAAGTGATTGGAAGTCGTTTCGTACTCCGAAACGAACTTTGGAACCCTAGGTACATCCTTGAGAAAATTTGGTACATCCAATCCTTGAGCTAACGGGACACCTTTCTTCTTTTCCATGGTCCATTCATTCTTTTGAACACCCTCAAGAAGTGATTGGACGTTAGTCCCCACTTTGGCCCTCTTGGTACATCCTTTACAAAATTCGGTACATTCTTAAAAAAATTTGGTACATCCAATCCTTGAGCTACGGGGACCCCTATCTTATTACCCATGGTCCATACATTCCTTTAGAGGATCTTTGGAAAATGACTGGAGGTCATTCCCTGCTATGAATCAGACTTTGGAACCCTAGGTACATCCTTAAGAAAATTTGATGCATCCCATTGTTGAGCTAATGGGACACCTATCTTCCTTCCCATGGTCCATTTATTGATTTAGACAACCTTAGGAAGTGAATGGAGGTCGTTTCCCACTTCGGAACGGACTTTGGCCCATTTGGTACATCCTTCATAAAATTTGGTACATTCTCAAAAAAATTTGGTACATCTAATCCTTGAGCTTCAAGAACCCCTATCTTATTACCTATGGTCCTTTCAACTCTTTAGGGGATCTTTGGAAAATGATTGGAGGTCATTCCCTACTCCAAAACAAACTTTGGAACCTTAGGTACATCCTTAATAAAATTTGATACATCCAATCCTTGAGCTAATGGAATAGCTATCTTCCTTTCTTTGGTCCATTTATTCCTTTGGACAGCTTTAGGAAGTGATTGGAGGTCGTTCCCCACTTCAGAACGGAGTTTGGCCCACTTGGTACATCATTTACAAAATTTGCTATATCCTTCATAAAATTTGGTACATCCTCAAAAAAATTTGGTACATCCAATCCTTGAGCTAAAAGGACCCCTATTTTATTACCCATGGTCTGTTTATTCCTATAGGGATCTTTGGGAAGTGATTGGAGGTTGTTCCTTACTCCGAAAATGACTTTGGAACCCTAGTTACATCCTTGAGAAATTTTGATACATCCAATCATTGAGCTAACAAGACACCTTTCTTCCTTTTCATGGTCCATTTATTCCTTTGAACACCCTCAAGAAGTGATTGGAGGTCAATCCTCACTTCAAAACGAACTTTGGCCCACTTGGTACATCATTTACAAAATTTGATACATTCTTCACAAAATTTGGTACATCCTTAAAAAAATTTGGTACATCTAATCCTTGAGCTATTGGGACCCATATATTATTACCCACGGTCCGTTTATTCTTTTAGGGATCTTTGAGAAGTGATTGAAGGTTGTTTCCTACTCAAAAAGGGACTTTGGAACCCTAGGTACATCCTTGAGCTAACAGGACACCTATCTCCCTTCCCAAAGATCCCTAAGGAATAAATGGACCATGGGTAAGAAGATAAGGGTCTTGGTAGCTGAAGAATTGCATGTACCAAATTTTAGGAAGGATGTACCAAATTTTGTAAAAAATGTACCAAATTTTGTGAAGGATGTACCAAGTGGGCCAAAGTTCATTCCACAGCGGGAAACGACCTCCAATCACTTCCTGAGGTCTCCAAAGAAAGAAATGAACCATGAGAAAGGAGATAGGTGTCTCGTTAACTCAAGGATTGGATGTATCAAATTTTCTCAATGATGTATCTAGGGTTCCAAAGTCCATTTTCAATTAGGGAACGACCTCTAATCACTTTCCAAAGATCCCTAAATGAATAAATAGACCATGGGTAATGAGATAGGGGTCCCGATAGTTCAAGGATTGAATGTACCAATTTTTTTTAAAAAAATGTACCAAATTTTGTGAAGAATGTACCAAATTTTGTAAAGAATGTACCAAATTTTATAATGGATGTACCAAGGTTTCCAAAGCCCATTTCGAGGTGGGAAACAACCTCCAATCACTTCCCAAGGGTCTTCAAATAAAGAAATGAACCATGGGAAGGAAGATAGGTGTCCTGTTAGCGCAAGAATTGGATATATCAAATTTTCTTAATGATGTACTTAGGGTTCCAAAATCCATTTCGAAGTAGGAAACGACCTCCAATCACTTCTCAAAGGTCCCTAAAGAAATAAACAGACCGAGGGTAATAAGATAGAGGTCCTAGTAGCTCAAGGATTAGATGTACCAATTTTTTTTAAGGATGTACCATATTTTGTAAATGAAGTACCAAATTTTGTAAAGGATGTACCATATTTTGTAAAAGATGTACCAAGAGGGCCAAAGTCCGTTCTGAAGTGGGGACCAACCTTTAATGACTTCTTAAGGATGTTCAAAGGAATAAATGGACTGTGGAAAGGAAAATAGGTGTCTCGTTAGCTCAAGGTTTGGATGTATCAAATTTTCTCAAGAATATACCTAAGGTTCCAAAGTTCGTTTCGGAGTAGGGAACGACCTTCAATCATTTCCCAAAGATCCCTATAGGAATAAACGAACATGGGTAATAAAATAGGAGTCCATGTAGCTTAAGGATTTGATGTATCAAATTTTTTTGAGGATGTACTAAATTTTATAAAGGACGTACTAAATTTTGTAAAGGATGTACCAAGTGGGCTAAAGTCCGTTTCGAAGTGGGGAACGACCTCCAATCACTTCCTAAGGCTATCCAAAGAAATAAATGAATCATGGGAAGGAAGATAGGTGTCTTGTTAGCTCAAAGATTGAATGTATCAAATTTTCTTAAAGATGTACCTAGGGTTCAAAAGTCTGTTTTGGAGTAGGGAACGACCTCCAATCACTTTCCAAAGATCCCTAAATGAATGAATGGACCATGGGTAATAAGATAGGGGTCCTTGTAGCTTAAGGATTGGATGTACCAAACTTTTTTAAGGATGTACCAAATTTTGTGAAGGATGTATCAAGAGGGCCAAAGTCCATTCTGAAGTGAGGACTGACCTCCAATAACTTCTTAAGGGTGTTCAAAGGAATAAATTGACCATGGAAATGAAGAAAGGTGTCTCGTTAGCTTAAGGATTAGATGTATCAAATTTTCTCAAGGATGTATGCAGGGTTCTAAAGTCCATTTCAGAGTAGAGAACGACCTCCAATCACTTCCTAAATATCCTTATAGGAATAAACGGACCATGGGTAATAAGATAGGGGTCCTGGTAGCTCAAGGATTAGATGTACCAAAAAAAATTTATGATGTACCAAATTTTATGAATGATGTAACAAATTTTATAAAGGATATACCAAATTTTGTAAAAAATTGGGCCAAAATCCGTTCCGAAGTGGGGATTGACTTCCAATCACTTCTTGAGGGTGTTCAAAGGAATAAATGGTCCATGGAAAGGAAGAAAGGTATCTTGTTAGCTCAAGGATTGGATGTATCAAATTTTCTCAAGGATGTACCTAAGGTTCCAAAGTCCGTTTCGGAGTAGGGAATGACCTCCAATCATTTCCCAAAGATTCGTAAAGGAATAAACGGGTCATGGGTAATAAGATAGGGGTCCTGGTAGCTCAAGGATTGGATGTACCAAATTTTGTAAAAGATATACCAAGATTTCCAAAGTCCGTTTTGAGGTAAAGAACAACCTCCGATCACTTCCCGAGGGTCTCCAAAGGAAGAAATGGACCATAGGAAGAGAGATAGGTGTCCCATTAGCTCAAGGATTGAATGTATCAAATTTTCTCATGGATGTACCTAGGGTTCCAAAATCTATTTCGAAGCAGGGAACAACCTCCAATAACTTTCCAAAGATCCCTAAAGGAATAAACGGATCATGGGTAAAAAGATAAAGGTTTCAATAGCTCAAAGATTGGATGTACCAAATATTTTTAAGGATGTACCAAATTTTGTGAAGGATGCATCAAATTTTGTAAATAATGTATCAAATTTTGTAAATGATGTACCAAGAGTGTCAATGTTCGTTCCAAGGTGGGGAATGACCTCCAATCACTACTTGAGGGTCCTCAGAGGATAATATGGACTGTGGGAAGATAGATAGGGGTCTTGATAGCCCAATGATTGAATGTACCAAAATTTCTTAATGATGTACCAAATTTCTTTAAGGATGTACTTAGGGTTTTGGAGTAGGGAACGATCTCTAATTACTTCCTAAAGATCCCTAAAGAAATAAACGAACCATGGTTAATAATATAGAGGTCATGGTCGCTCATGGATTGAATGTACCAAATTGTCTTTAAGATGTGCCTTGGGTTTTGATGTTCGTTCCAGGTTGGGGAACAATCTCCAATTCCTTCTCAGGGATCTCCAAGGGAATATATGAACCATGAGAATGGAGATAGGGGTCTTGGTTCCTCTAAGAATGGATATATCTAGGATTGCAAAGTTTGTTTTAAGGTGGGCGAGGACCTCTAATTACTTGTCGAGGGTCCCAAATGAATATATATACCATGATAAGTATAATAGTGGTTCCGGTTTTCCTTAGCATGAATTTACCTTTTTTTTTTTAAGGATGTACCTATTTTTTTATGAAATTAATATAAAAGGTTAAATACAATTTTTTTTTATGAAAAATATTTTTTATTTTATATTTTATTTTAATTAAAATTAAAGATTTTAACTAAGCAAAAAGTTAGATTCACAATCAAATTAAAATCATAAGAAAAATGATAAAAGCACCATCATTTATTGTGATTTTGATATGATAAATTTAAAATGAAAATTAAAAGAAAAATAATGTAAATAATAAAATAGTATTACAAAGATATTTTTACTTTTACATGTAATAGAATTTACAAAATAAATAAATCTTTTATTTAGTATTAATATAAAAAATCTTATATCATAAACTTCTAAATAATAAAATAGAATTTTTAAATTTAAACCTTAATTTATCAAATGTATTATTATAATTAATATTTAAAATCATCAAGTATATTATTTGTGAGATAATATTTTCATTTTTGTACATTATATATTTTTGTTTTTATTTAATTTGTTATATTAATGATTTATTATATATTATCATTTAAAGTTTAATATGTCAAAAAAATAATTAAAAAAATCAATAAATATGGAGAAATTAGAGAGCAAAGAAAAATTAAAATTAAAGAAGTTTTATGAGAAAATACATGAGCATATTAAAAAGAATATAAATGAAAATAATAATAATAATAATAAAAACTATAATAGGTGACAATAGATTATGGTGGCAGGAGAGGAAAAGAAAAACAAAAAACAAGTGGGGACATAACAAGTGGTAAGTGAGATATATTGATGTGAGAGAAATAATAAAAATAAAGGACACATGTACTTGTTAATAGACGGTATAAAATTGGTGTGTACTTTGTTCTTTACTTTTGAGGGTAATTGTGGAACATATTTGAAAGCACTATTAGAATGCATGAATAGACAATGTTTTTTTTTTGTATTTTACGCTAAAATTGAAAAAGAAAAAGTAAAGTTCTAAAATCTAATTTTTTTTTTAATTGGTGTATGGTTACATGATTTCCCCTTAAATGATATTAATGATTAATGTTAAGTTAATAAATAAAATAAAATTTAATTAGTGAAATAAATTGTAGTTTAATTTAATTATGTTGTGTTCCTGAAAATAAATTGGCAAAAAAAAGTTTTATATGAATTGGAAATTTATTAATTTACTTAGATAAGGAATAGATCAATTAAATTATCTTTCATAATTAAAAATATTAACTTGAATACTTAAAAAATTTAAGATTTTCAAACTTATATTTTTAGATAAATAGTAATAGTTGTTTCTCTTATATTATGTTAAGTGAAGAGTATTTTTTAGCATTATTTTCTCCAAGGTTTTTGAGTACTTCTTTGAGGTAAGGGAAATTAATACAAATTTTGTAAAATAAAATAAAATTTTCTTTATATATGCTATTTGAAATGTGAAAATGTTAATTTTGTTTTTATGCATGGATCTAATATATTTTTGCATGAAAAATATATTATAATTTTTGTTTTGTTTATAACAGAACATATGAAGATATTGTGCTTTCGTAAGTTTGAATAAATAAAACAAAGTATTTGACTTTAGTTTGTTTAACCCTTGTCAACAAGATATAATAGTTGACTTATGACCCTTGTCAATGAACTATAATAGTTGACTTTTACATTTTTGCGGTGGGAAGTGTAATTGATTTGGAGGTTTGATTAGAAATTACTAGTTCCACCTTAAAGAAACAAATTTGAGGCTAGCCACTCATTTGTAAAGTCCCACTTAATTAGGCACCATTTCTTATTTGATAACCAAAATGAAAATATTTAAAATGTATTAACATGTTTGAACTCAAACGTTTTTATGAAAATGATTGTACCTTATATCTCCTATTGATAAGAATGATTGAAAATATTTGATCTATGAAACTGAATTAATGTTCCTTATTGAGCTTTGAGCTCATCCCTTTAATAATTTTTCACGTACCCTAAATTTGGGTGAGGAGTAATAGTTAGCATGAGAATTTGGCATTTTAGGATATTTGTTTAAACTCTCTTTTTGGACTTTATATAAATGTTAGAATTTGATTAATATTAGCTATTGTTTAAGTTTGAATTTTCTTGGACAATGATACTTTAGTTGATATGTTAGTTTTAAAGTTGAGATTTGAAGATTTTAGAATTTTTGTTCTACTACTCTAAACAACAATTTAGTAATTGATAATTTTCAATTACAAGATGAATGTTGGTATCATTTCCACTTTGAGTCTTTCGGTTTGAGATGTGAAACGATTGTCATGCCTTTCAAATGGGTTTTGGGGCGTGACAAATACAATTAAACCAATATAAGAATAATCGATCATTAGGGATAAAATAATTGAGTCACTGAGAGCCAAAATGCTCAATCATTCTAGATTGTTATCAACTAATGATAAGCAAAGATTAAATGATGGAGGGTGCTATTGAAGAAAATGATTAAAAAAAAAGACATTTAATTGTCCCTTGAGCTAATGATTGTCCTTGACTAACTAAAGAAATGATTGACCATCAAAATATAAGAATGAACTATCGTTCCTTCACTAAAGCAGCAAATTTGCCTTGTAAGTTTAAGGTTAGTATTGATGTATTGTAGATGTCCATAGGCATTCAGGAACATATATGCTCCTTTCTTTCCCGCATGGCAATGAAAGCATTAGTATGATTTATCACTTTTTTTCCACCAAAGGTCCAATTGGATGAGAAAGAATCATGAAAAATATGCAAGAAAGTAAGAAGAAAATAAATTATCACTATAGTAAATATGATGTTTTGCCACATATTTTTGTGGTAAAAACATATTTGCTACAAAAAAAAATTTCATTGCATAATTGTTACAACAAGTTCATGAGTAATTAATTTTACCCATGAATAAAAAAATTGTGTTGCTAAAAGTTACTTCTAGCGATAAATGATATTTGGGGCGAAAAATAAACTATTTATAGCAAAATTACCTCTATCTTGAGACAAGTTTTGTGGCAAAATATCTCTTTTTATGATAAATATTGTTACATGGCAATATAATATCTTTAGTGACAAATCTAAATTGATGGAAAAAAAATATAATAATAATAATAATAATAATAATAATAATTTATTTTTCATTTTTTTGGGAAATTTTTTAGCATGAGTTTCTATTTCTAAAAACATGATGACCTCACACTTGTCCCAAGTCTAGGGGAGGGTTTAGCCTCCTAATAATTAGTATATTAAATGACAATTGTTGTAACTCGAATTCATAACCCTCCATTTTATTACTAATTTTTTAAGAGACTTTGATCATCTCTTCTATGAACAAATTGATGTTCAAGGAGGTATAACAAACTTTTAATTAAGTTCAACATTATTTCTATCTTTATACTCATCCCAAATTATGATTATTTTTCATACTTTTATAAATGAATGAGGAAAAACTTAAAAAAAAAAAAAAAAAAAAAACTTTAGGAAAAAAAAAATAGGGAAGCTAAAATTCTTAGAAAAGTATTGTTCAAAAAATGTAATAGTTATCTAAATTAGAAGAAAAAATAAAAAGTAAAAAACTTATCTATGTCAAGAATGGGAAACAATTTTTATTTTTTTCTATAAGGTTTTTTTTAACTACCACAAAATTTCAAAATAACAAACATACTTAAAAATTATAAATTTTTATTAAATTTGTAAATGTCATTTATATCTTTAAAATTAAAATTATTAAACTCATATAAAAAAAAATCAAATAGTTATTTTTTTTCTTTCAATTTTTATCAACATTGAATTATTATTGTGCTTTAATAAAAAAACCATTTTTTTATATAAATAATGACTATTTTGTATAGTATTTTTATAAATTATTAAATATATAAATATTAATTATGTAATAGTTTTGCTTAATTTTTAATTTATTATAGGTAATACATATATAATTAAAATAAAGGGTAATTCTCTACACGGAAATTGAAAATTTTAAGTCTTTCTTTACATATTTTTTGTTTTAAAAAAAAATCATACTAAAAAGTAAAGTTCATAGCAAAATTTTATATATTATATAACAATTATTCTTTGTCATAGTTTTAAATATGAAAAGTAAATTCATGGCTAAAAGTGGCATTTGAAACAGCTAAATTCATGGCAAAAAGTGAAGTTCATGACAAAATGTCATGTATTATGTCATAATAATTCTCATTATATTTTATGCCATGAAAAGTAAATTCATGGCTAAAAGTGACATTTGCAACAAATAATTTTGTTGCAAAAAGTGGAATTCATAGCACAATGCTATATATTGTTCAAGAATTATCTCTATCATAGTTTTAGCAACAAAAAGTAATTTGATGAAGAAAAATAACATTTTACTAGAATAATTTTGTGGCAAAAAGTAGAGTTCATGTGTAGACCCCTTTTATGAGGGACCCGGGGGAGAGTATTTTTTTTACTTATTTGCATTTCTTTTTGAAATAAGGAGGGGGGGACCCCTTTTTCTGCTGGAGGGAAGCCGGATTGGACGGGCAGCAAAAGAGCAAGGAGGCCATGCTGCTGATGGAGGAAGCCATGCTGCTGATGGAGGAAGCCATGCTGCTGATGGGTGAACAGCAGAGCTGGTGATGGCTTGTGAAAGAAGAGAGAAACAGGAAGAAAGAGCTATCCTTAGGCAGCTGTAGGGTGACAGAGAGAGGGGGGCTTGAACTTGGAGGGAAAGCCAAAGCTGAGGGGGGGACTTGCTGGTTCCGGGGGGGGATCTTAGAGAGTGAAGCTTGGAGAAAGGAAGAGGGGGGCGCAGGGGATTTTTCAGAGGAAGCGCCTGGAGGGTGATCTGGAGGATTTGAAGGGCAACTGAGAGAAAAAAGAGAAAATCAGAGAATGAGACTGAGAGAGAAGCAGGCTGAAGGAAAACCCGAGCTGGGCAGAGAAAGCTGTTATGGAGAGTTGAGGGAGCTTTTCAGAGACTGCAGAGAGAAGGTAACTAGATAGAAGACCATTTGAGCTAGGGAGGTGGTTAGGAGTAGAATCGGCTGAGCTTGGAAGGAAAAACTAGCTGAGATGAGGAAGAAGGTGCTTGGAAAATGATTAAATCTGGTTCCAAGAGACGTTCCAGGTATGTTCATTGGGAGCTACATGTTTTCTCCTTTAGAATGCTATTCTGTTGGATGTTTTTTTGGGTCCTTTATGCACCTCCGCTGCTGTTATCTCCCATATGCTTGCAAATCCACATGAATAACCATTTTAGTGTGCACGCGTCCAGGTTTTGTTTATTCCTAGCTTTGATACCTTCCACAGTTGGCAGCCTCCATAAGTCATGATGAGAGTTTTGGTTGGATAATCCAAAGACCACTTGCCATTCCATCCTAAGCCCATGTACACGTGTTTTCCACTTGTACAAATAATTTTTGAAAACCATAACTTTTGAATAATCTTTAAAACTTTAATTTCCGAAACTTCATTTTTTTTTAAATTTATTTTTTTAAATTTCACCTTTAAAGAATTCTTCAAAATCCCGATTTTCAAATCTAATTTCCTGTTTTAAAAAAAAAAAAAAAAAAGTTCCACTATTCATGTTCATTTATTTAATTATTATTTTCGTTACTATTATTATTATTCAATTTATTTATTCATTTTAAAACTTTGTTTTTTTAGATAATTATTCAAAATCCCGATTTCCAAATTCAATTTTCTAATTTTCGAACGTAATTTCTATTTTTTTTAAAAAAACTTCAAATTCTCAAATAATTTTCAAAGTTTCAATTTCTTTCAAATTTAATTTCCGAAATTCAAATTCTTAAATTTAATTTGCGAATCTCCAATTTTCAAATAATTTTCGAGACTCCAATTTTCAAACAAATTTAAAAAAATCCAGTCTTTACTCGAACAATTTTAATTCTACTCCGATTCTCAAACCTTATGTTTTTCTTGGTTTTACATAAGCACGAATGCAATTTTCATAATTTCAGAATAATGGAATTTGTGAGATCAATTCATGCAAGATCAATCGGGCTTTGGTGGGGGCCCAACATATGTGTTTTCTTTATGATTGATTGATTGTTTCTTTGATTTAGTTGTCATGCATGATTGTTTCTATTCAGCCCTATGACATGCTTGAAATTATTCCTTAATTGTGCGCTAACCTCACTTCTTGATAGCGCTTTATGGATCACTGCCGAGGTATGCATCCACACTCGCTCGGGTCATTTTTTGTATGCATGTTTAGATTCTCACATGTGCATGATCACTCTGAGTATTCATTGATTCCCTCATCAATCGCCATGATTGCTTCATTTTATTAGTAGAGACCCGACTTTAGGGACTTAAAGGGGTGCTACGGTCTTTACCGTACCTTCCCGATAAGTAACCTGACCCCCGAACCCGATCCGGTTTTTCACAGACCGCCTTTTCCAAAATAAGGAGTCACACTTAGGGTTTTTCTTTCTTATTTTGTTTACCCTTTTAAAATAAAACAAAAATAAGTGGCGACTCCAAGTCATTTTCAAATAATCAATAAAAATCAATTTTTCAAATAAAAATAAAAATCGAGCTCGCCATCAAGTGGGAAACGCATGAGCCGAAATGCGGGGTCCACAAAATGGCGACTCCACTGGGGACCTTTAGAGGGTCAAGCTTGAACTTAGGATGAAGCAAATATGGCATTTGATGAGTCGATCAGTGAGTACCTATCTCTTGATTGCACATTGAGAGTTCTTTGATATCATTGGATACATGATTAGATATTGTACTCATTTAGGACATTGATATGCTGATTATGATGATCGATTATCTTGATTTGGGCTTCCAATGCTGCGATTCTTTTTGTGCATCACTGCTATATCTATTAGGGACATTGATATGCTAGTTGCATTGATTGATTATCTTGCATTGTTTAGCATAGTGACCCTGTTTTTTTCATGTTTGTTTTGATCACCTCACATGTATAGACTCGCCATTGTATATCATTTGATTTGACATGATTGTTTCTCTTGGTTATATATTATCTTGATTATCATTTGCCAGATATTCTCCTCGATTAGCTTGTGTGTAGATTTGGATGATATATACCTATTTTGCATGACTGTCTGTTGCATGACACCTCTCATTCCGTGTGATTGCATGAGTTGCCTGTCTATGTGGGACACACACTTATCCCCTTATTCCCAAAACCCTAGTCTCGGTCGACATTGTTTTCCTGGCTCTCGTATTTGATATGAGACTTGTTTGCTCTGTTTGCTCTTCGACCGAGCTAGTGATTAGGAGTAGGGTCTAGCGATGGGCTATATCTATGTTTGGGAGCATTCTGGAGGTGGTCGACATATTGATGCTGATTGGAGTCCGAACTTTGAAGACTTGTATAGCCCAGAGCTAGATTTCAGGATATTTGTGTGGCCAGTGTGTTTCATCTCCTGCTTTAGCTTCCTAGGATTATCGGATGCACCCACACCATCACTGTGCACTCTAGTTGGCTATTGAGTGTTGAGAGTTTGAAAGGTTTCACCATAGGAACCCCCTGGGATGTCGAGGTAGTGCATGTGTGGAGGTGATGACCACCTTGCATGGAAGCACCCCGTCTCTTCGGAGGCGTGCAGAGGGTTGCGTACCGCCGGAGGGTATGATCGCTTCTGCTAGGGACCTTTAAAATCCACTCTCATCCATCTAGAACCACCTTGACCTTGTAGGTTGAGCCGTAGATCCTTCTATTAGGACTCCCTCCCTACACGTGGGTGCATCTGAGGGCCTTCAGAGCCTCTTTAGTCACAGTTTAGATTTGACACTTCCTCTTTTTAGTCTCCAGTTGAGAGTGCTCGGAGATCAGTATGAATCTGAGTATCGGTTGGATCACCTTTCGTCTTATCGCCTTAGTTTGTGTTTTTTACTTGATGAGTTTAGCATGTTTTCCCCCTAGGGCTTTCGTTTTTCTTTCTTGGTTCGACACATCTTTTCACTTTGTTGACACTTACTTGATACTTCGGGATATGTTCATCGATCATGATCATCTTGTTTTCGCACTGTACACCTATCACGAGCCCAATACCTCATTCTTCGTTTGATCCTGGATTCAATTTTCGACTCGATGCTCATATTTTCATTACGGAAAGGTGAAAGACAAGTTTTCATATTCACACTTTTTTCGAGAGAGTTGCCTTGATCACCCTACCATTTTTTTTTTTTTTGTCTTATGGAGCTCGAGTTGAAGGTTGATTCAAGGATATGTGGTTATAGATGGAGTATTGATCTCGTGATAGTGTGTTTTTCACACCTCTTTTATCTTAGATTATTGATGGAGATTCTCTAGTCACATTTGTAGCCATCTCACAGTGGACACCTTTATGACTCCAGAGTTCTCGTCATATATCCATATTTCTGATTGCCACCTCAGGACCATGTGCTTGTATGTTGTATTGTCGTCTTTTAGAGTTTTATCTCGTGTCCTTCATTCATCTTGTTTGCATTGTAGGGAGTCAGTTTAGGAGTCGGTTGAGTCTGGAGTCACATTCTTGGAGGAGAGTTCGAGGACGATTGATCAGAGCAGATTCATATCCGAGTTCAGATAGTTCAGTTGAGATGTCAGACGAGCTAGCTTCCACACTTGCTTCCATTCAGGAGTTCATGGCCGGAGTCAGTAGACGTTTGGATCAGTTAGAGAGTTCTCGCCAGGATCCTCATCCGGCTGGCGTGGTCACTGACGAGACGATTCCTCATGCATCTCAGACAGCACAGACTCGTCCACCTGGGGTTTCACTTGGTACTCCATTCCATCTGGTAGATCATTGTGAGACCATTCCACCACCTACTGTCACAGTGCCGTCTCCCATGGTTCCTACTATTGGGGATACTCGATTGGCCGAGCAGGAGGCCAAGGTTGAGAGGCTCGAGTCCATGATGAGACAGATCAGATTGCAGGACGGAGGTTTGACTTGGGATGACAGAGATGGCATACCGGCGGCTAGCTTGCCCGCCAAGTTCCGCATGCCAGACATTGAGCGCTACAGTGGGATTGGTTGTCCCAAGATCCACTTGAGATTATACAGCACTGTCATGAGGGCGCACGGGATAGATGATGCACAGCTGGTGGCCCTCTTTCCCATGTCACTTAGTGGGGCAGCTCAGAGATGGTTTGCTTCAGTTGAGCCTTCGAGACTTCGCACCTGGGAGGACGTGGCTCGTGAGTTCCTGACTCAGTTCGCTTTCAGTGCCGATATTGATGTATCCAGACGAGAGTTGGAGGCCACTAGACAGAGGCCAAAGGAGTCTATTTCTTCCTTTGTCACTCGTTGGAGGGCAAAGGTGGCTGGTATGGTAGACCGGCCTAAGGAGCAGGATCAGATTGATATGGTTCTTCGGAACCTACAGCCGAGGTTCGCTAGACGTCTGGTAGGCATCCCATTTCAGGATCTTAGGAGTTTGGTTCATGCTGCTTTCAGTGTAGAGGAGGCTATGGCTCGAGGATTATGGACAGATACTACTACTTCCCCTGACAGTAAGGGGAAGAGGCCGATTGGATCATCTACCAGATCTGGAGAGGTTGGTGCTATTAGCTATCGGCACCAGAGGCCCGCGCATCACTCAGCTTATAGGCCTCCTACAGTCAGAGCTCTTTTCTCTCTTCCACAGTGTCAGCATCAGTTGGATTATGCTCAGGAGCCTTACATTGCTCAGACTAGCATGCAGCCGCGACCACCACATCCGAGAGCCGCTACTCACCCACCGCCTAGACCATATACACAGAGGCCCCCGAGACAGTTCACTCCCTTGGGCATGACTATGACTAGAGCTTTTGAGAAGCTTAGAGACGCTGGAGTGATTGTTCCTTTGGCACCGAGGCCTTTGCCCCATCCTATTCCTCCTCATTTTCGTTCACATGAGCACTGCTTGTATCATCAGATTCCGGGGCACGATACTGAGCATTGTTCAGCACTCCATCATGCGATACAGGATTTGATCGATTCAGGGATGGTTGACTTGGCTAAGCCAAGTGTGACCACCAATCCCCTGCCTGCACATTCTACACATGCAGCTCCTCCTCCTCCTGGTCTTCAGTAGATTGATTTGGATGTTGATGGTATTGATGGTCGCATGGTATTTTGGGACACCTCAGGTTGGGGACTTTGTTTCAGTTGACATGGGTACATCATTTTGCAGCGATCTAGCTCAGAGCACCTTTCATTTTGATTTATGGTCGTCATCAGAGTCGTTCCCGTTCTGTTAGGTCCAGTGTTTAGCTCATCAGAGTCGCTTTGTCGAGTCCAGTTTGGTTCAGAGTTGTTGTTTGTAGTTCATGTTGAGAGTCTAGTCTTTTGTAGTCCTCTATCGCTTCACACATGATGTACTCATTTGGTTCATTTAGTGATATGATCTTTTTATTTTGGGTATGTGTTATTCTTTTTTCTCGTGAGTACGTTTTACATATTTTGTGTTGATGTGTGTTATGCTTTCGATATGAAACATATTTTCACTTACATCACGATCACTGTGGCCTGACCTATCATGGAGGATATTGAGCCTTTTGACCTAGGATCAGGAGATCGACCTAGGGATTTCGAGACTGTGACCCATTTCACCTTCCGTTCATAGCATTACCATATCCATATCCATACCCTGACTCTGTGGACTTGTTGACTTACCCATTTTGAGCTTGACATGACACTACCCTTGGTACCGTTATACTACATTACCATCCTTGTTCGCCTTAGCATATTACAATACCATTCTCTGTTTCTTTCCATCATTTCCTTGATCTGACCAGGTAGAGTTCGAGATGGTTAGACCCGAGGTGAGCTTCACACGATGATAGATGGATCATGATGAGAGAGTGGCTTGATTATTTGATGCTATTGTTGAGATAGAGGGGTTATCATGGAGCATCCAGATTTGAGCCATTGCACATGACTTTAGAGAGTCGGGATGATTAGACATGGTGACTTTATGAGATGATGGTGAGTGGCATATGACGATAGGGCGAGGTGATTGTCGGAGGACATTGATGATTATCACAGAGCCTCGGTGGGAGCTTTCACGTGATTTTGGAGGAGTTGACATGACTTTGTTAGATGGATGCCAGTCTTTAGTATTGGCCACGTGAGATCTCGAAAGCACGATGTTCGAGGTTTTGGTCAAAGGATGGGTGGCCATCATTTCATGAGCTTATTTACTTTATCACCCTCATATATAGAGTTACCCGTTGCTAGCCCTTTGAGCCTCACACGAGCACGTAGCCTTTTCTTTCATCACCTCATTTACCTATTACACCGGGTTGGAGACCCTATAGTGCTTGCATGCTATTGTTTGGATACGTCATGAGTTCCAGACCTGACATACATATTCGAGCCTCATTCTTCACTCTTCACTGTGATATTTTCCGCTTGGACATCATTTCATCACTATTTTCCGATATCACATATCACCACTTGTAATATTCGTTCTCTGCTTTTTCTTTCATTATTGCTTACTCGACATTATCCGTGTTTCACCTTGAGTGGTGGTTTTCCACACGTCACTGCATGGAGGATTGTCATGTTCCTCCCCTGTTCGCCATAGGGGCAGTGGTTCAGAGATGTTATTTTGAGAGGTTGTCTTGTTAGTGAGGATTCATGTTACATTCGTATGTGGAGAGGGTTTGATCATTTGAGTATGTATTTTCATGGGAGTTCATTCATTATTGATCAGAGTATGCGCAAAAAAAAAAAAAAAAAAAAAAAAAAAAAAAAAAAAAAAACATTTAAAAAAAAAATGAATGAAAAAAATAAGAAAAAAAGAAAAAAAATATAGCGCATTGTTCATTTTATCGTTCTTCATTGGGCATGTGTATGGACGTGCCGGGTTGCTTCATTGAGTTCATGTGTTAGAGAGAGTTCGTATGAGAGCTTCTTTCTGAGATTCATCTTGATGTATATTTTGGGTGAGAGTATGAGTCATCCATTCGATTTTTGTGAGAGAGACGAGCGACCTTTCTTTAGTATCTCTGGGTCCCTGTTCTATCCATCATTCCATCTATTTCGGATGTGACTACTTTCTATGCTTTGATGCAGGTTGACCATCACTCATTTTTCTATTTCTTTGTTTTCTTGTATCTTTGTTTTGTTCCTCCATTCCACCCTTAGCTCTTCTGGTTTCTTTCTTTTCTCATCCTGCTTGATGTTTGACTTGGGTTCAGCATCCACACTTTATTCTTGCTCATTCGATATGTTCATCTCTTTATCCTCACTTTTGGTGTGGGGACTCCTAGATTCGGGACTCGTGACGTTTTCTATGCATTGCATTTCATGCACAAGGGGTATGGGGATTATATCATTGGGATCTTTGAGCCTAGTTTCCTTTCATTTCTTTCACCCTATTACCTTAGCCTACGTTACGTCCCGTGTCTGAAGACCACCCTGAGGCCATTACTTCACATTGTGTTTGACGGCTCACACATGGGCAATACTCGAGCTTGGTTGGTGATTATTTCTCGGAGCATGATGGATGTAGAGTTGAGATGATGATTTACACTGGGGCGTACCCCTATTATCAGTGATGGATTTTCAGAGGCGCCGTTATCTACACTAGGGCATACCCCCTCTCATCGATGACGTTTTTTTTCGGGATGATGCTTTACACTGAGGCATAGTCAGTTCGTTTCTTTGCGTGGATTGTGATGGATTAGGAGTTGTGGGATGACCCTACATTGGGGCATAGCCACTTCAGAGAGCACTTTTATTGGAGATACAGTCGCTCTACTCGATACTCTGCATTGGGACACACTCTACTCATCGATGGTTGGTTTTTGAGATGACGATTTTATTTGAGGCGTAGCCCTCTCATTGGTGATGGACTTTGATTGGTCATTGGAGCATAGTCACTTCAGTTGGTTTATACTGGGGCATAGCCACCGCATTCACATTCATGGAGCCCGGGGATTCTGATTCATATGGATTATGTTGAGATGTTTCCGTTTTGGCACCAGGAGTAGAGGTTGATTGATTTGTTGACTCGGATACACTACTTTACACTGTGGCATAGCCGGAATGGAGAGCATTTTTCATTGGAGCATGGCCACCCTATTTGGATCCTTTACACTGGGGCATGTCCATCTTTTGGAGGGAGATCAGATTGGTTCTTGACATTGGAGCACTTGACGAGTGATAGGGAGATCATTGGATTATTTCATGTTGTCCTCATTGCATACTGGGGCATAGCCACCTTGTTGGAGGTTTTGACATTGAGGCTTGACTTCCTGTTTGTGATTGATGCTTACGATGGGTTATGGAGTTATCGACACCTCGGGTTTAGTCTTCTCGGCATACTTGGATGATCTCGGATATCTCCCTACCTTTCATTTCATACTCGGACGTTTCAGCATGGATACTTTCATACCTTCTATCATACCGGAGCCTGACCATCACCTTCTTTTATCCTTCACATCTTACCATGGCACATGACCTCACCCCTTTCTCGATTATGAGGAGATGTAGATCAGTCCTCGATCACCTTGGTTGTGCTTTCATATATCTTTTGGACTTTAGGTTCAACATCTTCCATGATGGCAGGGCCTGACAGATTGCTGACTTATTAGTGTTGATGCTTTCATTTTGACAGTCGGCATGTTGAGTGTTGATTTGCTTGTTTTTCGCATTTCGGGCATTGGTCATCATTGTTTTTATTCGTCAGTCATTTCTGTTTAGTCAGCATGGTATCACGATACATAGTCCTGTTTGGCATTACTTATTTGAGGTTGGACATTTTCATTACATGATGGATGAGCATATCTCAGAGTACAGTAGTTTTGATGCATTTTGCTTCTCTGTCTGTTCATCATTACATACTAGGGCATACCCCATCTCCGAGAGCATTGAACCTTCGACAGGTTTCATTCACTTTTGATCTAGTTGTCGACCCTGAGAGTTGCATACTGGGGCATACCCTCCTTCTCCGAGATCATCGGATCTTTCACAGGCTTCATTATCTTTCGACCTAGTTGTCGATCCTTATGAGTTGTCATACTGGGGCATATCCTCTCCCGAGTTTACTTGCATCATTATCTGGGTCATTCTTTGGTTTTGGGTCACTTGATCAGGTCATTCATCATCTTGTCATGTCAGTTTGAGTCGGGACCGCACCTATACGATCGGCCATCTCTTTGTCATGTCAGTTCAGTTTCTGGGACCGCACCTATACGATCGGTCATTATCGTGTCAGTTTGAGTCGGGACCGCACCTATACGATCGGTCATTATTGTGTCAGTTTGAGTCGGGGCCGCACCTATACGATCGGCCATCTCTTTGTCATGTCAGTTCAGTTTCTGGGACCGCACCTATACGATCGGTCATTATCGTGTCAGTTTGAGTCGGGACCGCACCTATACGATCGGTCATCTCTTTGTCATGTCAGTTCAGTTTCTGGGACCGCACCTATACGATCGGTCATTATCGTGTCAGTTTGAGTCAGTCGGGGCCGCACCTATACGATCGGCCATCTCTTTGTCATGTCAGTTCAGTTTCTGGGACCGCACCTATACGATCGGTCATTATCGTGTCAGTTTGAGTCGGGGCCGCACCTATACGATCGGCCATTTCTTTGTCATGTCAGTTCAGTTTCTGGGACCGCACCTATACGATCGGTCATTATCGTGTCAGTTTGAGTCGGGACCGCACCTATACGATCGGTCATCTCTTTGTCATGTCAGTTCAGTTTCTGGGACCGCACCTATACGATCGGTCATTATCGTGTCAGTTTGAGTTGGGGCCGCACCTATACGATCGGTCATTATCATGTCAGTTCAGTTTTTAGGACCGAACCTATACGATCGGTCATTATCGTGTCAGTTTGAGTCGGGACCGCACCTATACGATCGGTCATCTCTTTGTCATGTCAGTTCAGTTTCTGGGACCGCACCTATACGATCGGCCATCTCTTTGTCATGACAGGTCAGTTTCTGGGACCGCACCTATACGATCGGTCATTATCGTGTCAGTTTGAGTCGGGGTCGCACCTATATCGATCGGCCATCTTCCTATCATGTCAGTTCAGTTTTTGGGACCGCACCTATGCGATCGGTCATCTCTTTGTCGTGACAGTTCAGTTTCTGGGACCGCACCTATACGATCGGTCATTATCGTGTCAGTTTGAGTCGGGGCCGCACCCATATCGATCGGCCATTTCCCCTATCAGTTTGTGTTTAGTTTGAGTCGGGACCGCACCCATATAGATCGGTCATTCATTCTTCCTATCAGGTCAGTTCGGCGGCTAGGTCTTTGCTTCAGTATGACATTCAGGGTCACATTTCCATTTTGGGCGTTCAGAGTCATTCTCCTCACCTGGTTACTTGATGCTTATCGCCTATTCATCATTGCTCTTCTAGACTTCCCCTTCCATTGCACATGACATAGTTCTTTTAGTTCGTGACACATACTTTTGTCATGTTATTAGGCACCCTACACCCGGCCTCCTCATATAGCTTGCCTAGGGCAGTCTCCTTTGAGCGTAGTCTTTTCTATACTCCAGGGTGGTTCGACCGTTACTCACCTTTGACATCGATCTTCGGGTCACTTTTGGAGGCATCTTAGAGGGAGCCTGGGTCCTCAGTGTGGCTTCAGAGGCGCTTTGAAATATGTTTTCCTTTTAGGATTAGAGCCTCGTTGTTCATCTGTTAGGCTGAGTGAGTTTATATCTCACTAGTGTCCCTATGGGGGTCTCCTTGGTTCTTCGGTAGAGTTCACTTCATTCCTATTCACTATTCACACTTACTTTTCACTTCAGTGTTCACATTCCTTGCACTCGTGAGCTCTACCGAAGAGGGGCATATTTGTAGACCCCTTTTATGAGGGACCCGGGGGAGAGTATTTTTTTTACTTATTTGCATTTCTTTTTGAAATAAGGAGGGGGGGACCCCTTTTTCTGCTGGAGGGAAGCCGGATTGGACGGGCAGCAAAAGAGCAAGGAGGCCATGCTGCTGATGGAGGAAGCCATGCTGCTGATGGGTGAACAGCAGAGCTGGTGATGGCTTGTGAAAGAAGAGAGAAACAGGAAGAAAGAGCTATCCTTAGGCAGCTGTAGGGTGACAGAGAGAGGGGGGCTTGAACTTGGAGGGAAAGCCAAAGCTGAGGGGGGGACTTGCTGGTTCCGGGGGGGGATCTTAGAGAGTGAAGCTTGGAGAAAGGAAGAGGGGGGCGCAGGGGATTTTTCAGAGGAAGCGCCTGGAGGGTGATCTGGAGGATTTGAAGGGCAACTGAGAGAAAAAAGAGAAAATCAGAGAATGAGACTGAGAGATAAGCAGGCTGAAGGAAAACCCGAGCTGGGCAGAGAAAGCTGTTATGGAGAGTTGAGGGAGCTTTTCAGAGACTGCAGAGAGAAGGTAACTAGAGAGAAGACCATTTGAGCTAGGGAGGTGGTTAGGAGTAGAATCGGCTGAGCTTGGAAGGAAAAACTAGCTGAGATGAGGAAGAAGGTGCTTGGAAAATGATTAAATCTGGTTCCAAGAGACGTTCCAGGTATGTTCATTGGGAGCTACATGTTTTCTCCTTTAGAATGCTATTCTGTTGGATGTTTTTTTGGGTCCTTTATGCACCTCCGCTGCTGTTATCTCCCATATGCTTGCAAATCCACATGAATAACCATTTTAGTGTGCACGCGTCCAGGTTTTGTTTATTCCTAGCTTTGATACCTTCCACAGTTGGCAGCCTCCATAAGTCATGATGAGAGTTTTGGTTGGATAATCCAAAGACCACTTGCCATTCCATCCTAAGCCCATGTACACGTGTTTTCCACTTGTACAAATAATTTTTGAAAACCATAACTTTTGAATAATCTTTAAAACTTTAATTTCCGAAACTTCATTTTTTTTTAAATTTATTTTTTTAAATTTCACCTTTAAAGAATTCTTCAAAATCCCGATTTTCAAATCTAATTTCCTGTTTTAAAAAAAAAAAAAAAAAAGTTCCACTATTCATGTTCATTTATTTAATTATTATTTTCGTTACTATTATTATTATTCAATTTATTTATTCATTTTAAAACTTTGTTTTTTTAGATAATTATTCAAAATCCCGATTTCCAAATTCAATTTTCTAATTTTCGAACGTAATTTCTATTTTTTTTTTAAAAACTTCAAATTCTCAAATAATTTTCAAAGTTTCAATTTCTTTCAAATTTAATTTCCGAAATTCAAATTCTTAAATTTAATTTGCGAATCTCCAATTTTCAAATAATTTTCGAGACTCCAATTTTCAAACAAATTTAAAAAAATCCAGTCTTTACTCGAACAATTTTAATTCTACTCCGGTTCTCAAACCTTATGTTTTTCTTGGTTTTACATAAGCACGAATGCAATTTTCATAATTTCAGAATAATGGAATTTGTGAGATCAATTCATGCAAGATCAATCGGGCTTTGGTGGGGGCCCAACATATGTGTTTTCCTTATGATTGATTGATTGTTTCTTTGATTTAGTTGTCATGCATGATTGTTTCTATTCAGCCCTATGACATGCTTGAAATTATTCCTTAATTGTGCGCTAACCTCACTTCTTGATAGCGCTTTATGGATCACTGCCGAGGTATGCATCCACACTCGCTCGGGTCATTTTTTGTATGCATGTTTAGATTCTCACATGTGCATGATCACTCTGAGTATTCATTGATTCCCTCATCAATCGCCATGATTGCTTCATTTTATTAGTAGAGACCCGACTTTAGGGACTTAAAGGGGTGCTACGGTCTTTATCGTACCTTCCCGATAAGTAACCTGACCCCCGAACCCGATCCGGTTTTTCACAGACCGCCTTTTCCAAAATAAGGAGTCACACTTAGGGTTTTTCTTTCTTATTTTGTTTACCCTTTTAAAATAAAACAAAAATAAGTGGCGACTCCAAGTCATTTTCAAATAATCAATAAAAATCAAATTTTCAAATAAAAATAAAAATCGAGCTCGCCATCAAGTGGGAAACGCATGAGCCGAAATGCGGGGTCCACATCATGACAAAATGTCGTATTGTAAAAATTATTTCTATCATGTTTTTAATAATGAAAGATGAATTTATGGTTAAAAGTGACATTTTGTCACGAAATTTAGTTTATAGCAAAAAAATCATGACAAAAAGTTATATATATATATATATATATATATATATATAGAGTCCATTTCTTAAATAATTTTTCTTATATTTTATTTTTTATTTTTAATTTTAATGTCAAATCATATAAATAATTTATTTTCCTTTTTATCTAGTATTTTAAATGATCTCCACACAAAACCAAAAGAAATTTTGTATAAAAAACTTGGTTAGAAATTGAGAGCAAGGAAGTTTTTCAATGACCGACTATCCATTTTGATCATTTGGCCAAAACAAAAGAACCTAGAGATTCTTAGATGGACAATAGAGAATGAAACATTGAGAAGTAATGACAACCCTTACATGGAATAAAGTGAGTTCACGTGCATAAAGATATTAAATTCCCTATAATAAGCTATATAGGCTTCTTTTTCCCTTTTGAGTCAACTACTTTACAAAGCTTTTCATTGCATTTTCTAGTGGCATATCACTACATATAGCACTTATATGAATATACATTTCTAACCTTTTTTAACCAATATAAGATAATATCTAAAAAAGGAATGGACATTTCAATTTTTTTAAAATAAATATTTAATAATTTTAAACACAAAAAGTATCAAAAGCACAAGAAAGAAAAATATGCATGTTTTACACACATACATGTATATACTTATACTAAGAATTTATTAACACATGGATATTAAAAGATAAAATAGAAAAT
Organism: Vitis vinifera; assembly: GCF_030704535.1. Taxonomy (NCBI): domain Eukaryota; kingdom Viridiplantae; phylum Streptophyta; class Magnoliopsida; order Vitales; family Vitaceae; genus Vitis; species Vitis vinifera. The sequence continues at coordinate 18,703,295 of NC_081814.1, forward strand.
AAGATATTGGTTAAAAAAATAAATGTAGGTAGAAGAAAATGTTTAAATGAGTTTGGATTACATACATCTCAAAAATATGAAAACTTTCCAACTTTTTTTTAACTAATCGATTATTATTTTAAAGAGATATTTTTATATAATTTTATAACTTAATAAATAAAATAATCATTAATAGATTTAAGTGAACAAAGTAATAAGGAGAATAATGAAAAGTTAAAAAAATTTATAACTTAGTTTGATGAAGATGAATTTTATTTTTGTGACGAAGAAAATATAAGTTGAAGGTCTTATTATCTTGAGGTAATAGTCTTTTATTCATTTTATTCAAATATGAACATGAAGTATATAGGCTCTGTCTATAAAAAATCTAATTGGTAATATATGATTACTATATTGTATCATAAATGATTTTATTTAAAAATACAAATAGGAGTGATCTCAAATTGTTAATCAATCTAGTAATAGGATGAATATGTCAAATGTTTGATGAAGACATGAAATAAAAAAAGGAAGTTGTCATAAAAAGAAATGGTATTAAGGGCATTTATCCTATATGTGCAAATTGAAGTTGATCGGATTTTTACCTAAAGTAGCGTATAAACCTAAAAAAATTAAGAAGGGCCATTTAGAAACAAGAAAATGGCATCATGATTTGGATTGGATCTTGATGAAATAATTCATCAATGATAAGTTGGTTCAATGCTCCCTCGTTATAGAAAGAGCTTGCTATAAAAAAATAAGAGGGTTGAGATCTACGCATTGATTTTTTTTAATAACTTTTTTTAACCATATGCATCAAAAGGTGCATGTACAGTTCCTAAGGGATATAATTTTATCCTAATCAATTGACTTTATTTGATCCTTTGTAGGAACTACCCGTAATAACGAACTTGTAAAACGAATCTATTTATCATAAAGAGATTCATTGTTTCTGACCCTTCTTCACCTTAATTGTTAGTTGAATAAGTAAAAGTTGAGAAAAATTACTTTTAGTAAATGTTCTATATCATACCTCTTTTGTACTACAAATTTTTCCATATATATGACCTTAATAAATTAATGTTTTTCATCTAATTTTTATAGAAAAAGTCCATTCCAACAATTAATTTAATAAATTTCTTTCCTTTTTATTGTTGTAGAGGATGCAATCCTTACAACCTTCTCCACCAAAGATACTCATCAAAATAAACTCCTTTTCACTTTCGACATATTATTATAGTTGCATTTAGAATACCTTCTCCAATTACTAAGTCAAAAGGATGAATGAAATGAAAGATGAGATAGAAGAATTAATGAGAATGAAAATCTCAAATCTTCTATTTAGTTTTGAGTTTCCTTTCTTAAGATCTCATTACCTATAGATTATTAAGGACTCTACTTAGGTGGTTACAAACATGACCACCCCAACTTTATTGAGACGTTACGAAAATGTTAAGCCTTAATGCATAAACATTCATTCTCTCATAAGAAAAAATAACTTATCACTAAATGAAACAATGACTACATCCTATACGGAAAGTAAAGGACTTCAAAGGACTCTCAACATGGACTGTAGACTACAACACTAGACTAACAATGAACTTGACAAAACAATCGTGATGCCTCAATGACGAACACATCCTCTCCAAGGCTATGACTCTATACTCAATTGACTTACGCATAGACTAACTCCCTATCATGCAAATGATACACCAAAATGGATGAGACACAAGAGAAGACCTTAAAGACAATAATACAACATAAGATAAACACATGATCATGAGGTGTCATTCCAAAATTTGGATCTATGATAAAAACTCTAAAGTCATAAGGGTATCCACTACGAGAGGGCTACAAATGTGACTAGTGAATTTTCATCAATAATCCAAAATAAAATAGGTGTGAAAAATGACACTATCACAAGATTGATACTTCATCTCAAGCACAATATCTTTAATTCAACTTTGAAATCGAGCTCCAATAAAAGAAAATAATAAGGTGATTAAGGCGAATCTTTCAAAAATGATATAAATATGAAAACCATGCTTTTTACTTTTCTATAAATAACATGATGAGCATCGAGTTGAAAATGGAATCAAATACATCAAACGGAGATGGAGTAACTACAAAAGAATGATCATGATCGATAAGCATATCCTAAAGCAACAAGCAGGATGTAACAACAAACTAAGAGTGATCCAACTAATATTCAAACTCACATACTCCTCACATCCCAAGGGGGGTTCCTAATGGTGAAGGACTCTCACATCTCTTAACTAAAATACTGAAAGTTTAATAAGGAATGCCCATAAAGGGGGTGAATGAGTGATTTTAAAATTTAAAATAAAGATTTATATGTATTATCCCCAATTTTTATCCTGAGAGATATCAGGGATACCCTATATAACCAAATGGGCTATACTCGAAATCTTTAAGTATTAAAATATGATTTTTATCTTTTAAGGATACCTTACAAGTTGTTAAAGATAATAAATTCTTTCTATTATAGACAATTCAAACAAAATATCAAATAAAAAGATATAAACAATGAGGCATAAAGATTTTTACGTGGAAAACTCTCATACTAACTATGAAGATAAAAAACCACGAGGTCTAAGACCTACTAATTTAAATCCACTATACGAAATCAAATTACATAGATTTACTTAACAATTTTACCTTAAAGACTTACTCTCCTATACCTACAATTTAATTCACATTTGCGACGCAACAACCCTTGATTGCTCCAGTGGATCACTTCATCCTCATTGAAGGGATGAAGGTCTTCAACCCAAGATTCAAAGATTGAATCCTTGAATGAGAGATTGGGAATGGTGTGACATGTTAGGCTTTTTCTCTATGAGATCCTCTTTAAAGAATGAAAGGTCTCTCAATGATCTCAAAGCAATCTCTTTACAGTCTCTCCACTCTCCTACCCTTAAGGGGTTAATAGAGAGGTATTTATAGGCAAAAGCCCCAAGAGTTTCAGTTTTGGAAGAATTATAAATGAAATTTGTGTGAAAAATCTTAGCAGAATCAACATGACCACTCGAGCTAACTTACCCACTGCTTGAGTACCTCAACGCCTAAATGGTAAGGACGACTTGAGCGGTCTTAAAAACTTGAGCGCTTTAAGTTGCTTGAGTAGTCCTGCCATTTTAAAAAAAAAAATCAAATTTTAAAGTTAGGTAAGATCTAGCTTTGCCTTACTACACATAAGAGGTATTCTAGAGAAAATATTTATTGCATAACAATTATCAACCGTCCTATGTCTTGTGATAATGACTTTTTCCTCTTTATTAACTACCTCACATAAGTCTTGGCAAAAGTTCACCCTATGGTCTTTGTCACAGATTTGACTAATGCTTAAGAGGTTTGCCTTAGTCCATCTACATAGAGAACTCCATTTAATTTAGGACAACTAGGGAAAAGATATACTTCCCTTGCCTTTCACAAGAGCTAAGCTCCCATATCCAAAAGTAACTATCCCACCATTATAATCCTTAAGAGATGTGAAAAAGGTTTTGTCTCTTGTCATGTGTTTAGAGCAACCACTATCAAAGTTCCACTCATTGGAAGATTTAGCTTTAAGAGCATTGAACACAACTTGACATTTAACCTTATCATTTCTCAACCAGACTTGTTTAGTCCTAGGTGGTAACTTAGAAGAACTTGGTTGACTTCTAAGTTTCTGATTAGTTTTATTTCATTTCCCATCACTTTTGTTCTAGGGTGAAAAATATTATTCACAGATGAAGAAGACTTATTATTTTTTATCTCTTGAGTGAGAGCATTATAATTCTTAAGGAGAGAATGATGTTTAGACTCAAGAAATCTAATTTGCTTAAGTAAATTAGTATTTTCTTCTTTTAACACATCAATCTTGGTTTTTTAAGCTTCAAGAATATCATGATCACTAAGATAGTTCTTAATAAGTTTTTCATGCTCAACAATAATATTATTTAAGAATTCGGCCTTTTGATCATCAATGAACTCATCATCACCATCGCTATCTCAATTACTATCATGCATGGATTCCATAGATGCAATAAATGCTAAAAAGTTATTAGGATCGTATCTTACATCTTCAAAAGTTGTGGAACCACTATTTTAAGAGTTAATATCACTCCAAGTAGCTTGGACTTTTCGATAACTTTGGGGTTAGGACAATCATTAGCATAGTGTCCCGGATCTCCACAATTAAAACATTCAACTTCTTACCTTTAGAGGAACCTTTATCCTTTTCTTTGGATGATTGTTCATTAGGTCTCTTTCCTTTTCCAGATTCTTGATTTTTGTAAAAGCTTTTATTGAATTTCATGACCTTTTTTTATTTATTATTCTTTTAGCCATAGGAGTCAATTCATCCCTAGTTATATTATATGGCATTTCAGTATCTTTCTCCTTATTCTCAAAAGCCTTAAAGGTAAAGTCTTTAGGGTTTTGAGAACTAGATAGGGTCATCTCATATGTCTGTATGAAGCCAACAAGTTCATCAATTCTTTAGAATCAATGTCCTTGCTCTCCTCTATGGTAGTAATCTTAGGTTTAAATATCTCTGGTAGAGATCTCAATATTTTTCTTACAACCTTAGAATTTGAAATAGGTTCTCCAAGGTTAAAGGAACAATTAACAACATCAATTAATTCATAATAGAAGGAAGAAAATTTTTTATTTTCATGTATTCTAATATTCTAAAATTTAGTGGCAAACATTTGCAATTTAAAAATCTTTACAGCAAACCTACCTTCATGAGTGACTTGAAGAATATCTCATGCTTCCTTCGCACATTTACAATTTGCTATCCTATGAAATTTGTCTGAACAAACTCTATTAAAAATACTAAATAAAGCGTTAGCATTGGCTTCATTACTTTCATTGTCGGCTTTGTCCTATTTGTGTTTTGGTTTCAGTTCTTTTGTTAATCTTCCTTGAGCACAAAGGGGGTCTCCATCCATATTTTACTAAATTCCATACCCTTTGGCCTTGCATTTTAAGGAAAAAAATTATTCAAGCTTTCCAATGGGAATATTTATTCCCATCAAAGGGCACCACTTTTAGATTATTCCATATCGGACTTATAGGATCAATAAAAATTTGATTTTTATCCTATGTGATCAATAAAAAATAAAAAAATAAAAAATTGGATTGTTAATCAATGAGATAAAGAATTGTTTTTTATTTTTTATTTTTATCAAGCTCTAATACCAATTAAAATACCAAAAGTCCAATAAGGGACACCTAGATGAGGGGTGAATGAGTGATTTTAAAATTTAAAATAAAGATTTATATATATTATCCTCATTTTTTTTATCCTAAGAGATATCAAAGATACCCTATATAACCCAATGGGCTATACTTGAAATATTTAAGTATAAAAATATGATTTTTATCTTTTAGGGATACCATGTGAGATGTTAGGGATAATCCATTCTTTCTATTATAGGCAATTCAAATAGAATATCACATAAAAAGACATAAACAATGAAACACAAAGATTTTTACGTGAAAAACCCTCACACTAATTGTGAATATAAAAAACCATGAGGTCTAAGACATACTAATCTAAATCCATTATACGAAATCAAATTACACAGATTTACCTAACAGCTTTGCCCTAAAGACTTACTCTTCAGTACCTACAATTTGATTCACGTCTGCGACACAACAACCCTCGATTGCTCCAGGGATCACTTCAACCTCATTGAAGGGATGAAGGTCTTTAACCTAAGATTCAAATATTGAATCCTTGAATGAGAGATCAGGGAATGGTGTGACATGTTAGGTTTTTTCTCTTGGAGATCCTCTTCCAAAGAGTTTCGCTTTTGGAAGAGTTATAAATCAAATTTGTGTGAAAAATCTCGACAGAATCAACATGACCGCTTGAGCTAACTCACCCATTGCTTTTGCACCTCAAACGCTTGAGCGATAAAAACGGCTTGAGTGATCCTAAGTGTTTGAGCCCTTTAGATTGCTTGAGTGGCCCTACCCTTTTTAAAAAGTCAAATTTTAAATCATTTTAATTTCAAAACAAGACCAATTCTCTTTATACCTCAATGGAGCCTAACTTGCAATAATTCAAACCTTTTTATAAGTACTTCTGACTTCCCGGTTGGACGAACAACAACTCTTGATCTTCAATGGAGAAAAAGTCACTATCTAAAAAGACTTCTATGACCAAACATTAAAAGGAACTAAATTATCAACATATAAACAAGATTCAATGAACTAACATCAATAATCAGAGGTGATTTAAAGTGTATAGTGAATGGTGTCGGTTTATCCGAAAAAACCTATAAATCTAAAACAACAAAGGGAACACATTGGTCACACAAGCATCCTAAAATCTATCTCTAGGTTATACAAGTCTCTAGAGTGCTCCCAAACATACATATAGTCCATCACTAAACCCTACATCGAATCACTAGCTCGATTGGAGAACAAACAAAGCAACAAGTCTCATATCAAATATGAGATCAAGGGAAACAACATCAACTGAGACTAGGGAATTAGAGATAAAAGGGGTAAATGTAAATATAATTACACAAAATTAGTTAGAATTTTTTTTATTAATGTAAACATATAAAGACAATAGCAATTCATACAACCTCACAAAATTTACTTAAAAATGATTCTTGTCTTTATTAATGTTAAAATAAAAATGACTCTTTGATTTTAGTGACAATTATTATGAGGAATGATTTCAATTTACATAATTTTACAAGATTAATTAAAAAAAATGATTTTGCAATTTTGTTTCATATTAATAAATAACAATGACCCAAAATCTCACAAAATTAATTAATTTTTTTTCTTAATGTAAATATACAACAAATAAACAAATATATTAATAAAATAAAGTAAGGATTTAAAATTTATGGTACAATAAATAGTTGTCTGAATTATATAGGCCCAATCTCATTTATCTAAACCAAACCATGCAAATCATCACACTCTTCCATTTAATTACAATACAATAATAAAAATAAATAAAGAAACAATTAAGTAAAACAAAAAGTATACCAAATAAACAAATAAATAAAGTAGAAAATATGGGTTTGTTTGATAAATTTTTCCAAAACAATTTTCTATTCTCCAAAAGAAAAAAACCATTAAAAAATGTTTGGTAACCAAAAACTATTTTTTAAAAAATAATTATTTTATATTATTTTTACTTGTTTTTTGAAAGTTATTTTAAAAAATAATTATATAAACATATAGAATGATTAAAAATAAAATACTAAAATAAAATAAAATTAAAATATATCTAAAAATATTAAAAACAGATTAAAAACATTTTAAGTTTTCAAATAACCTTTTATTCTACTAAACATCATAAAATAATTTTAAAAAATTATTCTCAAAAACTATTTTCGAAAATAATAACCAATAGCCCCATACCTCTCTAATTCTTTCAATTCTTTATAAAAAAAAAAATACTTCTTTTTCTTCTCCTCTCTTTTTCCTCTCTTTGTTGTAGCTGCCACGTATGGGTAGAGTTGGAGAATGAAGATGACGGAATGAGAGAAAGTGGGGAAAAATTATAAAAAAAAAAAAAAAAGCCCCTTGAGTTTTTTCCCCTCTTCTTTGTCGTGCTAATCTCCCAAGAAAAAAGGAATAGGATTTCTAGAACGTTCTCTTTACGTCTTTCCTTAAAAATAAAATACTAAAAAATAAAAAAATTTAAAATATATCTAAAAATATTAAAAACATTTTAGATTTTCAAATAACTTTTTATTCTATAAAACATCATAAAATAATTTTAAAAAATTATTCTCAAAAAATAATTTCAAAAACAATTACCAATATCCCTATACCGCTCTAATCCTTTCAATTCTTCTATCACAAAAATCCTTCTTTTTCTTCTTCTCCCTGTTTTTTTTGGGTCTCTTTGTTGTAGCTGCCGTGTATGAGTAGAATTGGAGAATAAGGATGAGAGAATGAGAGAGATGTGTGTGTAAGACAGAGAAAGTGGGGAAAAATTATAAAAAAAAGGCCCCTTTGAGTTTTTTCCCGTCGTCTTTGTTGTGCTGGTCTCCTAAAAAAACGGAATAAGATTTCTAGAATGTTCTCTTTACATCTTTCCTTAAAAATATCCTCGCTTATTTCTTTTAAAAAGCAAAAAATCTCTTTCTTTTTTTTTTTTTAATTTTAGTCACGCTCCTATTCTTTTCTAAGACAATTGATTTCTTTCCCTAAAAAGTATGATTCCCTCTTTCAAAATTCTGATTTTCCCTCAAACAAATTCTAATTTTCCATTAAAAAAATTTGGATTCTTCCCTCAAAAATTCTAATTTTTTATTAAAAAAATTCTAATTTTTCATTTAAAAGTTCTGATTTTCTCTAAAAAATTTGGATTCTTCCCTCAAAAATTCTGATTTCTAATTAAAAAAAAATGATTTTCCATTTTAATCATGCATTCTTATCAAATTATAAGGAATTTATATTTTACAGAACTACTAATTTTATTTATTATTGTCTAAAAATAACTTGTTTTATCAAATTATTTCGATAATTCGTTTTATAAAGCCAATGGGATTTATTTATTTATTTAATTTCTATAAATTCAAGAAATCCCAAAATTCAAGGTATATATATTAAAAAAACATTATAAAATTCCTTTTAAATTGAATTTATGATATCCCCCTCCCTATCAAGACCAATAAATCCGAATGTCCCCACAGACCCAAATATGATGGTTGATAATCTTGACTCAAAAATAAAATATGATATCACAACATTACAAATGAAAAGGACTCACCAAATAACAAAAACCAACAACTCCCATTAAAAAAATATATAAGTGTAAAGGTTTTTGGCGCCCTTTAACAAAAGAAAATAATCACTGTTTCTTTCCTCACACGTTCCCCTCTATTTTTATTACTCTCTCTTTCTTTCTCTCTATAAAAGTCTAATGGACTTTCTCTCTCTTCTGCTTCACTTCCTTATGTTATAGACTTTTCTAATTTCTACTTCCCTTCAGTTTGTATATTTTGGGATTAGGGTTTCGAGTTTTTGGAGGCTTTACTGGGTTTCTGAGGAGTATGGATCCTGAATCCGCTTCTTCCACCCGGGACTCCAAGCTGGTGATTTTTTTTTTTCTTTTTTTTATGAATTGAATTTTCAGTTGGGTTTCGTTTTAGATGAATTTCAATGTACTCGAGATTGTTTAGTTGTTGCTGTAATTCTCATATTGAATTCTGTTTGATTGTTAGTGTGATTTTTCACATGTTATAGCGTGTTTAACTTGTATTTTTTTGTTTTTTCAAAAAAATTCTGTTCTTAAGGTTTTTCTGATTTGAATTTTCGGTTGGATTTTGTTTTAGTGCAGTTTCCATACATGAAAGTTCGTTTAATTGTTTCTGTAATTAATTGCTTGTATATTTTCTTGTTAAAGTTTGTGCAGTTTTCAGTTGGGTATAGCTTTTTCAAATTTTTTCCTTCTGGATTTGTTTTATATTGTTTTTTTCTGTTACCCATGTGTATCTTCTTTTGTCATTTTTGAGTTGTGTGATTAAACTGGGTGTTTTTTTGAAACCTTGTTGGTGTTTTAGGTTCTGTTTTAGTCTTGGAAAAGTGAGGAGAGGGAAAGGGAAATGTTCGAAATTGGCTTCTCTTTTGAAGCATCATTTTAGTTGTTTTCCTTTTCTTTCACTGGCTTCCCCTTTCTGATAACCAAAAAATGCTAGTGAAAGAATCTGAAACCTTTACCTTTGATTTGACTCTAATTTTGAAGTTCAGTCTATGTTGGATTATATGTTTAAAGAACTCTACATGGACTCCGATGTTCTGTTAGGTTCTTGGGAAAATGCTCACTTGACCTTGTTGGAATCTTAGACCTTGACCTTCATGTTGATTTTAGTTCACTTGAAAAGTTTGGAGAGGATTTGAAGTTTGGTCTATTTGTAGCCTAACAAATTCATCCAGAATTTTGCTTCTGGGATTCTTGGTCTGCTGCCTATGAAAAGTTTTTTTCCCTCTTTTAATTTTTTTTATACTTATTTGATAGAGGTCTAAAAGAAATTAGTGGTCTAGATTTAAATAAGTTTGAAGTCATAATTTGTTTTTAATAATCTCTTCTTGGCAAGCAAATGGGCCTTTTAGAGTAACCAGCATTTCAGTGTACCAAGATTGTTAAGCCATAAACTCATTTTTTTCCTTCTTTTTCACCTGTTTTAATTTCTTCTTTTTCTCGTGTTTTAATTTTCAAATTTAGAGGTTTAATTGTTACCCCCATGTTTGTAGAGGTTCTTAGCACGAGAGGAGGTTAGCCACATGGATGGTGGACATTGGAGAATAATTTAGTAAACTGTAGTCCTGACTCCTGAGGGATCAAAGTGTTGGGCATAGGTTTGTTTGGATTTTTGGAAGGTGTGAGGGAAAGATAAGAGAAAAAATGAAAAGAAAAGCAAGATGGAAAATAAACTACAAGTTTGAGTTCTTCTCTTCCTTTTTTCCTAGTTTCTTTAGAACGAGGAGTTTTAAGATGTGTGATTTTCCCTGCACTTTCCATCATATATTATTTTGCTTTCTGTTTTTCATTACACCCAAATATGATGAATTGGTTTTCCTGTTAATTTTTTCTTCTCTCTAAGATTTTGAGATCCAAAATAGCCTTAGCAAATTCCAAGCTGATGAATTGTGAGCTTTGGAGTTTGGTTGTATGAGCCACTTTGGGGCCTTTCTTTTGGAGCCTATGGACACTTGCTAGCCGGCTAGTGCAAGCCTAGCTAATAGGACACCTCTAAAGCCTTGTAGCATAAGAGCCTTCTGGTGTGAAATGTGCTGCATGTGAAACATATTCAAAGTTAATGAACTTTCAACTTGATTGAAACATGTTGAACACATGTTTGGTCTGTCCCACCTTGGGAAAAAGTCTAACTCTTAACAACCAAATTAAGACAAACGTCCAAATTTAGCCACTAAATTAAAACTTCAAACCAATCTGCAGATCCACATGGGAAGTGCAAATATGGATATTGGCATTCTTAGTTTTTTACTAATGTTTTGAGTTACTAAAGTCATTTCCTTCTTATCTTTGTTAAGGCTCTTTTAAACCTCAAAAAAAGGGGGGAAATGCTGAAGGAAAGAAAAACGCTAAAAACAACTTGAGAAAGGAATACTTTTTTTTTTTTTTTGGAGCTCCTAAGGAAGTTCTAAAGAAGCCTAATATTTCCATTATATTGGTTGTGTTAATATGCCTGTATATCATTCTGCTGGTTCTGGATGAAACTCAGGATTGTTTAATAAGCATATTAAGCATTGAAAGTGGTTCCATAAATTCAATCTGCTTGATAGTGTAAATGATTTTTATTTTTAACAGAGTTTCACTTAAAAATTTTCAAAAATTCTCAGTCTTACTGAGTGCACTTCACATTAACACTTTCATTTGTAGAATGCAATTATAGCCCCTTTTTTCCTAAAAAACAAGTCCTTGTTCTCAAACTTTGTATCTTTATACAAAATGCTTTAAGACGATTTTGTCTGAATATTTGGTTATTCTTTTAATCCTACGTCTTTGGAAAGAAAGTTGATATAACCATTTATAACAAAAATATTTTAATTAAACAATAAAATATTAGACAATTGTTACTTTAAATTTTATCTTCTGTCTAAATCTCTTGTCCTTTTTTTTGTATGCATTTCAGGATTTGGTTTTATTTTGTCTTGGATGCAATTTTTGTCACTGTAATCATTCTCCTTTTTACTTCTATCCCTTTTTTTGTTTTCATCTTCGTATCCATCCTGCTTGAATGTTTCTTCTGACGTTTGTTGGTGTTACTTGCCTTTTGCTTTTTATATTATTTTTAATATCTTAAACTGATGTTTTAGTCTCTCGCGCCTTTACCTTTAGCATCAATTTCTTTTCAATCCTTTTAAGATCCTTTGACTAGGACAACCGTTTTCTTTGAATCTTCTTGATCACCCTTTAATGTTACTTTCAACATGTTTTTGTTTCATTACTTTAATTTAGAAAAAATTGTAACCGCATTTTTTCTTGTCATAATCTCAGAAATTGTATACGACTACTTTATGTCTGGCATATCAAAGTTTTGGGGTCGTATATGGTGACCTAAGCATATCACCAATCTATGTTTACAAAAGCACATTCTCAGGGAGGTTGAGACTTCACGAGGACAATGATGAAATTCTTGGGGTACTTTCTTTGGTCTTCTGGACTTTGACTCTTATCCCTCTCTGCAAGTACATTATATTTGTATTAGGAGCAGATGACAATGGTGAAGGTGCTCCCAAAGACTTGGATAAACCTTCTATGAACTTTTTATATACAGAAATAGATTTGGACTTCCTTTTGAATTCCTTATAGAGCCTTGTTGCTGCAGGTGGAACATTTGCTTTATATTCATTACTCTGTCGGCATGCGAAGGTGGGTCTTTTAAGCACTTTCCATGCATCAGATGACAATGCATCTTTTTACAACTCTGGGCCATCTTTGAAGGAGACAAGAAGTAGTTCTATTTTGAAACAATTCTTTGAGAAGCATTGGAGTTCTCAAATTGTATTATTGCTATTTGTGCTTCTGGGGACTGGCATGGTTATTGGTGATGGTGTCCTGACCCCATCGATGTCAGGTAATTTTTTTATTTTCCAAGATTGCATGGATTGCATTTGAATTTTCCAAGAAACTAAGAAATAGAAGCATGATCAAAGAAGTCATAATTTATCACACAGCGAATTATTTTGGTGCTGTTTTCTCTGTAGAGCCATCAAATAAGATTCTTAAGGTTTGGTGATTTGATATTGTCCCAGAATTAATTGCAAAATATTAAGCAGCTTTCCTATTACTAAACTGCACTGATTGATTTATTTCTTTTCTTTGTCGGAGTGATTGCTTTCTATGACAATTAATGAGTTATGAGTTTGTTTATTTTTTGTTTATCAATTTGCTTATTTATTTGTTTGTATTTGGTTATTACAGTGCTTTCTGCAGTTTATGGTGTTAAAGTCAAGATTCCGAATCTACATGAGAGTAAGTGAAATTAGCATTTGGCTTCTTAGTATGTGGGAGAATATGGTTTGAATTTTAATCTTCATCAAATTAAGGATACCGGTTCATGATTTCTTTTGTAGTTAAAGATATGCATTGTAAAACTATAACCAAATAGAGTGATCAGGACACCTTAATGAAAATTGCTATAAAATTTCCTGTGGTGTTTTTCTAATTTTCTACAGGTTTACACTAGTGTAGCAGTGCCTTTATGATCAGTATTGTTTAGTTGTATTTTCTTAATGTAGTTTCTTATTTGCAGATTATACTGTATGCATTGCTTGTGTGATTTTGGTGGGACTGTTTGCCCTTCAGCACTATGGAACCCATAGAGTGGGCTTTCTTTTTGCTCCCATCCTGATAGCCTGGCTGTTAAGCATCAGTGGGGTGGGAATTTACAACATACTACACTGGAATCCTCGCATTGTCAGTGCTCTGTCACCATATTATGCATATAATTTTTTCAAGGAGACTGGAAAAGATGGATGGAGATCTCTTGGAGGCATTGTCCTTTGCATTACTGGTTCGTTGGTTTCTCCTCCTATTACTCTGTTCATTCTTTAGTAAGATTTTCTCCAGAATAAGCGAAAGATCAAATTTCCATCAGGTGCGGAGGCCATGTTTGCGGATCTTGGTCATTTCTCTCAGATATCTGTCAGGGTAAGGTTTTTTCATCAGTCCCTTGTAATTTGGTAATGAGTTTAAAACAAATAAGTGACTTTAAAGTTCCTTCCAATAATCTTTCTTATTCTTTTATAGGTTTATAGAATATAATTTAGCATACAATTATTATTTAGCTTTCTTAGGTTGGTGTTTGAAATGAATTTCTCTGGACTATTTCTAGTTACAGATTGTGTTAACTAATATAATTACATGAGTACTGATGACAAAATGTTGTTTTCTGATGAGCAGCTTGCATTCACACTATTTGTGTACCCTTGCTTGATTCTGGCTTATATGGGTGAGGCTGCTTATCTTTCCCAGCACAAAGAGGACCTTCAGAGCAGCTTCTACAAAGCCATCCCTGGTAGGTGCCAACTTTTATACCTTTCAAATCAAGATATTATTATGATTATTATTAGTATTTCTATGCACACCATATTTTTTTGCTAGAATCTGAGTCTTGAAACAGTAATCACATGGCTCTACTTTGAAAAATTTGGCTCCAAGTGAACTGGAATTTTTACCTCACTTTTAAAAATTAAGTAAGCAAGATTAATTTGTATTTGGGAGAAGAAAGTTAACTTTGATTGCCACATATAACAGAGGGTAATTTATTGGTAACTTAAAATTTTCAGGATGGCAGAACTCTCATGACACTCATAAATAGGGTAAAGCACATGTTTTAGAAAAGTTGCCATTTATAAGTGGAGAAAGGAAGAGATCATGATAAAAGCATATCTGATGGCTTATATCCTCAGTTTGATTTCTCATGCTGCTAAACTTTGTTGCTAAGTATCCGTAAGCTAAACTAAACATTTTACCTTTCCTCTTTTCTCTGCATCCAAGAATTGGTTATAGAAATATTTCTGTTGGGCCATATTCCATGATTCCTTGTTTTGTCCATCCAGAGGTTATATTTTGGCCGGTCTTTATCATAGCGACTCTTGCAACAGTGGTGGGAAGTCAGGCTATTATTTCCGCTACGTTCTCTATCATCAGCCAGTGTAGGGCTTTGAGTTGCTTCCCACGTGTTAGGATAATACATACATCAAACCAAATACATGGGCAGATTTACATACCTGAGGTGAACTGGATTCTAATGTTCTTGTGCCTTGCCGTTGTCATTGGCTTCAGAGATACTGACATGATAGGCAATGCTTATGGTACATACTTCCATCTCTGTCTCTGTTTCCCCACCTCCCCTTACAGACACCCCCAACAATTTAGAAATCTAATAATATGAGTATTTTCCCTTTCTAGTATTTCCATTCTATTTCCATTTTTTGTCAAATTAGCATTTTGACATGTTTGTCATTTTCTACCAGGACTTGCGGTAATCATTGTAATGTTGATTACCACCTGCTTGATGTTTCTTGTAATTGTTATGGTTTGGAAGCGAACTATTTTGGTGGCAATCACATTTGTGATCATTTTTGGATCCATAGAGTTGCTCTACTTCTCCGCATGCATAACCAAAGTCCACAAAGGAGGCTGGGTCCCTATTGTTCTCTCCCTGATAGTTTTATTTTTTATGAGCATCTGGCACTATGGGACTTTGAAGAAACGTTCTTTCGAGTTGCAGAACAAGGTATGCCTGGATACGCTCCTAACACTGGGGCCAAGCCTTGGCATAAAACGTGTTCGTGGTATTTGCCTAATCTACTCCAATGTGGTCTCAGGGGTCCCACCAATGTTTGCTCACTTTGTGACCAACTTTCCTGCCTTCCATGAGATCCTCGTATTTGTGACTATTCAGTCTCTTACAGTTCCAAAAGTTCCAGCTGAGGAGCAAGTCCTTGTCAGCCGCATTGGCTCACCAGAATATCGTCTCTTTCGGTGCATTGTTAGGTATGGTTACAGAGATGTAAGGAAGGATACTTATGCTTTTGAGGGTCATGTGGTAAATTCTGTGGCAGAGTTTTTGAAGGGAAATAGTGATGGTTGTGTTGAGAGTCGAGCATATGGAGGTGAGATGACTGCGATTCGGCAGCCATCAAGCCAGCTGGTGGATGTGGTTATCAGGCAACCAGAGAATGGAGCTGCGACTGGGACAAGCCGGAGAAAAGTGAGATTTTCAGGTGTGGGATTCAACAAGGAAGTGGAAGAACTTGAGGCAGCAAGGGAAGCTGGACTGGCATACATGATGGGTAATACCTGTGTCATGGCAAGTGAAACGTCTTCATACTTGAAGAAGTTTGTGATCGACATTGTATACGGGTTCTTGAGACAAAACTGTCGCCGTCCAGCAACTTCACTCGGGGTACCGCACACCTCTCTTATTGAAGTTGGAATGGTTTATCGGGTCTAACATCATATGGTAAAAATGTTGGGCCTGTTGCATTCTTTCTTGGCAACCAGGGAACATGGAATAGAGGTGGATTGACTTCTTGTAGGCAGGGTTGTTAGTGAGAATTCAAGGTGTGATTCTTGTGGGTTAATGCTGGTGGAAAAGGTCTTAGGAAACTACTTGTGTTGGTGAATAGAAGACAAAAGTGGGAGAGGCATCTTGTCTTACAGTGAAAATTGATAACAAAGAACAGGGTTATAGAAAGAACTACACTGACTGCAATTAATTGTTCACGGATGAGGGAATGACACTTGGTGTACATGTTTCTCTGTTTTATAGAGAGGGCAGTTTTAGGAGCCTAGGATCATTGCAAACATGAGCTATGTAACTAAAGAATTGCGTGTTATTATGAAATTCTCTCTCTCTCTCAGTATTTAAGAATGATCTAATCAATGAAGCCATGTCTTTGATTCAACAGAGCCTACTCCTACTCCTGCACAAACACCATGTAATACACGGACTCTTCTGCTTTTGTGAGCCAGGTATAAAGCAAAATATAACTGTTGAAACTCTTGTGATTCCTTCGAACATTCGGTTGGAATCGGGTCACCTCCCTATCATTTTCATAGCAAGAGCTGTCTTCAACCAGAAAAGGAAAAGGAGGTGGCCATGTTGGGAGAAAGTTGTTGAGATTCTTCCTTACAAATAATATTTATAGGAATGGATTTTTATGAAACAACTTATAATGGTTCCGTAGTCCATTCCAAAGTTAAAGTAGAGGGAGAT
Source organism: Vitis vinifera (assembly GCF_030704535.1). NCBI lineage: Eukaryota > Viridiplantae > Streptophyta > Magnoliopsida > Vitales > Vitaceae > Vitis > Vitis vinifera. Next base: position 18,720,019 of record NC_081814.1, read on the forward strand.
TGGATTCCCACTTGAGCTTCCACTAAAAAAATGTCACTCAAAAGTTTAAAAAAACATTAAAAAAAAAAAAAAGAGAAAACATGAATAGTATTTCCCTAGATCATAATAATCATTTCATTTTCAAAATATTAGACCCTATTATTGGATGTGGGTAACTTAACTTGGCAAGTGGTCTTAAATTTAAAAGAAAAAGGAAAAAGGAAAAAGGAGTGGGATGAAAATTAAAATGATAGCATATTACTTGGATCATTAATTTAAGTATGTCCCACCTCGAATGGAAAGAAGATTGTGATTGTGAGAGAGAGACAAACGTAATTCTCTTTTCACATACCACCTAACTCTATGTCGGTTTTGGGAATTTTGAAGGAAAATAAGGAAAGGGAAAGGAAAAAAAGAAGATGTGAAAGAAAATAAAATTAAATTTAAGCTTCTATAATTTAAAAATATATCAAGATATCAGTAGCAAACATCTCACCACCAATTTAATTTAACACCACACCATCAATTCCCAAAAACAACACAAAGAAATAAACGCTCTCTACATTTTGAGAAACGTTAGGTGAAATGCAAATTGGGCTTTGAACACACCAAATCTATACAAAATTTGATACCCAAAAAGACAAAAAAAGAGCACATATTCCTCCAACTCTACATATGGAGAAAAGTTTGTGAGATAGGGTCCTACCAACACCTCAAAAAATACATCCAATTTGGACAGACCCATATGCTCAATTGAAAAGGAAATTATGCATATATGCAGAAATTGATCTCTACTTATGGAGAAAGGATTGTTCCTTCTTCAAACCAAAAAAATTAAGTACAGATCTCTCTCAAACAATGTAAACCGTAGCAACAATAATCACATGAAGAAATTCTCCAATCCACAAAATTCCCAGAGCTCTCATCACACTCAACTTCACCGAAACTTATCAAAGAATACAACACTACTTGTATGGATATTATTCATTGTTTCAACCCACAACCAATTTACACAAATCAATACAAAAATTTAACACCCACGAGGAAAACCCCTAAATACAACACAAACAAATATACCCAAGAGGCTTAATTAAACATTGGCTGAGTTGTCTGGCTTTTTGTGGGGTGGAGGTGGTGAAGAAAAACCTTCACCGCTGCCTGGTGGCGGAGTGGGCACCCCAAAGACTTGCACATTGGCGAACGCCTCCTTTCTGCCTTTGGCTTTTCCAAGGAAGTAACACCCAAAACCAAGTATTATGGAGAAGAGAATCAGAGGGAGAGAAATCACCACCTCCATACCCATGGCTTCCTTCTTCTTCAACTGAGAATAGAATCGGAGGCAGCAGCTTTGAGGAGAGATGGAGGGTAGAGAGAGTTGGGAATTTTTGGGAGAGAAGGACTGCAGAGAGAGAATTTAATAGAACACGCAACGGTTGGCTTAACGTTCAATCTTCCAACGGATACTTTTCATGTGGGCCACCTTAGAATGTGTGCTTTTAAAAAACTGTACTATTTATTTTAACGTCATTTTAAAAAGGGAGAATTGTGTTTTGGGCCCAGCTGGGCCCAAAAATTAATAAAAGATCCTCCAAACACCTATAATTGATTGTAAGGATATAAGGTTGGAATAGACAAAAATACCCCTTTTTACTTACACCCATCATTTTGTCTTTATACCACCACTCTTTACATGCCCCATCCATAAAATTCTCATTTATTTAATTATTTTTTAAACTCCTTTAAAAATAATTGAAAAATCAACATTATTTTCTATTTTTAAATTATAAATAAATAAAAATTATATTAATGATTCAAAAATTATTTTGGAACATACTTTTGGAAAAAATATTAATTTAAATGAATAAAAATTATTTTTTACATTTTACAAGTAAATAATTTAATGATTAAAACACTATTTAAAATAAATATATTTACTATTTTTTTTCTTTTATACTAAAAAGTATTTTAAAGTTTATTTTTTTTATTATTATAAAATAAAAAGTTTAAAGTTTTTTTTTTAATCTTTTTCTTTCCATAGTTTAATAATTTTTTGAATATAGACTTTTGTAATAAGTTATATGAATGTTCCAAATTTGTTTATTAAGGAATTTTTTTAATGATTTGAATTAATTGAAAATTTATTGAAATGAGAAAAAAGAAAAAGAGAGAAAGAGGATAGATGAAGAGTTTTTATTTTAAATATCCAACTAAAATGTTTTCGTATATAGAAATGGATTATATCAATACATAGTATAGTAGAGATTGATTTTTTTCTCATACAAAAGGGTTAAATGATATGTTTACTCATTTTAAATAAAAACAAGTAGTTAAAAATTATATAGATTATGTTTGAGATTGGTTTTAAAATATTTTTCTAGTTTTTATTATTTTTTTATTTTTAAAAATTATTTTTATTTTCTATATTGTCTCTTTTTGAAAATACATTTAATTAAAAAAATGAAAAATATTTTTAAAAATGAAAATTGAAAACCTTGTTTAATACTAAGATAATAAAAAGAATTAAATTTCATTTATTAATTATTCTTTTTTATTTTTAAAATATAATATGTTCACAATTAAATAAAGGAATTGGTCAATTGTATATTTTTTTTCACAAAAATGTAATATGTTCATAAAAAAATTGGATTGAAGTTTTTCATCATTTTTTTAATCAAACTACTAGAATCATGTTTAATACAAATATAGGCATATATGCACTACGGGAATATGAAATTTGTGTCACTATATAAGAGTATGTATAAGGGAAATGTACTAAGTGTACAAGCAGTGTATAACATAACCATTTATAAAAGATTTCAATCTATTTTGAACCACTCCTTTACTTTCCTTGTCACCCACAAATTGCATACTCATGTCATGCACTTTATTTAACTCCCATATGGAAATTTCAATACTTTCCCCAATAATGATGTTTGGAAAAAAAAAAAAACTAACCCTAATTCATCCATCCTTTTATTAGTTAAACCATTAGAAATATGGTTAACATACCTACATGGACATATTACTTAGGATAAATATATTATACAATGGTATTACACTAATTGTACAAGGGAAATGTACTAAGTGTACAAGGAAAATGTACTAAGTGTACAAGAGTGTACAAGACTACCATCTATAAAAAAATTTAATCGATTTTGAATCACTTTTTCATTTTCCTTGTCACCCATAGATTGCATACCTATGTCATGCAATTTATTTAACTTTCACATGGAAATTTCGATACTTTTCTTAGTAATAATGTTTGGGGAAAAAAAATTTAATCCTAATTCATCCACTATTTTGTTAGCCAAACCATTAGAAATAAGATTAATATACTTACATGGACACACAACTTAAGAGGGATATATTGCACCATTGTACAATGATGTTACACTAACTGTACAAGGGAAATGTACTAAATGTACAAGGGAAATATACTAAGTGTACAAGGGTGTACAAGGTTACCATTTGTGAAAAATTTTAGTTAATTTTGAATCATTTCTTTATTTTATTTGTTACCCATAAATTATTTATGAAATTTGCACTATTATATAAGGGTGTTACATTAACTATAAAAGAGTATTCCAAAATTAAAGTGTTTATTACAAGTAAACCGAATAAAATATATATTTTTATTATTTTACCTTTATAAACATAATGTTAGAAGATATTAAAAAAATCATATTTAAATAGAATTAAAAAGGATAAAAAATTATCTTTGTAACATTTGTAATTTTTTTTTATAAAAAATCATTAATTTAAATTATCAAGTTAATTTAAAATAATTTTTTTGTTGTAATTATAGTTTTGAAGATTCTACAATTTTTATATTATTACTTTTAATTTATTTTCTTTGATTTTTATTTTAAATTTCATCTAAACTTGTTTTTTCTTACATTTATATGTTTTCTATTATATCCTTATTTAAAGTGATTTTCATTTAATTTGTGTTCCATTATATTCTCTTTTCAATTTTAATGTGTTGTTATGCCTCTTTACATAACAAAAGATTTTGTTATTTTTCATCTACAAAACTTTATACAAAAGATATCATGTATGAGGAAAAAAAATAAAAAAAAAAAGAGAAAATTATGATATAATTTACATACACATCTCTTAATATGATACATTTGCTTAACTTAATGACATCATGATTTAATAATTTAAACCATATCAAGTCCACATCTATTTTAGATTTAAAAGGGCATTTGAATATTTTTCAAATTATTAAGTTATAATACATTATTCAATTAAAAATTAATTATCACCATTAGTTAAAAAATGATCATGTTACAAAATAATATATTAAGATAATATCAATGTATTGTCCAAAAAATAATATATTTTTTAAGGTGTTTAAAAAATATTTATTATATATTTTGTAAGTTTAAAAAAAATTATGAGGTATTTAAAAAATATTTACTTTAAAAATATAGTAATAATCATTTTCAACCATTGATTTCCAATATTTAATTTATTAGGCATGGTTTTTGAGAGAAAAATAATTGATGAAAATAGTAACACTTTTCTATAAAAGAATTAATTTACATGTCCCACCAATTAATATGTGAGAGAAAAAGACAAGGTGAATGATGAAAGAGAGAGGGAAAAAAAGAATGAAAGAGAGTAGGAAAGTTAGTTGTTTTCTTTTTCTTTTTGACAATAAAGGGCATTTTCGGAAAATTGAATGTTTCATATCCTTCTTTTCAATTTGTAAACTTTCTTTAGGTGTTGGGCTTAAATATGGAACTTATGAGGATCTTTTATTAATTTTTGGGCCCAGCTGGGCCCAAAACACAATTCTCCCTTTTAAAAATGGAGAGAAAAAATTGATATAGTACGTGCTTCTTGAAGTAAATTTTAAAAAAGGAAAAATAATTTTTTGTAATAAATAAAAATTTAAAATTTTGCAGGATGGTGGTGGGTTTATATCATGGGTCAATGCCAAACCAAAAATTAGCTGAGATTGTAGCCAATATCAGCGATCTTGATTCTTCACCTACCTACCTAATGCTTTCCCCTTTTCCCTTTTTTTTTTTTTTGAAATAAAAAAATCAAAGAAAATGATGCCCAAACTCTTAACCTGGACGTTGCTTCTAACGGTCTGCATGGTAGAAGTTCATTCATTGGGCCAATTACAAAATTTAATCTGGGCGAGCAGGGCCCATAAACCCATGGATGGGCTTTGGAACTTGAGTGGGTTAAACATGAAATGACTTCCATTTTCTATAGAATCATGACTTCTATTTGCCACAAACAAAGTATCCTTTAGTTAATAAAATTAAAATCTAAATCCCGTTTGCTAAATAGAGAATATTTAGGTTATGTTTGGTTCTCGAAAAATTTGAGGAAGAGAAAATAGAGGAGAAAAGTGAAAAAAAAAGTGAAGAAAAATAAAAAAATTATTTTAAAATTACTAAATTATTTTTATATGTTTTTTCAAACTCATTTCATATATTTTTCTTCATTATATAAAAATTAAATAATTTTAAAATACATAAATTTTTGAGTAATTTTAGTTATATATTATTTTCTTTTGTATTTCTTATAATGAAATCAAATATGAGAAAGTCATTTTCCTTAACATTTTTTTTCTTTTGTCTCCTAGGAACCAAACATTGCCTTAAGGAACACATATGAGTAAATGAAAGAAGGAACCTAAATGAAAACTTTATTAGATGGATTACAAATTATATTCAGCGTTAAGGGGGTGTCTGGTAAAACTTAATACTTATTGTTTAATGATTTAAGTTGACTTTAACTTAAATTATACTTAAATTGTTGACTTAAACCTTATTACTTAATTCTTACTTTAAGTTTTAAGGTTGTTTGATAAAATTAACTTAAAATTTATTTTAAATCATTAAATTGACAAATTCATCTTCATAAATTATAATTAGGGTAAAGGAGGTTGAGTAATGGTGAAGGTCCTGGAGTAACAAAGGAAATCACGAAGATAACAAGAACGAATGAGAGTAAAAAGGTGAAATAAAAATGTGGACTTAATAATAAGTTAATTATTTTTTCTTGTTATTTCAAGTTGTTTTTAACTTTAAGTCATAACATTAAATTATTTTATTAAACATACTTAATTTATTTAATAAATTAAATTAAATTATTGAATCAATTTAAATTATTAAATTGATATACCACACACCCACTATATATATATATATATATATATATATATATGAGAGAGAGAGAGCTTAAGGAAAAAATTGAAAATATTGAGAAGACAAAAATCTCATTTGAAAAGGAAAATGGGGAGTTGAAAAAGAAAAATAAATGGTTAATATCCTCTCTACAAAAGTTCTCAAATGGTCAATAGACTTTTGATATGATTTTGGCAAGTCAAAAGTACATTTTTGATAAAAAAAAAAAAAGGGCTAGACTACAAGCCTTACAAAAATAAAACATATTTTAGGAATTATTTTGTAAAGGAAGCCTCTAGTTTTTCACCTTCAACCATTTGCAATCTTTGTGGAAGAAGAAGTCACATTTCTGATAATTGTCCCTTAAGAAAATCTCCTCATGTTCTTCAAAACTCTAAATTATTTTGGATTCCAGATGGAGGAAAGACTAACCCTCTAGGATCCAAAAAGATATAGATACCAAAGGTTACTTAATTTGTTTTGTATGGATCCATGCAAGAAGAAGGATATGCTTCTCTTGGAAAGGATGCATTTATAATATTGGTAATGGTATCTCTTCTAAAGCTTAATTTGCAATATCATTTTATCATTTTGCTAACAGTTGGTATAATTTTTGTTAATAATATAACATTTGGTATCAGAGCCGAGGTCATGGGTTCAAACCCTAAGAGTGTCGCTGGGAAATAATATCAAAACAATTGCATATAAAGTAAAAGAGTAGGGAAGAAAGAATGAGGGAAGAAAGAATGCAAACACAAGATTTTTATAGTGGTTCAGCGTAACCTGACCTACTTCCACTCTCTTCTAGCTTCAATCCCAAGCTTGAGGTTTCACTATTTCAAGGCTTTCAAACCAAGCCTTCAAACAATACAATTGGATTATGGTTTTAATCCACCTTCTTGGACTTTTGGCTCCAAGCACCCTTTATAATCCTCAAGAGATATCTCACTCTTGAACAACCCCTCAAGTGATACCCCACACTTGAGAATCCCTAAGTGATACCTCACACTTAAATTCTTCCTCTCAAAGATTTACAAATGAAGATAATAAATGATCTCACAAAATCATAGTACAAAACTTTAACCTCAAATGATATAAGAAAACAAGGATTGAATGGTGCACTAAAGATATACAAGTTTTAGAACAATAGTGCACTTAAAAACACTCTCCCAAGGCTCAAATATATTCAATAAATGTTTAGGAAGGTTAAGCTCATGAAACAATAAAGATTGGAGCCTTTTTATAGAGGAAAAATGCAAAACTAACCGTTGGGGGTTCGACCAGTCAAGTTGGGGGTCGACCGGTTGACTAGTCGTTGGCATTTAATGCTTGACAAGTAACCATTGGACCTCGATCATCTCTTGACCAGTTGAGGCTCAACCTCAACCGGTTGAGGTTCAACCTTGAGCTGTTGAACAACTGTTCTGGAAGAAAGAGAAGGTTTTTGCACCTTTCGATCGGTTGAGCTAAATAGGTTAACCAATTCCTCATCCAGTTCAATCGGTTGAGCCGTTTTTGGCTCAACAACCATCCTTTTCAATTTAAAACCTTTTAAACAAGTTTGGAAAACATTTTACACAAGGTTTTAGTTGAAAACATGAAATCATCCAATTTTAAAGGATTTAAAACAAAATTACTTTTGGATGATTTTGGTGCATAAATTAATAATGTAATGCATGAAAGACCTAGTGCACCAATAACCTTACAAAGAGATCCTATAAAGCTTAGGTCTTGAAAAGAACTTCTCTTTGAGGTCTTCTTCTTCTTATTGATTTCTCTTTGTCTTGATTTTGTCTTTGTGGTTGCCGCTTTGGAAATCCTCTTGCTTAATCGCACTTGAAATATAATCATTAGTTCCAAACCTTGTTTTGTTATCATCAAAACCAAGATTAACCAATCATTGGTTTCACATTTATCATTTTTAATTTCATTCTCATCATCACTTAAGTTATCCAAATATGAGAATGGATGATAAAAAGAATAAGATGTCCATTCCCACTTCTCATTCCCTTATACCAAAGATGTTCTTTGAGTCCAAATCCTATAATTCTCTTATACAAATCCAAACACCAAAACTCCTTTTACCTGACATTAATTTTGATGGTATTTACACAAATACACTCATATTCTTTACATTGCTTTAATGACTAAAGTATTAGGATTAGGTTTAGATTTGATTTTTATAATTGTTGTATACACTTGATTGTCACTTCAATAATTTTTCTTCAAATTAAGTAATTTAATCCAAAAGGTTAATTTAAACCATATATTCAATTCATCATAAATCATATTCCAATGATTAACATAACGCAACTATTCAACTCATTATATCTTCTTTTAAGAATTTAATGAATTTACCTATTTGCATTATAGTAGTCATTTAAGACAATTTGAAGAGAAAATCCCTAAAATTTAATTAATCAATCAATTGAATCAAATTACCTTGGCAAATCAAACTTCATTTATCTGATTCACCATAAATCTTATCTCTAGATCATCATTCATTTGAGAAAAATGAGATTTAGCCACTCATTCTTAGATATTTGATCTCACAAGGCATGTTTGGATACTAAGAAAATGAGGAAAAATGAAAGAAAATAGAGAATTCTATTGTCAGAAAAAAAGAGTTTTAAAAAAAATTCCAACATCCAAAGTGTCAACAGTTCTCAAAGAAATCCTTAATAAGAATTTCCATCTCCTATTTATAGGCTAAGGTCAAGTGGACACTTGTCAACATCTTTGAGGTCTTTTAGAAACTTCCAAATTAAAAAAAATATAAAATTTGACACCAAAAACACATTGCACACCAAATTTGGTCATTTCACACGAGCACCAATAGTTTCACACAGCCATGTGAAATTCCAAAGTGAGTGGCAATAGTAGGTGAAAATGCTTTCTAAACCATTTCACATCTTCATGTGAAATTCACATGGTGGTGCAAAATCCTCTTTTCAAGCTATTGCATATTCTCCTTCTCTAGTCTAATTCAGATGTTCATGTGAAATCTTCTTTGACATTTCTTCAATTTTTCTTCCTTTGAAACCAAGTTGACTAACTCCCACCAATTCCAAATTTGGTCTAAACCAATTTGCATTATTGAAGACATGAACCATATACCCACAACTCTCATACTCTATGAATTCTCAACTTCATCCATCTTTCAAAATCTCTATATTCCAACAAGTTAAACTACTTTTTTCCATTATACATTTGGATCATCATCAACATTACCCTCTTCAAGTTGATTTATCTCTCTTTATCACTCAATTCATCAAAAATCACATCTTGAAATGACTTCAAACCTTACAAAATTTTTTAGTAACTCTTACAAGGGAAACAACATATTAAGTGGGTATTTTAAGCATAATTACTACTAAAAAAATGTGAAATGCATGAGAATTGTTATCTATAACATACTCTTTTTTAGTAGTAATTAAACAACTTCGCCAATTTTCATATGTAACAGTTTTGGTTATGTTAAAAGTTGTCTCTTGAAAAGACACCTTCCACATTTTTTTTTATCAAAAAGTTAATTTCTCAAGATGGCACAAATTGCCATGAATTGGAAATATTTTTTAATGTGTTGCATTTTAAAAGATTTTTTTTAAATGGTTGTACCTTTATAAAAATCATTGACTTTGCTCTATGTGTATGTGAAGCATTTGTGTCTAGGAACACATGTGATGTATATGGTTCCCACATAAGTACATGTATGCATAAGTGTGTACATTTGTGTATATATCATGAATGTATGCATCATGTATGGGTGCATGAATATATGTATCATGCAAGGATTGAAATATCGGTTTTTACGGATATATCGGTACTTCGATTTTACGGATATATCGGAAATATCGGAGAAATATCGGTGGATATTTTTTCACAAATATCGATAAAGTGAAAATGATTTAAAATTAATAGGAATGCTTAAAAAAACTTCAAAAAATGATAAAATAAGTAAAAATACACATTTTAAAGTTATCTTGTAAGTGTAATTGACATATATATAATTAAGAAGAAAAATATCGTAAACGAAGATATATTGGTAGATTCGATATTTGAATTTTAAAAATAATATATATGAATTTTGAAAGTATATAGAGTTAGAATTGAGTTAAAAAATATTTGATTTTATTGAATAAAAATAATTTATACATAAATATAATACATATGATATTACAATAGTCCTTATATTAAGGAAGAAATCGATGTGATTTCATTATATTGTTAGATGAAGATGACCTAATTTGTTGAAGATAATATTTATTTAAAAAATTTTAAAATATTTTTCTTAAAAACATGTTTTATTATATTTTAAATGAAAATTAAATTAATTTATATAAATATTTTATTTGAGATTTAATTTTTAAAATTTTATTAAAAATATATAGTAATAACTTTTTTTTTATTAATATTAATTTATTTAATAATCAAAATAAAATTTGATAATTTATAATTATTTATATGGATAGAGGAAAATTGTTCATGATTTGGTTTTTTTTTTTACCTTTACTAAATCTAAAAATTAAAAAGGCCACCACTTTTGAAGTTGCCCTCCAGCCGAGAGAATTCCCCTTTTCTCTCCCCTTTTCTGAAGTTGCCCTCCAGCCGAGAGACTTTCTTCCTCTGCCACTCTCAATCCTCGCAGGTACTAATCTAATCACGTTGATATTATTTTTTTTTGCAACCCCCGTTTGATTTCCAAGAAAATCCATCCCCCATTCGATTTCCGGGAAAATTCATCCTCGTTTGATTTCCGAGAAAATCCATTCAAAACCCCCAAAGAAAACCAAAAAATTTGCTTTTTTTTTGCTCCCTGTGATTTCTGGATCTGTTTTAAGGGTCTCTTTGCTGTTGTGCCATTGGATTTAAATTTCACGAACCCTAAATCCACGATTTTTGAGCCAGATTTTGTATCCTGTGTGCGGGCTGGATTGGTAGGAAATATCGGGAAATTTTCCGAAAAATCGGTAAAAAATACCGAAATATCGGCGATATTTTCGGCGATATTTTAAAATTCTCCTCCGATTGCTCCGCGCGTCAGTCCACTCGCGATTTTTCTTCGATAAATCGGTGCTTCACCGATATTTCGCCGATATATCGACGATTTTGCCGATTTTTTGCCGATTTTTCCGTCGATCGATAATCGGTGACGATTATCGTTTCGATGCTGCCCGATATCCGATATTTCTTCGAAATATCGGCGATATTTTCCGATTTTTCAATCCCTGGTATCATGTATAGGTTTGTACACATATGTGGCCACCATCACTTAAGTTCAAGGCCACTAAAAACACCAACCACCCCAATAGCCCCAATCCAATAACTTGGTCTTGGCTTCATGTGGTTTTAGTCTTGAGTTGAACTAATTTATAAATTGAATTAGACCATGGTGTAACTTGAACCTTGCATAATTTGGACCTTAATATGATTTAGGTTTGGCTTGAATTTAACTTTAACATGAATTTGGCTTTAAGTTGACTTAAACAAAGTAAACCTAGGTTCTAAATAGCTTGATCTTAGATCAAAGAGGTATTTCGTATATTTCAATCTCAAAGTCAAAACTTGAGTCTTTAACTATCTCAATAATTTGAAGACACTTTGAATAAATTAAAGATTTTTTTTAAAATAAACTTTAAGGATAGATTCATTAAATAATTTTTTCTTTTTTTAAGATTTTGAAAAGTTATAGATCCTTGTTTTCTAAATTGTCTTTAAAGTTGTGCATTACGAACCTTGAAATGAACTCTTACTATGAGAAAAGACAGCTATAGTGGTAGTCATAAATCGTAGCAATAGATCAGTATTGTTATGACTATATCATATTAATATAGTGAAACTTAGTTGCGACAAAGCATCGCTATGGGTGGTGCAAATACAGTAGACAATAACCATATATGTCGAAGCATAAGACATCAACCGTGTAGAGTATGTGGCTAAACATTTATAATATAGCCATAATTTCTTAATTCCCTCCAACAAAACACATTGAAATTATTTTATTGACAAAAACGATATATGTATGATCATATTTGTGACATTTGACAATAATTTGAAGAATTTAAAAATGTATTTAATATTAAAAGAGTTATTCATCTAATTTGTATATATTCACGGATATAAAAGAAATGATAATATCTGTATAATTATTTTTTATTTAAAAATATTTATAATTTTATTTTACAATTTTATGTTTTTATTATATATTTAATTATTATACAAAAATATAAAAAAGACTAGTAAAAAAATTATCATGATGATGTTATATTTTTAACAATTAGTTAAATCAAATTTGAAAATGAGATAACTAAATTTTGTCCATAGATATATGGCGGTGTTAGGTTAAAGTTGTGTTTTAATATTCCATTGTGCATAGTGGTTCTGTCATTTTTTTAACTTAAAAGTATTTTGCAATGAAGTTTTATGAACAAAAATTAAACTAGATTGATTATTGAAACTTTTAGTTCTTGAATAAAAAAAAATTACTAATAGTTATATAATGATTAGGTATCTTCACAAGGAACTTAATCTAGTCTAATCCTAATTAATTAATTGGCCTCAATCCATAAAAATCATTCATAAGTTCTTGTGCAACCTTATGTATTTACCAAAATGCTCTTATATACTCATGTTAATAAACAACCTAAATATCCTTTAAAAAATGGTTATTATGGAATATGAGCTCAAGTGGAGACCATTATTAACTCTCTAAGAATCCAATTTTGAAGTTGATTAAATATCCCACTATAGAGAATTAACTACACTTCGGTATCTTATGATACTAAACTAAGATATAAAGTTTGAGTCCTAGAAGCATAAGTGTTGTCTTTATTAATTAATTAGGACTTAGTGAGTTATATTAAGTGACCTAATCCCAAGATAGAATTCTATATATCTAGGGTTAGACACTTGATTCATTCTATCTTGAAAATAGAGATATCCCTAGCCTTCATCCTTAAGAGAGAATTCCACAATTCTTAAGTGTCAAGATCTAAGAGAAAGCCATTGGGCAAAAGGTCACAATGTTTTCAAGATCTACACCATCCTCTTCATTGATTGGAAGTTATATGGAAACATTAAAATCATAGGTAATGTTTTTGAAGCACTTGGATCTACAATTTTATTTTATCATTACTTTTATTACGTAGATTAGTATCCTTAGGAATATAGTTGCATGCGCTCTAACAATCCAAGACTTGGTATGAAGTTTTCTAGATATTTCAACATGTTAATTGTAGGAGTGGCTAATCTTAACGATGAAAATCACTACTTGGTAACATTGATGTCAAGGGAAGTTCAAGGGAAGAAATGGAAAGAGCAAGCCTACGGGTAAGTACTTCCTTTGTGGCATTTTGAGCCATTAGAAAATGAATGCTCAAACTACCTTAAGGAGCTTGAGATTATGTCTTAATTGAGTGTACTTAAGACTCCACAACAAAATGGAGTAGTAGAAAGAAGAAATCAAACTCCAATGAAATGGTAAGATCAATGATGAGTTTCTCAACTCTTCTTACATCCTTTTAGGATATGCCTCAGAAGTTGTTGGATATCTCCTAAACCCATTTCCTTCTAAATTGGTACTTTTGACACCCATGGAGATGTGACCAAGTCATAAACTTAGTTTACAATCATTAGGATAGAGCCCTCAAAAGCATGACATGATGTAATTAAATAAGTATTCATTAATATATTTATATAATATGATTTTTGGCTCTCATTTATATCATTAATTGCATTGTTTATTATCTGAGCATCCATATCTATATCAATTGTATTGTACATGATTTGGGTACATTAAGAGTTACACAGGGGATCTAAGTCATGAATTTCTAACAAGATGATAAATTGTTCATAGTTGATTCATGGAATTAGATAATCCATTTGAGGGCTTAGGTCACTTAATTAGCCCAAAAAGGGTCTTAATTGATTAACTAACCTAACAATGCTCTAATTAATCAACTAGCCAAGTGTAGAGATACCGTTCACTAACTCTTGTGTGACTTTGCATGATTACCAAAACACCCTTATGCACATAAGTGAACTATGAGCCAATCTAACCCTCATAAACTATGTTATCCAAGGTATATGAGCTTGAGTGAGGACTATTGGAACCCATAAGCAGTAATGATTCTCTTAAAATCAAATTCTAAAGTTGAGTCAACATCCCACTATAGAGAATCAATTACACTTCAACATCCTATGTATATTATAATGAGATATTAAGTACTTGGGTCCGTGACCTACTATCCATTGTATATAATCTATTCATGAATTAGTATTTGCAATCTAATAAGGTGAAAGTTATCAACCTCTTAAGATTCTCAAGATTACCTCTACCATCCTTGAGTTACAAATCTTCCTATTATATGATCAACTAACACACTCTAGCTCACAAAGAGCATATGTCAAATTTCATTTAATAAATTACTATGATTATAGTTTTCCTAATCATATGTCCTTAGGGTCATCCAAGGGAACACACTATCTCAATCTTATGAGATATAATGGTACATCTATTGGGAATACTTATTGCTATTGACTTTCATCAACAATGACCTAATCCATAAGAAATATATGATTACTATAAGATCTTACCTGTAAGTTAAAGCTACAACTAACTTTGGCATAAGCTTATTATTCTCTCAAGGTTGAGAGACAATACAATATAGCAGCTTAGTGAAGCTATAACTACATGATAGCCTTATGTCATGACTCATCATAGGCCTTGTCCAACGTGTAACTATACACACTAGTGCACTCACCGTAGGAACCCTATCCTAATGGCCAAGATCATCCATCCCTCCAATTATGAGGTAGTGTACTATAACCTCAAATGGATTGCCTAAGTCCACAAATTGATTGTGAACAAATCATCTACTTACAAGGAACACATAACTCAGATCTTCTATGCAACTCTTAATGCACCTCAATCATGTACAATGTAAGAGAAGTTAGTCCAGAATGCTCATAAGATATAATATATGAAATAAGGATAGATAAAAATGAAATTGGAATATTATTAAATAATAAATCCATATTTGTTATTCATGTCATGCTTTTAAGGGCTCTTTCTTAACAACTTAAGCCCAATAGGAAGTCTATATGAACCCTTTTAAAGGTTTTGGGTTAAACACACTTGACTATTATCTTTTAGATTGTATAGCCACTTTACACGAGTGCCAAGGTTCAAGAAGAAGTGATCGGATGGAAGATTATGAGGTGGTTGAAATCTTATTTATCAAGTGGATTTTAATCTAGGAACATCTAGATTAAAAGGTAAACTTTTTAAGCACCTAGATACATTCTTTTGTTTTTGTCCTCCACTACGATTAGAACTAGTATCCCTAGGTTGTTAGAAAAGTTTGCACTTATGATCTACGGGTATCTTAATAACAATATAATCACATATGGGATATCCAACACATGTTTTGAAGTCAAAGGCAGATAAATTGGAACAAAAGTCAAAGGTCTATCTAGGATATTCAAAAAGAACAAAGGGTTATTATTTTTATAGTCAAGTTTATTAAAAGGTATTTGTTAGCATAAATGTCAGATTTCTACAAGAAGACTATATGATGATTAATAAGGCTGGAGGTGATGTTGATTGAATAGATCTAGAGGATAGTCCAACATTAGTGCAAGATACTATAGATCTATTAGTAATGACACCTATCATTCTTGATAGTTCTAGTACACCAATGCCTCATTGTAGTGGGAAGATTGTCATATAATCAACATGATTCATGTATGTGGGAGAGTCTTTCAAGGCATTTCTAAAGGAACATGAGATTGATCTCATGGATTATTTTAAAGCTATAATTGATGTGGATTATCATTTGTGACAAGGGTAATAAAAGTTGAGTTAGAATCCATGTATTCTAGTAAGGTTTCAAATCTTATACACCCAAAGGAATAAAGCCTAACATTTTCGAAGTCGTCTTTCTTTTGTTTTTCCAAAATAATAATACACGACTACTATTTTTATTTTTATATTATATATATTTAAATAAATTAAATAATATTTTAGTTTTAATTGCTTTTATTTATATTTTTATTTTTAGATCTCAATATGTTACAAGAAATTCTTCAACAATTTAAGACTAATATTAATTTTTTAAAAATATATAAAATAAATTCATTATTTCGAATAATGTTTTTTTTTTCTATTTCTTAGATTTTAATATTTTTGAAATAATATTTTATGCAAAAATAATAATTTAATACTGATAACCATTACTAAATTTATAGTTTTTTATTTTACTTTATTATATATTCTAACATTTTACAAGTCCATCTTTCTTTGTTTTTTTTAAAATAATAATATAGGACTACTATTTTTTTTTTGTTATATTATATACATTTAAATAAATCAAATAATATTTTAGTTTTATTTCTACTTTTATTTATATTTTTATTTTTAGATCTCAATATTTACAAGATTTTTTTTCAACAAATTAAGACTAATATTAATTTTTTAAAAATATATAGGATAAATTCATAATTTCGGATAATATTGTATTTCTATTTTTTAGATTTTAATATTTTTAAAATCATATTTTATGCAAATATATAGATATATAATTATATTATTATTATTATTATTATTATTATTATTATTATTATTATTATTTTCCATTCTCATTTTACTAATATTTATATTTACAACTACTATTATTAAAACATCATATAATATTTTTATTTTATTTTTAATTTTTAATTTTAATATTTTATAAAAACATGTTAGTTGATAGCTAAACATAAACAATATTACTATTATTTCATATTAATTAAATAAACTAATATCACTTTTATTTTTTAAAATGATTTAGTTCGTTCATTTCTATAAAATGATAATTTACAACAAATATTATTCTAAAAAAAGTAACATAAATCCAGTAAATTGAAAAATATATATAACAATAAATATCATGCATAGCAAAATAAAAATGAAACAAAGTAGAGTAATAATATTACCTAAGAATAAAATAATATAACTTTTATATTTCGAATGATTTAATATATTTAAAATGATAATTTCTATAAATATCCTGCATAACAAAATAAAAATGACACAAAGTAGAGCAAAAATATTACCTAAGAATAAAATAATATAACTTTTATATTTTGAATGATTTAATATATTTAGAATGATAATTTATAACAAATATATTCAAATAAATGTTATATGAATCCAAATAAATTAAAAAACTTATATAACAATAAAAACCATACATTACAAAATAGAATGAAATAAAAATAAAGCAAAAATAGAAAAAATACTACCTATCAAGATGAGTGGCATGAGTGTTTGAAGAAATGGAGAAGATATGCAAGAAAAGTTGCATAGAGGGAAACAAGGAATATGGAAAGAATTGAGGAAGAGTGAAAAAAACTGGTTTTCAAATGGGAAATGAGAGAAAAATGAGGATGGAGATTGAAGCAAATTGAAGTAGATTTTATTTTGTGAGTGAAGATGTGTGGACCCTGCATTTTTAGCATGATGCATTCCCACTCGAATGGTGAGACTCGCTTTTTTATTTATTTGATGAAAAATATGATTTTTAGAAAAGACTTGGAGTCGCCACTTATTTTTGTTTTATTTTTAAAGATAAAACAAAATAAGAAAGAAAACCCTAAGTGTGACTCCTTATTTGGAAAAACAAGTCTGTGAAAAACTGAGTCGAGTCCGGAGATCAAGTTACCTATTAGGAAGGTACGGTGGTGAGCCGTAGCATCCCTCTAAGCCCATATACATACAGTCTCTACTAAACAAATTAAGGAAATTGTGGTAATTAATTAATTGATCATAGATACCAAGATTGAAGAAATGAAACAATATACACAAAGATGATGACAAAATAAAATTACAAGAATGGACAAAATAAATGACAATAGAATTATGTAAATTGATTTATTGAACTAATTAAAAAAAATATTTGAAAAAAATTAGTATTCCGAAAATTTTGAAGGATTTTATTAAAAACAATTTTGAATGAGTGATTTCAATTTATTTATTTACAAAATATTTTCTTCAAGTGATTTGATTCAATTTCATTTGTATTTAATTTTCAAAAAAATTATTTACACTTATTGTATCTAGACTTTGAGACTCAGTTGAGCCTCGAGACTCCGCACTTAGGAGGATGTGGCTCATGAGTTCCTGACTCAGTTTGCTTTCATTGCCGACATTGATGTATCTAGATGAGAGTTGGAGGCTACCAGACAGAGGCTAGACGAGTTTATTTCTTCTTTTGTCAGTCGTTGGAGGGCAAATGTGGTTGGTATGATAGACCGGCCTAAGGAGCAGGATTAAATTGATATGGTTTTTTGGAACCTACAACCGAGGTTTTCTAGACGCCTTGTGGGCATTCCATTTTAGGATCTTAAGAGTCTAGTTTATGCAGCTTTCAGTGTTGAGGAGGCCATTGCTCGAGGATTATGGACAAATATTATTCTTTCCCCTGACAGTATGGGGAAAAAGTCAATTGGATCATCTAGTAGGTCTAGAGAGGTTGATACTATTAGCTATCAGCATCAGAGGCCCGCATTTCACTCATCTTATAGGACTTCTATAGTCAAAGCTCATTTCTCTCATCCACAGTATCGATATCAACTGGTTTATGTTCAGTAGCCTTACATTGCTCAGACTAGCATGCAACCATGACCACCACATCCGAGAGCCACTACTCCCCTGTCGCCCATACCATATGCATAGAGGCCCACGAGACAGTTCATTCCATTGGGCATGACTTTGACTAAAGCTTTTGAGAAGCTTAGAGACACTGGTGTGATTGTTCATTTGGCACTATGCCCCTTGTTGCATCCTATTCCTCCTCATTTTCACTTACATGAGCATTCCTTATATCATCAGATTCAGGGGCATGATACTGAGCATTGTGCGGTGTTCCATCATGCGATATAGAACTTGATTGATTTAGGGTTGGTCAACTTGTCTGGGCCAAGTGTGACTATGATTACTGCCAAAAAGTGCTATTTTGTAGACCTAATTATAATGGTTTTAAGAACCTTTGAGTAGTAATCATATTCATTTAACCCAATTAATTCATTAAGGTCCTTAGTAATTGGTTTTAACCATTTTGTGGCAAGTTTACATGTTTTTATCAGCTTATGAATCAATTCAAGCATGCCAAATGATGGAGGAGCTACTTGGAAAAGTTATGGCAAAGCTTTTGGAAGCTCAAATTCATGAATAACCAAGCTTTGGAGCTCCATAGCCCTTTGCCAAAGTCGTTCAAAGTATGCAAGGAAAGAACAATGGAGAAGAGGAAAACAGAGTGAAGAAAACAGAGGACAGCAGCTGCAGTCTTCTTTCGCACTTTTGGAGCACTTCCCGAAGTCCATTTTCTACATGCTATATACCATTTCAAATCTCAGGAAGTCAAGAATCCAACGCTTCAAACCGTGTACGATTTGGAGCTGAAATGAGGAAGATATGGCCTTCGGAAGACAACTGCTCCAGGCTTGTGCGAAAATTTCGCACAACACCTTCCAAATTCGCACACCCCATGCGTGGTGCGAATTTTCCCCTGTTTCTGCCGACTCCACTTTAGATCTTTTCTTTTAGATATTTTTGTATAAATTTCCATTCTTCTCCTTGTAATCCACCAATCATAAGATTTATTGGCTAGGAAGGTTGGAAAAACTTCTCTATTTATATCTCCTTGCATCCGTTGTAACATATATTGATATATAGATAGAGAATATTTACAGAGCTCTCCCGTTTCTATTTTCTTAGTAGCCAAACAGCCTCTGAGGGTTTTTCCTCAAAGGATGATTGGCTAAAACTTTTAGTTTCTCAAAGTATGGATGTTATGTGATGGCTTGGATGCAATCCCATGGAAATTTCTCTCACCCGGAAGGTAAGGTAGTCGTTTTTCATTAAAGGTTCATTAATGCAAAGTTTGGTTTTTATTTCCTTTGGACAACTTCCAACGGCCAATACTTGATAAGCTTTTGGATTTCTATCCATTAGTTATCTCCTACGAGCTATTGGAAGGTGAGGTTTTCAATTCCAAGTTTTGTATTAATCCGTTAGAACCAATTTCAATGGCCATTGAAAGGTGAGTTTATCACTTGGAATGACTTTGAGTTGCCAATATTTGGTAAGCTTTTGGCTTTAGACCATTAGTTATCTCTTACGAGCCATTCAAATGAAGTCTAAGGTGAATAACCATTGATGAAATTCACTACCATCTGTTTTGCCATTTTAAAGGATTAAAACTTGATTTGCTAAATCCATACCGGTTCGGGAAGCAAGCATCACCATAGTTGCAACCCCAACGCGAGGAGCCTATCCTGAGATTTCCAATTTGCATAAGAGCCAGAGCATAGCTATCCTATCTTTGAGAAACTTGCTTTTACACCCTTTCATTTTAGTCTTTAATGTTAGCTTAGATTAGTTTAAATCTTTCTAAAACATTTACATCTTCTTTTAAAGCTAACATCCATAAGAAAATCACCTATTTTCCTAATTTGAATATCACTTGTGTTTGCGAAAACCCTTCCCAGTGAACGATCCTAGAACCACTATGCTATAGTAGCTTGGCTACTTTAGTAATAGTATTCAAGGTATAAATTTTGTTGATACGCCTTTAAAGCTAAGCTACCATGAGTCGAATCAAATGGCGCCGTTGCCGGGGAAGGTGCCATAAGCACAGTGAAGCAACCATTAAGGGTAACTTGTGATCTTCATCACAAGTTTGGTGAGTTTTCTTATAATTTTTTTTTTTAGTTTAGTTTTTATTTAGTTAAATTTTTTTTTTTATTCTTTTTTCTTTTATTTTTGTTTTAATTTCAATTTGTGCATTCCTTGTTGGATTCGAGACCAAGAGAGAATCCTGGTACAAGTTGAAGAAAAGAGCCTTAGTTGAATATCATTTTTTTAGAAATGGAAATTCCACATGAAGATCAAAACTCTCATTATGATCATGAGAAGGACAAATTCGCATACCTATCCATGAGGGATCGGATTGAATTAGGGAAAAGGCAAGTTCAACAAAGCCAATGGGGTAGTAAGTATGCTTTGAATGGAGATGATTCATATGAGCATACGGTAGGAGAGTGCCCTACCATTCCAACTATGAGAGACATGTACGGTTACCAAAGCTCCTACACCTCAAGTTGGAATAGCCATCCCAACCTTACAACCCACCCTCAACCTCAACCATCAATGAGTACATCTTCATTGGAGCAAGCCATTTTAAAGATAAGCAAAGTCATGGAGGACTTTGTAGGTGAGCAACAAAAGATCAACTCTCATCTTAATGAAAAGATTGATAATATGGAGAGTTCAATAAATGTAAGAATGGAGGGGGTTTATAATGATCTATCACTAAGGATAGAAAAAGTTCAAGACTCCATTGAGAAGCTCACCAATCTCGACATAGCAAGGGGGAAAAGGAAGCTTCCTCCTCAACCCCACCATAACCTTCAAGGAACCAATGCAAAAAGATCAAGGAAAGTGTTGATGATCGACACTGTGGTGGGGGATTGCTATGACAACTTTATGGACCAACCTTCCATTGAAAATCATAAGGTTCAAGATGATAAAGGGTTACCTGAATCCTTTAAAGTATCCACTTCTCTAGGGAAGATAAGAGAAACGAATTCCCTTGGACCAAATGGGAAGGATGCCAATTTTGTTTGGGATCCAGGGGGAATTCAGCATGAAGTGGGTGTGTGAGTGAGGATGAGCTAAATAGTTCATCTTCTTTTTGGGGTACATGCTATCAGCTTCATTTAAATTCTATGTTTTCTTTAAATTTATGCATATTTTAGTTTGAATTCTTAGCTTTAATTTAGTTTTAATATGTTTTTAAGATGAGTTTTGAAGTGTTCATGCAGGTATGATGCTTGCAAAAATCGAAGTTATGGTGAAAACAAGGGAAAACAGGGGAGAAAAGCCAAAACAGAGCAATTCGCACCACCCCATTTTGGCAACTGTTGGGAACATTTCGATCACTTCCCGAAGTTCATTTCATGCGTACTATATCTCGTTTCGAAGCTCGGGAAGTCAGGAGTCCAACGCTTCAAACGGTGTCCAAATCGGAGTTGAAACGAAAAAGTTATGGTCATTGCAAGAAAACTGGACCGAGCTGAGCGGGAATTTCGCACACCTCAATCCAAGGTGCGAAAAATTTCGCACCGTGCGAAACCACCTCCTGGCACACGAGTGCCATTTCGCACACCTCAAGCCAATTTTCGCACCGTGCGAAACAAGGTGCGAAAATTTCGCACACCACTATTCAAGGTGCAAAATTCATTCCAAGGTGCGAAAATCTCAGTTCAAGGTGCATCAATTTCGCACACCACAATTCAAGGTGCGAAATTCATTCCAACGTGCGAATTCGAGTGCGAAAATTTTACTACTGTTGGACATAATTTTGAAGCACTTCCTGGAGCTCAAATTATACATATGATATGTCGTTTTAAAGCTTAGGAAGTCAGAAATCCAGAGCTTAAAACGGTACGTGATTTGGATTTAAAACGAAGAAGTTATGGCCGTTTGAAGACAACTATGCAAAGCTGAACGGAAATGTTGCAGCCGCACCAAATTTCACTACTGTTAGACACGTTTTTGGAGCACTTTCTGGAACTCAAATTATGTATACCATATATAATTTTAAAGCTTAGGAAGTCAGGAATCCAGAGCTTCAAACGGTACGTGATTTGGATTTGAAACGAAGAAGTTATGGCTGTTTGAAGACAGACTGCGCAAAGGTGCAAAAATTTCGCACCTTGAAATCCAAAGTGCGAAAAATCCTTTCCAAGCCTCAGGAACATGCATTAGAGGAGAGAACACCCCCGTGCACCATTTGAGAACTCTCTGGAAATCATGAACAGCCACCTCTCTCCATTCCAGCCATGGCCAAGACTAGAGGAGAGCCCTGTGCACCCTGGGATCACACACATGAAGCCTCTCACTCCATTTCTGACCTCCCTAAACCATCAAAGCTCATAGCTCCAGTTGAGAGCTCCAGCAAAGGAGACTATGCCACTTAAGGAGACTACCAGAGCAGAGGTCAATGTCCTGACCCAACCCATTCAGAAGGCCACCATATCTCCACAGGACCCTTCTATTACTTGATCATCTCTTTATTTTTTGTCTTTGCATATTATATTAGTATACATAATTCCATGTTTTGATGTCTTATATTCTGGGATTGGATGTATTACTGATGATACATCATATATAGACATCAATTCTTGTTTAAAACTTGGCATTTTTCTATTTTCTCTACTCACTAACTCTTTTGTTTTTTTGAAACATGTGGTTTCTCCTATTCGACTCAGACTCCATGTCACTCAGGAGGTACCACTTCCTCCCTATTTTTTAATCGCCTTGTCACATTGAGGACAATGTTCAGCTTGGTTGGGGGGAGAGTTGAGGAAGGAAGTTTTTGTTATTAATGCTAAGTTATTTTGGCAATTTAGTTGTTTTTTGCTTAATTTTAAAATTTTTGCTTTAAACTCCATGGATATTAAGGATTAACTCTCAAAATTAAATGAGAGAAGTCGAGTTTCAACTTGATTACATGAGTCTTAGAGTTTGTATTATGCTCTTCTAAAAGTTGATGAATTGTTGAAACTCCCATTGCATGCAAACTTATCTCTTCCACCTTAAGCTATTCGCACACACATACATTAGATTCCGGTTATAAGATGTGAAACTATCTCACCCTCTAAGCTTGAGAAATCATAATTTGACACCTTTAACCTCTCTTTAATAGTGTTGGGACACCTCATAAAGACCAATGAGTCTTTGAAAAAATAAAAATAAAAAATAAAAAAAAAGAAGAAAAAGAAAAAGAAAAAGAAAAAGAAAAAAGAATATATATATATATAGAATAAACTTCTTTGCTTGCCTTGAAACCTGAGCATGGTCCGAAGGGGTGGCGAAAGCCTTTAAAGCCCGGTGCCCTAAGCCTTTATTGGTTGGGAGTCACTGATCCTTTGCTTGTTACATGGGTGAATTGGTTAAGTTTAGTAAGTGAAAAGAATTGTGAATAAGAGGTGTGTTCCTAGCCTATCAAGAGATGGTTAATTTTGCTAAGCTTAAAGAAAGACTTAGGTTGGGGGGAGATGATAGTTATCCATACTATACTCGGAAGCTAACCACATTAACACTTAGCTTTTAGTGGAAGAATTTGATTTGGATCTTTTGAGAGTGGAAATTCTTTTGATGCTTAAACTTGCATAATATCCATTCTTTGTACTCTATGATCAAGCGAATGCTTTGACAACTCTTATTATAGGTTGAGTTTCACATCTTTATTGATCCATGGATGTCCATCATGCCACTCATATCATTTTTTGGAGTGATTTGCATGATCCCTTTTATGTATATTATTATAGTTTACTTGGTTTTTATCTCCTCCATTGCTAAGGGACTAGCAATGAGTCGGTTGGGGGGTGTGATTACTGCCAAAAAGTGCTATTTTGTAGACCTAATTATAATGGTTTTAAGCACCTTTGAGTAGTAATCATATTCATTTAACCCAATTAATTCATTAAGGTCCTTAGTAATTGGTTTTAACCATTTTGTGGCAAGTTTACATGTTTTTATCAGCTTATGAATCAATTCAAGCATGCCAAATGATGGAGGAGCTACTTGGAAAAGTTATGGCAAAGCTTTTGGAAGCTCAAATTCATGAAGAACCAAGCTTTGGAGCTCCATAGCCCTTTGCCAAAGTCGTTCAAAGTATGCAAGGAAAGAACAATGGAGAAGAGGAAAACAGAGTGAAGAAAACAGAGGACAGCAGCTGTAGTCTTCTTTCGCACTTTTGGAGCACTTCCCGAAGTCCATTTTCTACATCCTATATACCATTTCAAAGCTCAGGAAGTCAAGAATCCAACGCTTCAAACCGTGTACGATTTGGAGCTGAAATGAGGAAGATATGGCCTTCGGAAGACAACTGCTCCAGGCTTGTGCGAAAATTTCGCACAACACCTTCCAAATTCGCATACCCCATGCGTGGTGCGAATTTTCCCCTGTTTCTGCCGACTCCACTTTAGATCTTTTCTTTTAGATATTTTTGTATAAATTTCCATTCTTCTCCTTGTAATCCACCAATCATAAGATTTATTGGCTAGGAAGGTTGGAAAAACTTCTCTATTTATATCTCCTTGCATCCGTTGTAACATATATTGATATATAGATAGAGAATATTTACAGAGCTCTCCCGTTTCTATTTTCTTAGTAGCCAAACAGCCTCTGAGGGTTTTTCCTCAAAGGATGATTGGCTAAAACTTTTAGTTTCTCAAAGTATGGATGTTATGTGATGGCTTGGATGCAATCCCATGGAAATTTCTCGCACCCGGAAGGTAAGGTAGTCGTTTTTCATTAAAGGTTCATTAATGCAAAGTTTGGTTTTTATTTCCTTTGGACAACTTCCAACGGCCAATACTTGATAAGCTTTTGGATTTCTATCCATTAGTTATCTCCTACGAGCTATTGGAAGGTGAGGTTTTCAATTCCAAGTTTTGTATTAATCCGTTAGAACCAATTTCAATGGCCATTGAAAGGTGAGTTTATCACTTGGAATGACTTTGAGTTGCCAATATTTGGTAAGCTTTTGGCTTTAGACCATTAGTTATCTCTTACGAGCCATTCAAATGAAGTCTAAGGTGAATAACCATTGATGAAATTCACTACCATCTGTTTTGCCATTTTAAAGGATTAAAACTTGATTTGCTAAATCCATACCGGTTCGGGAAGCAAGCATCACCATAGTTGCAACCCCAACGCGAGGAGCCTATCCTGAGATTTCCAATTTGCATAAGAGCCAGAGCATAGCTATCCTATCTTTGAGAAACTTGTTTTTACACCCTTTCATTTTAGTCTTTAATGTTAGCTTAGATTAGTTTAAATCTTTCTAAAACATTTACATCTTCTTTTAAAGCTAACATCCATAAGAAAATCACCTATTTTCCTAATTTGAATATCACTTGTGTTTGCGAAAACCCTTCCCAGTGAACGATCCTAGAACCACTATGCTATAGTAGCTTGGTTACTTTAGTAATAGTATTCAAGGTATAAATTTTGTTGATACGCCTTTAAAGCTAAGCTACCATGAGTCGAATCAGACTACCAATCCCCTGCCTACACATTCTACACATGTAGTTCCTCCTCCTCCTAGTCTTTAGTAGATTGATTTGGATGTTGATGATATTGATGGTCATATGGTATTTTAGGATATTCTGAGTGAGGACTTGGTTCAGTCGACATGGGTACATCACTTTGTAGTAGTTTAGCTCAGCGCATTTTTTATTTTGATTATGGTTTTCATCAGAGTCATTTTTGTTTTGTCGAGTCCAGTTTTTAGTTCATCAGAGTTATTTTTTGTTTTGTTGAGTCCAGTTTGGTTCAGAGTCATTGTTTATAGTTCATGTTAAGAGTCCAGTCGTTTGTAGTCCTTTATCGTTTCACACATTATGTACTCATTAGTTCATTTAGTGATATGATCTTTTTATTCCGAGTATGTGTTATTCTCTTTCTCATGAGTATGCTTTACATATCTTGCCTTGATATGTGTTATGCTTTGGATATGAGACATTTTTTCACTTATACATCATGATCACTTTGGCCTGACCTATCATGGAGGATATTGAGCCTATTGACCTAGGATTAGAATATCGACCTAGAGAATTCGAGATTGTGACCCATTTCACCTTCTGATCAGAGCATTATCATATCTATATCCATATCCTGACTTTGTAGACTTGATGACCTACCCATTTTGAGCCTGACATGACACCACTCCTTCGTACCATTATACGACCTTACCATCCTTATTCGTCTTTGTATACTATAGTACCATTGCCTATTCTTTCCATCATTTCCTTGATCTAACCAGGTAGAGTCCGAGATGGTTAGACCTGAGGTGAGCTTTGCATGATGATAGATGGATCATGATGATGAGAGAGTGGTTTGACTACTTGATGATGTTGCTGAGGCAAATGGGTTGTCATGAAGCTTCAAAATCTGAGTTATTACACATGACTTAGGGGTTTTGGTATGATCAGAGAGACTGATTTTATGAGATGATAGTGAGTGGCATGTGATGATAGAGTGAGCTGATTCTTAGAGGGCTTTGATGATTATCATATAGCATTCGTGGGAGCTTTCACACGATTTTAGAGGAGTTGACATGACTGTGTTTGATAGATGCCAGTCTTTAGTATTGACCATATGAGATCTTGAGGGTGTGATGTTTGTGGTTATGGTTAAAAGATGGGTGGCCATTGCTTCATGAACTCATTTACCCTATTTACTTTATCACTCTTGCATATAGAGTTACCTGTTACTAGCTCTTTGAGCCTCACACGAGCACCATAGCCTTTTTATTTCATCACCTCATTTACATATTACACCGGCTTGGGGACCTTATAGTGCTTGCATGCTTTGATTAGATATGTCATGAGTTCTAGACCTGACATACATATTCAGGCCTCATCTCTCACTCCTCATTGTGATATTTTCCACTTTGACATTATCTCATCACTTTTTCCGGCATCACATATCACCACTTGTGATATTCGTTCTCTTTCTTTTCTCTTATCATTGTTTACTCGACATTATCCTTGTTTCACCTTGAGTGGTGGTTTTTTACATATCATTGCATGGAGGATTGTCACATTCTTTCCCCCCATTCACCCCATGGGCAATGGTTTAAAGATTTCGGTTTGAGAGGTTGTCTTGTTAGTGAGGATTCATGTTACATCCGTATGTGGAGAGGGTTTGATCATTTGGGTATGTATTTTCATGGGAGGTCATTCATTATTGATCAAAGTATGCGCAAAAAAAAAAAAAACCTATGAGATAAAAGATAACGCATTCTTCATTGTATCATCCTCCATTGAGCACATGTATGGATGTGCTAGTTTGCTTTATTGAGTTTATGTGTTAGAGAAAGTTCATATGGGAGCTTATTTCTGAGATTCTATCTTAGTATATATTTTGGGTGAGAGTATGAGTTGCTCATTCGATTTTTGTGAGAGAAATGAGCGACCTTTCTTTAATATTTTTGGATCCTTGTCATATTCATCATTAGATCCATTTTTTTATGTGACTTATCTTCATGCTTTGATACGGGTTGACCATCACTCACTTTTCTATCTCTTTGTCTTCTTTTATCTTTATTTTATTCCTCCATTTTACTTGATCTCATCTAATTTCTTTATTTTCTCATCCTGCTTGGTGTTTGATTTGGGTTCATCATCCACACTTTATTCTTGCTTATTTGATATTTCCATTCCTTTATCATCACTTTTTCGTGTGGGGATGCTTAGGTCCGCTACTCATGATGTTTTCTACGCATTGCATCTCATGCATAAGGGGTATGGGGATTATATCATTGGGATTATTGAGCCTAGTTTCCTTTCATTTCTTTTCATTTCTTTCACCCTATTGCTTTAATCTACGTTACGTCCCGTGTCTCAAAACCACCTTGAGGCCATGACTTCACATTGTGCTCGACAACTCACGCATGGGCAATGCTTGAGATTGGTTGGAGATTATTTCTTGGAGCATGTTGAATGAGGAGCTATAATATGATTTACATTGGGGCATACCCCTCTTATCAGTGATGGATTTTAGGAGGTGATGTGATCTACACTGGGGCATACCCCGCTCATCAATGACAGTTTCTTTCGAGATGATGCCTTGCATTGGAGCATAGCCAGTTCACTTTTTCACTTGGGTTATGATGGATTAGGAGTTGTGGGATGACCTTACACTAGGGCATAGCCATTTGAGAAAGCACTTTTATTGGAGATACAATCACTTTACTGGATATTCTGCATTGGGACACGCTCCACTCATTAATGGTTGATTTTTTAGATGATGGTTTATTTTGAGACACCGTTACTTCAAAGATTGTGCATGGTAGACATAACCACTCTATAGTTTCTTGTAGAGCATAAGGTGACTAGGGTTTATTGAGATTATAATGGTATTTTCATTTTCAACATTGATGGATGAGATTGACCTTATTATGAAGACACATGTTGAGACATAACCCTCTCATTGGCGATGGACTTTGATTTATCTTGGAGCATAGACACTTCAAATGGTTTATACTGGGGCATAGCCACTTCATTCACATTCATAGAACCTGAGGATTCTGATTCATATGGATTATGTTTAGATGTTTCCATTTTTGGCACCAGGAATAGAGATTGATTGATTTGTTGACATACACTAGGCATGATCTTCCTCAGCAGTTGTTGACTCAGATACACTACTTTATACTGGGACATAGCCGGGATGGAGAGTATTTTTCATTGGAGCTAACCACCCTATTGGATCATTTACACTAGGGCACATCCATCTTTTGGAGGGAGATCATATTGATTCTTTACATTGGAGCATCTGACGGGTGATATAGAGATCATTAGATTGTTTCATGTTGTCCTCATTACGTACTGGGGCATAGTCACCTAGTCGAATGTTTTGATATCGAGACTTGACTTTCTATTTATGATTGCTGTTTTCGATAGATTATGGAGCTATTGACACCTTGGGTTTAGTCTTCTCGGTATACTTGGATGATCTCGGATACCTACCTACCTTTTATTTCATATTCAGACATTTCACCTTTGATACTTTCATGCTTTCTATCTTACCAGAGCTTGATCATTACTTTCTTTTATCCCACACATCTCACCATGACACATGACCTCACACCCCTCTCTCAATTAAGAGAATATGTAGATCAGTCCTCTATTTCTTTGATTTCACTTTCATACATCTTTTGGACTTTAGGTTCAACATCTTTCATGATGGCAAGGCCTGACAGATTGTTGATTTATTAGTGATGATGCTTTCATTTTGACAGTTGGCATTCTGAGTGTCGATTTGCCTGCTTTTTGTATTTTGAGCATTGGTCATCATTGTTTTTATTCATCAATTAGTTTTGTTTTATTAGCATGGTATCACGATACATGGTCTTGTTTAGCATTACCTATTCAAGGTTGGACATTTTCATTACATGATGGATGAGCATATTTCAGAACACAGTAGTTTTGAGGCATTTTGTATCTTAGTTTGTTCACCTTACATGTTGGGGCATGCCCTATTCTTCGAGAGCACCAGACCTTTTAGCAAACTTTTATTCACCTTTTGATCTAGTTGTTGACGCCTGCGAGTTACATACTGGGGCATACCCTCATTCCTTAGGATCATACAGGCTTCATTATCTTTTGAGCTAGTGTCGATCCTTATGAGTTGTCATACTAGGGCATATCCCCTCAGGCCGAGTTTTCTTGCATCATTATCTTAGTTATCCTTTGGCTTTGGGCCACTTGATCAAATCATTTGTCTTGTTAGTTTGAGTTCAGTTTGAGTTTTTAGGCTCGCACCTATATCGATCGGCCATCTTCTTGTCAGTTTGAGCTTGATTTTTCGAGTTGGGAACGCACCTATATCGATCGGTCATATCATGTCAGTTCAATTTGAGTTTTTAGGGTTGCACCTATATTGATTGGTCATTTGTCTTGTTAGTTTGAGTTTTTGGGATCGCACCTATATCAATCGATCATCTTCATGTCAGTTCCGTGTCAGTTTGAGTTTTTAGGGATGCACTTATATTGATCGGTTATTTTTTTGTCAGTTCAGTTTGAGTTCTTCAAGACCGCACTTATATTGATCGGTCATCTTCATGTTAGTTCCATGTCAGTTTGAGTTTCAAGACCGCACCTATATCGATTAGTCATTGTCTTGTCAATTTGAGTTTGAGTTTAAGTTTTTGGGACTACACCTATATCGATCAGTCATTCATCTTGTTAGTATGAGTTTGAGTTTTCAGGACCGTAACCTATATCGATCGGTCATTATCCATGTCAATTTGAGTTAGAGTTTGGGGTCACACCTATATCAATCGGTCATTCATCTTGTCAGTCATTGTCCATGTCCATGTCAGTTTGAGATTTTAGGTTTTGGGACCGCACCTATATCGATCGGTCATTGTCCATGTCAGTTTAAGTTAGAATTTAGGGTCGCACCTATATCGATCGGTCATGTTCATGTCAATTCCATGTTAGTTTGAGTTTCAAGACCGCGCCTATATTGATCGATCATTGTTTTGTCAATTTGAGTTTGAGTTTGAGTTTTCGAGACCGCACCTATATCAATCGTTCATTCATCTTGTTAATTCAATTAGAGTTTTGGGGCCGTACCTATATCGATTGACCATCTTCATCTCGGTTTGTGTTCAGTTCGAGTTGGGATTACACCTATATCGATCGGGCATTCATCTTATCAATTCAGTTTGAGTTTTTAGGGTCGCACCTATATTGATTGGTCATTTGTCTTGTCGGTTTGAGTTTTCAGGACCACACCTATATCGGTCTATCATTCATCTTGTTAGTATTAGTTGGAGTTTTTAGGACCGCACCTATATCGATCGGTCATCTTCTTGTCAGTTTGGGTTTATGTTTTTGGGACCGTGCTTATATATATCGATCATCTTTTTGTCAGTTCAGTTTGAGTTCTTCAGAATCACACCTATATTGATTGGTCATTTTCATGTCAGTTGTGTTCAGTTCAAGTTGGGACCACACCTATATCAATTGGTCATCTTCCTATCAGTTCAGTTCTATTTGAGTTTTTCGGGATCGTACCTATATCGATCGGTCATTGATCTTGTCAGTATGTGTTTAAGTTTTCGAGATTGTACCTATATTGATCAGTCATCTTCTTGTCAGTTCAATTTGAGTTTTTAGGGCTGCACCTATATCGATCAATCATTCATCTTGTCAGTTCAGTCTTATCTTTAGCATAGACCACATCTTATATGATTGGTCACATCTTTGTCATTTTCCTTGATTTTAGGTGATTTCGATCATTACGACCGCATCCCATCCTTTCTTTTATGTTTTAGGTGATTTTGGTCATTGCGACTGTGTCCCATCCTTTCCTTGTTTTAGGTGCTTTCGGTCACGATGACCGCATCCTGTCTGTTTTTAGGTGTTTTCAGTCATGACAACCCCATCTGATCTTTCCTTTGGTTTGGTGATTCCGGTCATTACGACTACGTCTCATCCTTTCCTTTAGATTTAAGTGACTCTAGTCTTTGCACACCTTATCCTCACAACTTCATATTCCATCCTATTTCATATAGTAGATGTGTGGTTTTCCTCTTTGTACTCATCCCTATGCTCCTAAGTGGTTCGACTACTACTCAACTTTGACATTGATATTCGAGTCACTTTTGGAGACATCTTAGAGGGAGTCTAGATCCATAGCACAACTTTAAAGGCACTCTGGGAGCTATCTTTCTCTTAGGATTTTAGAGCCCCTTTTGTTCATTTGTTGGTTTGAGCAAGTTTGCGTTCTACTTGTGTACCTTTAGGGGTCTTTCTTTTTCTTCGGTAGAGTTCACTTCATTTTACTCACTATTCACACTTTCTTTTCATTCTAGTGTTCATATTCCATACAATTATGAACTCTATTGAAAAGGGGCATATTTGTAGACCCCTTAGTGGACCAAAGGTTTTTTTTTCTTTTTTTTACCACCCCAAGAAGAGTTGGCAGCTTGTTGTTGGAGTGAAGGGGACGACTTCCAGGCAAACCGGCATGGGATGCGTAGCAATGGACGTGACCACTTTGCCTTGGTGGTGGTTGAAGCAGTAGAGCTGGTGGAAGTTGAGAAAAAAAGAAACCAGTTGGGGGAAGGACAGGGGAGGTTGAAGGAAAACAGGAAAAAGAGAGAGGAGTTGAGATAGAGTTTTTGGGAGGGTGAGAGTTGTGGGTCTGGAGATATTCTGGAGGGTCAAGAAACAGGGGGGATCGGGAGAGAAAAACAAAGTGTGATAGGGTTTTCAATAGGTGGAGGTTTTGAGAGCGGGAGAAAAATATGGGAGTAGAAAAAATGGGGAACGAAAACAAAGAGGTGGGTACCTAAGAGAAAATAACATAAGAGAGAGAAAACAGTTTGTAGAGAGAGAAATCTTGAAAATTTTCTTCAATGGCATTGGTTGTGACCTCCTCTTTTACCATTTCTAGCCCGATTTCCTACGCTTCCTTTGAGAACAAAGCTCCTTAGATTGGATCATTTCGGCCTACGGATCGATCCAATGCTTTATTGGCAGCCATGAGTTTTTCACAAAGACGGAGTGCGATGAAGCTGATGAACGTTGAGCTAAAGCAGAACGATTCGATCGTGCGGCTTGTAGCGACGATTGTTGCGCTTGAAGTGGTAGAAAAAATAAAGGTAGAAGACTTTGAAGGTCAGAATCTGTCAGGAAAGAAGAGAGAGAAGTGGCCGAAGTTGGAGTCTCTTCACCGCCGCTGTTCAGACGGGAAACTCATCTTCATCATTCTCACCACAATTTCTCTCACTTCTAGGTTCATCGTCCCTTGTTGCCGTGGTTAGAAGAATGATCAAATCTTTTTTTGGTGATGTTAGCACATTGTATAAGAGTGGAAATACTACAGTTGATTTGAAACTTGATACCTATTCTAATGTGTCTACAAAAGTGACTGCCCTGCCATATACCAAAGTAGCATGTAGCTTCAAAATTCCTGACCACAAATTTGGCAAGCTGGATGTGCAGTACATTCATCCTTTTTTTTTTTTCTTTTTTTTCATCTTTTGATGCCAAAATTTAATTTTTAAAATTTTAATCTTCAAATAATTTTCCAAAATTCCAATTTTCAAAACTTTAATTTTCAAATCATTTTCCAAAATTCCAATTTTCAAATTTATTTATTTATTTATTTTTAAAAAAATCCATTCTCAAATGATTCTTCAAAATTCCATTTTTTTAAAATTTAATTTTCAAGATTTCAATTTTCAAATTCCCAAAGCTCCAATTCTTATGTTTAATTTTCAAAACTCCAATTTCTTTCAAATTTAATTCCAAAAACTTCAATTCTTAAAATTAATTTTCAAAACTCCAATTCTCAATTAGTTTTCAAAACTCCAATTTCTTTCAAATTTAATTTCCAAAACTCCAATTCTTAAATTTAATTTTCAAAACTCCAATTTTCACTTTAATTCCCAAAACTCCAATTCTCAATTAATTTTCAAAACTCCAATTTCTTTCAAATTTAATTCCCAAAACTCCCATTCTTAAAACTAATTTTCAAAACTCCAATTTTCAAAACTCCAATTCTTAAATTTAATTTTCAAAAACTCCAATGTTCAAAACTCCAATTCTTAGATTTAATTTTCAAAACTCCAATTCTCTAACAATTCTTCAAACTAATTTTCAAAACTTTCATTCTCAAATCATTTTCCAAAATTCCAATTTTTAAATTTAATTTTTGAAATTTCAATATTTAAATAATTTTCAAAACTGTAGTTTTCTTTCAAATAATTTTAATTCTACAACTTTTCATCCTTCATTAGGGTTTTAAGTCACTAAAAATCTCGTTTTTGAATAAACTCGCTACCTTTCCTTTTAAGTAAGCACTTTTTACAAATGTTCTCTAATTTTAAAATAATTTTCACATTTTACACTATTTTCAATAAGCATGAATGTGATTTTCATAATTCCAAAATAATGGGATTTGTGGAATTAATTCATGCAAAATCAATTGGGCTTTGGTGGGGCCCTTACATATGAGTTTTCTCTTTTGATTGTCAATTTTGCTTAATGAATATTGTCTAATCTTTGTCTTACTATTTGATATGCATGTAATAATTTTATACTTAAGCTAACCTTGTCTCCATGATAGCGCACTATTACCTGCTGTCAATGTACGTTCTCACTCTTACTTTGTTTATTTATTCATTATCATGACTTGCTTTTGATCTATGATCATTTTGGTATTCATTGATCTCCTAATTAATTGTCATACTTGCCTCACTTTATTTAGTAAAGACATTATTATAGGGCTTAGAGAGGTGTTACGGCTCACCATCGTACCTTCCTAATAGGTAACCTGATCTTCGAACCTGACTCAGTTTTTCACAGACCTGTTTTTTTAAATAAGGAGTCACACTTAGGGTTTTCTTTTTTATTTTGTTTTCCTTTTAAAAATAAAACAAAAATAAGTGGCGACTCCAAGTCTTTTCTAAAAATCATATTTTTCACCAAATAAATAAAAAAGCAAGTCTCTCCATTCGAGTGGGAACACATCATGCTAAAAATGCGGGGTCCATAAGATGGTAAGCAAGGAATTTTGAAGGTAGGATGAGTGTAGTGTACAAGATAAGGGGTGTGTTTTTTTTTTTTTTTTTTAAAAAAAAAAACTTTTAGATATTTCAAAAGAAGTGACAATACTTGAAACGGTAAAATTGTATGAAATGGTGTAGTGTTTAAATATTTCAAAAAAAATAGTGACAATACTTGAAATGGTAAAATTGCATAAAATTGTGTAGTGTGAAATGTCAAACCGATTGACTGTTGCAATGATATTATCTAAAGTGGTGTAGTTGCAATGATGCAGTGTAGTATTGGATTAATGTGTGAAGTAGTGGGGAAAATGGTGTGTGAAGTAGTGGGCGGCCTTGTGATGAGTAAGATTCTCCTAAAAATATGTCATTCAATATTTTATTGTCAAATTTTAAATTAAAGAATAACATTTTTAATTTTAAAGCTTATCTAATAAAATTAATTTAAAAATTAAAACAAAACAAAATTATTTATTTTGTAAATAATTATTTAATAAATTAATAATAAATTTATTTTTTAATCCGAAAGTGAAAGAAACAAAAAGTAATAGATAAATATTATTTATCTTATAAATAAAAAAATATATAAAACTAAATTAGTTTTTATTCATAGTTATAATTAATTGTATTAATTTAAAGATAAAATTGAAGATAAAGATCAAAATATTTTTTAAATCAATATCTACTTAATATCCGAAAGTGAAAGAAACAAAAAGTAATAGATAAATATTATTTATCTTATAAATAAAAAATATATAAAAATAAATTAGTTTTTATTCATAGTTATAATTAATTGTATTGATTTAAAGATAAAATTGAAGATAAAGATCAAAATATTTTTTAAATCAATATCTACTTAATATAAAATAGTATTTTTTTTTTTTAATATTAGATGTTAAACATAATTTATATTTGTAAAAAAATACTAGTATTACAATATGTGCAATATGCATGTGAGCAATGTTTGAGTAATGTTGATTTCATAATTTATTAATCTCTTATTAACATACCATTTGCATTTATTTTTTTTATAGTTATATAAATTTTTTGTTTTTTTAATCAAATTCATAAAATATTATTAATTCATTATTTTAAAAAGGTTTTTTTTCCCCTTTTGAATTTATTAAATTGGATAAAAGTCGAAACTTACATATAAATTTATTTTTATAGTCATTCAAAAATTTCTACCTATTGCTTTAAATAAATTCTTTTAACTCAAAATTTATTTATAATCCTTCAATATTTTCTACCTATCATTACATCAAAATAAATTGTTTTCACTCAAAATTTACTTATAGTCATCCAAAATTTTCTACCTATCATCATTTCAAATAAATTATTTTCAAAATAAAATCTTGAAGTTATTATTTAAATAAGCTTCTTATTTTGTTAAAAAAAAAAATTTAACATAAAATATAAAATTTGAAAAACTTATCTTAAAAAATTAATAACTTTTTAAAAACAATTTTTAAAAATTAAGGTAGCAAATCATTTTTAATACATCAAATTTAAAAAATTTTAAAACTAATTTTCAAGAATGTAAAATAATCTCATAGTTTTATAAAAGAATTCTTACATTTAATATATAATTTATTATTGTTTGTTTATAATAAAAATAGAAAGTATATGCAAATTATGATTCCAATAATATGAATGTGTGGTGTGGACTTCTATACATATCATGATTCCAAATCACATTCCAATTAAAAAAAACAAAACAAAAATAACAAATCAATTTATGTATTAATTTTCCCCATATCTCATTATAAAAATTCTTTAGCAGCTTTGTTTATCCTCAATTATGGAAAATGAAAAATTAAAGGAAAAAGATGTTGAGTCAAATGTCAATTAAGGCATGTTTCATATTATTTTTTATTTCTTAAGTGATGGGTGAAAAGTTACAGGAAAATAACATAATGGGTTTCCAAATATTGTAGATTTTCACTCATTTTCCTATTATTTTTTCTAGGCAACCAAACAATGGAAGATATAAGTTTAAATGAGAATAAATCAAAATGGTGAGGGAGGTTATTGTCAAAACATTTCCATTTAAGATAAACCCATAATCATTTCCACAAACACTCACAACATATATCATTTTCAATTTTTCCAAAAACACCAACTAAGAAATAAACCCAATAACAATGGAATCTCAAGCCTAATCATAAACATTTCTAAAGTACCAACTAACAAAACCCAAAAAAAAAAAAAAAAAAATCTCAAAACTCACCAAAACCTAGAGAGAAACGATTTTTAAGGGAATTTCTTGGAGGTGGCTTCGACTTTACCGACCATAGCTTCCATGGGGCTTTTTCGGCATGACTTCCATAAGCTTTTTCCGGCAATGTCTTCTTCCAAGCAATGGGGCCTGTGGGTAGGTTTTGTGGGGGAGAAATGATGTCTTGTTTTTGTATGGCCGTAGTAGGTTTTGGAAAGGGAGAGAAAGTGGGTTTTGTTTTGTTGGCTGTGTGGTACAACTATTAATGAGTGTTATGTGAGTAAAAAGGCTTTATATATAGATGCAGTTAGGAATTTTTTTTACATTTAGGCATGCAATGTATTTTAAATATTCATGGTTAAAATGTTTTACTAAAATATAACAATGAAAGTTCAATGTTATATTGGACTTTATATTGAACTATTAATTTTTCAAGTTTTTCAAGTTTTAAAATTATCAAGTTTTTCAAATTTAAAATTATTTTAAAATTTTAAAATTTTAAAATTAATTTTAAAAGTTCAATGTTTTACTCAAAGTGTTATTTTAAAATTTTTATTAAGTTTTATCAAGTTTTAAAATTATCAGGTTTAAAATTTAAAAATTTTATATTAGAAATTTATCAAGTTTTATATTTTAAAATTGTTATTTTCAAAGTTTTATTTTAAAAATTTTATCAAGCTTATCAAGTTTTATATTTTAAAATTGTAATAGTTAACTAAAACATTACTCTTATTACATGTTTAGTAAATTTAAGTTTACTAAAAAAAGAAATAACTACATAGTGAGATAAATTTGAATTGAATTACTATAAAATGATAGATAATATTAATGGTGATAAAATTTAATAAAATTTTCTTATAATAACTGGTCTTATTATCATCCTAATTAAAAAAAAACATATCAATGGTCAATCAAATTCTTAATGTCTTTATATAAAACCTATTATTAACAATATAAAACTTATTATCATTAACCTAATATTAATAAACCTATTATGAAGGTTATTTTGATTTTAATTGTTAATAGTAAAATTTAGTTATCACTTTTATTGATACTTTAAATACAATAAGAATTATTTATCAAATATAAAATCAAAATTATTTTTTAATTTACTAACTCACTTGTATTTAAACTTTTTATCAAATAATATCAAATTGAACCATCATATTTTTAAACTAATATATTAAACTTTATTTTACTTCTTATTAAAACATTAATCATAACAAGGAAATTAAATAATTTTAACTAAAGAAAAATAGGTAACACACCAATTTGTTTCTTAACTTAAAAAAAAAAAAGAAAGGACAATTGTGTTTTGGACCTAGTTGGACTTAAAAATTAAGCTTTGGTTCATATAAGTTCACCATTTAAGCTCAAGACCTAGAGAAAGCGTGAAAATTGAGAAGAAGGATATGAATTTTTTATCTTTCCAAAAATGACCTTTATTGACTATGAAAAAAAAAGAGTAGAAAAACATTAATTTAAAATTTATTTCTTTTGTAAACCTCAATAAAATTTAATTTAATTTAGTGATTTGGAAATAAATACACCTTTTTCCACAAAAAAAATAAAAATAAATTTGTGGACCCCGCATTTCGGGCTCATGCGTTTCCCACTCGATGGCGAGTTCGATTTTATTTGAAAAATGATTTTTATTGATTAAGAAAATGACTTGAAGTCGCCACTTATTTTTGTTTTATTTTTTAAAGGGTAAACAAAATAAGAAAGAAAACCCTAAGTGTGACTCCTTATTTGGAAAAGGTGGTCATTGAAAAACTGGATCGGGTTCGGGGGTCAGGTTACTTATTGGGAAGGTACGGTAAAGACCATAGCACCCCTCTAAGTCCCTAAAGTTGGGTCTCTACTAATAAAATGAAGCAATCATGGCAATGGATGAGTAAAACAGTGAATACTCGGAACTATCATGCACATATGAGAATCAAAACATGCATATAGAAATACCAGAATGGGAATAGATACGTACCTGGGTGACGAGCCACAATGCGCTATCAAGAAAGGGGGTTAGCACACAATTAAAGAACAATCTCGTGCATGTCATAGAGCATAATAAAATCAATCATGTATGATAATCAAGTTAATCAATCAGTCAATCAATCAATCATAAATCACATATGTGGGGCCCCCACCAAAGCCTGTTTATTTTGCATGAATTAATTCCATAAATCCCATTATTCGGAATTACGGAATTGAATCTATGCTTATTTTAAAATATTTTAAAATCATGGAAGTAATAAAAAATATATGCCGAAAAAAAATGGCAACGAATTTTATTGGAAAACGGATTTTTAGGAACCTAAAACAAAACTAAGGACGAAGAATAGAAGAGTTAAAATTATTTTTAAACAAACTAAAATCTAAGGAATTATTTGAAAAATGAGGTTTAGAAAAATATTATCCCCAAATTAAAGATGGTGAAATGGGACATGCCACGTGGGTCAAAGGGTCTATGAGATGGTCTTGAAGGACCCTGTAGGAGGGGGACCTGAAGGAGGTTGTAACTGTTAAGTGGGTGGTTGTGGCTGCATCCTTCCTGAATCACCCCCTTGTCGACTTAGCAAACTCTCTCTTCTAATGTGAAATTACCATTGAAGTCATAGTCTTCTCAAATACTTCACAGGATCACCATCCTCTGTCACTTCATCGGGGACATTCACTTTCATGTCGTTGACTTTCAATTCCGGAATTCTATCATTGGGAAAGTCCATCACACCTTTTTACCTCTTCTGTTATTGCCCTCTTGACACTTATGCCCTTTTTCACTATTTCTCCATCTTGCCTTCATTCCCATGGTGCCTACCACAGTTGCAGCCTCGGTTTCAGAAGTGGATGAGTCCTTCAGGAGCTTGAATACCACACCTATGAGTTTCGGTGTATTTCCTTCTAGGGGAGGTGGTCCACATGGACAATCAACAGGTAGTCCTGTTGGCTTATTGGCGAGCAGAACAGATTCCTTTAGAGTGTAGGGACAAAGTCGAAATGAAGGCTCAAATGTGTTCTCAGAAATTCAACGCCATCATGGGTGAGGTGTCGGTAATAATGCATTCATGCAAAGGTCTCCCATGCGTGCCCTAGAAACAAAACTCTCATGCTCAAGCCACCTTGCTGTGGCTGTTGCCGCTGCTATTGCTACGCTTGAAGAGGTGGCCAAAAGGGAACGCAATCAAGGCATTCGAGCATATTCATCCAAACACCCCTTACCCCCACCAGCTACCATGCAGCTGGGGGGTAGTCTTCTTCACCAAGCACTAGAAAGAATTCTACATATACAGGAACATGAGGTTCACGGAAAATGCAAAGGAAGACCCAGTCCAGATTCCAAAATCCAGAACTAAAGATTGGTGAGCTTCATGGAAGAAATTCCTGAACGACATGATGTATCTCAGAGGGTACGTCAGTCTATAACCATACTTCCCAAGACAGCACTGTTTTTCGACCAATTACATGGAGCCAGGAGCCCATATCAGTGCAAAGGATAATATGGTCAAGCGCGACAAGACACATTTCGAAGTGCCATTGCTGAAACCAGACTGCAGCTGAGAGGTGCAGGAGGATATGAGATAGGAAGCGAGCGTTCCGGTGATGACAGAGATAGTTCCCAGCTGCAATGGAGTTTTAGAGATCTTGAGTGGCATGGTTGTGGTTGCTTGGCGTTTAGGTGATGACAGAGGCGTTTCGCCGCCGCCGGCATCGTTCGAGGGCAGCTTTGCTTGCTTCACATAAATTCTGCAAGTTTCTTTCCACTCCATTCAACTGAACCTTGCTCACGCATCAGATTCTTGAAGTTCATCTAGTCTGTTTACAACAACAGTTTCGCATGCCTTAGCAATCCTATTGTTGTCCGCTTTCCTCAATCTTCTGATTGCAATAACTCCAGCTTTACTCAAGTAATGGCATGCCAGGTCACTAGGTCCCTTTTCTGTTATAACCAAAGCCACGACAGTCAACAACATAGATAATCTGAATTTCAGCCAACATCACCTTGTCCCTCGGCTCTTGATGGGCGTAGGCTCATAAGGATCCATCATCTCCAGAGTTCCAGATTTTTCGGACCTCATGATGGGATAGCAATAACCGTTTTCAGCAGAGTCAATATCAAAATTATGGAAGCATCATCTTGAGATGTTGGACATGAAGAAAATTAGCTGGAGATGCGGGTTTGACAGTGGAGATAATGGGTATATATATGGGGGTATGAGATGTGAGCATGGAGATAAAGTGGATGGGAAACGCGAGTGATGAGGTGATGAGGTGGAAAATTGGTATGAAAGATAATGGATGAGAATGGTGATGGGTATGATAGGTGGTGGCTTTTGCAAATGGTTTCATGGGTTAAGTTGAATATGGTGAGGATGGATGAGGTTGAAAGTGATGGGTATATTAGATGGGGACATCGGTGATGGACGAGCATGGTGATGGGGTTAAGGGAGGAAATGTGGTGATATGAAGGATAGGGATATCATTGATGAGATGAATGATGGATGGTGGTGAGAGAAACAAGTCTAATGGGTATTTGAAAAAAATGGAAACGTGGGCATTATGGATTGGGGTTGTGGGTGGATGGATGTGTTGGGGTATGAAGAATGAAGGTATATCGGTTAAAGTGGCTGTGCAAGGCCATGCACAGGTGGGAGGAAATAGTTTTAGTGGGTATGTGAATAATGGAATTGCAAGAGGGGAGTATGAAGAATAGGATGAGAGAAGAAGTCATCATCAGAGGTTAAATTCAGGCCAACCACTTTTCCCATTTGACATGCTGTGCTTTGCTGCCATATTCTTCCCAATTATTTCTTAATGATAGTATGAGCCTGATTTTATACTTCCTTGCTTCACTCAAAACAAAATCCCGGGCCTTGAGCACATCTTCATCATAAACAGAAGGAGACTTTTGAAAGAGCTCTCCACTGGCCAGCATTGAAAGCCCCAGTCCAGCACATAGTTAAGCCCACAGAGACTGCTCATTAAAACACCTCACTGACCTTCCCCTTTGTGGATTGATTCACGGCAAATACCATCAACCAGTAAGTGTTGAACCCGTTCACATAAAAAAGGCTTAGCATTAACCACAAATCGGTTCCCTCTCTTCTGCACAATTGTCCATGGCTCACCTCCAAGGTCACTCATCTCATAAACCCTCGAAGTCTAACTCAAATGAAAATGGGAGTCGGTCCAGGCCGTGCCCATTACAACTTCATATTCAAGAAAATCCAAACATGAAGAGCAGAGAGAAAAAAAAATAGCAAAAACAGAGTGATGGAGGAAAAAAATATGATGAAGCATTAAGAACTATGCTTCATTTCTTCATTAGTGGGTTTGCAGATGGGTGGATTAAAAGGTCTTTTTCTTTCTTTAAAATCCCACAGAGGAGGTAAAATGGAGTTAAATCAATTTTTAAACACCAACAGGAGCAAAAGAGGAATAGTCATCCATGAAGAATAAAGCATAAATTGTCAAAGATCAACAACAATGCA
The DNA here is from genome assembly GCF_030704535.1 of Vitis vinifera. NCBI lineage: Eukaryota > Viridiplantae > Streptophyta > Magnoliopsida > Vitales > Vitaceae > Vitis > Vitis vinifera. Next base: position 18,762,998 of record NC_081814.1, read on the forward strand.
TCCCAATAATAATATATGAAGAGAAAAAAGAAAGAAGCAGAAACACAATGGAAAACTTACTCTCGGGAAGAAAAATGTTCGAGGCCCCTTCTTTCTGGCTCTCTCTATAACCTCCAACTTGCTTCTAGCTTCCTCCTCAAACCCAGACTTTTTCTCTCAAAACTCCCAGCATCCTCCCTCCAGCTTGCTTTCTCCAGGATCTCCCTTCTCTCTGTAACCAGCCTCCAGGAACCTCTCACTCTCTTGGAAACTTGCTACCCAAGCTCCCAAAACTCTCCTCTCCAAAAAGCAACTCACCCTTCAAAATATCTCTAACGGCCTCCCCAAAAATATCACCCAACGGCAGCCCAGACCACCTTCCTGTAGCTGCCAGCCTCCACCACTCCCTTCATGCAGCTGGCAACACCTCCTAACGGAAAACACGCTCCCTTCTTCTAGAAGAATCCTATGCCACTTGTCAAACCTCCATTAGCATCCTAAAAGCATCATCTGATTCCGCACCAGCCTCTCAAGAGAAGACACGTGGTGGAGCAAGGCTCTTCCATGTGGCAAAATGAGCAGCTGCCAGAATGGCCCCAAATGGGGGGTCTACAAAATTATTATTATTATTATTTAAAAATAAAGCATCTTGGAAAATATATAGTTTTAAAATTATGTAAGTAAAAAATAACTAAAAATATGTCAAAATTATTTTTTAAAATGATATATTTTTAGAATATATGTTTTTTTTAAAATTATTTTTCTAAAAATAATAAATTTTTAGAATAATTATTTAAAAAAAATTAAGATAAAAAAATTTGTCAAACATTGTGATAGAAAATACTCAAAATAGTTTTGAAGGGTATATTGATCTCTTCATATTTTATATAATTCACATCAATTATGCAACTTTTATGGATCAAATCTTAATTTTTGGACCGAACCGCGTCCAAAACATAATTGTCCAAAAAAAAAATAATAATAATATAACTTTAAACTTTTTATAATTAATAAGAACTATTATTATTACTATTAATGATTATTTCTATGATATAAATACATACATACATATATATATACATACATATATATATATACGATTTAAAAAAATATTATAATAGGTAACCCAAAAATGTTTAAAATAAATAATAGACTTTAGTCATGATTGTGTGAACCTCGTGACCATAGGTTCAAAATATTTAAAATAAACCTCTGTGCATTTGGTCACAGTCAATGTGAAATTTGTGACTATAAGTTCCCATATGATCAATCAATGGTGTGAACAAAAGACACAATATACATATATGTAGTGACGGTTTCACAAAAAACTGTGACTAAAATATCATTTCATTACACTTTTTGTCATGAATGATAAAATTATCGTGACTAAAATTATTGGTGCTAAAATTTCCTTCCATAAATTTACAAATAGTCACAGTTTCAAATAAATCTGTGACTAAAATACCCTCTCATCAATCCTTTTGGTGATGATTGATAAAATCACCATGACTAAACATGTTTTTTTACTTTGAATTGATTGACACGTATAGTCACAATTTTACCTTGATTGTGACAAAATAATATGTTTGGTCACGATATTTATGGCCGTGACTAAAGATTCGTCATTACAAACCTTTTTTTTTTAGTGATTAGATAGAATGTTATTTATGTAATTTTATATATTTATATATTATTAATTTTAAAATATATACTATATTAAAAATAGGAACAAATTGTAAACTATTTTTTTTTACCTAAAAGTATTTTTTTTAAAAATTAATTTCCGTTTATATTAAACAAATTTTCATTGAATATAGAAAATATTTTTTCTTTCTCCCACCACCATAGTTATTTGTATTGACTTTATGTAAAAGTATTTTGCACTTCTTTTTCTTCCTAAAATACCCCTCACTCATTTATTTAATACGATAAAACTATTCCATTTTTACACTTTTATTTACAATTTGCCATTAAAGTATTTTAAATTATCACTATATTTATCATTAAAAACTTGGTTTTCCCTATCTATATTATATTGGTAGTATTAAGGTTTCACTTTTTTTTTCTTTTTTTTTTTTAACTTCCGGTTAATCTTTAGAAGGTGTTAAGACTTTTCTCTATCTAAAAAAATAAATTCAATCATTTATAAACATTAATTACTTTTTGAAACGTTATTTCTTTCAATCAAATAGAAGAGATATAATACAAATTATTAGAACTTATTAAAATTATTTTGTAAACATTAAATTAATCCATAATCCATTCACGATCATAATTATGAAAACGAGCACCAGTGCACTAATTATAATCAGCAATACATTATCTTCACAATGCTAACATGTGTTATGAAATCCATAAAATTAAATATAAAATATCATTATAAGATATAATGAGAAAGAGAAAACAAAAATATGGATTTTTAACTCTATGAGTATTTGTCCATCCACAATAAGTTGTTTATATATAAGTGGATAAATGATAAGATTCTTATTTAGATAGATGAACTAAAATGATTTAGATAAAGTATCAACTGAAAAGACAAATGTTAATCGAAAATATTCTTATTTAGAAAATAAAAATAAAACAAATAGGGTTAAAATTTAATTTTGATTATAATTTCTTGAAATGAACAATATTGATATTATAACAGGCTTTCTAATTCTTTGAAACTCTAATTCTTCAAAAATAAGTAATATATTAATTCATTTTAATTAATTTATTAAAAAAACCTTCAATAAAAAGTGATGCCATAAATTTTAAACATGATGTATAAGATTTAATCCAACTTTTACATGTAAAAATGAATCATTAAATTACATTTCCCTATTCGTATTATGCTTTAAAAATTAAAAGTTACTCATACTTAAATTTATAATCCTATTTAAACATATACTTTTAATTTGATAGGGTACATAATTGTAGACCTCTTTTTTTATAAAAAAAAAAAAAAAACCAAATGCTATTATTTTTTTTTTTATGGATTTTATAGCATTAGAAGGATGCTTTCTCACCACCTGGAGGAGCTGGCAGCGCCTTAGACGAGTGGGGGACCCTTCTTGCCTGGAACCAGTTGCATGGGCATGTGGCAAAGAGCATGACTCGCCATGGTGGTGGTTGAAGATGGAGATTGCTGAGCGGTGAACAAGGGAGCAAGTAGTGGCTTGCGGGAGAAGATGGAAACAGGAGAGGGGCACGATTTGAGGGGGGGATATCAACTAGAGGAGGATTCACTCTGAGGGGGCGGCTACAAACAGAGCAAGGAGGGCATCCTGAGCCTAGGAGAGAGAGCAGATTAGAGAGGTGAGGGAAGACACAGAGGAACCGTCTCAAAAGAAGGTGACACAGGTATTGTTTCTATAAGCTGTCAACTCTTTAATGTTCATGCCATTTTATTGTATTTTTTTTAGTATCATGAGATTATATTTGGATGTTTGAATGTGTTTATTGGAGACTCTCGTTTGTTTTTTATGGAGTCTGGGCTTGCTTGCACTCACCTTACGCTTGATCTCTAACCTGTTTTATGTCCTTTGTTTTGAGATTCCATATGAGATATTAGCATCCATGTCTTGATTTCGTTTTGAAATCCATTTTGGCCCACCCATGCATGTAAACTCGTTGATTGAAACATGAAATGCAGTTTTCATGGATTCATTTTGTTCCTACCCAGTGCTCTGCTTTGTTACCTCCTTCTGTTCATGGAACTCTCAAATACCATCACCCTGAGGTAAAGCACTAGTTTGGAGAGGTAAGCAAAGAAAAACGGGGTGACTAAAAAGGAAGAACCGCCAAGCCCTAAGTAACATTGGTAATTTTGTAATTGTTAAAAGGGTAGAGGGCAAGCCATAACCTCGGATTTCTCATCTAGCTACATGAAGTTTCCGCGCTTGATCACTTGCAGATGTTCTTAGAGAACACCTTAGCACTTACTATTATTATTGAGATGTACGCACTTCCTACATTATTATTAATGTGGGCTCATTTTCACATGCATGTTCCATGACGTCTTCAATATTATTTGAATTTTGTTTCCCCTTTTATTTTCATCTTTATCTTATTTTATTTTTGTATTTGTATTTTTTTTTATTTTCGTTGCTTATACGGTGGCAATAAGAATAATATTTCTATTTTAAATAAAAAGAATGTATGGATTGTCTTTTTAATAATAATAATAATAATAAATAAATAAATATAAATAAATAAAAAATGATGAATAAAACTGAAAGAATGAAATTTAAAATAATAAATGAAGTTGAAATTAACATAAAAGGGAATTATGAAATGAGATTGAAATAAAAATAAAATGCATGAAAGATATGGAAAGCACTTATTCACTTATTTCAACTTTTTGATATAAAGATTAAATAATATGATAATGCATAAATTTCTAATTAATTTTAATTATATTTGATTTTTTTAATATTTTTCATTGGATAACCAAAAACTAGAAAATGATTTTCCTTCATTTTTTTTACAAAAGTATGCATTCCAAATATTTTATGGTGAGGCCCGAGAATACATATTGTATTTGTTGGAAATTCCATAATAATTTCGATTTAAATGTTTAAGTCTAAAGTGACATTTGTTGTTTGGTTGAATGGAAAAAACCAAAATATTTAATTTTTTTTATTCAATTAAAAATAGCATATTGATATCAACCAACATAATTAAACTGGATTTATTGATAACAAGTTCACTTTAATCATATTGGTTAGTATCAACAGATTATTTTTAGCTGAATAGAAAAAACTTCAACAAAAAACAAACACCACTTAAGATTATAATCTACTTGAGTACACATAATTTATCATGAATATATATATATGAATAAAATTTGAATCAAGGTTTTTCCTTAGGTTCTCAATCTATAATTGTATTTTTGTTATAGGCCTTTTGAAAGTTGTAGAAAATTTTATTACTATTAGTATTATTCTAAGATAAAAATAATAATAATAATCAGAAAATATCTTGATATGGCACAAAACAATCATTCATCACCAAGCATACATATACAAATACTAACAGTAGATCCATTTGTTACAAACTATCCTCAGAAAAAACACACGCACTTTAACAACCTTGGTAGCAGAATCTGTCCACAAATTCTGAGATATCCTTTAAATTTTAATAACCATACCCACACCATCCATTCTAAATCCTAAGTTGCTGAGAGTCTATCTTCTAAAAGAGGAGAGACCAGGATCAGATGACTCCAAATGCCAAATTATACGGTTTAGACACTAGAGCTCAGATACCACTCCATCATTACCCAAATTCAAGTTAAGCTCACATGAAAGCTCAAATTTCTCACCTTTGTAAACCAATCTTCTCCAAAGGTGAACAGGAAGCCCCATTGATCATATTCCAGACATCAAAAATAAGGTTCAGACCCTTTTTCCTACCATCAATAGGACATTCAGTAAGCTTGATGCAAAAAGCATTAAGGCTGCAAAGACCAATGCACCAATTGCGGTACAATAAAATTGTAATTCATTAGTTATTCTAGATGCTCGCCACATCTGAAAAAAACCAAAGATTATTTGTATTCCTTGGAAACCCCCGCCCATATCACCATTCAATATTTCTTGGCCCACTATTGGCCAAACCACCTGGGCACTAGGTCCAATGTGAGTAGGATCGCTTAGCCATGCTTCATAATTGGAAAAACGAGCACCGTGGAAATACATGCCACTCACACATTCTGCAGAACCCTGACTCTGAACCAGTCATTGCCTGAACTATTCTCCTTGGAATTACCTGAGCCAGTCATTAATGCTACATATCTATTCTTTTCCACAAGCATGTTGCAGGAGGTCTTGATTTGCATCAGTCAAAATCCTAGGCAAGCATAGAAGGAATGAGTGCAATACTTGACAGCTTCATCTGAAGCTGTCTTTCAATCCAGTATGATGTTTATCTGAAGCCCAAAAATGCAAATACATCCGTGGACCATATATACACACAGCACTGTTGCCAGAACTTAAAATAGCCAAGAGAAAATGCATGGTTAGGAAGGAGGAAGGAGATACAAATGCACAAGGAAGAAAATGGAGTTCCAATGTGGACATCACCAGTCACAGTGCATTGACATAAATTTATCACCTTCCTTCTCCAGTGACTGCGCTGAGCATGGGTTCACTGAGATTTACAGGGGTGGGTGCTGGATAACTTGTACTCGTAGATGCAACAGATGTTTGAGTATCATCACTCAAAAAACTGGTAGTTATATCTTTGAAATCCCAGTCTGTTAAATAACCTGGTTTTGATGCAACTGTGCTCACTTCAATGTCTCCAGCAAGCATTGCCACAACTCGTGACATGGTTGGCCGTAATGCCGGTGATGCCTGGATGCATAAAAGGGCCACTCCTATGACTCGAGCAGCTTCATTTTCATCAAATGTTGTTAATTTTGGATCAACTAGATCCAAACTTCGGTTATTTTCATGTAAGGTCCACGCCTAATGAAATAAGCACAGAGATAAAGCAAGTTAGTTTTACATTTTGATTTTCAAAAAAACGAAAACAAAACTGAAGAATCACTTTTCTATACCCATTCAAGAAGATACATCTTTTCAGCTTCCAAGCTATTGTCATAGTTTGGCCGCCCGCTCACAATTTCTAGAGCAACTACACCGAACCCAAAGACATCGGCCTTCTCTGTCAGGTGACCACGCATTGCATACTCTGGTGCTAGATAGCCACTAGAAGGTCACGTGAAAATGGCTTAGTTGAGGTCAATTAGGAAATTTGTACTAATACCAATGAATTCAACAGTATGGCCTATTTCAAGTTTTAAAATCCACTGGATGTCCAAAATTAATTCAAATTTCAGACCACCAGATATCAGAAGCAATTCATTTATTTTATATTTTTCTCTGGCACAATATTAAATTTGATCATCTGCTAAACAAAATGAAAATAAAAATAAAAAAGAAAAAAAAGAAAAATACTATAACAGAATACTGAACTAACAATGGAATGGAATGATGAAATGGTCATAAGAGCTTGCTTACATGGTGCCCGCAACACGAGTGCTGATGTGGGTTTTCTTGTCATCATACAGTTTTGCCAATCCAAAATCTGATATCTTGGGGCAGAGTTCTGCATCAAGCAAAATATTACTAGCCTTGACATCTCGGTGTATGATTCTTGGCCTTGATTCTTCATGAAGATAAGCTAATCCTCTTGCTGTTGCCAAGCCTATACTGAAGCGGGTTGGCCAATCAAGATGCAAATCATTTTTCCCTGTGACCAGTGGTACCCATTTGGTCAAAAACTTAAAAACCAGCTGCAAACACAGTGGAGTAAAATTGCAGACACCAAAATCACTTGCAGCAAAGTATAGTTTAAAAATGTCTAAAAAAAAAAATTATCATGTGAGAAAAAAAATTCAAGAACCAAGTTGAGTTTCACTTGAAAAATGCATTTAAAAAAAATATGAAACTTATGAAGTCCTATTAATGAATGATCATGAATAGCTTGACAATTAAGCAGATACTTGACAGCCTTAATGTAGTGTAAATTTATGTCTATATTTTTTTTCTTTTTTTTTTTTTGCACTTTTTCTTTTTCTTCTTGTCTTCTTCCTTTTTCCGTAGGCATGCACATCCTCTATTTGGTTGCAAATAAAACCAAGGATAGTAAAAGATAACAAGCTTTTAGTCTTACTACTTATTTATTGGAAAATTAATGTCAACTTAAGACACTGACTCAGTGGATTGAAGTTAATGTTTTCTCCAGGCTCAGCTAGCAGACACAACAAAACAAAATTAGTCTTAGCTGGAAACTTCTAAAAAAGCAGAGAAATCTTCTTTGGGCTCAATGAGCAGATATTGCAAAAAAGAAATAGTTTTACTTTGAACCTTCTTAAAAATGCATAGAAATTTTTTCACCAAAGGTCCATTGAAGATGTGCACAATGAAAGTACTTAAAAACATCTTCATACCAAAGAGAGAATGATCAAGGCTCTTGTTTTCAAGATATTCATAAACCAGGAGCCGTTTATTTCCTTTGATGCAGAAACCGTACAATTTCACGAGGTTGCGATGTTGCACTGCAGAAATGGTAGCAATTTCTGCTATAAACTGACTCTTCCCATGCTGAGATGCTAGAGAAAGTTGCTTCACGGCAACCACCCTCCCATCAGAAAGAGTTCCCTATCAAAGACTAGAAGATTCAGTAACATGAAACTTTTGAATTCTGTTCAATAAAACCTTAAAGTCCTAAACATTGAATCATCTAATTGCCATACGAAGAGAATGTATCTGACATTATATGATTGAAATGAAAATTTTGGCTTACCTTGTAAACAGCTCCAAATCCACCCTCCCCTAGCTTATTTATAGCATTGAAATTTTCTGTTGCAGTTCGCAACTCAGCATAACTGAAAGTGCTTGGTCTGGGACCTATTTCAGGAAGCTCTGCAACTCAGTGAAACATAATTGTTAAGACATGAATTCTAGAATGGATACCAACTAAACTTCTTTTCCAATCTTTTCTAGCACCAAACACTAACCATTATCAGAGGATTTGTATAAAATAAGATGGTAAGGCCAGTATTTCCATCCTTTATATTGGAAGAGGCATCCCAGAATTAATAAAGAAACTCATCCTTTCACATTTTCAAGAAGCACATATTCCTCAGTGGTGAGTGCTTTCAAATTCTTTTTTGATAGTCTACTTGTCCCAAATATAAAAAAAGATCGATTTTTTAGCAATTATTTTGTACCTATATCTTCGTTCATGTCTGATCCTTTCCTTTTAATGTAAAAAACTGCACTGATAACTATAAGGCTAAGAATTCCAGCAGCTATTGCAATACCAGCAATCAACCCAGTCTTGCCCTTTTCTGGTGGAATTGTTCTTTCTGAAGCTGAGCAAAATAAATCAGCAACCAATTCAGTTGCAGTTGGCAAAAGAAGCACCAGTCAGGACATCTTATATTATATGAATTCTATAACTATCATTTAAATGGGTTACCTGAAACAACACTGAGGGCTGAAATGGATGGTCCATAATAACCATCATAAGGTATGCAGCAAGTTCCCTTACCAGCCCAGAACAGATGAATTTCAAGATAGTTTTCTGACACAGTAGCATTGAATTTTTTTTCAATTGCTTTCTGGACACCACCTGCCTCTTTTGATATGTCAAAGTCTCCCAATTGAAGAATTCCCTGCAGAGCAAATGATGAGAGATTAGATGGATCTTTTTACTGTAAAGATAATTAAATGAAACTGCAACAATAGAACTCTCATACGAGGGAATAAGAGTGATTGCCAAATGTAGATGGTTAGATTTTTGGTGTACAATTTTTACCTGAATATAAATATCAAAAACACGCCTTCCTGTACTCTCCCAAGTTTTTGTGCTTGGATCCTTGAGTATCATTTCTGCAAATTGCAAACTGACTATGTAGGGTCCATTCTCCAGACCCATGCCATAGTATCTAAGTGAACCTGGTGATATTCTTGAAGTCTTGAAAAGCTCTGGGGTGTTAGTGCCAGTAACTAGTGATGTGTTTGCTATTTTGTCAACAAACAAACCTACATTGCTAACTCCCCATTTCTCTGTTCTGCTTACATAAAACGATGTTGGTGCAGTGCCACTAATTGAGTTATCTGCCTCATATACTGTACCATCAGATGTTGTCACCTCTGACCCACCACACTTGATTGCAAAGCTGGTATCTGTAACATGTGTACATGAAAGCATTATTTGAAAAGTTGGTATCAGGGAACATTTTTACTTAAAATAAAGTGATCTTATTTCAAACTAATTTTATTTGAAGGAGATATCTTACAAGTTATGAACTTTTGCTAAAGCTGTGCCTTGAGCACAATTTTGAATATGTCAAGAGGAAAAGAGGAATTACAAGTAAGAGATGAGTGAAAACGGTAAAATTTACTAAGGTTATGTTTGGTTTCTGAAAAGTACTAATGAATTTATCATGTTTGGTTGTCTTATGGAAATTACCAAAGAAAATCAAATATCATTAAAACTAGTTAGAAACTTATACATTTTTAAATTATTTAATTTTTATATCAATGAGTTAAAATAAGTGAAATGCGTTTGAAATAACAAATAAAAATAATTTATTAACTTTAAATCTATTTTTTATTTTTCTTCACGTTTTCTTCCCTTATATTTTTTTTCTCTATTTTCTTTCCCTTTCATTTTCCCTTAAATTTTCTAGGAACCAAACATAGCCTAAGTCTCCCAATGGTTCTGTATTTAGAGAGACCATAGATTTAAAAATCAACCACAAATTTAGCCATTTAAGATGATGCAACCTATGAAGTGATTGCATCTTAAGTATTCAAGATTTTTCTATTTCCTCCAAAAGGTGTAAAATCCCTAGTGTTGTGCAGGAATTTTTTTCTTTTTCTTTTTTATTTTTCATTTTATTTTTGGTTAAGAGTTCATGAATGTCAATTAAAAAATTTATAAATAGAATAATTAAAAATCCATAGTCAATTAAATATAATTAGAGAAATCTGATTAGTAAAAAAATTAATAAATTAGCATCACTAATTTGCTAATGATGATTAGTAGATTACAAGAATAACTCTTCTAATTGTACTTAATAAATTCTAGTAACAATGTGAAATTCTTAAAAAAAAATAAAATAGAACAATTAAAGGAAATGTTACTAGATTTTTTGTCACTATAAGACAAGAATTTGAGGAAAAATGCAAGAAAAAGAAAATAGAAAAGAAATGTAGAAGGAAAAAAAAAGTGAAGGAAAATAAAAAATAGTTTTAAACTCAATAAATTATATTCGAATGCTTCTTCAAACTTATTTAACTTATTTCCCTCCCTTATATAAAGATTAAATAATTTGAAAATATATAAATTTTTGGATGAATTTTTCATTAAATTTGATTTTCTTTTGCATCTTTCATGATAAAACAAACATGAGAAAATTGCTTTCCTGAATATTTTTTTTCTTTCCTTAAAACTTTTCAAAACTAAACATAGTTACAAGTTTAGAATCATGACACTAAAAATTTCTATTACTAAGGACAAGGCAAATGGAGCTAAATAAGGAAAAGAATTATTCAATCCTCCAACACAGGAAACTTATGAGAAATCATGGTTCAAGATATTGATGGTTGACTCAAGTGCTAAAGGGACATATTTATCACAATATATCAAATTGGAATATCATGCACAATACGCTAGTTAAAAAAAAAAAAAAAAAATTCTATAAAGGTAATTATTTTTTATTTCTTTAAAAATAAGTATATCATCTCATGGATTCTACAAATTAATTTAAAAAACATCTACTATATTTGATATTATTCAAATATTTTTTTTAAAAAAACTTTTGACATATTTAGAACAATTGTTGACAAAAAATACAAAATTACATAGTCAATTCCAAATTAAATGATGAAGAGACTCCAAATTTCATCTATCCTACAACCAACGTAAATTGGGATAGTAATTTCCATAATAAAGGTAAGACTGAAAATTTTATTGAAAGATCTACTTTATTGATTAAAATGATCGACTTGATGACTTTAAAGGTTGAATAGGCTTGACACCATATATTATCACGATATTACAACGCAACATTTTAGGTCTTTCATACCTTAGTTAAGTTGATCAAGTTGTTTTCAATTTAGTATTCATTCAATGTTGACACCAGATGACTATGTTCCACACCTCAAACATGTAATAAAGAACGATACAATCAATACATGTGATTTGAGTCAATCGAAGATTATTTGAATCAAGATGTAATAGATAGTATAACTTTAGAGGTTGTGCAAGCTCGATGCTTTGTTAGAATGTCACAATATCGTGGCTCATTATTTGTGATCATTCGAAACTTGGTTGAGTTGATTCGAACGTCTTACTTGACATAAAAAAATAGCATGGAGGTTGTGCAGAGATTTTTGTCACTACAAGACAAAAGGGGTAGTCTTGAAATGTTGAGGGCAACCAAAGACATTTCAGTCACTTCATTATTCAAGGAAAGGCATCTAAGTCAATTTGTAATTCAAGACAAAGTAGAAAAGGACAAAAGTGTAATAAAAACCTTATTTCCCTACATTTCTCTTTCTTCTTCTGCTACCCATCTTCTTCTTCTCAAAGCCAAGTTTGGGTGTGGAAAGCTTCAAGAGGTAGAGAAGATTGTCTACTAAGAAGACTGATTTAGGTGAATCTTTTCCTTCCTCTTATCCTTTCTCTTCTTCTTCCCTCTTTGTTGTTGTTGGTTGTAGTGAGTGAGGTTGAGGCTTAGTTAATGGTCTTTTAGCAATCATTAGACTTAGTGTCTGTTTGGATATATTTCTTGTTTTTTGCTTTTGAAATTATAAACTTCTACATAACAATAAAACATCTTGTACCAGAAAGAAAAAATGGTTTTCCTTATATCTTTAAAAATCACTTTAGAAATTTAAAATTTGGTAAAGTAAAATTCTTTTGATACCTCCATTTTTATTAAACAATATTTAAAATTATTACTTTTTCAATATAAGTCTGATGTAGAACAACCCTTGGGTGGTTGCCTTCACTCAAATAGGTGGGCTAGGGTTTCTATTTTTTTAGGGTTTAAGGAGAGAAATAAGGGATAAAGTTTATGGTATAGAAAATTAAAATTAAAATAAATAAATAAATAAAGAAGATATGACGAAGAGAGAGAAACCTTAGAGTCTTACTAAGGTTTTATAGGAGTTTATTCAGTGTTTGCTTTCACAACACATTGTAAGGACATTGATACACTTGGCATTCAACTCATCACCTTGCTTTCATAGCACATTATTAGGATATTGATACTCTTGGCATTCAACTCATCACCTTCATCAAGAAGTTAGCAAGGGAGCACATCAACAAACATGATCTTGTCGACCTATTGCCTTCATGGAAGGAGTTAGGAAAAGTGCAAATTAATTCACCTATAGGTGCTTGAAATTGCTTGTAAGATGCTATATAAACATACCCTAGAGCACATATCATAGGACTACATACAATTTTTATATACATCTCTTGTTAAACTTTGACCACATGAATGAATTCAAAATTTTGTCTTAGATCTTTCATGTAATCAAAGCTTTGCTAATCCCTTACGGGTTTATTTGATCCTTCTGACCTCTTTATCCTCTGTTATAGCTCAGTCTGCAATCCCCTCCACATTTACCATTGAAATTGAATCAAAGAAGTCACATGCTTGGCAAGCATAACTCCTTCCTTTGCCTCTTGGCTACGACTTTCTTGGGTATGTTGACAGTTTGCATCCCCCATCTAAGTTTCACATGACCACCAAATATCCAACAGTTGTTTCAAATACTGAGTTTCCCATCTGGGAATGACAGTCCATCTTTTTCTCAGTTGATTCCTCTCCAAGGATGTTCTTTGCCATGCAGTTAGTACTTCCACTTGTCTTTCCCAAGCACTGGCAGCTTCTTTGGTACCAGGGTCCTTCATCTAAAGCATCACCTTTTTATCAACTCAAAAAAGGGGCACAAACTGTAGCTGATTATTTACAATCTGTCTGCTTTATTGCTGATTCTCTAGCAGCTGCTAAAAGGTTATCAATGATAGGGATTTGGAGCCTATAGTCCTTCACAGCCTTGGAACTGTTGTCAGGATTTTGTTACCTCTATTTGCATTCGATTTTTACTGGTTTCCTTGCTGATTTATGTTTCCTCTCCTTAGCCTAGAAGCACAGCTTGCCGACATTTTGGAACAACCTCAGTTTCAAATTGAAATAGCTAAGCCCACTTCCATCAAGTCCTTGTCTCACTAATGCACCTATTGCTAACAAAGCAAAAAACCACCATCATCAGTTCAATGCTTCATGGTGATTCACTTTCCTTCTCTAATCAATCTCACCCTTCCTACAAGATTCAATTGCAAGATAGGCCTACAAGCCTTCATTGTTCCGAACCACATAATTCTGCATGCCTAAGTGATTGTTCTTCAACTCCTTTTATTGTTTATGGCTTCTAGACTATGGTTCTAACATATACTAGAAGAGCTGTAACTCCCTTTGAATTTGAATGCTTGATGAACAATATATGATCGCCCAGACTTTGTCTATATCCCATGTTCTTTATCACTTAGGCAAACCTTCCAAACCATGTCCTTGGAGACTTCTTCAGCCTATATAGAGCATGGTTCAAAATCGCGGTATCGGTCATTGACTCGGAGGGTTCTGAGGCACATCGGTATCGGCGTCTCGGTTCGGTATTGGGTGATACACAAAATAAGATACTTAACAAGTTCAAAAAATTATAAAAATTATTTTTAATATAATTAAATGAATTAAGAAACTAATAAACTTAATAATAAACTATTAACATAATAATAAATGAAATAATTTCTTAAACTATTAACAATAAATTAACATATAAAATAATACACCTTATATAATACCATTACCATGTAAAATAATATATTACCTAAATTAAAGTCATTCATACCATATTTAATATATAAAATACTAATTTTCAAATTTCCAATTCCAAATGTCATTGGCATACAAGGTAAAATGATGCAAATACATGAACATTTGAAATAATAAATCATTTTTATATAAAACACCATTTTCTTTAATTCTCAATCCCAAACATCACTTATTCACACCACGAGGTACCCGGTTTGCAGAGGCAAAAGCCTCTTTGTAGTACACAGCCAAACAACACTATGGAGATCGAACAAGGGGAGGCAACACCAACATGCAAAGATCATCATCAATGAAAGAATGTGATGTTTCTCACTGATCGGTCACCACAACTACATCACGGACACAAAGCTTTCTTTCTTCTTCTTCTTATCCTTCATGGTTATGGGTCTTGAAAAAAAAAATATTTTTAAGAGAATCTCTCATATTTATTAGAGATTTCTCAGTTTTGGTTGCCTTTTGTTGTGATTTGAAAGGGAAAAAAAATTTGGTTTAATATAAGAATATTTAGATTTTAAACAATTGAACTTGTGATTTCGACCGAGTCCACTCAGAATCTCAACCGAGGTGACCAAGTTTAACGGGTTCTTAGTTGGGTCTATGTTGAAGATGGTACCGGGTATCGGACTCGGCACGAAAAGGTTCGAGGTGGATACAACTCGACCGAGTCGTACTGGACTCGGCCGATATTTTAAACCATGGTATAGAGCTTTTCTCAGTTTACGCATGTTGTTAGTGGATAGGTTACTTCCAAACTCAGGAGAGACTTCCATATAAATCTCTTCTTCTAGGTCTCCATGTAGAAACACATTGTCAACATCGAACTGCAA
The DNA here is from genome assembly GCF_030704535.1 of Vitis vinifera. Taxonomy (NCBI): domain Eukaryota; kingdom Viridiplantae; phylum Streptophyta; class Magnoliopsida; order Vitales; family Vitaceae; genus Vitis; species Vitis vinifera. The sequence continues at coordinate 18,778,217 of NC_081814.1, forward strand.
CAAATCCCAATTATAATTAGCTACCAATGATAACAGAATTCTAATTGTGTTCATCTTGACAACTGGGGCAAATGTCTCTAGATAATCCACGACATATGTCTAAGTATACCCTTTAACCATCAATCTTGCCTTGTACCTCTCTAATGACCCATGTGCTCTATACTTAATAGTGCAAATAACTTCCATCCCACCGGCTTTTTTCTTGCAAGTAAATCCACCAACTCCCAAGTTTTATTCTTTTCCAAGGCCTTTATTTCTACATTCATTGCTTGTTTCCAATTTTCATTAGACAAAGCCTCGAATAAAGTGGTAAGAATGTAAATATTTTTCAAACTCATAAGAAAACTCTTATGGGACAATGAAAACTTTTCAAATGATACAACATAAGAGAGTGGATACAAAGGACATTTAGTGCATTCCTTAGTTTCCTTCCTAATGGCAAGAGAGAGGTTCTGATCTATGTTTTTTTAAGATTGAAGTTCTAACTCAATTTGTAAAGGAGGATTAAAAACCAATGCCTCCTTTCTAGAATCTGATTGAGATCCTTAGACTTGTATAATTCTAGGGACTACAACTTTCTTCCTTGAGAACACTTAGTCATTTGATCCTCAGAAGCAATCATGGGCTCACTAGTTTTTTCAATAGTGTGTTTAGGGAATACAAATGACTTAGGTTTAGAAGAGGAGGGTATGGATACTGGTGTAGACACTTTAGGAAGGTCAATAAGAAAGGAATCTTGATCCTTATATTCCTTGATGAAATTCTCCCCTTGAAGATAAGGTGCAATGAAATTTTTGCTAAAAGTAACATCTGCTAAGACAAAAAAAAATTTGGACAGAGGATGGTAACACTTATATCCCTTTTAAGTTGACGAATATTCCACAAAAATATATTTAATTGCCATTGGATTCAACTTTCCTTTGTTTTGACTATGAACATGAGTAAAGGACACACACCTAAATATCTTAGGAATAAGATAACTTGTGGTTCTTAGATTAGGATAAAACTTTAAGAGCATTTCCATAGGACTTTTGAAATATAAGACTCTGGAAGGTAATTGGTTTCTAAGATGTGTGGCGGTTAAGACGACTTCCCCCTCATAAGATTTAGGCACATTTTTTTTAAACAAGAATGCTCGGGTTGTATCAAGTAGGTGGTCATTTTTCCTCTCAGCAACTCCATTTTGTTGTGGGGTGTTTACACATGGTAACCCATGAATTATCCCTTCTTGTTGAAAATATGGAGTTAGGACTTGATTGAAATAATCCCTAGCATTGTCAAAATGGAAACTCTTGATTTTGACACCAAACTAGTTTTTTACCATGTTATGGAAATTTGGGAGAACTAAACTCACATCAAATTTATGCTTAAGTAAGAAGATCCAAGAGACCCTAGTACAATCATCGATAAAAGACACGAACCAACATGTTTTAGATATATTAGGAACAATAGAAGGACCGCAAATATCAATATGAATTAGATGAAAAAGATATGAATTTCTTTTATTGTTGGTTAGAAAGGTTATACACTTGTGTTTGGGTAGTTCACATACATCACAATAAAAGCTCACAACATCTAATCTCCTAAATAGATAAGGAACAAGATCTTAAGAGTTCTAAATGACGAATGTCTAAGTTTATGATGATGAAGCCATATTTTTTCTTTATTGGAAAGATGGTGCTCAAATAGAAATGATAAGGATAATTAGCTTGGTATCTCAAGGTAGTATAGCTCGTCCTATTCCTTAGCAAGTCCAATCGTCTTCCTCAAATCCTAGTCCTAAAATACGTAGTGAGTAGGTAAAAAATCACATTGAAACACAAATCTTGTGTAAGCTTTTGTATAGACAAGATTAGTGGACAACTTTGGAACATGAAACACACTTCTAAGTGTGAGCATAGGACTAATTTGAACATCTCCTATGCCTGCAATGGTGGTTAATGAACTATCAATTGTGGCTTTTTTTCTACCACATGGATAGGGATTATATTTGTTAAATTTGTGTAATGAATGAGTCATGTGATTTGTGGCACCTAAATCTATAATCCAAGAATTCGTAAAGGTTTCATCCAAAACTTTTAATTCAATGGAAATAGGAAACTTACTTAAATGTGCCAAAGAGCAGGTACCTAAAGGTTTCTCAAGAGTTCCTAGCAAAGTTATCAGTTTTTCAATCTCATCTTGGTTGAATCCACCTTGTTCCAGGGATCTCTCTTCAACTGGTTGTACAGAGGACAAGTGTGCTTGCTCATTATCCCTCTAATGCCCTCCTTTGTAGCCTCACTTTCTGCTAAATGTAGATGGTTGTCCATAGAGTTTCCAACACTACTCCCGTGTATATCTTGCCTTCTGGTAGTAAGTACACCATAAGTTGTCCCTGTTATCACTATTTGAGTCCCTTGACTAATCAACCCTCTTATGGTCAAGATTGCTTGTCTTTTAATCATTTTCCTTGTTAGCTACCATAATGAGCCTTCAAAAATTTGAGGTTCAAGCGTGACACCTCTCATACTTTCTTTTACTCGGATAATAGAGATAGTATCATTCAAAGTCGGGAGCTTTTTGCTAAGTATTTGAATTTTAACTTAGTCAAACTCAAGATTAAGACCAACTGAAAAAAAAAAAAAAAAATCACAAACTCAATCCTTCTCAATATAATTCTTTTAAGATTATTACATCCTCAGGACATTTTGTTTCAAATGCATCAATAATGATCGAGTTCTTGCTAAAGATTTTTCAACATATTGGTGGACTTCGTGATTGTCTTGTTTCCTTGTTTTATTGCTCCGATCTTGACTTTTATTTTGTATGCTAGGGTTACATCAAGTGCCTTCAAATATGTCTAGTGAATAGCATCCCTCATGTCTTTAGCGATGGTCAAGAACATACACATATCATTGATTTCAAGTCTTATCGAGTTCCACGACCATGCCATAATCATTAAGTCTTGCTCGTCCTAGGAATAAAACCGAGGGTCTTCTCTCTTCGGTCTAATTCCAAAGAGATGACTTAATTTTCTTTTTCCTTTCAAAAAGGCACGAATAAGTTATGACCATTTTAAATGATTCTTCTCATTAAGTCTTGAATGTCGCTTGAACATTGTACATTTCTCCCGCGGTGTGACTTATCAATTCCTCAGATTGAGCAATGATAGTAGCAGGGGTTTCTAATACCTTTGACATTTTTTTAAAAGAACTATGTTTAAATCTTAAGAAAACACAAAGAAGTCTGAGTGAGGAAGGGGACAGTTCCGGCATTAAAGGTACAGGAGATGCAGGGAAAGAAAAGGGTCTAACTGAGGGATTTAAGGTGGTGGCGCCACTGGAGGTCTTAACTAAGGGAAATAAGAAGGTTTGACTAAGGGATCTGAGGTGGCAGCATCAAAGGACCTAAGTTCACGATCTATTATTGCAAGGATGGTGCGAGGAGGAAGGTAGTCACGAGGAATACGTTCGCGATGAGTTCACGACCTATGGTTTACAATGACAGCATGAAGACAATGGCGTGAGGCGGAGATGAAGGTGGCAATGGAGGTCAAATGAAAAGGCCGGAAGAAACTCTTAAAGGTCAACGATGAACTTCAAACTTGGCGATGAAGGCGGGAAACACTTTTCTTCTTGATTCCCAGGTTTAAGAGCCTAAAGCTTTGATACCATGAAGAATTTTGAAAGGAATAAAGAGATTCATCATTGATTTCAATCTATACAAACACACACACACACACACTTATATATATATAATTATTCCTAACACCAAAAATAGGAACTTTTCTGACGTAATTACATGAGATCCCCTTGATTAAGTGATTGTCAAATCATCTCCTTAATTTCATAATTATATAGCTATAACCTCCCTAATTTAGCTAATTTTCTAGCCTATGTACAAATTACATTTTTCCATAGTATATATTGTGGTGAGCTTTATTCTAACCCAACAACACCAGTTCATAAAATTAGCAATATCATCTTAAGGAAAACATTTCAATTATGTGCCTACAAGCATCTATTCCTCAAGGACAAACTTTTTCCTTCCAGCTTGTCACAACCAACAGGCATGATTTGTAAGACTACAAGAAGAAAATTCTTTTAGATAAAAAAATATAGGTCATGATCTCACAGAGACTTTTGCAAAGTGAAGGCACCACTTACAACTTTTCTCGAAAAATAAAACCTAAAGGAAAGCCACTTGGAATACATCCAAGTATTCGGTTTAATTTAATCATAAAACCATGGATGTGAATTTGATAGGACCAATGAGTTTAAAAATTAGCAAAACATTTTTTTTTTCCAAAATGCCGAATTCCATTGAATATAATAAGTGATATTTTGTATCATCACTCTAGAGTTAACATTTTCAAAAAACCCAATTAGGTAAAAAATTATTGTGATAAATTTTAAAGCTGTGGAACAACAGGGGAAAGCCATTCAGCAGTCCACTCAAGAAATTAACTTGATCACATTTTTAGAAAATTAAATTGTGTGGAGAACCTTTATGGTTATTTTGATAGGACAAATCAGGTTGGATGTAAACTAGATATTAATTTAGAAAACAAATTTATGTAGGCAACAAGCTCCATCTTTTTCCTTTTTCCTATTGTACTGTCTCAACAATTTTTTCCCAAGTACATGTGGCAAATGAAAGGGTGGTGGAATTGTAAAACCAATAAAATATTACCTTTTTTTTAAAATAAATTTTAATATCAAATTGTTATGCTAAAAGCTTTGAAATCATGTTTTAATATAAGCAAGTTGAGCAATTGATTAAAAAGGTCAAATACAACATGCTTTTCATGTAATGTTGAAAAGTTTCATTTTAATGGTTCATTAGGACAGTGCCCATTCCAATAGATTTAGCAACATTACTGCTGAAATCAATGGCACAATGATGTCATTTTGATCTTTTTAATGAAAGGAACAATGATGGTTGATGAGCCAAATCAATCAGACTGGGAATTTGGTTTTTGTAGCATTTTTCAGTCTGTAATTATGTACTTGCATCAAATAAACAAACAAAGAAATAAATAAAGAAGCATAGAATATAATAAAGTGACTTACAGAGGGGAGTATCTCTATTGCATGGAAAGTTTCTCTGAAGACAGTTCAATCCTTCAAAAATACTGTAAGCACGAGTTTAATGAATACTGATTATCTATATTGGAAATTAAATGAAGAATACACTCAATAGTGGAAGCAAAGCCACTTTGCTTGCCGTCTATGCTCTTAAGAATGACTTGTTTTGACTACTACAACTTACCTGTTGTTTGAGCTATCAAATGTGAAGTTATTAGCCACTAAATTCCTGCAGGATGCAAGCCAAGAAAAAAGAGAAGTCAATGTATGACACTAGCAAGAGCCTTAATGTTTGATACAAAAAGGGTGAGAATAAAGAAAAAAAGAACTTGAAGAGAAGTGTCAATGCCTAAAATTGCTTTTGGAAATTAGCAAGGTTACATTTCAGAATATCCAAAATGGGGGGAAAAAGTAAAAATAGAAGTTACTTGATAGGTAGGTTATCACTTATCAGAGAAGTAATAACACATAGTTGTTTAAACAAAAATAGCACGGCCAAGTTCTGAGGACATTTGTATTTCATCTAATAAAATCCTATGTTTTTAGAGGGACCAAGATTGTCTTAGCACCAAGGAATAACAGGAGTTTCATCTTCTTCTTCGCCTAGCGCAAAAATTAACTTGGAGAGAAGTGTCAATGTCTAAAATTGTTTTTTGAAATTAGCAAGCTTACATTTCAGAATATTCAAAATGGGAAAAAAGTAAAAATATAAGTTACTTGATAGGTAGGCTATCACTTGTCACAAAAGTAACAACAAATAGTCGTTTAAACAAAAATAGCACGGTCAGTTCCAAAAAGGACAATCGTCTTTCATCTTATATCATCCTATATTTGTAAGAGTAATATTTAGGGTTTGATTCTTTTATGGTTTCATCAAGCCTGAATTAGACAAAGCAGAGTAGGATTTGGCTCCTTTCTTATTTGTACAAGCATAGACAATCTCCAATGCATTTCACAGGTGAATGTCACTTCATCAACTACAAGATCAACACATTAATTTACTACATGAACTCAAAATGATGTCTCATCAAGCATGTCAGATCAGGGTCAAAAAGCCAGAAGCTTACCTTAGGTGGGTGGGTGGCATCCTTTGGAGTTTGGACAATAATAAGACTAAAATATGAACCACTAACAAATATTAATGAGTTTTCATATTTTGAGAGTATTACCTAATAACCTTATTATTAATCAAGCCATTCAACATATAGATAGAACTACTAGTGTCTAAATAACCAAAGATTATAACTTCAGTGCAATAAGCCATCCCATATGACCACCTACAATTCTCACAAAAGAAAAAGCATCACGATTTTTTCAATAATGCCCTAAAAAGAAGCATGTTGAAATTATGCAAGCTGATATTTCTCCACATGTTGAAAATATGCAAGCTAATGTGTAGGTTATAAATATGAAGGCCGATAGTTCTTTCCTAATTGTATTATTGCGGTAAATATCCAGATTAATATATAGGCTGTCAATTCTCCTACAATGGTGGCTAAACTGATTTGATAGTTTGTCAAACTAATTTCATAGAGCTGTATATATATCCTTGTTGTAATCTCAATATTTGAATGAATGAAATTCAAATTTCTCCACATGGTATTGGAGTAGGTTAGTGTTCTGCTTTAAGGTCTTCTTTTCCTGGTCTGTTCTTTGCCAGAATCTGGTGGCCTTCATTGCCTTCTTACTCTACCTTCATTGTGAAGGCTTTCTTTTCCTCCCTTTGATCCACCTCATTTATATTTTCCCTTTGAAAAACCTAACCTCAACTATCTAGTATCTCTCTCAGATTTATGGTTTTTTGTTACCTAGAATTTTTTTCTACATCAACCTGTGGCCTCAATTGTCTAGTACAACTCCGGATAACCATGTTTTTCTTCTAGCAAACATCTACTGTATGTTCGGTGTTATTGCAATGAGTGCATAAATGAGAAGAAGAGTCAGTAGGAGTACAGGATGTTGGCCATGAGTTATTCTTATGGATAGCCATTGCAGAAGCTTCAAAGTGATCTCCTGTTCCCATTGTGACCTGCCTCTACACTTCATGACGGACTAGTGAATAGGCTTCCTCTAGACTTGGTAAAGGAGAGATGGCCCAAACATGACCGCTAACTTGATCCACACTGTGATCAAGACATGCAAGAAATATATAAACTCTGATCTTTAGCAGTATGCTTCCTTTGTTTCTCAATATCAGCTACGTCATATCATTAGGCCCTCGATAATCAAGCTCCATGAATATTGATTTAACTTGTATTCTGCAAAAGGGCGACCACCTTGGCGTGATTGAAAGGATTTCTTCATCAATTCATATACTTGAGAAGAGTCAGAGACATCAAGATAGCTTATCTTGACTGTGTCCCAAACCTCCTCAACTATTCCACACTGCAAAAGTGTGACATCGGTCATCAATCATGGAATTGATGAGCCAAGACTTGAATAGAGCGTCTTCAGCCTCCCATTCATCATAGTTTGGGTCATCCTCTGCAGGTGCAACCTTATTTCCTGTGATATACCCTTTTTTCTTTCTACCAACAATACGCATCTCCAAAATTTGAGACCAAACACGATAATTAGTACCATCCAACTTAATAAAAATTGTTGGAGAGGGAGTCTCATGAATGGTCACCATGGATGACCTTTTGCTATCAGAAATACTCCTATTTGGTTTTGCAGACATGATATGGTAATGAAGAGGGTGAAAAAAAGGGAAGAAGTGTCTACTAGGCAGCAACGGAAATTCTCTGCCTTTGCTTTGATACCAACTTGATAAATTGTTGAATAATTTTTTCATATATCTCAAGAGTATTTATACAAGGTACATAAGGCTATTTTAGGATAGTCAATTATATAGAATAATAGACAACTATAAAAAAATAACATAAATATGAAGGCTGATGGTTCTTTCCTAATTGTATTATTGTGGTAAATATGCAGGCTAATACATAGGCTGTCAATTCTTCTAGAATGGTGGCTAAATTGTTTTGATAGTTTTTCAAACTAATTTCATAGAGTTGTATAGATATCCCTATTGTAATATAAATATTTGAATGAATGAAATTCAAATTTCTCCACATGGTATTGGAGTAGGTTAAGAGTTCTGCTTTAAAGTCTTTTTTTCCTAGTCTATTCTTTGCCAGAATTTGGTGGCCTTCATCGCCCTCTTACTCTACCTTCATTGTGAAGGCTTTCTTTTCTTCCCTTTGATCCACCTTATTTATATTTTCCCTTTGAAAAACTCAGCCTCAACTGTCTAGTATTTCTCTTAGATTTATGGTTTTTTGTTACTCAGAATTTTTTTTCTACATCAACCTGTGGCCTCAATTGTCTAGTACCACTACAGATAACCATGTTTTTCTTCTAGCAAACATCTACCGTATGTTTGATGCTATTGCAGTGAGTGCAGAAACGAGAAGAAGAGTCAATAGAAGGAGTACAGGATGTTGGCCATGAGTTATTCTTATGGATAGCCATTACGGAAGCTTCAAAGTGATCTCCTGTTCCCATCGTGACCTACCTTTACGCTTCACAACGAACTAGTGGATAAGCTTCCTCTAAACTTGGTAAAGGAGAGATGGCTAAAACACAACTGCTAACTTGATTCAAACTGTGATCAAGACCTACAAGAAATATATAAACCTGATCCTTACTAGTACACTTCATTTGTTTCTCAATATCAGTTATGTCATATCATTGGGCCTTCGATAATCAAGCTCCATGAATATTGAGTTTAATTCGTTGTAGTATTCTGCAAGAGAGCGACCACCTTGGCGTGATTAAAAGGATTTCGTCATCAATTCATATACTTGAGAAGAGTCAGAGACATCAAGATGGCTCCTCTTGATTGCATCCTAAATCTTTGTAACCATTCCATACTACACGAAGTGTGACATGAGCCAGTCAGTCATGGAATTGATGAACCAAGACTTGACTAGAGCATCTTCAGCCTCCCATTCATCATAGTTTGGATCATCCTTTGCAGGCGCAGCCTTCTTTCCTATGATATACCCTTTCTTCTTTCTACCAACAATATGCATCTCCAAAATTTGAGACTAAACACGATAATTAGCACCATCCAACTTAATAGAAATTGTTGGAGTGTCATAAATGGTCACCATGGATGACCTTTTGCTATTAGAAATACTCCTATATGTTTTTGAAGACATTATATGGTAACAATGAGAGTGGAAAAGAAGGGAAGAAGTGTCGACTAGGCAACAACGGATATTCTCTGCTTTTGCTCTGATACAAACTTGATAAATTGTTGAATAATATTTTCATATAGCTAAAGGATATTTATACATGGTACACAAGGTTATTTTAGGATAGCCAATTATACAGAATAATAGATAACCATACAAAATAATCTACAACTGTATAAATCACAATTATACAATCAATAATAGTTGTAAATTACCTAAATCATGGTTGTAAATCATAGCTATGAATATATGTTGACTATAACAACCTAACTTATCAACTCGATGGAGCCAAAAATAGGAAAGTCTTATCCCTTCATAAAAAAATGCAATGGGAGTGTGGGAGGAAGTCCGAGAAACATACTCACATCTAGAAATTTTTTCTTTGATATTTGATCGAAAATCAAGTTGTGGCAATTCAAACAAGGGGATCATGGTGTGACTGAGGATTATAACAAGATTTTGACTTCATGACAGGAGTTGAATTTGTGTTATGAAAAGGAATTGAAAAACCTTAGGAATAGTGCGAGGTACATGAAACAAGTAGAGAATGTTGGAACCCTAAGGATAGTGCGAGGTACATGAAACAAGTAGAGAATGATAGTCTTTGTTTACTTGGCGAGACTCAACAAAGACCTTGATGAAGTGAAAGGTCGAATTCTGGGGAGAAGACCATTGCCATCTCTCCAAGAAGTTTTTTCTTAAGTTAGAAGAGAAGAAGCTAGAAGATCCGTTATGATGAACCTTGAGTCACCAAGGGCTAGAACAGAATTTAATAGTTCTACTCTTATTACTAAGGGTTTCGATCAAGGAGAAAAAAGGAATTCTAAAAAGGGTGATGGACCATGGTGTGACCACTATAAGAAACATTAGCATACTCGTGACACTTGTTGGAAGATTCATAACAAGCTGTCAAATTGGAAGAAGAAACTTGGTGGGGAGAGTCATGCCTACCAAGCTAGAAGCAATGAATGAGGGCAACAACCTTCCTTAAAAAGATCTCCTTTTACTAAGGATCATATGGAGCATTTGTACAAACTTCTTCAGTCTTAGGTCTCTTTAAATCAATCCCCTTCTTGTTCCTCAGCCCAAAAAGGTAATCACCTACTTTACAACAAGGCCATGAATGTGTCGAGAATTTAGGAATATTGTTGTTATTTTTAGGAAAATGGATAAAGTTTGATATTTATTTTTAAATCCAAATTTTATCCTTATATTTATTTTTAAAATTCAGATTTAGATATAGTTAGTTTCTTGTTCTATTTTTTAGGAAGTTCCTATTTTCTAGCTAGAGGAGTCTCTATATAAACTTATATTGTATTCTTTGTATTTTATTCAAAAAAGAGGATTAATAAAAATATATTTTCCTCAAAGCCTATATGGTATCAGAGCATAGGCTCTTTGTCAAAAAATTCCCACAGTGAAGACGACTATGACTAGGCCAGAGAAAATTCATCCTCAATTACAATCAAAGTTTTGAAAGGTGCTTTCTAGGCGCGCATTGAGGCGTGCTTTGAGGCAAGGCGTTTTGAAAATGCCCGAAGGCATTGGAAAAAAAACGCAAAACACAAAAGGCGCACACATTTTGGCCTGAGGCGCTTCTGAGGCGAAAGCTGCGTATGCCTTTTGACGCCTCCCTCAGTGAAGCAAGAGCCTTTTGTTTGCTAAGGTGGCCAATAAATAAATAATAAAAAATAAAAAAATTGAAGAAAAACCTATTAAACCCCAAAAACCCACTGAAGAACAAATAAAAAACGATTTTGAAGGAGAAACCTAACCCTAGCTCTCCTTCCCTATGACGAACTGAATATCAAAGAAGAGACGACGAAATTGCAACTCCTTTCTCACTTTGAGTTTCTGACGACATCTTCTTGCTACCTTGTACATTCAACAACGATGCGGTGTGAAGATAACTGCTGCATCATCTCCAAATTTTCCCACAGGTTGGTGTGAGACTGGTTCTCATCTCTCCTTCTTGCTCTTCTCTCAATTTTGGTTTCACTACTAGTTTTTGAATTTTTTTGCTCTTCTCTCTCATCTCATTTTCTAACAACTCCACTCCCAATTTCCACAACATTGACCATTGTTCACTAGTCAGACTCCACTCAAATTTTCTACCCCGATTTCTCTTAGAATTCTACCAATACAATGTTCTATTTTTTTACAAAAAAAAAAAAAAAAACCCAATTGTTTACAAAAACAAGGCAACAAATAGTGAATAGTGATTTTGGTAAAAAATTATTTTCTTCAATTTTGAAAAAAAAAACTTATTTGTGTTATTTACTTTTTTTTTTAAAATCACAAATTGTAAAATTAAATTTCAAGTCAATTATATCTTCTTATTTTTGTTAAATCAATTTTATTATTATATATAAAATTTTGATTATTATTATTATTATTATTATTTTAGAATGAGTTCCTCCGATTCAAGAACTTCACGAAAAGATTGTGTGGAAGTATGCTATTGAAGTTTCCGAGGAGAAATATATAAGATGTAAATTTTGCAATCAAAGATGCACGAGAGAGGTCAATAGACTTAAACATCACTTAGCCGGAACTCATCATGGTATGAAACCATGCAACAAAGTTAGTGAAGATACTAGATTAGAGTGCAAGGAGGCATTGACCAACTATAAGGATAAAAAATAAAAAAGAAATGAATTACTCCAAGAAATTGGTATGGGTCCAACTTCAACACATGAGAGTGCCTTTTCTAAAACAATGGGGACATTGGGGACATTGGGGAGTGGAAGTGGGAGTGAGAGTGGGAGTATAAGTGGGAGTGGGGAACCTATACCTAGGGGACCCAATAACTAGGGGACCCATGGATAAATTCACCACTTCACAACCTAGACAAAGTACTTTGAATTCCAAGTGGAAGCAAGAAGAAAGGAAGGAAGTTTGTAGAAAAATTGATCGATTTATGTACTCAAAAGGGCTCCCATTCAATATGGTGAATGATCCTTATTGGGTTCCTATGATTGATGCTATTGCAAATTTCGGGCCTGGTTTTAAGCCTCCATCTATGCATGAATTGAGGACATGGATTCTTAAAGAAGAGGTGAATGACATAAACATCATGATGGAAGAACACAAAAAAGCTTGGAAGCAATATGGATGTTCAATTATGTCAAATAGTTGGACAGATGGAAAAAGTAAGTGTCTTATAAATTTTTGGTGAATAGTCCTGCTAGCACATGGTTTATGAAATCAATTGATGCATCTGATACAATAAAAAATGGAGAATTGATGTTCAAATATCTTGATGAGGTGGTTAAAGAAATTGGAAAGGAGAATGTTGTGCAAGTTATCATTGATAATGCCTCTACTTATGTGAATGTTGGAACGAGGCTTATGGAAAAGAGGAGAAGATTGTAGTGGACTTCTTGTGCTGCTCATTGTATTGATTTGATGTTGGAAGATGTTGGAAAGCTAAATGTTCATGCTAATACACTTTTACGAGCTAGGCAAGTAGTGAAGTTCATATATTGATTTGATTTTAGAGGATGTTGGAAAGCTAAATGTTCATATATGAACATTTACAAAAAACCATGAACTTATTCGTCCAACAATTACATGGTTTGTTATTACATTTCTTACTCTCCAAAGTCTTTATAAGCAAAAGCAAGCTCTTATAACAATGTTCTCCTCTGAAAAATGGTGTTCAAGTACATGGACCAAAAAGGTAGAAGGTGTAAAAGTTCGAAGTACAATGTTGTTTGATCCAAATTTTTGGCCTCATGTTGCTTTTTGTATAAAGACTACTATTCCATTAGTTAGTTTCATGAGAGAGGTTGATTAAGAGGAAAGGCCAGCCATGGGTTATATTTATGAGTTGATGGACTAAGCAAAGGGGAAGATTGCATTTAATTGTGGAGGCAAGAGAAAATATGGCCCAATTTGGAGAAAAATAGATGCAAAATTGACTCCGCAACTTCATCGACCTTTACATGCAACAAGTTATTATCTTAATCCTCAATTGCGATATGAAGATAAGTTCTCTAATGTAAATAAGGTGAGGAAGGGATTATTTGAATGCATGGATAAGATGTTGGATTATCAGGAACGTTTAAAAGTTGACATTTAGTTAGACTCATAAGACCAAGCAATGGGTGAATTTGGAAGTCATGTTGCAATTGATTCTCAAAAATTAAGAAGTCCTACAAGTTGGTGGATGCGTTTTGGGGTTCAACACCGGAGTTGCAAAAGTTTGTTATTCGAGTCCTTAGCCTTACTTGCAATGCTTCAGGATGTGAGAGAAAGAGAACTTTTGAATCGGTAGTACTTCTATTTTTAAAATTTTTATACATAGGTTTCTATTCTAATGTGAGAGAACTTTAATTTCTTCTTAACACATAAATTTGTTTCTTTTATTATTTGTAGATCCATACAAAAAAGAGAAATAGGCTTGAACATAAGAGGTTAAATGCTCTAATATATGTGAAGTACAAAACTAGATTAAAAGAGCAAAGTCTACAAAGGAAACAAAATGTTTATCCAATTTTGGTAGATGAGATTGATTCAGATGATGAATGGATTGCGGAAAAAGAAGCTCCCCTCCTCCTACTTGATCTTTGTTGGCTTAAAGATAATGAGTTATTCAATGTTGATGTCATTAGAGTTGTGTCATCCAAAGACCAAGAACCTCAAGAGTTATCGGCTTCGCATTCCAAGAAAAAGAAACATGATGAATTTGCAAGTAAGTACTAAAAATTTTTAAGTTATAAATGTGACTAAATGTATTAATGAACTTATAATATTTACACCTAATTAATACTTTATGCTAAACAAAATTGGTGGCAAAGGCAAAGCGAAGGAGATGAATTTGATACCAATTCATGAAGATGAAGAGTTAGATGAAATGGGAGGATTTGATAGTGGAAACCTTCCTACTATTGATACATTGGATGAGGATGATGATGACATTGGAGATGAGGATTTAAGTTGAAACATTTTAGTCATATGTGTTCAATTCTATTTGTTATTTTGTGACTTAGTTGTGGTTTTTTTGTGAAAGTTTAGAACTACTAGTAAGGTTGACTCTATTTTCTATCTTGTAACCTTGTTGTTGTTTTTTGTGAAAGTCTTAAGCCCATAATGAAGCTTATATAAACCCTCTTAGGGGCTTAGGGCTATGGTCTTCCACTCTCTTTTTAGAGATTCTAAAGAAAAAACCCTAGCCCTCCCTTTTAGAGAGAAGACCACCCTTCTCTTGTGTCAAGATTAGTGAAAAGAGTGATTGGGCAAAAGATTTTCGTGTCTACAAGATCTATGACACCTATAGAGTTTCTTCATCAGATTAGATTTGATCTAGAACCATCCAGATCACAAGTATGTTATCTGCACTCTCTAGATGTATGTTTTTAATGGTTTTTATTACCAAGTTTTTATGCTATATTAGATCTAAAGAGCCCTAGGAATAGATTGCATACACCCTCAAAGATCCAAGGTTTGAAATGGAGATATCCAAGTTTCCCTACAAGATGGAGAGCAATTGAGTTCAAATCAATGGCCCAAGGAGTCTATCAGCTACTTTGGATAAGGATGAAGCTCTCTCAATAGGGAATGAAGCTGGAAGGTCCTATGAAGTTATATCGTGACAAGAAGTTATCCATAAGCAATGCCCATAATCTTGTCCATCATGACCAAACTATATATGTGGAGATAGGTTGGCATTTTATCAATGAAAATTGGGAGAGCGGAGAGATTTGTATTCCCTATGTTGCTTCCAAGGGTCAACTTATAGATTTTCTTACAAAAGTGTTATTGAGTTCTACATTTCAATCTATTCTAGGCAAGCTAGGAATGGGAAATATATTTGACCCAGCTTGAGGGGGAATGTTGCAAAATATTCAGGCTGATATTTCTCCACATGTTGAATATATGCAGGCTGAAGTGTAGGCTGTAAACATGCAGGCTGATAGTTCTTTCCTAATTGTATTCTTGTTGTAAATATGAAGGCTAATATGTAGGCTGTATATGCTCCTCAAATGGTGGCTAGACTGATTTGATTATTTCCTAGAATAATTCCATACAGCTGTGTGTATATATATTTGCATGATTTGACTTTATGACTTGATGGAATAATTCCACATAAGACAATCTGACTTCATCCCAACATAAAGTCAAATCATGCAAGAGGCCATTTTGCCATGTTGTACAACTCTTTGTTGGTTATCTTCTTTACATTGGTTTTTCCCCTTTTTTTTAAGCAGAATCTTCTCTAACACTGGTTGTAGCAGCAAGAGATTTTTTACTCTTGTACTATGATCCAAATTCACAATGAAATTTCTGCCGTGAACTTGGTACTTGTCTTCACTATATTGCAAGATTCAAAATCTAAAAAGTTCTGGTTTTTCTATAGCAGACCTGGAAGTATGCTTTCAACCATAGAAGAAAATATCAGACCAACCAATGAGTTCCTGTCACCAAAACATCCAATATCTACACTCTCAAACACAATGTTCATCTTACTCTAATCAAACATCAAGAGAGTATTCCTTAATCAATGACAAAAGCAATCATAAAATACCCAAGAAACTTTGCCTCAGGGCCAGCTCTCAAACTCATACTAAGAGATTGTAAGGCCTTATTGGTGAAGTGATTGACACAGTTACCTAGGCAACATCTTCAGTTACACTCATGTGACATAACTTCTATTTCTCTTCTTATTTTCTTTACTTGGTTTTTTCATTCTTCTTTCTTTTCTTTTTTTTTGGGTGGGGGGTAGAGAGGAAGGTAGAGTTCATCAGAAAATAAAGATCATTACAATGTCAAAATTCAATCCAACGGACACAAGAATAAGAATAGCATGCAAAAAGTATGTGCTTCAAAAACTTTGCACTAAACAAACTGTTAATTGGCAAAATATCTGAAATGAGGATAGCGATTTCCAAGTCCAAAATTTGCTAGATCCAGTACGTATTCAAGAAAAATAAGGGAAGAGACAGGTTTATGTGAGCTGCTGAGGAGAATGTATACAATCTAGATCTAAGATAAAACAAGACATGCATCATGACTCAAGAGACATACAATTGCAAACCTGACTTAATCCATGAAGGAAAACTTCCTGATATCTCATTGTATGTCAAATCTCTGCATGCAAAAACATATTAGCAGAGTTAGCAGGTATAAAATGCACCGAAATGTATTTCAACATCCAATAGGAACTGCATCAGTTCAATTTTTTCTCCAACTCTCTTGGTGAAAGTACTCAAATTCTAGGATTGACTAGTTAAATAACAGAGCCACATCACAAGTAATAATAAATAGTCATCTACAAGTACAGCTAACTAATGCTATACTGGTAAAGGAAAGAGGTAAAAGGAGACACAGCATGCCCATATGAACACAAACACATGCACATAGGAGCATTTTATAGTGTGAAGTTACTGGCTGTGAAAAGCCAATAGATCAATCTAAGAAAACAAGGGCTTACATAATTTGAAGTTTTTCACTCTTTTGGTCAGGCAGAGTTCCTGACAGTCTATTATTTCCAAGAAACCTGACCATCAAAACGGAAATAGAAGAAAAAATGGAAGACAATATTACGTGAATAGCATAAGCAAGATCTTCGAAAAAAAGATGGAAGGGCTTATTTGATTCTTACAAGGAAGTAAGATTAGTCATGTTGAACAATGGACTTGGGATTTGACCTGTTAAGTTGTTGAAACTCAAATCCCTGCAACAGTTGGAAAAAAAAAATAACAATAAAAAATACAGAATAAAAAAAATTAACAAACAAAAAGAAACATAAAACAAAAGAAAAGTTGATTAATAATGTTGGCATCTGAGTGTAAAATGCACACAAAACTTACAATCTTTCTAAACTTGGGTATTCTCCAATAGAAGATGGAATACTCCCAGAGATCAATGCATTCCTTAGAACCCTATGCAAGAACGAGGAATTGACTTAAATCAACTAATAAAACATATTTAAAAATAATAGAACAAGGAAAGAAGAAAAAGGAGGTAAATATGTCTATAATAATGGAGGACTATCTTACAAGTCGGTTAAATTCTTCATTTCCCTGATGAAATCAAGAGAAGAGCTCACATTTGATAGATCACTTATTCTCCTACATGAGTATTCATGACCATCAGTAAAACTAGTTTTGTCTGTGTTGTGTGTGAACATGCATGTCTACATATGAGCATGTGTGTGGAGATAGATCTAAAATTTTAAATCAAGAATTTTGAAATGATTATATGAGGAAAACTCACAGAGACACCAATGAAGTCAATTTAGAAAAAGTTGATGGTATTGGACCTTCAAGAGAGTTCCCTTGAAATCTCCTGCAAGAGCATTTGAGAAAGTTGATATTAAAAACCATACCTTCACTAGGTGTAACCATACAATATGATTAACTTTTGCAGAGGAATACAAGATATCATCTACAAAAAGTGCCTTCAAAGACAAAATCAATTATGTTCTTTCTTATTGCTTACAGATTCTGGAGCTTTGTCCAGTTCCCGATGAAGTCTGGTATCTTTCCTGTGATTGGGGTGTCTGATGCAAAACTGAAACCAAAATAGGTGATTCATACTAAGCTGGGAAGACATAAAAGCTCATCTCTAAAGAAGAACACTTGATAAAAATAAAGTGTCATGATCACAGAATTTTACAAATCTCGCACGCGTTGCAAGTTAGCAAATGTTGAGGGAATCTCACCACTCACTCCAGAGCTGTCTATGTAACTGTTGAATTCACAAAGAAAAATTACTTTGAATTGTATTAGCTCAATAAAAGAAATATCATCTATTATTTTTATACACATACTCACACAAAAATAAAAGAAAACTTTACATTAGCTCAAGTTTGGGTAGATTTCCAAGTTCTGGAGGGAGAAATCCAGAGAAGTTATTTGAACCAATGGACCTGCACAGAATAATCAAAAGGGTGCTTATCCCAAAAGTCATCAGGATCAATAGAAGCTTTTGAAGATAAAGGTTAAATAGGTGTATCCTTTTATGAATGATTGATAGCATGTTATTGTCTACCTTCTTCTTAAAAGAAGAATAAGAGGGAGGGAAGGATGGAGGGAGAGAGAGAGAGAGAGAGAGAGAGAGATCTTTACGAATGGCCTTGGCTGGTGGCTGGAAGGATTCATTCGATTTTATTTTCAAATGTTTGATATCTTTTAAGGATCATCACTACAATAAATGAAAATTCACAATTGAACTGCAAAATTAAGAAACTTGGCTTGCATAAACACACACTCCCACCTATGAAGAGTACATTATGTAGTTATCACCAATGGTTTGACAAAAATGAGCTGAGCACACTTTACACAGCAAACCACTAGCTATCAAGAGCATAATTTCCTTGTGGAAATAAAAGGATAATTAGTGATTCAGTAAAATAGGACAAAAGGTACTTGAATTATTTTTTCCAAACTTAGAAGTGCTTTCATTAATTTTCCAGAGATAAATGCTTCATGCACAAAAAATCTATACCATCAACCTATGCAAACTAAAAAACACCTGGACACTTCTGAAATTATTATGACAATAAGTGTTTGCTTTAAAATGAAAAATGAAAAATGATGTTCATATTAGCTTGTATAAATTCTATCACATGCTGATGTAAGATATGCTAAATTCCAACTGGCTTAGCTGGCACAATTCAGCTAGTAGTAAAAAATCATTCTTGCTCCATCCACCACCAAAAGCACATGAAAATAAATAAATAAATAAAGGAATGAAAGTTCCACTTCACTTTCTAGTGTGGTTCAACCAGTAGCTAATTCCTAAATATAATTATTTTAACACATCTCAACCAAAACAATGTCACCAACCTAACCCCATCACTGCTTCATGAAAATTCGCTTCTTCCCACTTTACAACAGCACTGGTGCCATCACAAATTCACACCATCACATGACTGCATTGTTTCCCACATGCATTCTGTGCACTTCATCCTATTGTAAACTATGAGCTATCTGTAAATCTTTTGCAAGCTTCACAACTTTAAGAGAAGATAAAAAAACTCAAGATTGTTTGTATTTTCTGGAATAGCTAACACTGCCTACTAGGATATAGCTGATGGGTATAAACAACCAACAGGTAGACAAAAAACTTCAAGACTATCCACACCTTATACACAAATATTAGCCATTGAATTAGCTTATTCCAGAACAAATTAAAATCTAACCAAAAGCACCAAAATGAAAACCATGGTCATCATATCAGTAACATGAAAAGCACAGATTGAGTAACCAGAAAGGTAACTGACTGCAGTAGGATGAAAAGTTTTATCATCACATCTCTATCTACATCTACTTTTAATGACAGAACTGCCTGAAACAACTTTCTACTGGCAGTCCAAGCACCCTACCACCTTCTTTCTGAATATCGAGCTCCCAGTCTGATCTAAGGTTTTTGCCTGCATTCTTCTAAGGAAAGTAGGGAAGCCCTGGCATAGACTCCTTATCAAAGTCCTAGACTCTCACAAGGTTAGCTCTTAAGAGAGGGAATTGGCCTGAAAAAAATCTGTGCCACAGCATACACATAATTACAAGACCTTATCTTTTCAGTTTAAATGTAAAAAAAAAAATAAGTGACTAAAGATAAAAGCATTTGAGTAACCTAAAACTACCCAAGGACACTATAGAAAAATGATTTTTGGATCATCACTAGGCCTATGGCCCTAGTTTTAGGCCTCCAAAGAAGGGACTTCTGCAGCATTAATCAAATATTTACGTTTTCAGTAATACAAGTTGATTTAAGAGGAACTCTTCCTATATATATTTGTTGAAAAGAAGGCTATATGCATTTACATAACTAAGAGAATAAAATAACAGGAAGGAAAGCAGAATATAGAGAGATACTAAACATACAAACCATTTGCTTGAATCTTAATTTGAACTAGTATAAAGTGCCCAGACATTCCCATTAGCATAGAATCCATAGATACTTCTAACTACCACCTTATTACCAAAATACAAGTCAATTACTTAAACTAACTATTGAACTTCTAGTCTTGAGATTATTTTACACATGGGGCTTCCCTAGATTAGTTTTTGTAATATGCATTACACAGGATAAGAAAGATCATATACAATGAAGGATGAGAACCCAAATATTTTCTATCAAATCAGTAGTTGAGTAACTATCACTATAGCCAAAAAGTTTGAAATTGGTAGAGGATGAGTAAAGTAAAACAAAATGAAGTTTAACTTGGATGTAACAAGGAATTCTTTTGCCCTCCTTCAAATGAGTTCCCAATGACGCTTCTATAATTAGCTAATGAACCCAACTCCAATGAGAATATCCTACCTTGTGCATGTCAACTCTCCTAAACTCTTGAGAAGTGGTCAGTGCACCATTTTTCCTTCTTCATGCTTTGACAAGTGAACACAAAGATGAATTGAGAATGAATTTCTAATTCATATTGCTACTATGTACATATAATCATATTTATAGATACAATGGTCTAAATCCATTTAAAGGAATAACCTATTCACAGGAAATAATTCAAAGAATAAAATATTCTCAATATGGACGATACTTCCTAATTTTTAGAAGTGAATTTGAACCAATCTTTCCACACTCCCCCTTAAGCTCGCTCAAAAATGTCTTTCATACCCAGCTTGCAAGTTCGATTGTAGGAATATAAGGCATGCATATCAGTCCACCATCTAAACTCTCTTTCATAAAAGTCTTCGTCAACTTCTACGTGTTTGGTTCTATCATGTTGAACCGGATTATGTGCTATATTGACCATTGCTTTATTGCCACAATAGAGCTTCATAGGCATAGGACTTGTCACTTTGAGGTCTTCAAGTAACTTTTTCAACCATAAAAGTTCGCAAATCCCATAAGCTACAGTTGTAAATTTAGCCTTTGCACTGCTTCAAGCTACCATAGTTTGCTTCTTACTTTTCCAAGTCACTACGTTGCCTCCAATAAATGTACAATAGCCTAATGTGGACCGTCAATCTATTACACTTCTTGTGTAATCATCATTGGTGTAAGCTTCAATCTGAGTGGTCATGATTCTTGAGTTGTAAACCTCTTCCAGGTTTCCCTCTTAAATACTTAAGAATTCAATAGGTTGCTTCGAAATGTTCTTTCCCTAGTGAGTGCATAAATTGACTCACTACACTCATTGCAAACACAATGTTTGATTGAGTATGAGATATAAATGAATCTCCCAACTAACCTTTGATACTGCTCCTGATTCACCACGTTATCTGCATTTGTTGGTTGTAGTCTAAGATTGGGCTCCACTGGGGTTTCTACCAACTTGCAACTAACTAAATCAATCTCTTCAAGCAAGTCAAGTACATACTTTCTTTGTGACACAAATATTGCCTTTTTAGACCTTGCAAACTCCATGCTCAAGAAGTATCTTAGGGCTCCAAGGTCTTTAATTTCATATTCTCTTACAAGGAACTTCTTCAAGACCTCTAGTCCCCCCACATCATCACCGATAAGGATAATGTCGCCCTCATATACAATAAGTATGGCTATCTTACCTATAGTTGAGTGTTTGTAGAATAATGTGTGATCAACTTGACTTTATCGGTATCCACACCTTTTGATAGCCTTGGTGAATCAATCAAACCAAACTCTAGGTGATTGTTTTAGTTTGTAGGGAAACTTCTTTAACTTACATACTTTTCCAACTCCAATCATGATTCCAGAACCTGTTGATAGGGCCATGAAGACCTCCTCCTCTAACTCTCCATTTAGAAAAGCATTCTTCACATCAAGTTGATGCATCAACCAACTCAAGGGATCGCAGTATTCGAATCAAATTAACTTTTGCAACAAGAGCAAAGGTCTTTCGATAGTCAATTTTGTAAGTCTGGGTGAATCCTTTGGCTACAAGCCTTACCCGCCTTGCCTTATACCTATCAATGCTTCCATCTATTTGGTATTTAACCATAAACACCCATTTACAGCCCACGGTCCTTTTATCTCTTAGCAATTCAACAATTTCCCAGGTATTATTCTTCTTAAGAGCTTTCATCTCTTTCAGGATTGTCATCCTCCATTCAATGTGACCTAAGTTCTGAGAAAGTCTATGGAATGAGACATACTTTGCAATAGGATGCATAGTGCAGAATGTGCTCCCTTTCTAAGTGCAATGAGAACACTAAGGCCATGTGAAGCATTGTCTAAACTACTAGTTTTAGGAATTGAACTTGGGTTTGGCGAAGAGATATCTATTTCATCCAGAGGGTCATCATTCAAAGGATTTGCTTGGCTTATGTTTGGTTGTGACTCTGTGTTCTGATCACTTTTCCTTCAAGAGTAGACACGCAGCTCAGTTTGAGTTTCTTTTCGAATGGTTCTCCCCCTGCATTAGAATCTATAATGCTTGGTCCATTAAGTAAAGGCTAAACAATGGGTAACATTTTTTAGTAGGATTTTTATGGATCACTCAGTAATGAAATGGGTAAGAGTCTCATCTCTTCCCAAAAGGATCTTCTCTCTCAATACTCTCCCCCTGAAGATGATTTTTGGTGAAGTATGGTTGGTTTTTGAAAAATGTCACATTTATAGTCACAACAAGTTTCTTTGAAATAGGATTATAGCATTTGTAACCTTTCTATTTAAGAGAATACCTAACAAATACACACTTTTCTAACTGAGGATCAAGTTTAGAACGATTTTGTTTGTGGATGTGGACAAATGCAGTGCAACCAAAGATTTTCAAAGGTAGAGAAGTAAAGATGCAAATATGTGGGAAGATGGCCAGTAATGTATTTAGATGAGTGGCAAATTTCAACATTTTGGTAGGCATCAGAACAGCCTCATCCCACAAGTATTTTGGGACCCCCATAGTGAACATTAGCAACCTAGCCACCTCAATTAAATGACGGTTTTTTCTCTCAACTATACCATTTTGTTGTGGGGTATCAAAACATGTGGATTGGTGGATAATGCCCTTTTCTTTAAACAATCTACCAAGGATAGAGTTGAAATATTCCTTCCCATTGTTAGTTCTGAAGACTTGTATTCAAGTATGGAAACTGAGTTTCAATCCTGGAACAAAACTCTTTAAACACTCCCTTGACATAAGATTTTTCTTTTAAGAGATACACCCAACGAACTCTGGTATGGACATCAATAAATGTAATAAACCACTTGGTTTCGATTATGTTTGTGACTTGAGAAAGTTATCATGCATCACTATGAATGAGGTAAAATGATTTGGATTCTTGATAAGGATGAGGTGAAAAATGAATATGGTTATGTTTAGATAACTAGCAAACTTTGAATTGAAACATCAAAGGATTCAAATTTTTTAACAGGGTTGTAATAGTTGTTTCAAATAAGAAAAACTAGGATGACCTAACCTATTGAGCCATACCATTATTTCATCTATAACAGGAATAGAAATCACACCACTACTCGCAGCTTGAGCTTGTCTACCTTTAAATAGGTTGTTATCAAAATAATAGAGTCCATCAATCATCCTAGCACTGCCAATCATCCTCCCCAAATGTTGGTCCTAAAATTCACAATGAGAGTCACAAAATTTTGCAAAGCAGTTAGAATCTTTGGCTATTTTGCTAACTGACAGAAGGTTGCAAGAATCTTTGGTTATTTTGCTAACTGACAAAAGGTTGCAAGAAAGATTAGGAACATGGAGAACAGATTTGAGAACTAGAACCTTTCCCCGCAACTAGAGACAAATTGTCATTTGCAATTCGAATTTTTAAGCAACCAAAACATGGAGAATAAGTAGTAAATAAGTGAGACTGACTAGTCATGTGATCAGATGCACCAGAATCTATGATCCATGGTGCTGAATTTAGTGAGCTAGTGAATGCACTGCCTGTTTGCAAATATTTTAACCAAGATCATTGATCCATCGTGCTGAATTTAGGTTGCAGGCCTTTGATTGTATGTTGCTGCAATAATTTTATTTGTTGATGCAGTAGCATTAAGTGTTAAATTCTCACTGTTGGTAAGTTTTTTTTCCCCTCAATAATTTTACTGATTGAGGGCAGTGGCTCTCTTGCTAGAACACAACCTCTCACTTCATCCAAAATCCACGTTTTAGACCAGCTAAAAATTCCATAAGACAGTCCTTCTTCACAATCCTTTGATATTGAGCACTGTCTTCAGCACATGACCATTCAAGGTCATAGAACAGGCCAAGTTCCTCCCACAACCTTTTCAACATATTGTAATAACTTGTTACAAACATATTCCCCTGTAATGTATTTTTATATTCGTTTTCAAATCATAAACTTGCGAGGAATTGCCCAAATCTGAGTATGTCTTGCTCACTACATTCCATGGTAGTTTGGTAGTTTTGAGATACATATATGTTTGGCCGATCTTCGATTCCATAGAGTTAACGAGCCATGATAAAATCATAGAATTCTCTACATCCCAAACATGGTACGTAGGATCATCAAATTTTGGGGCTTGTTTTGTACCATTCAAATAGTCGATCTTACCCCTTCCTCTAATGAACAGCTTCACAGATTGTGATCACAATAAGAAATTCTGTCCATTCAATCGACAAGTAATGATCTGCAAGATTGGACTTTCAGCAGCTCCAATCGATGAAATCTGACCATTCTGAGAAGTCTAAATGTTGGAGGAGTCCCCTGAGGTTTCATCAGAAAATACTCTAAGACATTGTAGCAAAATCGTTTAAGGAATAGAAAAAGAAAAGAATCTGGTACACAACCAGATTGAGAAAAGAACCAAAAATCTGGTAAAAGACCAGATAAATGCTGAATTTTTTTTTTTTTTTTTTTTATTTTGTGAGCAGTCAGCCAAAACACTATAAAGTCCGTCCCAGGGTTTAGGGTGGTTTTGATACCATGAACGCAAAAATGAATTGAGAATGAATTTCTAATTCATATTGCTACCATGTACATATAATCATATTTATAAATACAATGGTCTAAATCCGTTTAAGGGAATAACCTATTTACAAGAAATAATTCATTAAATAAAATATTCCAAAATATTCTAAAGAATAAAATAATCTAAAATATTCTTAATATGGATGATACTTCCTAATTTTTAACAATGAACCTGAACCAATCTTTCCACAACAAATTCCATAACTGTGTTGACCAACTTGCGATGCTCATCTTACCTTTATTAAGGACTTCTACATTATGTTGCTAGAAAACGAAAATCCTTAAAACTAGTTGCTTCACTTCCATGCTAAGGCAGTAAACCATGAACCTCATGCAGATCATTTCAATCTAATGAGTCAGTGCTTTCTTAAACTCATTAAAAATCTCTAGATTGTTGTTTACAAAGATTAAATCGTTCATAAACTAACAAACATGCAACATAACACCATTTTATTCACCTAAGAGAGGGTTTATGCTGATGAAGAAACTTACTAAATTTATTTTCTTGGAAGTGTTCATAAATCTTCTACTTTTTTTTTTTATCAAAAACAAACATATTCATTGATATGAATTTAAAGGTATGAATGAAAGAAGAAGAATCCTTCCAAACTACACAAAACTGATCAAAAGAAGAGATAGAGAAAACTTCTCTAAAAGAGTAAGGGTAGCCATACATCACTAGAGCACCACATGAAACTATAGAAGGAAAAGCAACTCAATACCCCTCAAGGGCGTAAAAAATCCTATACAAAAAGAACCTGATGCATTGCTCCACTCTTTGCTAAAAGATTAGCAATATTATTAGTCAAACAAGGAGACCAAGAGAAAGAAGTCCAAGGTTGCTATATAAGAAGTTCTTCCTTTAAGGGGTTATTTCAAAAAGTATATTTTGCATTCATTTGATGAATTTTACGTGTTGAACCAGTAAAGAATTATTAGACTTAAAGTTCCTAAATGAGCTATAGAAGCAAATAACTCATCATAGATAAAAATATTAAGTGGTAACATTCTTACTGATTTGGAGAGAAATTTTTTGTATACTTACTTCACAAATTGTACAATATTTATAAGAGAGAAGAAAAAGCTATACAAGGATTAAAAAGCTATACGAGAAATAATCTAAAACAAATCCCTATAATCTGTTCCCATCTTGCAGCCATAATAATAATCAAATTCTTATAATCAAGGAGCTAAATATGATAGCTACAAATACGCTCCTTGCTTATGGAAATTGAAATAATCAATCCCTAAAAGAAAGGGTCAACTAGAATCAAATCTTAAATAGAATCAAATCTTAAATGTGGAGATCTTTGAATATACTTGTCAACAATCAACACTCCCCCTCACATTAGAGCTAGATGTCTTGAATGCCTAGCTTGTCAAGTATTACTTGAAAGTACCTTTTGATACTCCTTTTGTTAAAATATATGCAAGCTAATTCTCGGTCTTTACAAAAGGAGTACAAATTAATCCTTGAGTCAACTTTTCCTTGATAAAGTGTCTATCCACTTCAACATGTTAGGTAAGATCATGCTCAACTAGATTGTGGGCAATACTAATGGCAGCTTTGTCATTACAGGAAATCTTCATTGGACCCTCAAAATTAAAGCCCAACTCCTTTAATAAGGACTTCAACCATAACATCTTACATATACCATGAGTCATAACTCTAAATTCTACTTCACCACTTTATCTAGCCACAACAGATTGTTTCTTGCTACACCATTTGACTAAATTACTTCTCACAAATGTGCAATATCCTGAAGTTGATCTTTTGCCCACTACAGATCATGCCCAATCAGCATCTCTACATCCTTCTACTTCCAAATGGCCATGTTTACAAAATATCAAACCTTTACTAGGAGTAGATTTTAAATACCTGAGAATTCTATGTACAACCAACATGTGTATTTCAAAAGGAGCATGCATGAACTAGCTTACCACACTCATTGCAAAATCTATATCGAGGCGAGTATGAGCCAAGTACATTAACTTCCCAACTAATCTTTGGTATCACTCTTTGTCTACTAGTGCATCCTATAAACTTTCACCTAATTTATGATTTAATTCAATGGGAGTATCAACAGGTTTACAAGCCAACATTCCAGTTTCATCAAGTAAGTCGAAAATAGAATCAAAGATCCCCAACTTCGACCTAGCAACTTCAATATCTAGAAAATATCGTAGAATGCCAAGGTCTTTGATCTCATATTTTGAAGCCAAATATGTTTTTAGTTTACAATTCTCCTCACTGTCATTACCTGTCACCACAATATCATCCACATACATGATCAAGGCAATAATGTTCCCTTCGAATGCATGGTTGAGAAATAGAGTGTAATCAGACCGGCCTTGATGATATCCATACTCTTTCATAGCTTGAGTAAATATACAAAACCAAGCTCTATACAAGGACTTCCTTAATCTACATACCTTACCCCTTTTTATTAGGTTAGCAAAGCCAAGAGGAAAGTCCATGTATACTTCTAAATCTTCATGAAGAAATGCATTCTTCACATCAAACTATTGAAGAGGCTTATCTATGTTAACAACCAAGGATAAAAGGACTTGAATGGTATTTACCCTTGTCATTGATGAAAAAATTTCCTGATAATCTACCTCATACGTCTATGTATAACCTTTAGCTACTAGTCTTGCTTTGAACCTCTCCACAGAACCATCTACCTTATGTTTCATTGTGAATAGCCACTTGCAACCAATTGTCTTCTTTCCCTTTGGTAGCTCAACTAGTTCCCATGTATCATTTTTTTGTAATGCTTTCATTTCTTCAACCATTGCAACTTTCCACTTTGGATTGTCAAGAGTGTCCTGTAAGTTATTAGGAACAAACACAGAGGATAACTAGTTTGCAAATATTTTATAAGATGGAGATAAATGATGTGAAGACATATGATGAGAGATAAGGTATTTTACAATACAATTTGCAAAACCATAACAAGATGGTGGTTTTCGCTCTCTAAAAGGATAATAAGTTTAATTCTCAACAATTAATTGAGTTGACTTTTCAATGGAAGTATCAATAGAGAGCTTAGGAGAAGGAATTACCTTAAGATTACTTGTTATAGGAGCATCTGATCAGTCATTGGGTGATCAAGAGGTGGTTGAGTCTTCTCCCTTCTTGAATATACTAATTTGTATGGCTCAAGAAATCCTCTTAAAGTGGGTGCAATAGTTTTAGATGATGATACACTAGTACAAGGTAGTGGCGGCACATCCTAAGACTTCTGTCTTGAGAGAAGCATCTAAACCTCCCCCTGAATAGTCATTAGATCTTCAACAAAAGTAAGATCCATGGAAACAAACATCTTTTCTGAAGGTGGGTGGTAGCATGTATCCCTTTGTAGAGGTAGAATATCCTAAAAAGAATGCACTTGAGTGCCCTTGGATCAAGTGTATTCCTATTTTGTTTGTAAATATGAACATAACAAATAGAACCAAACACTTTAAGGGGGATATGAAGACAAGTTGGAATAAGATGTGTTTTAGACAAGGACTTGAGAGGGGTTTGAAATCGAAGGACTTTGAAATTCAAGATGACTCATAACAATCATGACTAGAGGTGCTAAAGGCAAATCCAAACTTACTTGTATTGGCTAAGTTAAGGAAGAATCTTTATGGGATAACCTTTGAGCATTTTCATTGATTTGATCTTCTTGGGCTTGAGAATATTGTGGTTGGGCCGAGGGGTGTGATTATGTATCAAAAGACGTGATGTGCTGTGGAATCTGAATTAAATCCTTTTTTATGAAACCATTCTAGATATCCTTTCAACTTGAAACATGTATCCCAAGCATGTCCTATCTTATTGCAATGTGTACAAAGTAAAGACTCCTTGCTTCCAACTTTCTAAAGTTAGAGATAACTGATGCAGTTGGAACATAAGCAATATTTAAGGATGAACTCTCCTATGAGACACCTGCAAGCATATTAGCTTAACAAAGCTCCTCACTCTAAACATAAGCATATGCACCACGAAGACTGGGAAGAGGATCCTACCTAAAATTTGAACTCTTATTTGATTAAAACTCATCAAGCCCAGCCAAAAAATTGTAGACCCTCTCATTCTCCATTTTCTTCTTTAGTTTTGTTGTATCCATGACATACTCCATATGACATGGCGGGAGAAAATCAAGCTCTAGCTGAATGGCTTGAAGAGTAGAAAAAAAGATGGTCAATGGCTTCCCTTGTTGTCTAGTCTCACATGCCCTGTGCCTAAGTTCATAAATTTGACAAGCATCACTATCATCAAAATATGTTTGAGCCACATCATCGTAAATAGCATGAACGGTACGAAGTCAAAGGAAAGTGGCACTAATATCTGAAGTCATTCAATTAAGAAGCCATGACATCAACATGGCATTCTCCTCCATCCAAGTAGAGAAAAAGAATCAGAAATAGCTGGTTGTCTCTTCCCTCCAATCAAATATCTCAATTTCCCCTTTCCTGTAACATACAACTTCACAAACTGGGACCATCCAGAGTAGTTCATTCCATCAAGTTTGTTAGAAGTCATCTGGACATGCACATTATCATGTTGAATTGTCATGGTAGAAGGAATAACTGGTGGTGCACTAGAACTAGAAACCTTTGCCACCAATTCAGACATGGATTTTTCAGTGGCAAATTCAAACAACAAGGATAGAAGGTAAAAGGGAATAGATCAATAGTAAAAGTTCAGACCTAATGATAAAAAAAATGGATTTGATAACATCCTGATTTGGAGAGAATTTTTTTGTATATTTACTTCACAGATTGTAAAATATTTATAAGAGAGAAGAAAAAGCTATACAAGGATTAAATAGCTATACCAGGAAGAATCTAAAACAAATCCCTATAATCTGTTCCTATTTTTCAGCCATAATAATAATCAAATTCCCATAGTCAAGGAGCTAAATATGGTAGCTACAAATATGTTCCTTGCTTATGGAAATTGAAATAATCAATCCCTCAAAAAAAGGGTCAACTAGAATCAAATCTGAAATCTGGAATTGAATATACTTGTCAGCAATCAACATTTCTATCACAGTATCTCGACTGCCACAATTGTTTATTGTTCAAATGATTAAAACAGAACCATAGCAGAAGAAATATTACAAAGAGAATCTCATATAGTCCATAAGATGCTCGGTGAACCTTTTATAGTCTCCACAAGAGATCACATTGGTTGTCTTCCTGGTCAACATGAACTTTATATAGTATCCATGAGATGTTTACTATCTTCATCCTGCAACTATGCAATAACTACAACTCTCAACTACCTCTAACAATAACAAAGTCTAGTCTTCAGCTTTTCTTATACATGGGATTTCTCCTAGAATACAATAAATAAGTAGCACAAAGAAGAAAGAAAAAATATGTAGGACATATTATGAGAATATAATAACTACAATTTGACCATAAAACTTTTAATAAGTTTACTATATCCCAAAAGTCAAGTTTAGTTGCAATAAAATATTCTTATTTTCTCTTTCTTTCATGGGTTCTTTTCGCTTGTTTCCAACCCCTACCACCCAACAAAAATATATGAGTAAATTCTACTAGGGCTTATCTCAACTCACTAATGCCCATTAGAATTTGAATGCATTAGCCCCTAACTTTTGAATATTGCATGTTCATTTTCTTGAATATAATTGTGGAATTCCGGGTTTATGGATGATTGTAAGATGAAATTAGAAGATATTACAGGCTATAATTAGAGATTTGCTAGCTGTAAATAGTTGTAGATTATTTTCTATAGATGGAAGATAGTTTCCTCTCTTGTGGGATCTAACAAAGTTTTTTAAGGAATTTCCAGGTTGTTAGTAATCTCCTATTTCCCTATAAATATATATATTTCTGCAGAGTAAATAATATGAAAGAAAATTCTCACAATTTTCTTCATGGTATCAGAGCAATTCCGCCTGGACCTATCACTTCTTTCTCGGTTTTAATCTAAAACCCAATTTTCTGGGTGCAAACCAATCTTCTTCTTCGTCCCAACTCATTGCTTCTTTAAGTTTTTTGTTTTTGAGTCTAGTCTCTCATAGGTATCACTTTTCCCTATGGCCTCGGAAACTAGCAGTAGCGTTACGGGAACCATGTTTGGCCAAGAACTCGTGAGCAATGGTGGTGCAGAAGGTTCATCATTCCTCATCACTTGGCACAAGTTAATTGGCCACAATTACCATCAATGGGCAAAGGCAGTTCTAATGTTTATCACAGGCAAAGGTAAGGATGAATACCTTTCAGCACTACTGAACTACCTAAGAAGGATGATAAAAGATTCAAGGTTTGGAACACCGAAAACAATCTGGTTATGTCTTGGATAATCAATGCAATGGACACAGAAATAGGTCAAAATTTTCTATTTTATGATACTGCACATGAAATCTGGATGGCAGCAAAGGAAACATACTCTGACAGTGACAATACTGTTGATCTATTTGACATCAAGGGAGCCCTACATGATCTAAGGCAAGGTGAGATGAATGTGACTCACTACTATAACACTCTTAGTCGTTTTTAGCAACAATTGGATGTGTTTGAGACCATGGATTGGGAGTGCCCAGGAGATGCTAGTCAATACAAAAGGATTATTGAAAAAGAAAGGGTCTTTAAGTTCCTATTGGGATTAAACAAACCCCTAGATGAAGTAAAAGGGAGAATCCTTGGAACCAAGCCTCTCCCTACTATTCGAGAAGCTTTCTCAGAGGTTAGAAGAGAAGAAAGCAGGAAGAAGCTGATGATGGGAACAAGGCCATTCTCCAATGTTCAGGAAGGATCAGCACTCATCTCTCAAGGCTGCACAAACATTCAAGAAGGAACTGCCCTTGTTTCCCGAGGATCTACCTATGATGCAAGGCAGAAGAAAGGAAGACCATGGTGTGATCATTGCCGCAGACCAGGTCACACCAAAGAAACATGTTGGAAAATACACGGGAAGCCCGCTGACTGGAAGTCAAACAAGGAGAAGGAAGCACGAGCATTTGTGGCAGATCCTGAAGGGAAAAAAAGAAGTGCCAATGATTCTACTCTCTTTAGCAAAGAACAAGTGGAGTGGCTGCAAAAGATGTTTAGCCAAGGATCATCCACTAACCCCGTTATCTCAACCGGATCCGCTACTCAGAGAGGTAACTTCCTAACTATTTTACACACAAAAACTGAAGATTCATCAGGTTGGATCATCGATTCGGGTGCCTCCGACCACATGACAGGTGATATATCAGTACTCCATGATTGTAGCCCCTGCCATGAGAATTACAGAGTAAGAATTGCTGATGGCTCTCTTTCCACCGTGACTAGTATTGGAAGAGTGATTATTTCCGAGACCCTAACTCTTAATCAAGTCCTTTTGGTTCCCAAGCTCTCATGCAATTTACTGTCAATCAGCAAGCTTACCCGAGACCTAAATTGTGTGGCTAAATTCTCTTCCTCTCATTGTTTGTTTCAGGATTTGGCTTCGGGGATGATGATTGGCAATGCTAAGGAAAGCAAAGGACTCTACTGGTTTAGGGCAGCTAGAAAACAAGACTCTCAAGCACAACATGTATCTTTCTCTACTCCTGATCCTAGGTTAAACCTATCTTTAGATTCAAATAAAGAAAGTACCATCATGTTACTGCATTATTGCCTAGGACACCCAAATTTTATGTACTTATCAAAGATGTTTCCAGCACTATTTAAGAACAAAAATCCCAAACTTTTCCAATGTGAGATTTGCCAATTTTCTAAGCATTGTCATAACTCTTATCCATCCCAAAATTACAAACCATCAAAACCTTTTTCCATTATTCATAGCGACATTTGGGGACCCTCTCATGTTCACAATATCTCTAGGGCTAGATGTTCGTTAGCTTTGTTGATGACCATACTCAAGTTACGTGGGTATTTCTCATGAAGGAAAAATCAGAGGCAGGTTCTATCTTCAAATTCTTTCATTCCATGATTCAAACACAATTTCAAGCTAAGATCCAAGTGTTTAGAACAGACAATGCTAGGGAGTACTTTAATGTTATACTCGGAAATTATCTTCTAGAAAATGGGATTATTCACCAAAGTTCCTGCATTGATACCCCACAACAGAATGGGATAGCCGAGAGAAAAAATCGACACCTTCTAGAGGTAGCCCGATCTATTAGGTTTACCACTCATATCCCAAAACAATTATGGGGAGAGGCTGTTTTAAATGCTACATACCTAATAAATAGCATGCCTTCTAGAGTCTTGAAATTTGATACTCCATGCCAAACCCTTTCCAAAAACTTTCCTCTAAATCGGATTATAACTGATATACCTCTCAAGGTCTTTGGATGTTCTGCATATGTTCATCTCCCTCCGCATCAGCGAAGTAAACATGATCCCAAGTCTGTCAAGTGTATCTTTATTGGTTATTCCTCTTATCAAAAGGGGTATAAGTGCTATTGTCCTTCCACTCGGAAAACCTATAACACTATGGATGTGACCTTTCTTGAGAATGTACCTTTTTACACCAAAACTCATATTCAAGGGGAGAATCCAGTCAATTAGCAAGCAGAATATCAGTTTTGGGATGTGCTCGTGCTTGACTTTAGGGTGCCAGAACCTAATTTTTCCAATGAACCATCTATGGCACCGGATGGACCACCATCAGAGTCATGTCAAATTCAAGGAGACAAGGAGTTCATTGGCAAAGAACTTCAAGTTTACTCAAGGCGTCAGAAGAACCCTAAACTGGTGGACCTACATCCTAAGCTTCCTCCTATGCCTTATCAAACTGATGACCCAAAATCAAATCCCACCGGAGTCATTCAAGGTAATATTGATTCTCCTGTTATTACTGATGACATTGACTCTATGGATGATCTCAATAGGCCCGTGGCCCATAGAAAGGGAGTAAGATCTTGTACTCAGCATCCCATCTCAAAATTTGTGTCCTATGAGAAGCTATCTCCTAATCTTCGAGCTCTCATCACAAATCTGGAGAGTATTGCTCTCCCAAACTGCATACAAGAGGCCTTACAACATCCTAAGTGGAGAAAGGCAGTGAATGAAGAAATATAAGCACTGCAGAAGAATGACACTTGGAAGATTACGAAATTACCACAAGGAAAACGCCTCGTGGGTTGTAAGTGGGTCTTCAATGTCAAATACAGGGCAGATGGGAGGATAGACCGGTACAAGGCAAGGTTGGTGGCCAAAGGATTTACACAAACCTATGGGATTGATTTTCAAGAAACTTTTGCACCAGTTGCAAGGTTAAATACAATCCGAGTCTTGCTATCCTTGGCAACCAACCTTGATTGGAATTTGCATCAACTAGACGTCAAAAACGCATTTCTCAATGGCGATCTTGAAGAAGAAGTCTACATGGAGATTCCTCCAGGCCTAAAACTCTCCAGTAGCAACGACCTAGTCTGCAAACTTCAGAAATCACTCTATGGGCTTAAGCAATCCCCAAGAGCTTGGTTCGAGAGGTTTACTAAGGTGATTAAAGGAGAGGAATTTTCACAAGGGAAATCTGATCACACTCTTTTCATTAAGAGATCGCCTGGTGGTAAGATTACAGTTCTTATAGTCTATGTTGATGATATAATTGTTACCGGGAATGACAAAGAGGAAATTTCCCGACTTAAAACAGTTCTAAGTAAAGAATTTGAGATTAAAGATCTAGGAACTTTGAGGTATTTTCTTAGCATGAAGGTAGCAAGGTCAAGCAAGGGTATCTTTGTATCACAACGAAAGTATACTCTTGACTTGTTAAAGGAAACATGAATGCTTGGATGCAAACCCTCTAATACTCCTATGGATCCATTCAACAAGATAGGCTCAAAAGAAGATATGGCTGCTGTTGACAAGGGAAGATATCAAAGACTAGTTGGAAGGTTAATCTACTTATCACACACAAGACCTGACATCAGCTTTGCAGTGAGTATGGTTAGTCAATTTATGAACAATCCCACCGAAGAACATCAAGAAGCCGTATATAGGATACTACGCTACTTAAAGATGACTCTAGGTAAAGGATTATTCTTCAAAAGAGTGGCAAGCCGTGACGTGGAGATCTTCTCAGATACAGACTGGGCTGGTTTCTTAACAGATAGAAGGTCTACTTCAGGTTATTATACCTATGTCTGGGGCAATCTAGTTACTTGGAGGAGTAAGAAGCAATCAGTTGTGGCATGGAGTAGTGCAGAAGCGGAAGTTCGTGCCATGGCCCATGGAATTTGCGAAGGGATATGGTTAAAAAGGCTGCTTGAAGAACTCCAGCTCGCTCCTCACGGACCTATGAAGTTGATGTGTGACAATCAAGCAGCAATCAGCATCGCAAAAAATCCAGTCCATCACGATCGAACCAAACATGTTAAGATTGATCGTCACTTCATCAAAGAGAAGATAGAGCAAAAGATCATAGAAGTGGACTACATCCCTACACGGAAACAGATTGCAGATATAATGACAAAGGTTGTTCCTAGAACCCAATTTGACATACTTCTCTCCAAGCTGGGGATGATTAACATTCATTGCCCAGCTTGAGGGGGAGTATGGAATTCCAGGTTTATGGATGATTTTAGGATGAAATTAGAAGATATTACAGGTTGTAATTACAGATTTGCTAGCAGTAAATAGTTGTAGACTATTTTCTATAGATAGAAGATAGTTACCTCTCTTGTGGGATCTGACAGAGTTTTTAAGGAATTACCAGGCTGTTGGTAATCTCCTATTTCCCTATAAATGTATATTTCTGTAGAGTAAATAATATGAAAGAAAATTCTCACAATTTTCTTCAATAATTCTTCTTTTAGTTACACAAAGTAATTAAATTTCATTAAAAGATAATAAAAATAGAAATATATATAAAAAAAAACATAACTTACAACATTATTAGATCTTTAAGATTTCCAAGCTCCTTTGGAATGCTCCCAGATAACCCATTATGGCCCAATGACCTATTCATATAAGAACAAAAACCGTCCAAAGAACCAAGAAACAAATATTAGAACATTGTATCAATATTTGGGAAGCCTTTATTATTAATTTAAAAAGCATACTATAAGAAAAATACGAAGTGTTAGAATTATATATCAAGTGGAAACATCAAGGTGTCAATATGTTCAACATGTACATAGTAACAAAAATACTAAAATAGGAGAATTCTTGTCATAGGGATAGGAAAAACTAGTTGTTAGAAACTGTTTCAAATTCCTATTTAGTACATAGTCCTTTGGGTAAAAGAATATTGTATAGAATATTTCATACGTTGATATTTCCCTAAGTAGATTTCCTTCTAGAATAAGGAACTGGCTTTGATTTGGATTGTGTAGCAAGAAAGAAATGCCAAAGTTTTTTAGGATACGACGAGTTCTTTAGAGGTTCTCTGGGATACCATTCATTTCCTTACTTCATTTTGGGCCTCTTGCACCACAACTTTTAAGAGCATTCCCCCTTACTGTGATTCAACTTGATTGGTTGTCAATGTGTAAGTCCAAAGGTGTGAGTTAGTAAGGAGAGGTTGTGTACTTTCCTTAGGGTATATAGGTTTATTTAGTATCTTAGGGGTCCTAATTGTTTAGTTTTTTGTTTTGGGAGGATTTCTCATCCTTCATTTGTACCTTTTAATCCTTATTTAATATATCACATTGTTGTTTCTCATCCCCAAAAATATATCCACAAATAGTGATAGTCTTGAAAAGACTATAAAAGGTGGATAGAAATGTAAGGAAGAGTAGGAAACACCCGATAAAGCATGTCGTTCGAGATATAGATATTAAGAGTAGAGAAACATGAGAGCATTTCAAGCTCAAAAGTTGTATGTTCTTTTTCTTTGTCTTGTGATTTCCATACAATATAATGGATTAGATATAAGCATAGTTGGTCAAACAATGTTAAAACACTATACATTTGTGTGTGAACTATTTTTTATCTTTTTGTTATTATGGGAATACATGATATTAAAGCTTCCACTGGCATAACACTTGCAACATGGCATTTGTACTTTAGTGTAGAGGTAATTATCAAAAAGAAATAAATAAAAAAAAAAGGTCTTTGCATGTGAGTGTGTCTTAGGTTAAAAAGGAAGGTTGGTCCATGGTTGAAAAAAAAGGTTCATGTGTTTGTTAGTGATTTGAGTGGATGGATGAAAGTAAGCCAACTGGTTTATTGCAACATGAATTTCCTAAGCACTTAAATGGTCTTAAATGTTTCTAGACAACTATCTAGGCTATGTACTTAATGACTTGTATTTTCTAGCATACCCAAACAAGAGGTTAAGAATCTTGCTTTTTTTCCTTTTACCAATTTCCAAGGACATCCCAAATGTAGAAGCTTGTTTTGATATTGCCTTAAAATTAAATCATTTCCATTACCATTAGTTTCTTATTTACTATGTTTTTGGATACAAATCTATGTTGTAAAATAGGATGAAGTAAATGGAGCCATAACCACAAACAAGAAAAAAAATGGAACAACATTGCATGGTACATGAAATCTATAGAATAATCAAGGAGTTTCAAGCAGCGAACTCAAATTATTTTGTTCATATGTCATCTAGGAGCAACCCCAATCTTCCCAACCTTCTAGTTAGCAGTAGGAAATAGAGAAAATCGCTTAATTTCCATATCAGTAGATTCAAAACTTCCATGTATTCCTGTCTCTTAATAACTAGGAGGTACTAAAGAAGTCGCAAGAGAATTTTCAAGGTTTCACCTTGAGGAAAAGTATGGTATCTTCTTCTTTATATTTCAATAGGAAAAAGTGAAGAGATGTACAAAAAGCACTTGAAAAATGACGCATCAAAGTACACATAATGCAAGCAAAATGTGTCAACATGCAAGGAAAAAAATGAAGAGAGGAAACGAAACACAACCACCCTTTTCTTAATTGAACTTAAACCAATCCATAAGGCCTATCATAGCCATAGAAGGATCATCTATGTATACTCTAGCTCAATCCAAGAAGATACACATATAGGAAGATTTGATAATTTGTTCCAATTGTTCCATATCTCTAAAAGCCCTAGGTTTCTTTCATTCCATAACATCCAAAACAGACAAAAGAGTAGCTCTCCAAGCTTTTATCCACTTTTCCACAAAAGATTCATGCCAACTTAGAAGAGCTCTTACAGAAGAGTGCAACACTCATGCCACTCCAAACAAAGAGGAAAACAACTGCCACAAGATTCTCTCTTTGGAACAATAAAGGAGCATATGATTAGCCAACTTTTCTTCCCTTTAAGACATGTAACATCTAATCGAAATGCGCCAATGCCTCCTACTAAGTTGATCAAGCATTAAGATCATTCCATAGACAACTTCCTAAGTAAAGAACCCACTTTCATTAGCATCCATGGATTCTAAACTATTCTTAAGGAGAAAGGCTCACTACTTACCTGGGTTAAGGAAGCATACCACTCTTGAATTTCTTTCGTCCAAAGCTATCCTTCTCAGCCTTCTAATTAAGTTTGTTTATAGTTCGTAAAAAAAGGCATCCACTCCTTCAAATTCTCAATCATGGAACTATTTACAAAAGTGAAGACTCCACCACCCCACTCCTTAACCTACTCCCACATCTCTACCAACTAAAAGTCTTTCATAACAGCTATAGAAAATATATGGAAAAAACTCCTCCAAGGAACTTTCAACACACCACCTTTCTAGAATTTTACCCTTCTACTATTAATGGAAACAAGTTCTGCTTTTAAAGGCCTCCCACCTGAATCTAACAACCTTTCAAAAACTCACCCAATAACCCTCCCTAATCACACATGAACATTAACGCCCCTCATTAGCTGCAAACTTTCTAGTTATGACCTATTTCCAAAGGGTCTCCCTTTTAGTAGTGAATCTCAACTTCATTTGCTAAGTAAAACTTTGTTAAGGATATGAAGATTTCTAATGCCAAGACCTCAATTCATTTTATCCAAGCAAATAGTAAACCAGTTAACCAAATAAGGCTTTTTGCTTAAACACTCCTCTACCTCAAAGGAAATTTCTCAAGATTTGCTCGAACATAAAGCTCACCTTTTTGGGAATGGCAAAAAGACACAAAATAAATAGGCAAGTTTAACAACATGTTCTTGATCAATATGAATCTCCCTCCTTTTGGAAGGTATTGCCTCTTCCACAAGGTGAGCTTTCTCTAAAATTCCTCCTCCATTGGTTCCTATGCCCTCCCAAATTTATGGGGAGCTACCAAAAGAAGGCCTAAATATTCGGTGGGTAGATTCCCTACCTTCCAACCCAACACTAAAGCTAAACCCCCCACATTTGTACCTTCTTCTATATGACTCAACTCACCTTTCACCATGTTTATTTTTAAGCTAGATATTGCCTCGAACCACATGAAGGTCAACTTAGATGCTCCAAATGCTCTTGATCATTGTCACAAAGAACAAGGGTATTGTCGACAAACAAAAATATGATACTTCCATCCCCCTCCCCTCCCCCTCCCCCTCCTCCTCCCCACCTCTTCCTCCCACTTTGAATCTTGAGATGTAGCCCCCTTCTCTAGCTCTCCTCATAATCTAACTAAAAGCCTCCATTTGCCAATATGAAAAGGTAAAAGAGAGAGGGTCTCCTTGCCTCTCAAACCTATTGAGTTCTCAAAGAAACCAAACAAGATCCCGTTTACTAGAACAGAGAATTTCATAGTAGAAATGCACCATTTGATCCACCTTACCCATTTGTGACCAAATCCCATTTTATCCAAAATTGATAACAAAAAGTCTTTGGTTTATATGGTTGTATGCCTTTTCAATCTTTATTTTGCAAAAAGGCTTCTTGTTGCCAGGCAAAATTCCTAGGACCCAAATTGAACATGAGCTAAGTGTCTACAAAGTCATCTTTGTTCATTAATGGGTTGTTATTTTAAGGTAGCAAATTCTCTCAATATAAAGGGAACAATTTTTTCAAACTAAGCAATTTGTGCCTAGGAAAGAATATTTCATTGCAACACTTTTTGCCACTAGAACTTATGGAAATTGAGAAACAAAATTGTAATATAGACAAAGGAGTTTGTTCTATTGGAATTCAGTTGGTGCCATTAACCTTTTGAATAAGCTTTAAAATTGTAATGTTATGGGAATAATGGGATTTCAAGTGAAAAATAATAGGTCTTCTAAGTTAACACAGGACCTCCCAAAGAGGAAAAATTATGATTTTTTTTTTGTTCCCAAGGTCCTCACATTCACCCATCTCATTCTCTACTAAGATTTCTCCAACCAAGGAACTCTCCCTATTTAGAACTTGTGAAGGAGAAATATTGAGTGAAAAACAATAACACTTTTAAGAAATGAAGTACGTGCTTCATATGGTAAAACTGGGTTCATTGATAGGAAACCAAAATAACATGAAACTATTATGAAAATGGGCTTCAAAAATAGCCATTGGAAATAAGAAGAAAAGAAACAAGTTATGGAAAAGATTAGAAGACATGATGTCCACACACATAAATGCCCATCTATGTTAGGATAAGAAATAAAAATAATTAGTGTATGCTAAACTGCATTAGATATGTTTCAATAAAAAAAACCATAATTTTAACTGTTATAGTTAACCAACCCCCAAATTTTGCTCCTTAATTGAAGGATCCTACAAATTTTATCCAAGTTTAAACTTTATAGGGCCAAGTTTCCTTTTTAATAAGAAATCCATCACAAAAATGGAAAAAAGAATAAACAACCATGTAAGAACACTTACAAGTATTGCATCTGAGATAAATTTGCAATAAATGAAGGCAAAGGACCTGTGAAGTAATTTTTATCAAGTCTCCTACAAAGAGTTCAAAAGAAATTAACAAAAAAAATATATTCATCTTAATGAAATAAATAAATAAATCATTTTTTTTAATATTTATTATCTAAAATTATCCATTTCACATGTTCAAATGGGAAATGTGTTTCATTTGAAACTTTTTGCACATTAAGTAGAAAAGCCTAAGCACAAAGCAAGACAGAAAAATTCTTACAAAACCATGAGATAAGTCAAAGTAGTGAGCTCCTCTGGAATTTCTCCTGTTTTGTTTAGAGATAGTACTTTCCTAAAAAAAAAGAAAAAAATAATATCATAGTCACAATTAGAAATTAGAGTGCAGATTTGTATTTCAAACTTCTCCCAACTAAAGGTTTTCCAATCTTTTTAAGGACCTTAGAGTTTCTCTGCTAGAATCCTAGACAAGTGTGCTAACAAAATAAACTTGACTAAATGATTTTTGCCATCCAATCTCGATCAATAAATCTTTCAAATATTAGGGTGCATGCAATACATTTTAAATTGATTCAAAATATAATGTTGCAATGAAATAGTAAACTTAACGAAGTTGTCCACAATAAAATAAGATGGAAACTTAACTTTTTTTTGCTTTTTGTTTCTAAAATGAAAAATCAAAACTTTGATTTAAAAGACAAAACAAAGAAATATAAGTTTATTTTAGCCATGACAATATTTTAGTCCTTAATTTGTACTTAAATAAACTTTAAAAAGGTAAATTCATTAGTAATGAATATGTTTTATTCCTTAATTGTATTTAAAGAAACTTAAAAAAAATATA
The DNA here is from genome assembly GCF_030704535.1 of Vitis vinifera. NCBI lineage: Eukaryota > Viridiplantae > Streptophyta > Magnoliopsida > Vitales > Vitaceae > Vitis > Vitis vinifera. The sequence continues at coordinate 18,819,845 of NC_081814.1, forward strand.
AATTTATTATTATGTCAATGAAATAGAAGCAAGTTTGTGACTTTGATTTAATAGTCTAAACTCATATGAAGAAGACCCATTAAGTGTAATAGGTTAATAAGCCCTAGCTTAATTTTTCCATCCTATTTTCAGTCATTTGTATAACATGCTATTGAACACATTCATTACAAAAACTTTCAGTATTTAACTCAATTGTGTTATCAAATTTTCACCCAAGATGTCATCACATGGAGAACATGATTATAATTTGAATTTTTTCTTTTAATGTGTCAAGAGTTTAACTACATGTTTTGATCCATGAATTTAAGAAAAGAAAATAAAAAATTCCAAAATTTATGGAAAATGGTTTACATTATAAAGTGTAGCACTAAACCCTTTCATAATTCCTATCGAATACAAAGAATTGGAAAGTAAAAAAGAATAAATTTTTTCATTGATTTCAATCTGTATAGACCCATGTGTTTATATAAAAATTCTTAGCACAAAAAATAGAAACCTTCTTAACCTAGTTATATCAGATTCCCTTGATTACAGGATTGTCCTAATTTTTTCCTTAATTACAAAATTATAAACTATAATCTTTACTAATTGCATTTTTCCAAACCCCTTTAAGTTAGTAAATAGATGTTTTCCATTCCTAGGTTGGATACACTTGCTTGAAACATTGTACTGCTTAAACCTTTGGTGATTATATCTATAAATTGATTTATAAAAAGTATAAATCAATCCACTACCTAGTTCCTCCTTAATAAAATGTTTGTTTATCTCTATGTGCTTTGTTCAACCATGTTGCACTGGATTATGCACAATACTGATTGCAAACTTGTTGTCGTAGTAAAGTCTTATCGGGTCATCCCATTTAATCTTCAAATCTTCTAAAATGATCTTCAACCATAGTAGTTCACAAAATCCTTGAGCCATTGTATGAAATTGGGTTTCTACACTAGATCTAGCTACCAAACTTTGTTTTTTACTTCTCTATGTCACCAGATTCCCACTAAGAGAGGTGCAATACTAGGTGATTGATCTTCTGTCAACCACAACTCCAACATAATTTGTGTCTATATATGTTTCAAGTATTAGCCTCGAAGTTTGTTTAAATAGAATGTCCTTTCCTCAAGACCCATTAAGTTACTATAGTACTCAATTAGCAACTTGCAGATGAACCTTTTTTAGACTGTCCATGAACTGGCTAACCACACTCACAGCATATGTTATATTTGGTCTTGTGTGGCAGAGATAAGCGAGTCTCCCTACCAAACATTGGTACATATCTCTATCCACAACATCTTCCTTAGTATTTCCAAGCTTACAATTAGGATTTATTGGTCTGTTTACCAGCCCACACACCAACTTCCTTATTTCCTTAAGAAGGTCCATTACATATTTCTGCTAAGAAATAAAAATTCCCTACATAAAGTGTGCAACTTTGATTCCTATGAAGTATTTCAACCTTCCTAACTCTTTAATTTCAACTTCCTTGGTCAAGCATTGCCTCAAAGTTTGTCTCTCCTTTTCATCATTTCTCATCATGATGATGTCATCTATATACACAAAAAGAGTTGTAACTCCCCCTGAATCTAAATGTTTAATGAACAACATATAATCTCCCTGACTTTGTTTGTATCCCATGTTTTTCATCACTTTGGCAAGCCTTCCAAACCACGCCCTTGGAGATTGTTTCCGCTCGTATAGAGCTTTTTTCAATTTACACACCTTTTTAATGGCTAGGTCACTTCCATATAAATCTCTTCTTTCGGGTCTCCATTCAAAAATGCATTGTTGATGTCAAACTATTGTAGATCTCACTCAATGATAACAAAATTCTGAGCATGTTCATCTTGGCAACTAAGGCAAATGTCTCTAGATAATCCATGCCATAAAGTATATCCTTTATCCACCAATCTTGCTTTGTACATATCCAATAACCCATCCATTCTATACTTAACAATATAAACCCACTTACATCCCACTGGTTTTTTTCCTGTAGGCAAATGTACTAACTCTCAAATTTTATTCTTCTCGAAGACTTCAATTTCTGTATTCATGGTTTGTTTCCAATTTTCATTAGATAAAGCCTTGGATAGAGTGGTAGGAATATGAATATTGTTCAAACTTGTAAGAAAACTCTCTTGGGACGGAGACAACTTTTCGAATGACACAACATGAGAAAGTGGATACAAATGACATTTAGTGCATTCCCTCATTCCCTTTCTAATCGCAATACCGAGATTCTAATCTATGGGTTTTTCAAATAGTCAACTAGGTACAAGTTGTCTACACAACTATGTACAGTCGTGTGTACAACTATACATACAGCTATAATGTATAGTTGTGTACAACCGATTGTGAGTAGTGATTTATTTTGTATAGTTGTCAATTATTTTGTATGGTTGGCTATCATAAAATAGTTGTGTACTCTAAATAAATACCCTTGTGATATATGAGAATATTCATTCAACAATTTACCAAGTTGGTATCAAAACTAAAGTAGAGAATTTCTGCTACTGCCTAACCGACACTTCTTCCATTCTTTTTCACTCACTTCTTTACCATATCATGTCTGCAAAAACAAATATGAGTATTTCTAATAGCAAAAAGTCATCCATGGTGACCATGCACAAGATTACCTCTCCAACAATTTTTATTAAGTTGGATGGTGTTAATTATCGTGTTTGGTCTCAAATTTTGGAAATGCATATTGTTGGTAGAAAGAAGAAGGGATATATATCACAAGAAGGAAGGTTGCACCTGCAATGGCCAAAGACACTCTAATCAATTCTTGGCTCATCAATTCCATGACTGACTAGCTGATGTCACACTTTGCACAGTGTGGAACAGCTAAGGAGGTGTAGGATTCAGTCAAGAGGAGCTATCTTGATGTCTCTAACACTTCTCAAGTATATGAATTGATGAAGAAATCCTTTCAATCACACCAAGGTGGTCACCCTCTTGCAAAATACTATAATGAGTTAAACTCAATATTCATGGAGCTTGATTATCGAAGACCTAATTATATAATGTGTGTAGCTAATATTGAGAAATAAAGGATGCATACTACTGAGGATTGGGTTTATATATTTCTTGCAGGTCATGATCACAATTTGGATTAGGTTAGCGGTCGTGTTTTGGCCACCTCTTCTTTATCAAGTCTAAAGGAAGCTTATTCACTAGTTTGTCGTGAAGTATAGAGGCAGGTCACCATGGGAATAAAAGATCACCGCAAGGCTTCCACAATGGTTGTCCATAAGAATAACACATGACCAACGCCTTTGACTCGTTCTACCGACTCTTCTTCTCGCTTCTACACTTACTACAATAGTACAAAACATATAGTAGATGTTTGTTGGAAGAAGCATGGTTATCCAAAGTGATACAAGCTTAAATAAGCTGAAAGGAAGAACAAGAAATCAGCTCAAGTTGCTCTTACTGACGCTACTCCTCCAGCTTCTGCTTCTTAAATCTCTCGATTATCTACTCAAGAAAGTAATTCTAGTTTGACATTAAATTCTGCTACGTCTAACACTTGGGTTATTGATTTAAGATCTACTGATCATATGACTAGCCATTCTTCCTTACTTGATTCTCTAATGCCCTCACCTATTAAGTTTGTTCAAGTTGCTAATGGGACTCCTATACTAATTTCAAGATCTAGGAATGTCTCACTTTCCCCCACACTCTCCATGACCTTTGTTTTACTTGCATCTCGTCTCTCTAATGGTCTTCTTTCTATTAGCAAGATTACCAAACATCTTAATTGTTCTATAACCTTCCATTCTACTCTCACTGTGTGTTTCAAGACAATCTTACGAAGATAACGATTGGCATTGGTAAAGAGAAAGGAGGTCTTCTTATGAGAATCAACAAGCATTCAAGGATCCATTGCATGTTCCAGTTGGGCCTATTACTAAAGCAAGATCTAAGAAGATCAAAGAAGCATTTAATGGGCTAATTCAAGATATTTGGGTTGATTCTAACGCAGGACATTCCAAGCTTGGCCCAAAGGAAGATGAAGGTGTAATAAATTTAATCCAAGCTATTAAGGGCTAATTTGGCTTGCTTGGGCGTGATTTATGGCGTGGATTAATGACTGATTGACTTTCCAACTGCATATCAGTTATTTCCTATTCTAAAGCTTCTAAATTCAGGCCAAATCTACCTTAATTTTAGGCTTTTATTATTTAGAACGTTTCTTTGCTATTTTCCTATTTTGGATCTGCTAATTTCAGACCAAATCAACCTTTATTTAGGGTTTTAATATTTAGTACGTTTTTTAGCTATTTTCCTATTTTGGATCTGCTAATTTCAGACCAAATCAACTTTTATTAAGGGTTTTAATATTTAGTAAGTTTTTTTCATGACGTATAAATAGCATGCACTCATTGTAATAGGGGATAATTTTTATTGAATAAAACAATCAGAAAAGGTGAGGCTTTGCTCTTCTTTTGGTTCTTCAAGAACTGTGAACTTATCAGGACTTCTTCCTTGTGGCGTTCAAAATTTATACCTTCGGTTCGTGATTCCATTGTAATCATTGGGTCAAGGTCTGTTACTTATACTTTTTGGTTCGCGTTTCACTTATAAACGTTGGGTCAGGGTTCTATCAAAAATCTGTATTTTAGCTTTCTTGGGCAATTATTCCAATACTGTTTGTTGGGTCTCAAAGCGTGTCGATTGAGGTTCGCATCATCTTCAATACTTGGAAGGGGCAAGGGAGTTACAATTTGAATCTGATTGTGTCTTTCAAGTAGCAAGAGACACGTCTAATAGAGAAAAGATTCTTTTATGGCATTGCCGATTAGGTCGCCCATCTTTTTCTCATTTGGAACATTTATTTCCTCAGTAGTTTTGAAATATTTCAGTTTCTAGTTTAAGGTGTGAACAATGCATTTATGCTAAAATCATCGTGTGTCTTTCAAAATAATTCTCAATAAAAGTTTGATTCTTTTTACCCGTGTTTTTACATATGTTTGGGGTCTTTTTTCTACTTCTTTCGCTTCAAATCATAAATAGTTTGTGTCTTTTATTAATGATTGCACTAGGGTGAGTTGGGTATATTTACTTACGCCTAGAAATGATGTTCTACATGTTATTTCTCAATTTTCCAAAATGATTGCCACACAATTTAATACTCAAGTTAAGGTTTTTTACTCTAACAATGGTTGTGAGTTTGTGAATCAATCCCTTACTAATTTATTCAAAGAAAATGGAATCCTCCACCAGACAGTGTGTACATACACACCATAACAAAACAACATAGCAAAGCGTAAAAACCGCCACATTCTAGAAGTGGCTCAGGCTTTATGCTTTATTATGCGTGTTCCAAAACGTTTTTGGGCCGAAGCTATCATGACTGTTGTCTTTCTCATCAACCGAATATCTACTCATGCCATTGATTATCAAACTCCTTTACGAATGTTATCACGATTTCATTCAATTCCTTCTACTTTGAATCTTTGTCCTAAAATTTTTGGTTGTGTATGTTATGTTCATATACACTCTCATCAAAGGGATAAGCTTGATCCTTGTGCTCTTAAATGTGTCTTTCTTGGTTACTCTAATTCCCAAAAGGGTTATAAATGTTTTCATCCTCCTACAAGCAAATACTATGTCTCCATGAATGTTCAATTCTGTGAAGGGAGGTCTTATTTTTCTAGGAATGTGTCTCTGGTTCCTCTTCAAGGGGAGATTAGTAGTAAGGAAGAGGAAAGGTTATAGTTAGAAGAGAAGAGGTTATGGATTTCAAGTTAAGGGGAGGATTCAACTGATTTGGGAAATGGGGAGTCTTTTGATACTCCTAACCCTATGGCTGTTGAGTTTGCATTTGAGGAAAGAAGGGATGAAAGACCAACCAAATTATTTCAACGAGGTTATACAAGGAAGAAAAAAAATGCTACTATCATACCCTCTCCAAGCTTTAATACTCCTCTTGACGATACTTCCATGTCATCGGATGACTCTTCCGAGACTAATCTTAAGGTATATGTCCTTTCACCTTTAACTTCTAAAATTGCTACCTTGACTCCACAAGATGGTGAACAAGGTAGGAGCTATCCTCTTCGTGATCGTAAAGAACCTAATAGGTTGGGTTTCTCATAATCATCCGCTAATGTTGTATATCCCATTTCTGATTTTATCTCTTCTTATCACCTATCTAAAACTCACCTTGCTTTTGCTCTCCAGTTATCCTCTATGTCTATTCCTAGTCATTTTCAGGAAGCCCTTGAAGATCCTAAGTAGAAGTCTGCTATGGGAGAAGAAATGAAGGCTCTCTAGAAGAATTCTACTTGGGAGATGATCGAGCTTTCTCAGGAAAAAAAACAGTTGGATGTAAGTGGGAGTTTTCAATAAAGTATAAGTTAGATGTGATAATTGACAAGTACAAAGCTAGACTGTTTGCCAAGGGATACACCTAAACTTACGGAATTGACTATCAAGAGACCTTTGCCCTTATGGCCAAGATGAACATTGTTAGAGTCATACTCTCTCTTGCAATCAATCTAGATTGGTCATTGAGACAGTTTAATGTAAAGAATGCATTTCTCCATCGTGATATGTTAGAGGAGGTGTACATGGACTACCCTTCGTGGTTTACACCAAAAGGAGGCAAGGTATGCAAACTAAAAAAGGCTTTTGTAGGGATTGAAACGGTCACCATGAGCATGGTTTGGCAAGTTGAGCTACTCGATGGAGTATGGTTTTAAACAAGCGATGGCAAATCACACTCTATTCTATAAGAAAGATGGTGATGACATTACTTGACTTATTGTTTATGTCGATGACATGATTGTTACAGGTAGCAACTCTACAAAAATAGAGAAGCTTCGAAGCTATCTGGCCAAGGAATTTTAAATGAAGGACTTAGGTGCTCTAAAATACTTCTTGGGCATTAAGGTTTCTCAGTCCAAGCAAGGACTGTTCCTTTCACCATGGAAGTATATATTAGATCTTTTAGCTAAAACCAGTAACTCCGCTTGCGAACCTATAAAGACTCCTATTGAGATAAATTATGGTTTATCCATCTACGCTGATTGGATTCCAACAAACAAGGAAAGATATTAGAGACTAGTGGGGAAATTAATATATAAGACCCACACTAAACCTGACTTGTCATAAGCAGTTAGTGTTGTAAGTCAATCCATGCAAAATTCAAGTGACCGACACGTGAGTGCAATAAATCGTATCCTAGCCTATTTGAAGTCCTCTCCAAGCAAAGGTATTATGTTCTCCAGACATGGGCATCTAGATATTGAGGGTTACATAAACTCTGACTTTGTCGGATCCAGATTAGATGGAAAATCTACCTCAAGGTATGTGTCATTTTTTGTTTTTGTTTTTTTTTATTAGAAACGAAGAAAAATATATTAAAAGAAGAAAAGATACAAAAGAAGGAAGAGATACAAGCGAAAGATAAGAAACAAGAGAAGGATGAGAGGTCCTTCCCACAAAAACAAAAACTGAACAAAAAAAAAAACACCCAACTTTCGAAAACTAAATACAAAGAAAAACCCCAACACTCTCAAACTTTTGAAACGCAAACCGCAGTCCAGTAGAGTTGCAAAACACTAAAAGGAACTCCGCTAAAAGCTACAATACAAGAGGCCAAAAGGGAGGAATAGAAAAGAAGCAAGTCCCATAACATCTCTTCCGTTGTCCCCTTATCCTCAAAAATCCTATTGTTTCTCTCTTGTCACACCATCCATAACAAAATGAGGCGAGTGTTTTGTCAAAGTGTCTTGCCTCTTAATGAATTCCCCAAACCTTTAAAAGCAATAACCATCATGTCCACAATACTCCTTGGAGGGTCCTAAGTCAACCCTGCTAGATTGAACAGCTTGTGCCAAAGTCCAATGGTAACAGGACAATGAAAAAAAAGGTGGTCGATCGATTCTCCATTTCCTTTGCAAAGAATGCACCATTGAGGACAGAGGGATTTGCAGGGTCTTCTCAATTGCAACTTGTCATTGGTGTTTACCTTCTCATGTACTACTAACCAAGCGAGGGCCTTAACCTTTGAGGGGGCTTTTGAACTCCAAAAAAACTTGGCCGGAAAGGAACAAGATAGGATTTAAGACTTTTGACAAGGCCAAGAAAAAAAATCTCACTGAAAACAAGCCTGATGATGACAAAGACCAAGCTCTTGAATCTGCCAAAGAAGGAGAGAAAAGCACTGAACTAAGGAAGGACATGATTCTCTGAAGCAGATCAATTTTTGTATCAGTAAAATTACAACGAAAATTAAAATTCCAAGACAGTGGAAAGGAATTGCCAAGGACGGTATGTGTCATTTGTAGGAGGAAATTTGATAACTTGGAGGAGTAAGAAACAAAATGTGGTCTCATTGTCTAGTGCAAAAGCCGAATATCATGTGCTTCATATACCATGTAGAATACAAAGAATTGGAAGGTTAAAAATAATAAATTTCTTCCTTGATTTCAATCTATGCAAAACAGACCCACATATTTATACAAAAATTCTTATCACAAAAAATAGAAACCTTCCTAACCTAGTTATATCAAATCCCCTTGATTACAGGATTGTCCCGATTCTCTCCTTAATTACAAAATCATACAACTATAATCTTTCCTAATGACATTACCAAATGACATATGTTAGAAAATGTGGACTTTTAGGAATAAGAAATCAGGGAACTTATTCCCTTCCAAATCATATATATCAACTGTACAACTATAGAATATTATAGTAAAAGTTTTTCCTAACTTAGCGAAGAATTATAGGAGTTAGTTTCCTATTTTCTAATTGTATTTCCTGATTATATTCTCCAGTTTCCTGTTTTATTTTAGAAGGTAGTCTATAAATTGTACTCATTTTTCTTCTCAAATAATAAAAAATTCTAATTTCCAACTGTCATGGTATCAAAGCTGGAATCTTTTCTACTGTTATCTTTCTTTGACAACCTTAATTGTTGTTTTTTTTTCTTAGGAATTCATTCTTCCTAGTTTTCTTTGGATTTTTTTTTTCTTAGCCTTAATTGCCATTTACTCTTTTCTTTATCAAACATGTCTGAAGTTTCTGAGTAGTCCAATTCAACCCTTACTCAAACCTCTATCAAAATTAATCCTAGCCTTGAAAATCCCCCTTCAAATTACCATTGAAAAGTTGAATGGAGAAAATTTCTTCTCCTGGTCTTAATCAGCCAAACTATCTTTAAAGAGTCGAGGAAAGATAAGTATGTTCTAGGATGATCTCAATCAGCCAAAGTATCTTTAAAGAGTCGAGGAAAGATGAAGTATGATCTGGGATTGTCAAAGGGCCAAAGGAAACAAATCCAAATTTGAAATTTGGGACTCCAAAAATTCCATGGTAATTTCCTGATTGCTAAACTCCATGAAACCTGAGATTGGTCAACCCTTTCTGTACCTTTCAACAGCTAAAAATGTGAGGGATGCCATGACAAAAACCTACTTCAAGAAAGGGAATGCAGCACAAATCTTTGAATTGAAAATGACCATTCACAATACTAAGCAGCAAGATTAATCTGTAATTGTCTACCACAACAATCTGATCATGTTATGTCAGGAATTAGATCTCCTCCAACATTTTGAGACAGTGGCACCCGAAGATGCTGCAATTATGGTGGAGATGCTGGAACGGGCCAGGTATTTGACTTCCTGGTTGGCCTATGATCAAATTTTGATAAGGTACAGGGTAGAGTCTTGGGTATAGAACCCATTCCTTGTCTCAATGATGTTTTTACTTATGTGATAGTTGAAGAAGGGCGTAAAAATGTTATGATGGACAATGGTTCTCAAGATGTCTTAACCCTTAAGATCAAATATCAAGATAATCAAAAGGTGTGGCAATAGAAGAAAACTAGTGAGAAAGATACCCAATGGTGTGATTATTACAATAGGGTGAGACACACAAAGGATACATGTTGGAGATTGGATGGAAAAACCCCCCTCAAAGACCAAAGCACTAAGGCCCCATACAAGAAGACATAGGCATTGCCTCAAAGACACTTGAACCCGAACTAGCAGTTGAACTTGACAAGAATTTTTTCACCAAAGATCAAATGAAACTTCTTTTCAAATGTTAGGGAAAACTCTAAACTTGTTTAACAATTCCAATTCTTCATCTTTCTTTGCTCAAACCTTGGATCATCGATTCAAGGGCTTCAAATCATATGACAAGTGAGAAAACTTTTTTTCATTCTTATAAATCCAATTCTAACCTTGGAAAAGTTATTGTTGTTGATGAGTCCTTCACAACTATTATCGGAAAAGGTTCAATTTTGGTGACACTAGGACTTACTTTTGATTTTGTACTTCATGTTCCTAAATTGTCTTGCAATCTCCTCCATTAGCAAACTTACAAAGTCTCTAAACTATCGCATGATTTTTTATCTTTCTCATTGCATTTTTCAAGACCTGACTATGGGGAAGAGGATTGGCAATGTTGAAGAGGAGGGACTACATTATCTCAATTCCAAGACCAAGGAGAATGCTCTAGGATATGTCTCTAGCTATCGGAAGAATATGAGAGGCAGATCTGGTTGTTACACTACCAATTAGGTCACCCAAGTTTCTTATCTCTTAAAAATTTGTATATGGATTTCTTTGTCAATGTCGACATCTTAAAGTTTCAATGTCAAGTTTGTGAGTTAGCTAAAAGTCGTCGTGTATCCTTCCCATTGAGCAATAAAAAGTCTTAAATTCCATTTGCTAGTGATATTTAGGGTCCTTCAAGAGTAAACACTTATAATGGTTTTAAATGGTTCATTACTTTCATTGATCATTTTAGCCGAACAACATGGATATATCTCCTAAAAGATAAATATGGAACTAACCAAACCTTCAAAGCCTTCCATAATATGATCCAAACCCAATTCCATAGCCAAATTCAAATTCTTAGGATAGACAACACAAAAGACTATTTCAATTCTACCCTAAGTCCTTACTTGGTGGAGAATAGGATTGTACACTTCTCCACGAGCATAGACATCCCTCAACAAAATGGAGTGGCTGAGAGAAAAAATACACTTTCTAGAAGTAGGGAGAGCATTGATGTTTTCTAGGAAGTTCCTAAGTTTTATGGGAGAGGCGATTCTTACAGCAACATATTTCATAAACCATATGCCATCAAAACCACTTAACCTTAAAGTTCCCATTAACCTTTTGAAACAAGCCTTTCCTAGTGTCAATCTCTTTGGGTCTCTAGTTCCTCGGGTGTTTGGGTGTGCAACATTTATCCATGTTCATGAGGAAAATTGGTTTAAGCTTGAACCAAGGGCCCTTAAATGTGGCTTTGTTGGATATTCATCCACTCAAAAAAGATATAAGTGTTTTCACCTTCCCACTAGGAAAACCTTTGTAACCAGGATGTAAAATTCATAGAGTTTATCTTATTACTCTTAGACAGGTTTTTAGGGGAAGGAAGGGAGAGTAGAAAACCTACCATGTCTTAACCAGAATGAATCTACAACCACTATATTGACTAACTTTAGAGAACAGATTAAGAATGAAAATCCAGGGAAGACGAAGATAACCAATCAAGGGGAGAAAAAACTCATGAACAGTAGATAGACACCACCCCAAGATCTAAAAAAGGTAATAAAATATGGAAAAAAACATTTGTGGTCTATACAAGAAGGAAAAGAAACAATCATCCTCCCATTATAGTCCCAAATTCTCTTTCATGTGGTCAATCTTCAACTTCAGAGAAAGGTATGGAAAATATCTCTTCTCCTTCTTCTTCTTTTGCTTCATCATCTTCAACTTTTCCTCTAAACTCTAAACAACCTTGTTCCTTGTTGGACATCAATCTAGATATTCCCATTGCCATTAGGAAAGGCGTTAAAACTTACACCCAACATCCATTAGCCAACTTTATTTCCCAACATTAGTTAGAATCAACTTATAAGGCCTTCACCACAAACCTATCCATAGAATCTATCCCAAACACTATCAAAGCTTTATTAGATCTTAGGTGGACGGAAGTTACTTTGAAGAAATGAGTGCATTGCATATAAATGACACTTAGGAAGTTGTAGAATTGCCTAGTGGCAAGAAACCCATTGGATGTAAATGGGTCTTTACTATTAAGTACCAAGCATATGGATTGATAGAGAGGTATAAGGCTATGCACGCAAACTTTTGATAATGATTACCAAGAAACTTTTGTGCCAATCGTAAAGATGAACTCCATAAGAGTCCTTTTCTCTAAAGCTCCAAATCGTGATTGGAATCTACATCAATTTGATGTAAAGAATGCTTTTTTACATGGGAATCTTGAAGAAGAGGTGTACATGAAATTGCCGCCAAGTTTTGAGGAGCTCAATGGTTTTAGGAAAGTTTGTAAATTGAAAAAATCCTTACATGGTTTCAAAAATTACCTAGAGCTTGGTTCGAGAGGTTTACCAAATCTCTAAAACTTCTTGGGTTTTGTCGAAGTCAAGGAGACCACATATTATTTTACAAACCATCCTCACTAATGAAACTAATTGTTTATTGTTTATGTCGATGACATAATTGTCTAAGGTGATATCAAGAAGAAATATACAGGTTGAAATCACTTCTTGTCAAGGAATTTGAAATCAAAGATCTTAGCGATCTTCAGTACTTCCTTGGAATGGAGGTGGCAAGGTCAAAAGAGAGCATCTTGGGTTACTCAAAGTATACACTTGATTACTTTAAGGAAACCGGCACAATAGGTTGCAAATCAACCAAGACTCCTATGGATCCAAGACATAAATTAGGAGCTAGAAGGTGTTCCAGTTGACAAAGGAAGATATCAACGGTTGATTGGAAGATTGATATATCTCTCCTACACTTAACCTAATACTTATGCTATTAGCATTATAAGTCAATTCATGCACACAACCCTAAAATGTCACATAGAAGTAGTACTACGAATATTAAGATACTTGAAGGCTACCCTAGAAAAAGGCCCAATCTTCAAGAAGAATGGTGAGCTACATGTAAAGGCCTACATGAATGCTGACTGGGCTAGGTCAATCAAGGATTGAAGATCAACCATAGGTTACTGCACGTTTATTGGAGGCAATCTGGTCACATGGAGAAGCAAGAAGCAAAATGTTGTGGATAGATAAAGTGTGGAGACAAAATATAGAGCTATGGCACTAGGGATTTGTGAAGTTCTATAAATTTGAGGTCTACTCAAAGAACTTTGATTAGAACTCAATGAACCAACAAGGATTCACTATGACAATAACTTACAAGGCAATACAGATGTTATCACAAAGGGGTTGTCATGTACCACATTTGATTTCATGGTGAGGAAGCTAGGAATGCATAACATGTATGCACCAGCTTGAAGGAGAGTGTTAGAAATCGTGGACTTTTAGGAACAAGAAATCAAGGAATTTATTCCCTTCCATTTATGGTGCAACGAAAGGTTTGTTTCGAAACGAAACAAAAAAACACTCAAGAACAAACACAAAGATCACAATAGGATCTCAAAATTAGGGAATAATTCTGAAAAATTATATTGAACTCCTTTCTAACAATTACATTAAGTCTTTAAATAATGTTTGTAATGCAAAAATAAAGGAAATAACTGAAATAGGAAACTGAAAATAGGAAACCAATGATGAACCTAAAATAGAAACTAATGATATAGGAAACTAATGATAAACTTACAATAAAAATTAATGATGTAGGAAACTAATGATGAACCTAAAATAGAAACTAATGATGTAGGAAATTAATGATGAACATAAAATAGAAACTAATGATGATTGTGTTCTGCAAGAAATCGGGGAATTTACTCCCTTCCAAATCATATGTATCAACTGTACAGCTGTAGAATATTATAGTTGGTGTTTTTCCTTAGTGCAGAATTGTAGGAGTTAGTTTTTTTTTTTATTTTATTTTATTGTATTCTCTAGTTTCCTGTTTTTAGTTTAGAAGGTACTCTATCTATAAGTTTGTACTCATCTTTCTTCTCAAATGATAAGAAATTCCGATTTCCAACTTTCAACATATTATTTAAATATTTGTAAAAAAAATCAAGGATATTTATGTCATTAGCCTACTAGGAGAGCAAACAAGCATCTACATTCATGATGTATGTATAACATCACCCAAGATTTATATAATAACCATTCTTGTTAGTGTTCAAATCTTAAACACTAAGCAAAAGAGCAAAAGCAATAGATGTAAAGAAACACGATACAAAAATTATACTAAAATTATATAGATGAAAAATACATATAACAATTTGAGTTTGATAAAATTCATAAACAATAAAAGTATTATAAAAGGAAAAGTTTTACTTATGTCACCACCTACTTATTTGGTATATAGTTATTAACACATTTTTCTACCTTCAATCAACATTTGTCACATTATTAGGTAGTAAATGTAGAAGTGAAAAAGGTTGTATGAATAACACCTTCTTCCTAAAGAAAGAAAGGTAATGCTATGTTTTCCTCCTCTTTATCACTTTTTTTACCTCTAGATAGGTAGGGGTGGGAGGTACAAAATGGTGAGAAAAATAAAATGAATATAAATAGATTTCTTTCTCCAATCACCACCTACCACATCACAAAAATGAGGGTGAAATAGATAGGAAGCTCATTTCCTAAAAGATAATATTACCTATGAGACTTGACCATTTCAACTCTTTGATCCAATACCAACAAGCGAATTTTCATTAGATAAATTTGATAAATATCTAATCAATCTCTTAAAAAGGAGAAAATATGGATCTAAAAACCAAGTGAGAGATATAGGAGAATGGATACGTACAAATGAGTGATATGGCAGGTGGTGTTATCATTGTAAGTACAATTACACATGATAGCCTGTTTGTTCACCTCATCATAGAATTGGATCTCGTTAATGGCCGATCCACTACATGGCTCCCCACTCATGTTCCAGAAGGTCGTTGATTGCATGTTCCATTGTTTGAATAAAGAGTTCAACGCTTCCACTGTCTCACCAATCATAACACTCATGATCTAAGATCCAATACTTTGTGAAAATTCAAATTCAATAAGCTCATATTTGAATTTTTTTTTTCTTTATAATTAGATTTAGTTTGCGTGCCATTTTTTTATCCTTGCATTTAAAAAAAAAAAATTAAATACAAGTAAATTACATCTAAATTTTTCCCTTTTTAGAGTCTAGATTAGAATTTAAATTTTGCTTCCTCGCATAAAATACATTATTAATATTTTCTTACTTAAAATTTAAAGCAATGGGTTTGATCTCAATTAATTGTTTGATGTGATTTAGTTTATTATGCTTTTTATTATTATTATTATTTTGAGTAAAACTGCATTTGGTTAAATAAGATATAAGGTCCATATTGCCTCAAGTGAAAAAATCCTTGTGAATTCTCAAGTGTTTAATAATAGTTTGACACTAACCCCGCTCATAATCCAAATGCCTATATTTCTTTTTTTTCTTTTTTTATTTGATAAGTGATAATCCAAGTGCCTATATTAAAACATCTCATTTCTTTATCTTTTGATATTAGAATTCCATAAAAATTAGGTTAACTATCATCAATGATATAAATAAATGTGAAAATTAAGATTAATAATAGTAAGGTATAAAAATAAAATAAAAATAAGAAAAACTAAAATAAAATTAAAATGGTAGAATATATTGGTTTCTCCCTAAGATGAATCATTGTGTCAATAATAAAATATGAACATAAAATAAAAATGGGGAAAATAAAAATAAAATAAAATTGTAGAAAATATTTACTTCTACTCAAGATCCATCATTTTGTTAATAGTAAAATATGAAAATAAAACAGAAATAGGAAAATTCAAGGATCAAATTAAAAAAAAAAAAAAAGAAATCAATTAAAATAATAAGAAATATTGGTCTTTGCTCAAAATCCACCATTCTAAATATACATACAATTTTTTCTTTTTCTTTATACATATTTGTTTTGTATTCAATTGTTTCATGATTCTTTTAGTTAAGAAAGGTGATATTGAGAGGAGCATAGGTTGCAATTCAATGATAAATGTCATTTTAATTCTTTTAAGACCTTTTTTTAATAAAAAGATTCTTTTTTTTTTTCTTTTTCCTCAATTTTTTTCTTTCAGATTGCAATTGTATTGATTTATTTTCTCTCAAGTTCTACTACTTTAAACCATGCAAGTTTCAATATGCCTATTTTTTATTATCTCATGTCATATTAGTAGTGAAAACATATGTTACATATATGATTCTAAATTTTTTGCATTAAAATAGTAAACTTTTTTTAATGTAATTGAGTACCTTAATGAGAGTTAGAAGTGAATATTGATAGAACTCATCATTGTCATTACACAAAATAAAATATTTAGAAAAAACATATTAAAGTTAAAAAGACCTTATCACTAAAATTTTTTTTTTTTTTTAAATATCAATGTAAAAATTAAAAATGTTAAAATTTATAGAAAACCAAAAGAAAGAAAGTTAAGTTAAAAATAATATAAAAATGAATTAATTCTTAAAAATAATAAACAAATATTAGAAGAATAACAACGCTAAAATAATATTTTCATGAAAAAGAAAATGAAGATATGAGAAAAGAAATTTATTTTTATTTTTAATTTTGATTCTATCTTTTAATTTTATTTTATTTTTTATTTAACGATAGTTAATAGAGTTTTCATTGAATTCTAATGGCATGAGATAAGGTGATGATGCGGTTTTTCAAGTGACATATGTCAAACTATTTTTCAAGTGAATGAATTTTCATCAAATGAAAGAATCTGCTTTTGTCAAGTTATAGATGCATTATACAAGGGAAGAAATATTATACATTATCATAAAATTGACTAGAGAGAAGAAAGGAAAAGAGAAGGATTTCTTTGATAATTCTGGAATGTTCTCACTTAAAATGTTTTAGTAATATAGAGAAAGTTTTTAAAATAGAGGCTGGTAACAAAGTTGTAACAACCTACTTGCAAACAAAACGGAAATAGAAAAAGCTAACAATTATTTAGCTAACTTGTAACCATACTGCAATATACCCAAATATTCTAATATACATAAGTACAACATTAAGGTTATATTTGGTTCCCGTAAAATACTAGGAAAAGAAAAAAAATTAAGAAAAATGATTTTCTCATGTTATGGTTGTCCTATGGAAAGTACCAAAGAAAATTAAATATAATTAAAATTAGTTAAAAACTTATACATTTTCAAATTATTTAATATTTATATTGATGAGTTAAAATAAGTAAAATGAGTTCAAAGTAGTTAAAAATAATAATTTATTAACTTTTAACCTATTTTTTATTTTCCTTCTACTTTTTCTTTATATTTTTTTTCCCTTACATTTTCCCTCTATAAGGAAAACTTCGGATTACCTTTTTAAAATACCCAAGATCCAAAAAGTAGTTGTTTCACCATTCAATTTTTCACCCCAAATCATGAATGGAACCACACTAAAATTGAGAATCACTCTGTTTCACAGCACAAAAGCCTTTCACCTTCTTTTCTGTACAACTTTTCTTCCCGAGTTCTCTTGGTCTTTCTTTTCTCAGAGAAAAATAAAAAATGAGAGAGAGAGAGAGGAATCTTACTTCTTTTTTTTATTGGGGTGGTTTTTGGGCAATTTCTGACAGTTCCATCTCCCAGAAACTGCTCCCCCTAATCTCTCTTATTTGGTTGAATCGGGTTCGGTCAGCCCTACTTGGGCACCCACCCAACTCCAACACCCTCAAATTTTATGGGAACCAAATATAGCTTAAATGTCTATTATAAGGCAATAATAACTATTTCATCTTCGTAACTACATAAAACATAAAAATAAAGTAATGAAATAATATATTACTAGTTTATCATCTATCACATAAATAAGGCAACAATATATATATATATATATATAACACAATTGTTATGGTCATTTCCACATTTTTTTTAATATAAAACGACTTAATTTAGTAATAACCCAATAGAAATTTCACCACTCAGAGAAACCAAATCTTACATGGTAATTTTAAATATAAATATATTTTTCGTTCAACTGAGAATCTAATTTAGATCTTCCAAGTATATAATTATAGGCTAATTATTTACTATAATTTGTTTCACGTATTGAAATTGCATTAAATTTATTATCTGTTAGTGTATTATATTCTTGAGTTCCTAGAAATGGTTCAACCATGAGTTTTGTACTGCCCATTACTATTTTTTTTTTTTTTTTTGTTGCTCTGAGCGATTTTATCGAACAATTGGTGTGTGCCCGCTTGGTTGTTTATTTCCAGGTAAATGCAACAAAATTCGATAAAAACAGAAGAAAAAAAAAATGGAGGCGATCTGAAAGATCAAAGTGCTAACAAATAGAGTGTGGGAGAAGAAGACAGAGATATACCTTCAGATGGGTCCAGAGCAGCATTTTGAGCTGTGGATTTCTGAAATAAGAGCGACATGAAGAGGAAGATGGCGCAGCAGAAGCGAGGAACAAGTGAAGCGGATGCCCTTTGGATCCTGAAATTCATCTTCTACGATTTGCGTCTCTCTTCTCTCTATCTCAATTGGATTTAAGTCAATTACAGACAGAAACATTGAAGATAGAACTTCAAGAAGATACTGCTATGACCGACTGACAACGATTTATGGCAACGAGTGTGAAACTGTCGTCTTACCAGATTTGGACTTTTTAGTATCTTTTAAAGATACCGACGCAAGTTGACATAAAAAAGAAAAAGGTTATAACAGAAAGAGACACATAGGGCTGATGAGTGTACACGTTGATTCCTTCCTGCTTCTTACTTTTCAAAATAACAGCAACTGGAAATCATTCTTAAAAATCTGAGATATTAAAAAAATATATATTCCGATCGTGAAATTATGAGCTGATTCACCTTTTGAGCACCAATGGTGGCTTATATTATTTTTATTTTTAAAAATAAGATATTTAATATTTTATCATAAACAGAAAATTAGAAAATTAATTATATTTTAATTTTTTAATAAAAATAAAAATAAACCCAAATACCACCTATATATATATATTTTGGTCAAAGTTAAGGAGAAATATTTAAATATTTTACGCACGAAAATGATGGCATGTTAGGCAGGATGACTAAAAGGATTTCAAATCATGAATGTCGTGATTCTATGAAGTACGTTTACAATAAAATAATAAAGGTTTTGGTTTCTAAAATGCCACGCCATGTGATTCCACATTTTGAATGTAGAGCGTCACTTTCAACTGAGGCCGCGTGAGCTTGTTTTCAACGAGATATTCATACTGTGACGTGTCCAGCTGTCACGCAGTATCTAAGAAGAACAATTTTAGGATAAGGTTTTTACTATAAAAATTGAAACATTGGGCAAAAAGAGACGGTTGAGTTGACTTTTATTTAATTGTCAAAGACAAAAACTATAGAAGAAAGGAAACGCATCAGTTCTTCCCTCTTAAGATAAGATCGTAAGAAGGTCCATCCATGGGATAATGCTACTATTTTGACCATGCAAGGAGACGTTAGAATTGATTTCCTGCCTGAAGGATTTTTTTTTCTCTTGTTTTTTTACGAAAATTAAATGCTTGTTAAAGTTTCAAAAAATTATGAATGATTACTTGAATTGATTATTGGACTAAAATTCCATAGATGTTTCTTTTAAAAATTTATTATTTTGTTATACAATAAATTATAATGTTCAAGATAAACCTTCTCATGTTTAAAAACATTTTTTTATTTTAAAAAAACCAAGAAATTAAAAAAAATTTAAATCACTTAAAATTTTTATGGAATAAAAATGAATTAAAAAGCAAGAATTTTTTTTTTTTTAAAAAAAAGAATGCTTACTAAAAATAATCTCTTATTTCATTAATAGGTATTTCTTTTATAAAAAATTCATTTATATTAACATTTGAATTCAACACTTGGTAAATTCTATTTCATAATGATAGAAAGAGTCAACATCAAAGAATAAAAAAGTAATTGTCTTTATGAAAGCTCATAACCACATCATGTCACTAACACTAGGGTCAAGAACATTTAGTCCATGAAACAATATAGACAAGAGAAGTTGTCAAAATGGATCCATAACCTCAAAAAAAGGTTTGACTCTAAGGGCCAGGTACGAGGGTCCTAGTCACGACTGTCGATATATTGCTCAAGTTGCTCCCATGATGACCCAATTCATATGTCAACAAATTCTCATAATAAATTTTTTATTTCATACAAAAATAATTATTGAATTAACAATTAATAAGCATTTTTTTTTATAAATAATTATTTTGTCATATAAAATATATTAAATTTGGACACTTTTTTGGTTTACATTTAATATGGGTGTTTATTATATACGTATTAATACTCCTTAAATGTGGATATCCATTAACTGCCACTTTAAATGTAGGTTTCAATATTGTTTATGGGGCCGAGGAATCAATAAAACGGATCAAATCATAATCTTTGATGTGCTTATATTTGCACAATTGCATTTATGAAATGATTATGATTAAATAAACCAAGAAGTGGGCCTCTTTGTCTTAAAAAGATGGTTACGTTCGTCCACCATTTCAATATAATTTCTCATAATTATTGTTATTGTTATTATAACAATACTTTCCATAGCCACCCATTTGGATTGGGTCAATCACTTTTCAGCCACCTCTTTATTAAATTAGGTGATTTGTTGGTTCAAACCACTCATTCATTCATGGTACTTATAAAATTCATTTAACTATAATTTTGATTGATTCTGTAATTTTCTATACTCCTACTTGGAGTTGGAGTTGGACTTGGGCTTTGGCTTCATTCAAATGGTCTATCATAATCTTCGATTAATCAACCATAATTTTACTAATCAGTGAAAGTAATTACAACATTGATTAATATCTTCATTTCAAACATTCGTCAATTTATAAAAGATTTTCTATATTGAACAACTATAATGTTTTCCACTTTGTCTTCTTGATCGGCTATGTTTGGTTTTTAAAAAAGTTTTGAGAAGAGAAAATAGAAAGGAAATGTAAAAAGAAATAAAATGTTTTATTAATTTTAATTATATTTGATTTTCTTTTATATTTTTCATATTTAATTAAACATGAGAAAATCATTTTTCTTAATATTTTTTCTTTCCTTAATACTTTTTAGGAACCAAATATAACCGAGATTCTAATATATATTATTAATTTTTACCTTTAAGATTAAATTATAAATTTAATATTAAAACTCGTTCAATGTTTAACAAAAATATAAATTAATATATGAAATTTTCAAATTATACAATAGTTAGTATAAAGTTATAAAATTAATATAAAAAATTATGCCATAGAAAATATAAAATCGATATATATATATATATATAATATTAGAAATTATAAAGCCCTTGAAACAATTGTTAATGTAATATGTTGAATAAAATTAAAAGTCTAATATTGGTTTGCTTAGCTTATTAATGAACATCAATCCCTCAATTAGGGAATTGATTAGTTAATTAAGGGACATAATTAGTTGGGTAATTAATGTGTTAAACTATTTAAAAAGTAGCTTAAAAGGTGGTCAACAATAGTAGAATTTTTCTTCAAAATCAAGTAGGTAACTTAGTTGTTTTCTTAATTATGTGTGGTTGAAAATTCAATTAACTTTTTCTATTTTACTTGACAATTCCAAAAGTCATTTATCATCTCAAGATCAATTAAAATAGAGACTAGAACATGTATAAGGAGAAGGCAACTTAGAGATACTTAGAGTGTGTTTAGTAGTGATTTTAGAAAACGTTTCTAGCATTTTTAACACTTCAATAATAAAAAATTTCAAGTGTTAAAAATGTTAGAAACGCTTCTTAGAATCACTATCAATCAGGCTCTTAGTATAACTAGTTGTATGGCATGCAACCACAACTAAAGATGAGTAAGTTGCTAGTTTGGAGATATTTTTAATGGGTAGTCTTAAATGTGTAGTGAGTGAAAGAACACTAAATTTATTTTTTTCAAAAATTTAGAACTACTCTTGAAATGAAGGAAACCAAGGAAGATGAAGTCGAAAGCTAAGGAAACGTTAAATTACATAATAGGTGGAGAAGTTTATTAAAAAAAATTGTTTTTAATGGTTCTTTGCATTAAAATTTGGTTTCATAAATGAGAACTTTAGATCACATGTGAATTGTATAATAAGTTAATATGTTGAAGTTATTTATCATTGAGAAAGTTTTGATTGTATGAGATGATTGAATAACTCTGATATTATATGAAATATTAGAGATTGTTGCTCATAGTTGAAATGTGCTTTAAAGTGAGATATATTCTATTTTATTGAGACTAACTTAGAATTTGCAATATCAGCAACATGGAAAGTGCATAAAGCATTGGAAAAAAAATGAAAATTTTGTCTTTAAGGTACTATGATAGGTGGCTTGAAAACAAATAATAGAGAGGAACAATCCTTACGTGAGAATCTTTAAAGGAAGAAGGGAAAAGTATTCTAAGGTGAAAAAGTCAAAACATCCCTAAGAAGATATATAATAAGGGGCATAAGCATATGTCACTATATGAAATTCCATAAAATACAGGTGCCATGGTTATAGAAGGACTTGTTACTCAGTAAGGTATATGGAAGCCTTATGAAAGGTGTATGGTGAGTTAACCATGAGTTGTTGTGGAAATATGTGTATGTTTTGATGAAAATTGATGTCTTGGAATGAATTTCGGTGTGTTGCTAATGAAGAATATTTTTAAAAAAAAAATAATATATCTTTTTATTACACTTAAAGTCTTCTCTATTGAGATGTAACTCACACTTTTGCTAAAATTGATTTTTTTTTTTCAAAAAAAATTGAAAGAATATTAAAAGTGATGAACACTTGAACAATTATGTGAAGTTTGAGAAAATTTTGGTTAGTTGTGTTCAGTGTGGTTCCTCTACGTATTTAGAGTGTTTTGTACACTTATTTCTTGTATTATTAAAGAAACAAAGGACTATAACTACAACTATGTAAAATACAACTATTGTCCATAAAAACCTTATCATAGTTTCATGTTTCTTTTATGATGTATTAACCACTCCCAAATATGTGTGAATAAATCAGAGGTTCTTCAGGCGTAGTGCTGTAGTTGTAGCTTTAAAAACCCAATGAGCTGAGTGTCAAACCTTAAGAAGGTGATCTTGGAATGTAGATGAGGTGGAGAGATCCAAAGAGTGAAAACTAGGTTTTTGGAGGAAAATTTTTTCTTTCAATTTGTTTTGAGAAGAGAGTTGTTGAATTTTTTGTTTTATGAAAAACAATGGAAATGAAATTGTTTTAATCAAATGTAAAAAAACATCAAGGAGAAGGAGATCATTTGGCTTCCTTTCTCATAATGGAATGATCCTTCTTTCCATTAATACAATTAAGACACATAAAGGTTTCCTTAGTTGGAATATTAACAAAGGACACTTAAATCGAGTTAAAAATCTCAAAATGTTAATTGGATTCCCATATAAAATATTTAAACTTCCCACCACCTCATCTAATATAACACTTATTCTTTACACTATCTAGCTGAAAACATGCATTGATAGTTTTTTTCTCTATTTTATTTTCTTAATTTAATACTAGTTTCTAACATGTATAGTATTCAAAAAAATATCTTTAGATATTTCATGTTATTGTATAACCTTGAGTTTAGTATTATTAGGATAATGGTAAGTAGTATTGCCTATGATGAAATATATATTGGTTTTCTTTAAATAGTTAAAACATAATGAAGTTTATTGAATTCTTAGCACTATTATACTCAATTATTTGAGGTTTAACTCTATCTTATGTTGAAAATGATTGAAGTTAAAATAGATGTATCCCCACTTAAATTAATTTTATGATAAAAACAACTATTAATTTATAGTGGCAACATAATTCTTCAAAATAAGTACTTGATCTTGACAACTTAATTTGCATTACTAAACTTCAAATTTTTGCGTGATTTGTGAAGCATGTTTTGGTTATGGTGCAAATTTCAGAGCTGATTCTTTTTTGTGGAAAGACTTATTTTCTTGTATGAAATTTGATGATTTTATTATTTGATAGATTGAAAATCAAATGGAAGTTTGGTTGGTCCTTTGAATTTCAACTATTTTGACATTCAAAACAAATTGTTAAGAATTTAATAGGAATTTGTTTGACCTATACTTTCTTTGAACATATTTCTTTAAACATAGTTTAGTTTAAGTTGCAATATCTTATGTAAACAATTTATTGAGTATGAGAATTATTTTTATGAATGGTTGAGTATATTTAATTTTATATATTAATTTATTGAGAATGAAAATTATCAATTAAGAGATGGTTTACCAACAATGCGATAGAATTAACTTGTTGAATGAAATAAAATAATAATATATTATTTTAACTTAAAGTATTTCGTGATGATAGCAATGTTGAAAAAAAATATATCAATAAAGACTTACCTAGATGAGAAAATAATAGTCAATGTAATTTTATATTGACTTATAAAATTGGGTCAAGATATAAATATATTGACAATAATAAGAAGACCTACATTAATAATGAAACATTAACATTAGCTTACATTGACAACTTTGGAACATCAACATATGTCTGTGGTGATATCAGGTTGTCGTCAACATATCTTATACCTATGTTGACATCTTGATAAATAACACTAATCCTCACCATTAGCATATGCTAATGTTAATGGTGAAATACTATCAATAAAGCCTTTCTTCCTTATAGTGATTTGTCAAATTAGAACATTAATGACTCAATAATCATCATTTCAAGTTAAAATGGTTTCACCATTAAGCAATTCAAATACCTTAAAGGGGGCCTTAAACTCTAATTTCTAAATATTGAGCTATGGTGGTTTCTTAGAGGTTAAAAGAATCCAATTTACAAGTTAATTAGATCTATGAATACCCATGAGTAAAGAATCATTACAATAATGGAAAGGGATGCCCTAAGGACCCTTGTCCTCAATCACAAGACATTGAAGTAAAATTTCGTTGAAGTAAAATAGAATAAAAGAACTTGAATGTTGAAATCTTAAATTCAAATTGAAAATGCATTGATTTCATGGTAATGAAAATATTCAATTACACTTATAGAAAACAAGTTTAATACAACGAAAATAAACAAAACAAAATATGAAATACTAAAAGAAACCTAAGATCAAGATGTATCCAAGATCTCATTTTCTAAAAGACGAATCAAAGAACACCCCCCACGTCCTAAAACTAAGTGAAAGTCGATGGTAAGAACCCTAAGACTATAAGGAATTCCTTATTCCAGGATTAGGTTAGGTGCATGCTTGTTCTTCTTAGGGCATCTATACCTTAGTAACAAAAGAAAAAACACATTTTTAAACAAAAAAATGATTTAGATATTTGAATAAAATAACTTTACTGATAATTTGGATGTTCTCAAATCATTTCCTTTTTGTGAAAGACAAATCTAAAGTCGGTAGAAGTTTCATAAACTCATGATCTTCTACCCAATGACTCTTGATTACTACTAAAAAACAACACATTTTAAATAATAATTCTTATGAATTTCATACCTTTTGAGTAGTAATTATGCCTAATATGCCCAAGTAACACATTGTTGCCCTTGCAAGAGATACTAATGATTTTTGTGAAGTTTTGGAGATATTTCAAAGTGATTTTTGAAGCATTGAGTGAAAAAAGAGAAATAGAATTGAGAAGGGCAAATAATGTGGATGATGAGGAAGAATCAATGCACTTGAACCAAGATTTGAGTTGATTTGGAGGTACTTAAGGTGGATTCAAATGAGTAAATGGAAGAAATAACAAAAGAAAGCTTAAAAATCAAGTTCTTAGTTGTGAAAGAAAGAGTTCAAAGTCTTCAAGTATCAATCAAACATATAAGCACAAACTCCATGATTACGGATCCGCTCACTAAGGGTTTGCCACCCAAAGTATTTCATGAGCATGTCACACATATGGGTGTTGTACATATTAATGATATGCCAGTATAGTGAGAGTTTGTATTTGGGTTTTGTGTTTGTTTTCTTGATGTATTGTTATGTTTGAGTTATCTATACAGACTTCAGTTTTAAAGACTATTGTGTTTGAATACTCTGAATTGAAATGATGACTTTCAGAAGCAGTTTAGCATTGAGTGTTGAAAGTGGAATTTGACTATTTTTAGTCATAAAGTAGGACCAATTGGAAATAGACATATTAAATATCACATTTTATGTAATTTCCATGTTACACATCCATACTTGATCCATGTTGCTAATTTTGTTAATGTTGTGATCATTTATGGGTCTAGTTATAGTTATGATTAACGAAGGCCGCTTTAATCCTGTGTTGGTATAATTAGTAGACCGGATTGTTTAAGGATATTTGGATAAGATAGCAAAGATGAGCTTAATAAAGCATTATCATAAACATTATTCGGTAATATATGTGGTCCAAGTGGGAGATTGTTAGAATAACTATGGACTCACATATATTAATAATTGTTTATGATTAAGTTATCTATACATATTCAATTTACATTTATTAAGTATGGGTCACCTTGTGTGTAGAGCCCAAGTCACATGTGTCTTACATGATGGGCTTAAGACACATGTGGCCCAATAGTCAATGCGTATGGTCCCTAAGACATAGAGGAAATTAATAAAAGGGAAAAATGAAACTAAAGTTTGGTGTCTTTAGTTTTCTTTTCTGAAAATACAAAACATTCCCTCTCCTGCCTCCCATCACAAGAGAGAAAACAGAAAGGTGGTTTCCTCATCTATTGCCTTAGAAAAACCATATTTCTTCGAGATCAACAATGGATTCAGGTTTGTCTACATTTTCTAATCTAATCAACATGTTTTCTTTTTTGATTTAACATGAGAATTCAGGTTTTGGGTTGATAATAAAGTTTACAACACTGGAAACTCAGCTGATCAGGCTGGAGGGAAGCACACTCAGCAATGATTGCCATGGATTCACTGTTATTCTTCATTATTATGTAGCTCTTCCTTTTCTTTTGCCATTTATGGGTATTGCTTTTGTGGTCTGGATGTGGATATCCTGCATCACTGCATGTTTGATTTTTGTTGGTCTTTGGGATGGCATGGATTTCTGTTATTGTCCTATATTCTATTCTTCTTGATTTTACTAGAGAGCAACATGACTCTGTTTCATTTCTGCTGTGAAACATCTGAGAACCATATCCCTGGTTCTTATGTGAACCTATTATCTCTCTCACTTGATTTGCAAGCCCATTGACAACCCATGAAATGGGTTGCGTTTAATGGATCCTTTGGTTTGTTTATTCTTACTCAGTTAATGTTATTGTTCTCTTTTGCAACTTCTCTGCTTCTGAGCCCATTTATGGGTCCATGAAGCTGGAGCTCCCTTCACTTCAATACCTGGAAAAACTGTTTTAGGTGACTGAGGCCATCCTCTTCACCTCCATCTTCACTTGGGTCTGTCGATGCTTTTACCTCAGTCTCCACCATCCGGTGTGGTTCAGTTAGAATACCTTTCACCAAGTGATAGTGGCCTGCTAGATGGGTTGCTCCATGAGGCAAAGGCAGAAGCGTGTAGGTGTTTCAGTTGCAGAGATGGTTTAAGTACGCGACATCCTTGTTCGGTGAGGGGTCCTTGTAAGATCAGTTCACACAACCTCAGCAGCTGCAAAATGAAAGTAGCCCTGATTTTATGGTTCAGGTGGTGTTTCTCTTCTTTGAGGATTCTATGAAGCTTCTCAATGATCTGTCCAGCACCCTAGATCAGTGACATGTAGATTTCAAGAGGGTTGATTCTTATGTTCATCAGTAGAATGGACGTGGCCCCAGCATTGGAGCACATAGAGTCAAAAATGCCTACATTGCCTTTTGTAGCTACTGTGAGGGATAGTGGAATTTGTTGTTACAAAGGAAAATGAGCTGCCCGAGCCAGTGCGTGTTGTGTTTTTCTTTCTGTTGAAGATATGACTGCTCCTATTGGATAAGTATGATGGAATGACTGGGCAGTTAACAAAAGAATGCTGGAGATGGGACTAAAGCTGGATATTTGAACCTGGTTGAGAGGCAACAATTTGTGCCCCATTCAAGAACTGTTGAAAGTTGGCAAAGCCCAAACTTCTCCCTTGCTTTGGAGTCAGCATACTGGAGAGTGCGGTGCGTAGGTACTGATTGCTTCCAGTTTACCAAGTGATTCCAGTCTCCCAAACAACTCAATGGTTGAGACTCCACTGACCACAAATATAACCAGTGGCCATTCATCCAAAGCTCATTCAGAAAATTCAAGGCTGTCTGGTTCCATGCAAGGGACAAGCATCACAATTCAGTTTTTGTTCAAGAATCTGAAGGACTTGATGCAAATGGATCAGCAAGTGGCAGTTTTCCAGATCGAAAGAAAAGAAAACTATGGTCAGTAGTAGAAGATATGAAACTGATTGCTGCGGTATAAATATGTGGTGAAGGAGAGGATCTCTTCAAATTCAAGACTGATGATGAGCAAGTTATTGATGGGCTTGATTAGGCTGTAATGACAATGAAGAAGGGTGAGGTAGCCCTTCTCACTTTCCATTCAGATTATGCATTTGGCACATCTGAGTCACCGCAAGAATTGGCTGTGGTTCCTTTCAACTCTAGTCTACTATGAAGTGTAGCTTGAGTCCTTTGTTAAGGATCAGGAACCTTGGGATATGAACATGGAAGAGAAGATTGAGGTTGCTGGCAAAAAGAAGGAAGAAGGCAATGCACCATTCAAGGCTGATGAATATGCAAAAGCCTCAAAGAGATATGAGAAGGGCTGTAGACCTTACATGTGTGAGGCTAGTTATCGCCACTCCAATTGTCTTGATCAGTTCCACAAGTCACTTTCAAAATCCCCCTCAACAGTACTGCTGCAAGAAGAAATGCCACCCTCAGACACACAGTCATCCCCCATGGCAACTTCAGAAGCAATGGGAAGAATGTTGGATTTAAGGGTATGGAAACAAAAGACTAGCCTAAAAGACACAAACAAAGAACAAAATAAATAAAAAGAATTCCAGAAAAGGCAAGCAGAATCAAATGCAGGTAAAGAGAATATTAGAGAACTTATATCAATTCTGGATCAACTGAGGGATGATTTGATAGAGAGGACATTTAAAGGTGTTGCTAGGCACTTTCGAGAAGTATTCTTTGAACTTGGACAAGGTAGCCAGAGGAATCTTCCAGATCTGCTAGTTGGGATGAGTATTATGCATGGGGACTACACCAGATAGCTAAAGTTGTGAGCTTTTTGAATGAGGACTGTAAGCGAATTCATGGTAATGTTTGCTTGACTAATGTAGTTATTGTAGGGACCCCACACTTTGAGAACACGTGGCACGCATCTTGCCGTGACACATGGCACGTATCTTACAGTGACACATGGCACGCATTGTCATCCGGGTCACCCTCATCCGGACCTTCCTATAAAGCACACATGGCGCACCTTTTATATCCGGACTGCCTCAAGGAAGAGCAAACGACGCTTACAAAGCATAGGCATCTGAACGGCTTCCATAAATACGTCCGCTCCACAATACATCCGGATAACCAACATGGGCTATCCGGATATGATTGTCCGGATCATTGACTAAAGTAAAGCGAGTCTTACACACTATCGCAACAAACCAGCCATGGCCCACGTCCCATCACCTGCAGAGTGAAAGGACGAGTTGAGGTGACAACAAGTCACTTCCCACGATCATTCTACATGATCACTTCCCACGATCTCTGACAGCAGCATCACCTACCACGGTTTCTGACAGCCGCCAGTAGGGTGGCGATGACCATGCTGCCTCCGAATGTCATCATAACAAACATAAAATATTTCCTCGCCATTAATGAGAGGAACAGTACTCCTGGCACTATATATGAACCTTCACACGAAGAGGAAGGTAATCTCCAAGTACCTAGTAAAAGGCCAACTGATTTATATCTCCCTCTCTTAACCATGGCTAACAAAACCATCGGAGGGTGCGTCCGGACACCCTGTCCGGATGTCTTTTGCAGGTATAACGACTGAATCAAGAACCTTTGAGGGTTGAGATCGCGTGTCCATCCATTCAGCAATTGCGTGGATCGTCAGGGACTCGAGGTATCAACATTGGCGCCGTCTGTGGGAATCTTTATTTTTCGTTTGATTCAGTCACTGACAAAGATGGTCACACCTTCCCGAAGCCGATCATTTGGTAGAGGAGTGGAAGATAATTTTGAATGGCGTCTAGCCATCAAAAAGAGACAGTTGGCAAGAGAAAGACAACTGAAAGCTCTCCTCCAGGAGACAGAAAGATTGAGAGAAGAAAACGCATCCAGGCCTCAACATCAGGGCCTCCTCGACGTCAGCATTCAAGGGGCCAAGTAGCAAACTCAAGGCCTCAACAAGAATCGGAATCAGTATATCCTGGGACAACAGGAGCTATCCCAGGAGCATGCAACGTAAGGCCTCATGAGCCACGCACGCCTATGCCCCGAGCTCCCCGTGAGGAAAGCTCAGACTCTACTCACTTTTCAGCAAAAAGACAACGTGATAAAAAATCCCAGTTGTCAAATTCGATGCGCGCAAGACTAGGCACGCAAGAGCCTGGAAGATCAAGGCCACCAATGGCCACAGCCTGGGCACCACGCCCTGACCCCATGGCCACCCCCATGGTGCAAAACGTTTACCCGCATCGTGACCCCGTAGTCACCCCCGAGATGTGGAACATTCATTCGCACCAAGCGGTACAGCAGGCTGGGGGAAACCTTCCAAATGAGCCACCCATTGGCTCCATCAGCAGAAGGCTGGATGACATGCTCTCCACGCCCTTCTGCTCTCATATCATCCATTACGAGCCCCCAAGGGGATTCCTCGTACCAAAATTTTCCACATACGATGGAACCAACGATCCCTTCGATCACATCATGCATTATCGACAGCTTATGACACTCGATATTGGCAACGATGCACTGCTATGCAAAATATTTCCCGCCAGCTTATAAGGACAGGCCCTCTCATGGTTTCATCGCCTACCTCCCAACTCTGTTGGCAATTTCAGGGACCTGTCCGGAGCTTTCGTGGGACAATACTTGTGCTCCGCACGACACAAGCAAAATATCAGCACCCTGCAGAACATAAAAATGCAAGATAACGAATCCTTGAGGGAATTTGTGAAGCGGTTTGGCCAAGCCGTACTCCAAGTAAAGGCTTGCAGTATGGATGCTGTCCTACAGATCTTCAAACGAAGCATCTGTCCAGGCACTCCATTTTTCGAATCACTGGCTAAAAAGCCTCCTACAACGATGGATGACTTATTCAGACGAGCCAACAAATATTCAATACTCGAAGATGACGTACGTGCAGCCACCCAGCAAGTTTTGGTTGCCGGACGGCCATCTAGAAGTGATGCGGAGAGAAATACTAAGCCTCCGGATCGACCAAAGCCGTCTGACCGAAGGCAGGAAGGGCCAAGTCGCCCGGAAAGGCCGCCTCTCACACCTCTTTCCATATCATATGAAAAACTTCTCCCTATGATCCAAGGCTTGTCTGACTTCAGGTGGCCAAGACCCCAAGGAACAGACCCATCCACAAGGGATCGTAGCAAGAGATATGCCTTCCACAAGGAACACGGTCACACGACAGAAACGCGCAGAAGCCTCCAGTATCTGGTTGAGAAGCTCATCAAGGTAGGACATCTAAAGCAATATCTCCGCTCAAATACTGAAGGAAAAGTCGTTTCTCAACATTACAATCCTGGAGCCCCCAGGGCCCCAGTCGCCCTCAAGGCCGTTATAAACTATATTAACGGGGGTCCATCTGACGAGGAATATGACTCTAAGCGAAAGAGGCAAAAATTGTTGTGGGCCGCATCAGTACGCGAACGCATCAATTCCATCCGGCCTGGGCTAATTGGAGGGGGCCCTCGCCCCATAGATGGGACAATCATTTTCCCACCAGTAGATCCCACCCGGACACTGCAACCACATCGCGACGCCCTCATCTTATCCCTGGAAATTGGGGACTTCGATGTGAGGCGTATTTTGGTATACCCAGGTAGTTCGGCCGATCTTGTGCAAGCATCAGTCATTGGCCACATGGGACACAGTCTCACAGGCCTCGAAAACCCTGGACGAATCCTATCCGGATTCAATGGGTCTTCAACTACGTCCTTGGGAGACATTGTACTGCCGGTCAAAGCTGGCCCAGTCAATCTCAACGTACAATTCTCGGTGGTACAAGAGCTATCACCTTTCAATATCATCTTGGGGCACACATGGCTTCACTATATGAAAGCCATCCCCTCTACATATCATCAAATGGTGAGTTTCCTCACCAACGAAGGGCAAATTAACCTATATGGCAGCCATCTGGCCGCTCGCCAATGCTATCAGATAGCACGAGAAGCAGGAGCCAACCAGGAGGATGCATCTCCCCCTGAACCCAGCCATACACATGACCAATAGCAATTATTGGGTCCGGCGGACAAAGATCCCCCGGCAGCAGATCCCTTACAAACAATCCAAATTTCGGAGGAAAACACTCACCTCATGAACATCAGTTCCCTCATGACAACCGAAGAAACTCAGAGCATGCAAAACATTCTCAGACAGAATCATGATATTTTCGCATGGGCACATTCTGATATGAAGGGAATTCATCCCTCTATTACATCTCACAGGCTTAACGTCTTTTCAACTGCCAGACCCGTCCGACAGAAAATTAGGCGCTTTCACCCGGATAGACAAAAAGTCATCTGGAATGAGATTGACAAATTGCTCGAAGCCGGATTCATCAGAGAAGTTTCTTATCCGGATTGGTTGGCAAACGTAGTGGTGGTACCCAAAAAAAAAGGAAAAATTGCGAGTTTGTGTAGATTACACCAATCTCAACAATGCATGTCCGAAAGACAGTTTTCCCTTGCCACGAATAGATCAAATTGTGGATTCCACTTCCGGGCAAGGGATGCTCTCTTTCTTAGATGCCTTCTCCGGATATCATCAAATCCCCATGTCCCCGGATGATGAAGAAAAGACAGCATTCATAACGCTACACGGCCTCTATTGCTACAAAGTCATGCCATTCGGACTCAAAAATGCTGGCGCCACTTATCAAAGATTGATGACTAAAATCTTCAAACCTCTGATAGGCCACACGGTAGAGGTATACATTGATGATATCGTGGTTAAAAGCAAAACCCGAGAGCAGCATGTCCTTCACTTATAAGAAGTTTTTCACCTCTTACGAAAGTATGACATGAAGCTAAATCCTTCTAAATGCGCCTTTGGCGTAAGTGCTGGCAAATTTCTGGGATTTATGGTCAGCCAAAGGGGCATAGAAGTCAGCCCGGATCAAGTCAAGGCAGTCATGGAAACACCCCATCCCAGGAACAAGAAGGAGCTACAACGGCTCACAGGCAAGCTCGTCGCACTAGGGCGTTTTATAGCCCGCTTCACTGATGAATTGCGACCCTTCTTCTTGGCAATACGAAAAGCTGGAGCACACGGATGGACGGACAGTTTCCAAAACGCTTTCGAAAAGATTAAGCATTGTCTTATGCAACCACCCATCTTGAGCAGCCCCATCCCAAAGGAAAAATTGTACATGTATCTGGCGGTATCAGAATGGGCAATCAGCGCCGTTTTATTCCGCTGCCCCTCACCCAAGGAGCAGAAACCTATCTACTACGTCAGCAGGGCATTGGTAGATGTAGAAACCAGATATTCAAAAATGGAGCTAACAGCCTTAGCCCTTCGAAGCGCTGCCCAGAAGCTCCGCCCCTATTTCCAAGCTCATCCAGTGATCGTACTAACTGATCAGCCCCTTCGCAACATTCTGCACAAGCCAGATTTAACCGGGAGAATGTTACAATGGGCCATTGAATTGAGCGAGTTTGGAATCGAATTCCAACCCAGATTGTCTATGAAAGGCCAAGTAATGGCCGACTTCGTGCTAGAATATTCCCGAAGACCCAGCCAAAACCACGAATCAAGTAAACAAGAATGGTGGACTCTACGAGTTGACGGAGCCTCACGCTCATCAGGCTTTGGAGTTGGGCTCCTACTACAGTCCCCAACTGGGGAACATTTGGAGCAAGCTATCCGGCTGGGATTCTCTGCCTCTAACAATGAAGCAGAATATGAGGCCATCTTGTCCGGATTGGACCTCGCCCTTGCTCTATCCGTCTCCAAACTCTGGATCTACAGCGACTCACAACTCGTGGTAAGACATGTCCAGAAGGAATATGAGGCTAAGGATGCACGCATGGCGCGATACTTAGCTAAAGTAAGAAACACCTTGCAACAATTCACCGAATGGACAATCGAAAAAATCAAGCGAGTTGACAATAGGCTCGCTGACGCCTTGGCCGGCATAGTTGCCTCCCTCCCTATCAAAGAAGTCATTCTATTGCCTATACATATGCAACCCAACCCCTCTATCGTAGAAATTTCCACCTGCAATACCATTGAGGCACCCCAAGCGGACGGCCAAGAATGGACGTATGACATCACAGAATATATCCGAACAGGCACTCTACCCGGATATCCCAAACAGGCACACAAAGTCCAGGTGCAAGCTGCCCGTTTCACCCTGATTGGGGGGCACCTGTACAAGCGATCCTTTACAGGACCTTACCTTCGATGCCTAGGGCATTCAGAGGCCCAGTATGTGTTAGCTGAGTTGCATGAGGGAATATGCGGGAATCATTCGGGAGAACGATCTCTGGCACACAGAGCCCATTCGCAAGGATACTATTGGCCAACAATGAAGAAAGACGCAGCAGCATATGTCAAAAGATGTCATAAATGTCAAAGATATGCTCCCATTCCACATAGGCCATCAACAACGTTGAAGTCAGTCTCAGGCCCATGACCTTTTGCGCAGTGGGGCATGGATATAGTGGGACCCCTCCCAGCAGCGCCTGCCCAGAAAAAGTTCCTCCTTGTTGCCACTGATTACTTTAGTAAATGGGTGGAAGCTGAAGCATATGCTAGCATCAAAGACAAAGATGTCACCAAGTTTGTATGGAAAAACATTGTTTGCCGTTTTGGAATCCCCCAAGCCATCATAGCTGACAATGGTCCACAATTTGACAGCATTGCATTCAAGAATTTCTGTTCGGAGCTAAACATCCGGAATTCATACTCCACACCACGATATCCTCAAAGTAATGGGCAAGTAGAAGCCACAAACAAGACCCTAATCACTGCCTTAAAGAAAAGGCTTGAACAAGCCAAAGGGAAATGGGTCGAGGAGCTACCCGGCGTCCTATGGGTCTACCGGACCACACCTGGACGGCCAACAGGAAATACTCCTTTCACCCTTGCATACGGTATGGATGCAGTCATTCCTACTGAAATAGGTCTTCCTACTATCCGGACTGAGGCAGCAAAACAGAATGATGCAAGCACGGAATTAGGAAGAAATTTGGATTGGACGGATGAAGTAAGAGAAAGTACAGCCATCCGGATGGCAGACTATCAACAAAGAGCATCCGCCCATTACAATCGCAAAGTAAAGCCCAGAAGCTTAAAAAATGGTACGCTAGTCCTTAGAAAAGTTTTTGAAAACACTGCTGAGGTAGGCGCAGGGAAGTTCCAAGCTAATTAGGAAGGACCCTATATAGTGTCTAAAGCAAGTGAAAGTGGAGCCTATCATTTACAAAAGTTAGACGGAACTCCATTACTTAGACCATGGAATGTGTCCAATTTAAAACAGTACTATCAATGAAAAAAAAAAGACAAGTATAAATGGAAGAAAAAGAAATATTTTATTGATATATATCAATGAATGTACAAAGAGGTCTTCGGACCACGAAAGTACAAAAAGAAGATTACAGCAAAAAGTTGCAAAAAGATAAAAGCTATCAGGGAGCAGCCTTAAAGTTTCTTCTCTTCACCCGGAGAAATTGAAGGGACATCCCGCTTTATGCCATTTTTCTTCATACAGCAGCGATAGCCGAAGATGAAGGTGTCATCCACTTGTTTTTGGTAGTCCGCTTCAAGTTCCTCCCTCTCTGCAGCAAACTCCCGTTCTAGCTCTTCTTTTTGCGCTGTTAAGCGCAGCTGCAGATCTTCTTTCTGCTTCTTTTCAATAGAAGCCTCTGTCCGGAGTTGCCTCACCTCCCCCCTCAGCCAGGCTATCTCATCCTCTGCCTCATGCAGGCGGGCGATCGATGATTCCTCCCGGCCCTTAGCCTCATCCAAATCCTCCCGAAGGGCTTCATTGTCCTCTCGAACGGTAGATAAGCTGGCTTCAGCCCCCTCCAATCTCAGGCGCAACTGGTTTTCAGTATCTTTGCGCCGAGTGGCGAAGGCCTTCATGTAATCAGTGGTCCGTAGCAGGTCAGTGAAAAGATCGTATTGATTGGCCATGCCACGGAGACCACTCACCAGCTGCAGGCAAACAGACAAACAAGAAAAGCAAAGTTAGAAATCACACTACAAACACACATCAAAATAACAAAGAATCAAAAAACACAAAGACAGTATACCGATTCCACCATCTCGAACATCTTGGCTGAAGGCATAACAGTGGTCAAGCCGGGTGGAATTTGTTTCAGCTTATCTTCCAACTCCGCGTAGCTAAAAGGGCTAGCGGAGGTGCAAGTCGCGTCATTAACAAGATTCCCACTCGATGAGGCGACAGAAGGAGACTCTTGTTCCGGATTCGGGGCCTCAACATTTACGACCGGATGGGTCTCCCCGGGTGCAACCTCAGCCGGGACCATCACCGGGACCGCTGGAGTCTCAGTTGCCATCTCTACTTCGCCCCCCTCCGGATGAGCGTCGTGGGCAGATGTGCAACTAACTTCGATCTCTTGCTAACGATCTTGAAGCCGCCCCAGGAGTCCGGACCTCAGATTGCGCGCTGAGCGAGGCCTCTTTGAAGGTGGCCCCTTCACCAGAACAAGAGCCAGACGGTCCGGATCGTCAGAGTGCTGACTCTGGCTTTCTGCCCCTACTTCCTCCATCGAGGCCGCGCAAACGGCTTCAACTGCATCGACATCCGGAGTAGGGGAGTCCGGATGGTTGATGGACGCAGCTTCCTCAACCAAATTCGCCAGACAGGCAACCGCTGCCAAGGAGGTACTTGAATGGTTCAGCCCCGCGACATGTCCGGATCCGCTTCAGATAGAATGAGAAGCAGGGTTCACTGGCTCCTCTATTATTACCTCCGCCTCATGAGTAATTGGTGGAAGGGCAAAATCCTTGGGAGGAGTGGGCTCCTTCACCCCCTTCCCATTCTTCACCAGCTTCTTCTTTTTCGCTGGAGTTTTATTTGGAGGAGAGGTTGCTCCGCGTTTCTGTCCGGGAGCCTTACGAAGGGTTCCTTCGTTCTTTTTCTTCTCCCGATTATCTAGGAGTGCTCAGCGTTTTTCAGCGTCAACCTCTTTAAACTCCTGGTAAATCGGGAGATCCTTCACAGTATAATGCTCCCCAGGCACCACCTCCTTTGGCATTTTCCTGGGGAGAATGTTGACAACATACTCTTGGGACTCCCGGACGACCACCATCAGGTTCCGCACAGTAAGCAGCGTCTTGTAGTGCCTCTCCTTGGCGTCTATCTCAAATAGTTTACCGAGACAGGCAAAAGACGCATTTTCCACCCAATCCACGAGGTGGCCCCTCCTTTCCGAACCTGCATTGACAGCAAACAAAGGATGAGAATACTGTCCGGAAAAATCAACAAAAAGACAACAAAGTGAAAGCCGGACAAAAGTCGCAAAGCAAACTTACCCGGAATCACTAAGGAGTAGTTTGGAGAGAAGGGCCTCGTCGGATGCTTCGACCCCACCCATGCACCCCGGACCATCACGTGTCCCTTCGCCCCTCCCTTCGTCGAGTCTGGCAGTTCCGTCACCAATTGAAGGGAGGGCAGGTGCGCGGACATGCTGAAGATGTCAGTTTTCGCCTTCTTCAACGAATAGACGAAAAACACCTCCAGCAGGGTGAGGTCGAGGTTGTACAGCATGTTTATGATGCTGCATCCCATCAGCACCCGGATGATATTGGGATGAATGAAGACGGGTGGAATCTTGGTGAAATGGAGGAATTCCTTTAACAACGCCGATAGAGGGAACCGGAGCCCCGCGTTGAATTGTTCCTTGGAGAAGATGACAGTGTCTTGTTCTGCTTTCTCAGTAGACACGACATCCTCCCCATTCAAAAATTCCACAATTACGCCATTTGGAATGCAGAATCGATCTCGGAACTCCTTTACGCTCAGTTTGTCTGTAGACTTCTCATGAGCATCGCCAACTCGGGCAGATGAAGCAGCTTTCTTCTTTGAAGACATTTTTTAGGCCGAGATTGAACCGAAACCTACATACAAGAAATGCAACAGTCAAACACAGCCAACCAACCCCACAAACCCTAAACAATAACAACACTCAGAAAATCTCGCACCACCAATGTACCCATTCCAAAAATCCTTGACTCTACTCCAACAAGAAACCCACAACCCACAAAAACACAAGGGGGCAACGGAAACCCTTAAAACACCCAGTCACAAACAACACTCGCCCAAACAAACCAGCAACAAACCAACAAACACCAAAGCGCAGAAAAGAAAAGAACAAGGCACAAAGAATACGTACCGAATGTAAGAGAAAAGCAAGGGTTGCAAAACCGCAAGGCAAACACCGTCAAAACGCAAATCACCGTCAGGAAATTCTGCAGTTTTACTCAGAAGAAAGCGAAGGTACGTACAAAGTTGAAGAAGAAAGCAATCTCAGAAAAAACGCAGTAGGAAAAAAGCAACAATGGGCACAGTATGCTATTTATAGGGAGACAAGCCCTCGGAAAGCCAAACGCCCAACAACGCCATCATTAAAATGACATGCTGCCTGGGAATACCCAGAGTCAGCAGCTCATTATAAATGCCTTTCTTGGCTCCCGCACCCCCACTCGCCACGTGGCCCAACCAGACGAAAGGTCGACTTCGGTTTCAAAAATCAATTATTTTTTAACCCGCCCATTTTTTCTGAGGCAAAATAGGCAAGTTAAAAAAGGAGGGCATTGTAGGGACCCCACCCTCTGAGAACACGTGGCATGCATCTTGCCGTGACACATGGCACGTATCTTACAGTGACACATGGCACGCATTGTCATCCGGGTCACCCTCATCCGGACCTTCCTATAAAGCACACATGGTGCACCTTTTATATCCGGACTGCCTCAAGGAAGAGCAAACGACGCTTACAAAGCATAGGCATCCGAACGGCTTCCATAAATACGTCCGCTCCACAATACATCCGGATAACCAACATGGGCTATCCGGATATGATTGTCCGGATCATTGACTAAAGTAAAACGAGTCTTACACGCTATCGCAACAAACCAGCCATGGCCCACGTCCCATCACCTGCAGAGTGAAAGGACGAGTTGAGGTGACAACAAGTCACTTCCCACGATCATTCAACATGATCACTTCCCACGATCTCTGACAGCAGCATCACCTACCACGGTTTCTGACAGCCGCCAGTAGGGTGGCGATGACCATGCTGCCTCCGAATGTCATCATGACAAACATAAAATATCTCATCGCCATTAATGAGAGGAACAGTACTCCTGGCACTATATATGAACCTTCACACGAAGAGGAAGGTAATCTCCAAGTACCTAGTAAAAGGCCAACTGATTTATATCTCCCTCTCTTAACCATGGCTAACAAAACCATCGGAGGGTGCGTCCGGACACCCTGTCCGGATGTCTTTTGCAGGTATAACGACTGAATCAAGAACCTTTGAGGGTTGAGATCGCGTGTCCATCCATTCAGCAATTGCGTGGATCGTCAGGGACTCAAGGTATCAACAGTTATCACTCAAAATCTGAACTGGAAGCTGCATGCTTTTGATGTTCTCTGAGTTTGATGGCCATATAGGTATTGTGCACCAGGCTACGCAATGATAGGTCAGTTGACATTAAGACAGATATTTACAGCTTCGGGATGGCTCCTTTGGAACTCATTAATGGCAGGAAAGCAAGTGATAATTCAAAAGGTGCTACAAAGCATTATGAAAGTAGAAAATGCTGGCTTCAGTGTCCATGTGTGGGGATCAGAGTATGTTCAACTGCCTGTATCCAATGATCCCAGTTACCTTTTATTGGTACCTGACAGTGAAATATGAAGAAATTTCAGCATCTCCTAGAGCCTTGCTTTTAGGGTGCTCATAGTCAACATGCTTTAAGCCACCAATTCTCATCAGATTTGGAGGGGAAATTCAGAATTATCTGTACCATTTGAGATTGTCCTCATAGGGGTATGCACAAATGAAAGTTGATGCTAGGGAATGCTCTTCTACAACCTTGTTGTGTCAAGCTTG
Organism: Vitis vinifera; assembly: GCF_030704535.1. Lineage (NCBI taxonomy): Eukaryota > Viridiplantae > Streptophyta > Magnoliopsida > Vitales > Vitaceae > Vitis > Vitis vinifera. The sequence goes on from NC_081814.1 coordinate 18,860,035, forward strand.
AGTTCTTCCTCCATGGCCCATTCCCTTCATTGGAAATGTACAAAAGCCTACCAGTTAGAGAAGTTCTTTGAGGAACTTGCTGAAGTAGAAAAGAAGTATCACTTTCAAAAAGCAGCAAGCAACATAGTTCTGCATCAGTTAGGGAAAGATGGAAATCTGATCCATCAGAGGTTCTGGAAATCAGGAACTCAATGATGAGCTGAAAATGAAGGTGAGTGAACTTGAAAAGCTTCTTTTAGAACACAAGCTATAAGTTCCGATAAATCAGTCTACTTTTGGTGCAAATAAGAAGGTGGTGATAAAAACGATGGACCTCATTCAGGAGACTCCTGTCCCGGGCTTCTGGTCAAAGAGAAATTAACAAGGGAATTGAAGATGTGGTCAGATCATCAGATTTGAAGAGCAAGGTTGAGTTGCTGAAGTTGGAGTTGGTAAAGGCAGGACAGACACCAGATTTGGAGTCAAAGGAGAAGATTAGGGCTCTGGATCAAGCAATCAGGCAACCATTGCAGAGGCTATGAATTTCTCAGAGTTATTAGAGAAGTTTGAAAAGCTAAACGCTGAGATATCTGAATCTGCAGAATCTTTTGGTGGACTGAACGGAAGTTTGAGTAAAGAAAGACCAAAAGAAAACAGTTTTGAGAATCCTGCCCCAGAAAACAGTTTTGCTGAGAGATGGCTTTGGAAGTGGCACCTAATGATGCAAACTCGAGTCCCTGTGCTCAAAAGGAGAGAGGAGTGTGAAATGCAGCATGGAAATCTTGTCCATCACAGATTTCTGGAAATTATGGAACTTAGACTAATGGCCCTCATGGTGGGCAAGTTAGCTATGATGGTTGATATGATGCTCAGTCCCGACAAGCCTAGCAGCAGTAATTTTGAAGACAAAAGATGATTTTAGCAGGATGTCAAGCATGCTTTGGGACTGATGGATATTTTTCCTCTGAAAAATTTATGAGATGCAGAAATGCAGTTGATTTGGAAAGCACAGATCCACTAGTTTGCCAATCAACTGACTTTCAGATCTCTGAAACTTCAGGAACTTCAGCTTTACAACCATATTATCCCCTAAGAGACCTCCAAGAGCAACCTGATCCGGCAAAGGATTCTGTAAAATTAGTTCTTGTAGATTCTTTTGGGTCAGAGACAGTTACTGAAAGTAAGGATGATTTAACACCGAAGGAACATGTTTATTTGCACAAGAAGCAATCAAAGCATCACAATTTATCAGAGAGAAAAAGAAAAGGCATTCCGAAACAGGAACAAAGTGTTGGATCTGATTCTTTGGGCTATTCAGACATCCCCTGTAATCATTCAAACTACATACACCCTTCAAATTAACTTCCAGTCATTCTGATTCCATCCTATGTCAAATTCAAAAACAACGATCACTCACCCTTTTCTCCTAAGGAGTCTTCTTACGCATCAAGTACACAGTCCATGTAGAAGCTCACAACTCTACTACTGCTCATCAATGTCCATGCTCCAATCTTTCCTGGGTATACACTCAACAAGAAAGGTTCTTCTGATTATCTGGGTCGTCATTCCTCAGTTTCAAAAAGTCCCATGATATTTGGTGGTGTAATCAGTTCAGCATTGTTAGGACTACAGCAGGGAAAACCTCTGCATCATACGTCTATGGGCTCTCTAGAGGAATAGATGCAGGTAATTGATTTGATCCTCTCCAAGCTGGCAGCATCTCTCTTTGCTCAAAAGCATTCAGTCGATTTCTGAGTTCAAGCCTTCATGGCCTCTTCCTTTCAGCTGTTGGGAGGCCTGTATTGGACATCGTTGAAATATCCAAGCAAGTTCATCAATCTGCCTTGATTGATAGAAAGGTGACTTGACTCAGAAGAGAGTGACAAAAAAGCATACATTTATACTGATGAGAGTGCACTTTTGGACTGTGAGATGCCAGAGCTGGTAGTTGGGAGAAAGTTCAACATGATATCACAACAATATTTATCAACTAAAATCAACCACGCATGCATCGGAATTTTTTAACATGGAAAAACTCCTCAATGTGAGGAGTAAAATCCACGGGACCGGAGTCCACTAAAAAAAGGCTTCACTATCAACCAAAGTGAGAGTACACAATCTGTCCCAACATTAATTAGGGACCATCAACAACAACAATCATCAAGAAAAAAAAATGGCTTCACAAATATAAACATCAAATAATAAAAGAGTAAAAAAAAGATAATACAAATTTGGTGTTTTGTTCAGGTATACCAATCTGCCAGAAAATTCCAATTGACAATCCAACCATTCAAATTGAAGAACCATGAGTGATGGACATCTTTTTAAAATTTTGCCTCAATTAGACCAGGGATCAAAGAGACATCACACTTTGATGAAGACTGCATAGAACCGAGATGTTCTCCTCCCCTTTTCCATCCTGCTCTGTTCAGATGATTATAACTTATATTTGACTAATCCAATCAATGATCCAACCAACCAAAATCAAGAGACATAAGAGATGAAGCTATTGTCCAAATTTCAACATGATCCAACGATGAAAAACAGAGATCAAGAAGATTGATCAAAACTAGTCTAAAGCAATTCTATTTCAGACCAATTCTATTTAGGCAGCTATAAAATGAAATAGACAACTCCTATCAACGATCCCACCAACCAAAATGAAGAGCTACAAGTGATGAACCAACTAACCAAGTTTCGGCTTAAACGTACAATAGATCATGAAAATCTATTTCTTAGATGAAAATGACTCCTTCACACTCTTCAATTTCTTCTTTCTCTCTTACTTTTTTCATTTTTTCTCTCAAAATCATTGATTGCGCTCTTCTCACTTTGCATTCTAAGAAGTGAATCCTTTTTGGGGTTCTCGAAAAAACACTACATCAAAAGAAAAAAAATGGCCATATCATATGAGCTTTGTTGGGTTTGACATATATGGGTCATCCTCCACATGAGAGGGAAACCCAACCTAACAAATCTACCCCTTCTCGATCATATGGAGGAGTTCGCTAACTCGACGATCAAGCAATAAGCTTCAATTTTCTCCATTGGTAACGACTTTGTCAGCATATCAGATTCATTATCATTTATGCGAACTTTTTCAAGTTCTAACTACATGTCATTCAAGATATTTCTAATCAATGATATCTAACATCGATATGTTTTGATCGTGCATAGAAGGTAGAATTCTTTCCAAGGTGTAGAGGGCTCTGACTATCACAAAACAACACATAATTGTTTTGTTTGAAACCAAGCTCTTGGATAAATTTCTTCATCCACAACAACTCCTTGCAAGCTTTTGTAGCCATAATAAACCTTGCTTCGATAGTTGAAAGTACCACACACTTTTGCAATCTTAGTTGCCAAGCCACAACTCCCCTTACAAGGATAATCAAATAACCTGAAGTTCATCTACAAGAATCAATATCTCCAGCCATGTCAGCATCTGTATAACCAATGAACTCAAGTTTCTCACAGCCAAAGCAAAGACTCATGCTAGAAGTACCCTGAAAATATCTCATTATCGACTTTACTATATTCCAATGCTCTTTTCTTGGATTTGACAAAAAACGACTTACTGTACCAATTGCATAAGCTATGTCTAGACATGTACATACCATGACATACATTAAGCTTCTAACTGTAGAGGCATATGAAACTTTTTCAATTTCTTCTTTTTCTTGATCAATAGAAGGACTTTGGTTGGTACTTAATCTAAAGTGAGTAGCAAGAGGAGAGCTAACCACTTTAGCCTTATTCATGTTGAACCTCTGAAGTCCTTTTTCAATGTACTTCTTTTGGGATAAAAACAACTACCTAACCTGTTTGTGTTAAGTAATTTTCATACAAAGAATCTGTTTTGTTAGCCTAAGTCCTTCATAGAGAAAAACTTACTCAACTACTTCTTCAACCATCAATTCTAGAAGCACTCTTGCCAATAATTAACATATCATCAACATAGAGTAGTAAAATTATAAAGTCATCTCTAAGAATCTTTGCACAAATACACAATGATCAGAAGTTGTCTTGTTGTAACCTTGCTTCTCCATAACTAACTCAAACTTCTTGTACCATTGCTTAGTTCTCTGTTTCAAGACATAAAGACTTTTCTTCAATCTGCAAAAATAATTTTTTTTTTTTTCCTTTTACTTTGAATCCCTGTAGCTGCTCCATGTATATCTCTTTCTCCAAGTCACCATAGAGGAAAACAATTTTCACATCCATCTTTAAGTCAAGACTAGTTGCAATACCAAGGACTACATGAATGGATGACATTTTCACAACTAGAATGAAGATTTCTTCAAAGCCAACCTTTCTTCTGGCTAAATCCCTTGACAACTAGTCTAGCCTTGTATCTTGGGCATGAAGTGTGTTCTTCTTACTTCACCCTATATGCCCATTTGTTTTTCAAGGCTCTTTTTCCTTTAGGCAACTTCATTAACTCAAAAGTGTGATTATCATGCAAGGACTTCATCTCATCTTGCATAGCCTCAATTGACTCTCTCTTCTGCTCACTCTCTATAGCTTCTTCAAAGCTCTCAGGTTCTCCCCCATCAGTGAACATCACGTACTCTTCTAGGGAGTATTTTGTGAAAGATTGATGATTCTTGGTAGACCATCTAAGTGGGACTATAGGAGTAGCTTATGGTACTTGTGGCTAGTCAATAACATCAGAATTTCTAACCTCTACAAGTTCTAAATCATCACCTACACCATGTTGGTCATTTTGTGTCTCAACATAAAGTTGATCTACCATTGGTCTTAGAGGAATTATTTCCAAGTCAATCAACTTGTCACTATTATCAGGTTTTTCTTATTCCACCTTATCAAGGTCTGCTATTGTTTGATCTTCCATAAATACAACGTCTCGACTTCTAATCAACTTCTTCTCAACTTAATTATGCAATTCGTATCCAAATTCATTATGGTAATAACCCACAAATACACACTGGCGTGTCTTCACATCAAGCTTGGACCTTTTATATTCATTCAAAGACTCACAAATGATCATAGGAAACATCTTTACCTATCCAAACTCTATCTGGCATATCAAATTGCAAAGGAACATAAGATGAGAGATTCAACACATGAGCCATTGTATTCAAAGCCTCACCCCAAAAATATCTAGGCGGTTTTGCTTATGGAAGCAAACATCTCACTCTCTCAATCAATGTCTTGTTCATCCTTTTAGCTAAACCATTCAATTGTGGTGTCTTTGGAGGAGTTTTTTAATGGTGGATTCCATAATGTTTGCAATAGTCATCAAATGGTCTTGAATATTCTTCTCCATTGTCAGCTCAAATATATTTCAATTATCTGGAACATGCTTTACATCTTTGAGAAGCAATGTCATACCATTATGGGTTTTCAAGCAAACATTACCTCTGCCAACAACCTTAGCCACACCATTGTTGCCCATCCCTACAACTCCAAAGTCATCGGGGGTGTAGGATATGCAGAAATCCTTAAAAAATGTAGGATTAGCAGTAACACCACTATCAATTACCCAACTGGTCTCATTAAATGCTAAATTGATCATATCATCATCATACATCAGTAGAAAGTCTTTTATAGTGGTGGCAACTCGATTTTCATCATTGCTTTTTTTTTTCCCCTTTGTTCTTTTTATTTTCTTTCTTCAACTTTCTACAATGTTTCTTGATATGCCCCTTCTTGCTACAATGATAACACTCAACATTAGCAAATTTTCCATTGGACTTACTTCTTTTGTTTTCCTTGTTCTTCGGACCCTTGCTCTTGTTTCTCCCCCGTTCCTCAGTAACTAACACATTTGATTGTGAGGAGGAACACTATGACTTTCTTCTCATCTCTACATTTAGAACACTGCTCTTAGCAATTTCCATTGTCATCTCACCATCTAAAGTTGAATTAGACAATGACATTCTAAATGTCTCCCAAGAATTCGGCAAAATACCTAAAAGCCATAAATCAGGTACCTTTTCATCAAATTTTACTCTTGTTGTAGCCAACTGATTTATCAAACCTTGGAATGTATTTAGGTGATCGATCATAGGAGTGTCATCACGATATCTCAAACGAATCAATCGTTTCATTAAATACATTTTGTTGTTTCCTGTCTTTTGAGCATATAACTTTTCAGGTTTAATCCACAATGCATGTGCATTTTTCTCACCACTAACATGGTTTAGCACATTGTCATCTACCCACTATCGAATATACCACACACCTGCCTATGAAGCAATGTCCATTCCTTATTAGTTTTGTCAACGAGTTTTCCTTGGGCAAACATAAGGTGATGGTAACCCTTCACATATAATAAATCCTCCATTTTATCCTTCCGCATAGCATAATTTGAGCCATTTAAGCTCACCATTCTATTTGCACTAACATCCATTCTTCAACACAACACAAGTAACAAAAGCTTTGATACCACTTTATTGGGAGAAAGTTTAACACAATATCACAACAATATTTATCAACTAAAATCAACCACACTTGTACCATAATTTTTTAATGTGGAAAATCTCCTCAATGTGAGAGTAAAAACCATGAAACTAGAGTCCACTCAAAAAAGGCTTCACTATCAACCAAAGTGAGAGTACACAATTTGTCCCAACATTAATTAGGGACCTTCAATAGTAACAATCATTAAGAAAAAATTTATTGGCTTCACAAACATAAACACCAAATAATAAAAGAGTAAAAGAAAGAGATTAAAATTTTGGTGTTTTGTTCAGGTATACTAATTTGTCTAGAAAATTTTAATCGATGATCGAATCATTCAGATTAAAGAACCATGAGTGTTGAACCTCCAGTTAAAATTTCGCCTCAATCATACCAAGGATCAAAAAGATATCACTCTTTGATGAAGACTGCACAAAATCGAGATGTTCTCCTCTCATTTTCCATCATGCTTTGTTCGGATGATTATAACTTATATTTGACTACTCCGATCAAAGATCCAATCAACTTAAATCAAGATACATAAGAGATGAAGTTACTCTTCAAATTTCAGCACGATCCTATGGTGAAAAAATAGAGATCAAGAAGATTGATCAAAATTGGTCTAAATCTATTCTATATCTAACCAATTCTGTTTAGGTGGCTATAGAATGAAATAAACAATTCCTATCAACGATCCCACCAACCATATTGAAGAGCTACAAGCGATAAACCAACTGACCAAGTTTCGTCTTAAACTGACCATAGATCATGAAGATATATTTCTTGGATGAAAACGACTTATTCACACTCTTCAATTTCTTCTTCTTTCTCTCTTACTCTTATCTCTTTTTTCTCTCAAAATCATTGATTGTACTCTTCTCACTCGGTATTCCAAGAAGTGAATCCTTTTTGGGGTTCTAAAAAAACCCTACACCAAAAGACAAAAAAGCCCATATCATACGAACTTTATTGGGTTTAACATATATAGGTCATCCTCCACATGAGAGGGAAACTTAACCCAACATTGGTTGTCTTTTCTCAGAAAAACTAATTAGGCTAATTATTTCCTAGAAGTAGTTGTTATTATAGCTGCAAATGCTGGTGGTGCATGGGCTCTCACTGGCAAGGTTACCACAAGGTTCACAACTACATTATGAATACATGGTTAGAAATCCACATTGTAGACAATGATGGGTTTGATTATACCTTTTGTTGTTTCTTGGTTGTCCCACTGGCTCTTAGTTCCCTCACTAGTGAAGTTAATAGGAAGAAACATAATTCTCCTAAGTTTGGTTGTTCTATACAAGGGGAGTAAAGATAGAGATACCGAATTTTTATGCCTAAAACTTCTATTTGATGTAATGGTCATATACTTGAATGAACCATAAGAAGTTGAGCAAAGATCAGAGGCCTTGAGGACCATATTCAATACTCGCTTCCTGTCACCTTCGCACCCTAACCCCCACTCTTGCATGGCCATGCATGGCCACCTTGGTGCACAATATCCTCTTCTTGATGCATTTATTTTATTTTTCTTGTGATTTTTCATGTTCTAAATTGGGTTTTCAAAATCTTTTTCATTAAAATAATCTTGGTTTTTGAATTTCACTTTTAGAAGATAAAATTCAGTTGTAATAAACTTCTTGTTGCCACATTTCTTTTCGGCATGCACCTTTTGGTTTTTTTTTTCTTCGATTTTTAATAAGTTTTATTGTTTTTCTTGATTTTAAATAACATGATTTAATTCTATAATTCCAAATAATGGAAATTCTTCCAGATTTATATGATCCTTCCCAATGATCATTAGAAAGATGAAATCTATAGGATTAATTCGTGCAAAAATAAATTAGACCTTGGTGAGACCCAACATCCATGATGTTTTCTATGATAACAATTTAAGTGAAATAAATGTTTGACTTTGATTGATTTTGATTCGTTTTGTGATAATTTTATTTATACTTGCTATTGTATACTAACATTGTCTTTTGTGGAAGCACATCATTGTTTGATGCTAAAGTATGCTCCCATCTCTACCTGTTCGCCTATTTATTCCTTATGCACTATTCACCCTTATTATTTGGTTCTTGATCCTTAGTATCCATTAACTAATTAATCAATTTCCATATTTGCCTTAACTTGATTAGTAGAGACTTATTATTAAGGCTTAGAGGGTGTTACGTCTTATTACTATACCTTCACAATAGGTAACTTGACGATCGGATCAATTTCAGTTTTTCCAGACCTGTCAAAGTCACACTTAAGGGGTGTTTGGTACAAGGGAATAATGAGTGAGAATAGACATCTTATTCCTTTTCTCCCTCATCCCCATGTTTGGATAATTTTTATTAAGGTAGGAATTGAATAAAAAATGATTCCGGAAGAAATCAAATCTCACTTATATAGTAGGGTTTCAATTCATCACAAGTAGGTAATATTCTAAATCATTCATCTCATATGATAATATAAAATAGTTTAAAATTACTATTTTATCCTTGGATTTTATTCATCAAGCATGATACCTCTATCTTTTCTATCTTTCTTTGGAGCTAAGCCATTGCATCTTAACAATTTCTATGGTTGGGATAAGATCTTCACACCTCCAATATCTTTAGGGATATTTTTTAGTTTAGTAAAAAAAAAAAACTCTCAAAATTTATTATTTTAAAATATAAATAAAAAATTGTTTTAAACTATATGTAAGGATATTATTGCTAAGTTATTTCTTTTTCATTTCTATTCCTATTATTACCAAACATATGGAAGTAAATAATCATTTCAACCTTAGATTCCTAAGTTTATTCAAACACTATAAATGAATTCATCAAATTCATTCCATTCAATAAAAGATAGAAATGGAAACAAAATATTCATTCTAATTCTTTATCCCTGTGTACCAAACACCCTCTTAAGGTTTTATTTTTTTATTTTTTTCTTTTAAAAATAAACAAAAATAAGTGACAATTCCAAATATTTTCCTAAAAATTGATTTTTCACAAATAAAAAGCTAGTTTTTCCATCAAGTGGGAACACACATGAGAAATGCAAGTCGACACTTTCTTTTGTATTTTTTTTTAATAAAACCAAATATGAGAAAATCATTTTTCTTAACATCTTTTTTTTTCTTTCCTTAGTACTTTTTAGGAACCAAACATAACCTTAATAAAATATTTTTCATTACTTTTTTTTTTTCATTTACATTAGCAAGTTTATGTTGTTGAGTATTATTTTAATTTTTTTTATTGGTTATTCAATTAAAATGGACATTGAAAATATAAATAATGTATTTAAAAACATGAAACATAACATATTTTGGAAAAAATATCGCATAATTTTGAAATCCCTATCTCACATCAAACATTTTTTTGTTAAAAAATCCAATGGTAAAAATGTCAAAATAAAATTATATTTGTAATTTTCAATTCATGAAAGTTGTTTTTTGAAAGATGAGTGTTATTCATGGTTTTAAAAATCGAGTCAGATTGGTCGGTCACGGTTCCAGTCTGGTCCGATCAATTGGCTCAAAAAGAGGTTGAATTGATGGTCCGATCAGCAAATTGAATGATTCAATTTTTTTTTTTTTTATAGTATCACAAAAATGTCATTTTGCTGAATATAAAATCTCTCATTAAGTTTCAACCCCCTTCCTCCACCTTAGCAACCTCTCTAGGAGTTGCTCACTGTTGTCGGCACGGAGCTACCACTAGTTGGACATCGCTCCCTCGGTAGCACCCTGTGATAGCAAAATACGCCCCGACGGCACCCTTGCAGTGCTGTGAAGCCTCTACGACTACACCTACTGTAAATCTCCCCCCTCCCCCCCAAATCCTCTCACCCCGATTCCACAACACCCTTGTAGTGCTATGAAAGTCCCTCCTTCCCCTCTCCTCCTCTGGGTAGTGGCAATAGCTCCAAGGTTTGATTTTTTATTTTTAAAATTTTTTTTTTATGTTTTATATTTATTATTTAATGTGTTTTTTTTTGTTGATTATAATTTTGATATTATGTTTAATATTTCATTTTTTTGTTTATTAATAACATATTTTAATTTATTCAAATTATTGAAAAGTTAAAACTTAAAACATTAGGAGTTAAAATAATTTGTTCATTTTCAAACAAAATTTTAAATAAATATTTAGTTTGAAAGTAAATTTCTCATTTTGAAAAACTTTTCTTTAATAAATTTCAAAATTTTTAATTCTTTGATTTTTTTTAAATTGTTGATAACTTTGATTCTCTAGATTAATGTGTGATTTTTATAAATTGTTGATGATTTGATTTTTTTTAATTAAATTGTTGATGACTTGATTATAAATCATTAAAGTGTTGATGACTTTGATTCTCTATATTAATGTAGGATTTTTATTTCTAATTTGATAGAGAAATAAAAAATGGAATCAAACTTGACCCCATTCTCTGGTTAAGATTCAACTACCAATTCACAAATAACTAGAAGTAAGATCGACCTTACATGTGAGCATGTTTCTAAAGAAAGATATACAAATGGAAGGAAAGTTCTTGTTTGTTTGTATTGTAAAAAAAGTTGCAAAAGGTGGGGGTATTCATAGAATGAAGCAACATCTTGTTGGAGTGAAAATGAGATATTGGTCCATATAAATCAGTTCCTCTTGATGTCAGATTTCGAATGGAAAATTCTTTTTAGGAGTTTTTGAATCCCAAGAAAGCAACCCAAGAAGCATATGAATATATAAATCCTTATGGTCCTAATGTGTCACAATTTGAAGGGGATATGGTAGAAAGTGAAGAAGAGGTTCAACAAATGCAAAGTCCTATGGCAGCTAGTAGTGAAAAAAAAAAAAACAACAGTGGATAAGTATTTTGCACCAAGAAATACTCGAGGAGCTCAACCTTCCATGAAGAGTGTATTAGTTGGGAAAGAAGTTGTTTGGAGAGCAAATATGGCGGTTGAAAGATTCTTTTATGAGGCATGCATTCCTACTAATGTTGTGAATTTCTTCTACTTCAAGCCAATGTTGGATGTTATATCTGCAATTGGTCTTGGATATAAGGGTCCAAATTACCATCAGCTGCGAGTTAATTTTTTAAAGGATGCTAAGAAGGAATTTTAGTTTCTGGTGGACTCTTATCGTGCCAAAGATAGGTGTAAAGTAATGGGTGATGGTTGGACAGATAATAGACAAAGAACATTCATCAACTCCTTTGTGTATTATCTTGAAGGAATATTGTTTGTGAAATATGTTGATGTTTCAGACATTGTCAATGATGCAATTAATTTGTTTCAGTTATTTGATGAGGTGATTGAATGGGTGGGTCCACTCAATGTAGTTCATGTAGTGACTGATAATGCAACAAATTATGTGGTTGCGAGGAGATTGATTTCTCAAAAGCATAAACACATCAATTAGTCACCTTGTGCAGCTAATTGTTTTAATTTGATATTTAAGGATATTGGTAAGATGGACCATGTTGCTGAACTTATAAGACGTGCATCAAATGTGACAATTTTTGTGTATAATCATATTGCTTTGTTAAGTTGGTTGAGAAAAAGAGAAGGATGGACAGAGATTCTCTAACCTGGTGCAACTTGCTTTGCTACTCCATTCATTGCACTCAAGAGTCTTCATGATAATAAACAAGACTTGCAAGCTTTGATGACTAGCAAGTTCTTTATGGACTCTAGATCTTCAAGGGATAATAAAAGCAAAGTTGTAGTTTTCATCATCTTAGATAATAGATTTTGGAATGATTATTTGATAGTTGCGAATCTTATGCCTCGACTAATGCACTTATTGCGTATTGTTGATTATGATGAGAGGCCTTCAATGGGATATGTGTATGAAGGCATGTACAGGGTTCATTTAGGCATCAAGAAATTATTTAACCACAACAAAAGACTATACAAGCCTTATACAGAGATCATAAAGCAACGTTGGGATCAACAACTAAATAAAAACATTCATTTCAGCAACTAATTGGTTGAATCCATGTTTCCAATATGATCAGGAAAACTTTTGTAATGAGCCAACTACTATTAAAGGTGTCATGGATGTTATTAATAAAAAAGTTTTGAAAGGCAAGCTTGATACGATGAATGAAATGAAGTTGTTTCGCGATCAATTAGGAAGTTTTGTAAGAGACATTGTTTATTCTTCACGTGAAGTACTTCAACCTGGTAAAAGATAATTTTAATTTATTAGTGTGTTTGTTCTTTTTCATTAATTACCTACTTACTATTTAATATTTTAAACTTGCTAATTCTTGTTTTTTTCTTCTTATTTTTAATGTGAAAATGGTAACTAGATGAATGGTGGAGGTTACATAGATATAGTGCACCACATTTGCAAAAGTTGGCCATTCAAATATTGAGCCAAATTGCATCGACTTCTAGATGTGAGAGGAATTGGAGTGTCTTTGAACGGATACATACCAAAAGAAGGAATAGATTTGAATATCAAAGGCTTAATGATCTTGTATACATTCATTACAATTTGTGGCTAAAAAATCGATATAAATGCTTTCTTAGTTGTTTTGAATTTAAATTCTTTATTTACAATTATGAATAATTATATGTTTTTCTTTTTTATGTTCTATAACAAGAAAAGAACCTATGATCCCATTGACTATGCATGCATTGATGAGACCGATATTTGGATAGTTGATGAGGATTAGCCTACAGATCTAGATGTTGAAGAATTGGAAAATCTTCTATATGAAAAAGGGTCAGTTATGATAAATGAAGTAAAATGTTCAAATTCTGACATTGGTTAGTATAATATTTAAACTTATAAAAGTTCAATAATTATATATATTTTTTTTATTTAAAAATGATTTCTTGTTGATATATATTCAATATTTTTGTAGATGATGAGGATGGTGGTGGTGTGGCTTAGAAGGGCTTGATGTGGATAAATTTGGTTTTCCACATGCTCATTTTCAATCTCCATATTCCAATTTCCAAAATGAATGAAGACATGAATTTTATATTTATTAGTAAGCAAAAATCTTGATGAATACTCAAACATTGACATATTATATTTTGAGTAACTATTTAAGTGTTGTGGTTGACATTTGTATTATCTATTATGGATAATGTGTTAAGTTAACAACTCTTTGATAATTTGGTCATTATAAGATAACAATGGTTTCATTATTTGATAAATATTAGGTTTATTAACATTATGAATGTATAATATCTTATATTGTGTTATAGATATGATATATGATGATTGATGACTTGTACAAGTAAAAAATTTTGTGAAAAAACTTAATGAACAAAGTAGATGTTGTCAAAATTTAGATAAAATTTATTATTATTTTTAAATTTTAATAATATATAAAATAATAAAATATATATTTATGATGTCACCGATTTGACCGGCGGTTCGACCAGTGAACTATGAACGGGTAACTTTTCTGGTTCTAAAAACATTAGTGTTATTTACTCCTTTTAAATATTTTTCATTTGTATTTTTTTTTAGGTTGTGTTTGGTTTTTGAAAAATTTGAGAGAATATGAAGGAAAGAAAATAAAGAGGAAAAGTGGAAGGAAAGAAAAAGTTAAAGAAAATAAAAAAGAGATTTAAAATCAGTAAATTATTTTTATTTTCTTCTTGAAATTCATTTTACTTATTTTTCTCCATTATATAAAAATTAAATAATTTTAAATTTCTTCAGACTAATTTTAATTATATTAATTTTTTTTTCATATTTTTTATGGTGAAATCAAACTTGAAAAAACTATTTTTCTTAATATTTTTTGAGAACCTAACATAGCCTTAGTGGGTGTTTTATTTTTATTTTTATTTTTATTATTATTTTTAACTTTTTACTGAAAGTAATTTATTTTTATATTTTAGGTTTTTTTTTCATTTTTTCATAACTTATTATAAATTTTTGTGTGAATAAAAATGTTAAAATATTTAACTTTTTTTAAATAAAAAAAATAACATATTAGATTTTTTTTAATATTTAATATAATTAAAATATTATAAAAATAAACAACTTAATACATACTATTTAATTTTAAACAACATTGTATATCCAACAATCTGAGGAATAGTTTTTAAAATACTTATTATTTAAAGTGAGAAAATATACATACAAATTCATTGGGCTAAGAAAAAAAATATAAACCGGGAAAAGAATATTTTAGATCAAATTTGAAACTTTGGAAAGCTTACATTTGAAGTAATTTATATGCTGTAGCTAGGCGGTTCTTATAAAGCCAATACAAGCGGCGACCGTCATCTGGTTACCCTCACAATCATGTCAGCTACCTCAACGAGTGCCAACACCGTGGCTGGGCCCTCGCCGAACGATATATTCCGGCCACCATCCGCCATGATTTCTGGTGACCTTGCAGACGACGTCGTTTCAAATGTCACTCAGTTGCCTTTCTCTTCTGGAAACCCCAGAATCGAAGAAACCAGAGGAGTCATGCATCTCTACCGTGACGACATCTCCCTTTCGTCTTCTGATCTTCCTGTAAGCGGAGATTCTATTTCCTTGTTTGTTTTCCAACCTGAATAGTTAGTCTGTGTATAGCATCAATTCTTATGCGCCCGTTTGTTTCTCGGTAAAATATTTCCTCCAGACGCTCTGTCTGTTTCGGGGCCTATTATTCATATGTAAGGATTTTTCCGAAAATATGAACATTAGTTTTTTCGTCTCGAGAGACATTTTATGGATGATTAACGGAAAATTACATGATTGAATAAGTAATATTACCTGCTGACAATATCCCAAAAATGGAGCCCTACTGCCGCGTTTGATTTCTGGGAAAAGAGAACCATATTAAAGAGGAAACAACAATAGTTGAAATCTTCAAACTGCTGCTTCAACTTTGAAATGATCTAGCGGTATAGGGCTGAGTTTGGTTGTTGAGAAAGTGTAGGAACAAAAAAAGAAATCAGGATAGGAAGTTTTCCATCTTTATTTCATCACTTGGGAGCAAAGGATTCTTATGTTCAATAGCTCCGCTAAGACTTTGAAGTTGAGTTTTCAGATTCTGTTTAAAGAAGCAAGGCAAGCATAAGCATATGACTCTTAGATGATATTGTATTTCTTTTCCTTATTCTTCTCAGCAAACAAAATAGAAAATAGAGAAACAAGAAGTAGAAGATAATGAAACAAAGAAGGCTTCATGGGAAAGTTTTCTGCCCGAGTTTTTACCCTGAAAGAACAAATAGGGGTTGAAAAAAGGAAAAAGAAAAATAGGGCAACCTAAAATTTGACTTCTAACAAAATTACATTAGGATTTTCTTTGCTGGGATTTGCTTATCAAAATCTGAATTGCCTTT
This sequence comes from Vitis vinifera, assembly GCF_030704535.1. NCBI lineage: Eukaryota > Viridiplantae > Streptophyta > Magnoliopsida > Vitales > Vitaceae > Vitis > Vitis vinifera. The sequence continues at coordinate 18,875,717 of NC_081814.1, forward strand.
TTGTTTTTTTTTTCTTTTTAATTTTTTTTCCCCTGATTTATATAGAATTTCCAGTAATAAATCCAAAACCTTGGACCTTGATGTCTCAAGAACTAAATTATGAATTTCTCTTTGTAGGATTTGTTTCTCTTTATTGAAGATTGATACGGAATTTGAATACCTGTACAAATTCAGACTGGAATTCTGACATTGAAGAAACTTACAAATTATTTTTGTTTTTAGTTATTTCCTTGGAAGATATGTTTGTAAGTTTATAAGTTTTAGAAGTAATCTTCTTTTTTGCTTCTGATGGTTAGGTTGGAAGGAAAGCTCTTGTCTGTGTCCTTGGGGTGCCAAATCACATGACATATGCAGATTTCTGCCAGTTTTGTGGTTCATTCATTCAACACATGTTGGAAATGCGAATTGTCAGGTTGAATTTCCAAACTTTATGTCCTTCCACTATTTTTTGAGATGGAGTCTTGGTTTGTTATCCTTGATGATTCTCATTGTGATTATTGTTGTTGTTCTCTTGTCTTGTTTGGGGATTTAGGAATGATGGAATAGAGGATCAATATAGTATTTTGATAAGGTTTGACAATCAGAGCTCTGCAGATAATTTCTGCAAACATTTTAATGGGAGGCGATTTTCATCTCTTGAGGTTTGCTTTTGCTCTTAGCTTCTTTTATTATTTCCATTTCTTTATTGTAGAATGTTCAAGGATTGATCACCTAGGAAAATTCATTCTCGTGGTCTTGTTGTTATTGATATTGTTTATTGCTTATCTTTTTGATAGAGAATTTTTTTATTGATTTTGTATTTGAATGTAGGTAGATGTTTGTCGTGTGCTTTTCACAGTTGATGTGCAATACACAGGTTCAATTGAACATGCACAGGCTTCTCCTGCAAGTTCAACTGAGCAGCCCACCTGTCCTGTCTGCCTTGGTAGTTCACTTCTTTATTTATTTATTTATGTTCTGAAAATAATTGGTTTTTTTATGGTGCTTTATCTGCCTATTACATAGTCTGGGAAGCTTCATAGCTTATAAACAGAAGTAACTTTAAAAGAGAGAAGAGACATTCTCCAAGGATCAAAATTCTCTTATTATTTTTCTGTTAATTGCATATAGAGTACAAAAAGTTCAATGAGACATGCAATGTATTTTCTACCAATTTACCAAAATCAGTTCTCCTCTGCAATGACAGATCTCAACAACACAACCAGAAATATATGAACTAAGGATGGAAATCAACACTTAAGATTTGAGCTTACTAGCTACCCTTCGGCTTGTATATATCCTGTCAGGTTGGGTAGCCTCGAGTTGGACCAAAAAATTTATGAAGTCTGATGGTTATATAAGTTGAGGATCTCTTTATTAGGATGAGATTATCCTTGTTGAATGAATCCCCTTTGGTTATAGTTCCTTCTGATACCAAACTTCTGACTTAGTTTATCATGTAACTATAATATGTTGCATGTGCAGTTCTGTAATGGTTAAGTTGCCAATCCAGAAAATTCTTTATTCTTGTTCTTAAATTGTTTTTTATGTTTTTAAATGTGATTTAAATATAACTTCTATATGTAGTGCTTTATTTTAATCATTCTCTATCTTTATATAATTCTTTTTTAAAACTGTTCTTAGAAAACAAGTAAAAAATAACTAAAAGATGTTATTTGAAAATATTCTGTTTTCTGTTTTTAAGAACATAAGACTATTTTTGGTTTTTAAGAATTGAAAATTGTTTTCTATTCTTTGGTTTCTAGCTACCAACCTTGTTTTCTTGTTTTTTGGTTCTAAGAACAGAAAATTGTTCTAAAAAACAGTTATCAAACAGGGCCTTATAGTCTAGCACTTATATTCCAAAAGGAAAAGAAGCCAATATTGTAGTTAAATTTGAACTACATGGTGATATTCTTGCATTTGAAATATAAAGCATTTAGTTTCCTCTTCTCTATGTTAAACATGATAATTATGATGGATTCAGTACTGGTTTATCATATTCTCACTGTTGCTTCACCCCATCATGCTGTGGAAAAAAATTGCTTGCTGCATTGTTTTCTTTTTTCCCTCCTGAATATGTAGCAATCAGTGTTCAACCTTTTAAAGTAGTTAGAAGAGCCAATAATCCAACCTTAATATGTTCACCCTATCTTTCTGGTTTGATCTCTGGTGAGTTCTTAATTAAAGAAGATCTCTAATTAGCACTTCAAATTCTATCTGGCCTGTGTTTTGATGGGAGCACCTATCACACAACAAGCAGACCACCTGAATTTGGTTCATTCTTGGGTGGCAAATGGCCTGTGTAGTTGAAATCTTGCCTCTATTTGCTCCTGGACTAGAGAGCCCAAGAGGAGGAATGAGGTTCATCACTGCTTGGATTAATTGAGATTCAATTTGAACTCAAGTTGCCATGAGGTGATGCCTGAGGGGTGGTAAACTGTGTCAATGGTATCCTTTGGTGCGCCTCTTTTGGTGTTTTTATGCAATTTCCACTTACCTATAAAAAAAAAACTGTGTCAATGGTATCAAAAAGGAATGAGCCACAAACCCATGTTTTTTTTTTCTTCTTGTTTTCAATTTATTTTTTGTTTTTTTCACTTTATTTCTTTACAACAAATAGGGAAAGAAGCCTATGTTTGCAACAATCATTCCTCTGATGGAAACTTTCTTTCATAAGACACAACCATATAGAGTTGAGAAAGCATTAGTCTTAGTCACTACTTAGAGCTTCCATGATTAGTAAAAATAAACCCAAGTGAAAAAAAAAAAGAAAAAAAAAGAAAAAAAAAAAAGAAAAAGGAAAAATGCCCCTTCTACTTTGAAAGTATCAAGGCCCCTTTCCTAACAATCTTCTTGCATTCACAACAAGGTGCATGGCTTGGGCCTCCCTTCCTTTAAAGGTGATTGGACCTTCTCTGTCTCCTGCTGGATTTTGTGTAGAAAATAACACATTAGGCATGGTATTTAAATATACAACCAGTTCCTTTTTTTGTACTCTTTGTTCCTTATCCTGCCTATATTTTGATTTGGTTTGGTTCACTATCTCTGATTAGCACTCCAAATTCTATCTGGCCTATATTTTGATGAGAGCAACCATCTATAAACTATGTGAATTTGGTACCCTAGCAAAGGATATATATATATATATATATATATATATATATATTGTGGCAAATGGCCTGTATAGCATCAGAAACATGGCCTCTGGTTGCCTGAGGACCAGGCAAAGGAGAAGGATGTTCATCACTGATTGGATAAAAAGAGAGATCTAAGTTGAACTCATGGCACCGGTTTAGTATCAGAAATCTTGCCTCTCGTTGCTTCAGGGCCTCTGACTAGAAAGCCCAAGATAAGAAAGGAAGTTCATTACTGCAGAGAGACCTAAGTTGAACTCTAGGTACCAGAGGTGATGCCTAAGGAAGTGGTAAGCTCTCAGTATCAGGAAGGAATGAGCAACAAACTATTTTCTTTCATTTGCTGCTTCTTATGGAGAGACTAGGATCAGGACATCAGTGAGATTCTATATTATCATTTCTTTATTATGAGGTAGATGTCAATATAAGTAAAAGAAAGAGGGAAGGGGGGGAGGGGAAAGGGGGGAAAAAGAAACTATTGCTTTGTTTTTTTGCTAACTCAGAATGGGCTCTCATTGCTTATTTTTAATTTGTATTCTCCATATTCACATTTTTTATTTGCTTTTTCCCTTGATGGTCCCTTTTGTTTCATTTCCCTTATTATACTCATCAAAAAATAAACTTGCTTATTTAGGATTTGAGCTGATCTTATTTGTACCAACATATTGTAGAAAGACTAGACCAAGACATCAGTGGGATTCTTACTACTATATGCAATCATTCCTTCCACTGCTCTTGTATATCAAAATGGACAGATTCTTCTTGTCCGGTGAGTGATTTTGGTAATTCTCTCTCTCTCTCTCTCTCTCTCACTCACTTACATGTGCGTGTGTGTTCCTATCTGTTTTCATAGCTCTGACTGGAATTGATGTTTTCTTACTGGAATGATTTTGATAAAGGAAAAGTAGTGTGTATATATATATTCTAAAATCATCCTTGTAGGTTATCTATGATGGTCATTTCCCATCTAAGCAGATTTGTATTCCATATTTATGATATAATCCTTTAAGTTTGTTGCAACAGTTTATCTTCCATATGTCCTTTATATTCAGAAGGTTGAGCAAGGATTTGTTCTACTTCTTATTGAAGACTATTAGAATGACTAATTTGGGCTTTAGCTGGAATGTCAGTTTATTTTAGTTAGTTGATTGTCTATAAGGATTCAAAATGGTGCAATATTAATTTGAAGTTGTGATGAAATTTTAATAAAGAATAAGGAACAAATCACACAAAAAATAAAAAATAAAAACCAGCCTACCTCCATGGTGAGAAGAAAATAAATCCACTTTCAACAGATGACGAAGTTACAGCCCTCATGACTTCTCTACTCTCACTTTCTCTATTTCTCTATTTCTCCTCTGTAGACTTCCATATACAAATATATAAAGATTTTAAACTCAATTCCAGGATAAGAATATATCTTCATAAGAAATCCTATCTCATTTAGAAAACCTTAAAATAAGTTCTCTTCTATAATAAAATTGAACAAATGGAGATCTTGTGAGAAAGTAGGGGGGATGTTAGTTTTCTCTCTTTTACCATCTCTTGGGTACTCCCTTTTGTGGTGGAAGGTTTGTTACTAGGATGAGATGGGAGTTTTTCGGGGAAGAACTAAAGCGTGGAGGGTAACTCCTTTGTGCCTGTTTTAGATAATTTGGCAAGAATGGAAAAGGAAATCTTTTGACAGAATGGAGCAGCCAGATCTATCTCCAAAAAATTCAGTCTCTTGCTCCCTTTCCTGGGTCTTGTTCAGCTTCTCAAGCTGGTCATTTTTTTTATATTTTATATATTGGTTGGATTGTGAATAGTGGGTGGGTGGGTGTCAGATGGAGTTGTTTTTTTGTCCCTTCTCCATCTTTTAGCTCACTTTGCATGCCTGCCATGTACTTGGGGTGTGCCTACCCATTTTTGTTGGGCATGTCCTAATTATTTCTTGTCTTGCCTATAAAAAATAAAATAGAGAATGGAGGAGTCAAGTGGAGTATCGAAAGGTGGTAAGTGCTGGTTTTCCGTACAATCTAAGACGTTCGAAATCTCCATTGAAGTGGTTCGAGGTAAACTGAGAGGAACTAATTTGGAAAGGAGCAAGGGCTTTTCCTCTTGGATAAGATTTGGTGAAAAGAGCTTAAGTTTACTGTTGGAAGGTGTGGAAGCCTGGTGTAGAGGTGAGTCAAGTTCGAGGCGTTCAAAAGTTTGGGAAAAAGGAGGAAGAAAGTTTAGACCGGAGTGCCGTTCTAATGAGGCTGGTAGGTTCTTACTCTGCTCAGTTAGAGATGTGGAGGCTAAGAAGTTCTGTCTTGTTTTTCTAGAAGGAATTGGTTTAGTAGGGGGTTGGTTTCTGTTGGCTAAGAAGTTAAGGGCTCTTGGGGTCTCCACTCTAGCTGTGAGGTATAGCTTCCCAGTTGTTCCAACCACTGCGAAGGTGGGGAGTAGTGTTAAAGGTTTAGAGAATGAGTCAGGTTCGTTTGCAGAAGTAGTGAAAAGGAAGATAGGAGAGTTAGGGGATTCTTTAAGGGTGCACCTAGGGGACCGGGATCTGCTGTGCAGGGAGGAGCAGCTTGGGTGTTGTTTGGTGGGCTGTTTTGGTGGTAGTCTGGAGTCCATTCCTCTACTGCCTTCCTTGAAGAGGTGGGTGTTTGAAAGTTGGTTGCTTAAGGTGGATTTAAGAATTTCCAGGCTGGGTGGGGCCCTTGTGTTATTTGAGTTTCAAAATAAATGGGAAGCTGATATGGTGCTTTTAAGAGGGAGCAGACGATTCAAGAATAGAGAATTTCTCTTGCAAAGGTAGGGACCGGAAGTGGGATGCACTTGGAAAGAGAGCCACGCTAAGGAAGTTTGGGTGAGGGTTGTAGGACTTCCTCTTCATCTTTGGAGTAGAGAGGTTTTTAAGAGAATTGGAGAGTGTTGTGGGGGGTTTGTAGCTGTGGATGAGGAAACTGCTTTCTTCTCTCAACTGCAGTGGGCTCGGATTTTGGTTAAAGCTTCAGGGAAGAAATGGCCAGGATCTCTGCAGGTGGAGGTTGGAAACTCTTGTTGGGAGCTTAGCCTGTGGTGGGAAGCTTCACCGCGGGTGTTGCAGGCTGAGCCGAGTTCCTGGTTGCAGATGAAAAAAGGGCGTGAGGTTGGGGATGAAGGTGGGGGCGTTAGACGCGCTGGAGCTAAAGTACGGGAGCCTTATTTTGAATTTCAAAACAGGGGGTCATGTGCAGGTGGCTTGTGGCAGTGGTCAAAGGCATGCATACGGTGATAGGGGTAGGCCGGTTGTAGCTCCTACTGAGGGCTCTTTTACGAGTGGGCCTGAGCCCAAGTCCGTTGGTTGGGTATCTTTTAAAGGCGCAAGTGGGCCGGTTTTAAAAGGAGCAAGGGGCTGGGCCGAGGGCCTTCCTTCCCAAAGTCTAGTGGGTTTGGGCTGGGGAAAGGTGTCAAACGAGCATTTTGGGCCTTTGATTCTTGAGGCTCATCCGGGTCCTTTTGGGGAGCCCGCCTTTTTTAGGGCTCCCTTTGCGAATGTCGGGGATAACGTGGGGCTGAAGCAGGAGCTCCTGGCAGTGGGAGAAATCGGTGTCGAGGGTGCGTCTCTTGACCGTCTAAAGCTCACCGACGAAGCGCTTTTGGATGAAGCTTCCAGATACCCCTTTCACCACAAACTCTCTCTCCTCTCTTTGGGGCTTGAGGCTTCTTCTCCTTCTTCTCCTTTCTTGGGGCCCGTTGGTATTGTGATGAGGATGGAGGGGACTTCTAGTGGGTTGTTTGAGGCAGCGGAAGGTGCAAGGAGTAGGGTTCCATTGCGTGAAGAGATGTTGGAAGTGTTTTCGGCCAAAGGGAGGATTTTGGCTCCATGGGCTGCGGGAGGCGGTGCAAGTGGGTCCGAGCTAGCTATAGTCCCTTTTGGATTGGGTTTGGAGAGTCCTTTAGCGGAGAGGATGGCCCTTCATCTGGAAGAGGGGGAGAGAGAAGAAGGTTGGAGTTCCAGCTGCCTTGCGAAGTTCAGTCGTTGTCTGGGTATGCTGACAGAAGGCTTTGAGGAGGAAATATTGTACCTTTTGAGGAGAATGGAGGGGAGAATTGAACAAAAGAGCAAGGAAGGGGTGTATACTTCAAAAGCTGATAGGGCATTAAAGAAGTTGGAGTGGATAGTAAACTACAAAAGAGCTAGAGTGGCTACCTTTGTAAGCACGTCTGGAGGGGCTTCTGGATTGGGGTGCAAATGAAGATAAGGATTTTATCATGGAATGTAAGAGGGGCAAACGATAGTGATAAGAGAAAAGTCATTAAGTCCGTTATAAAATCCAATAAAGTGGTTGTGGTGTGCCTGTAGGAAACGAAAATCAAGGAAATGAGTATGGGGCTTGTCCGTAGTCTTGGGGTGGGAAGATTTTTAGACTGGAGGGCAATTAACTCTAGGGGGGCAGCTGGAGGTGTTCTGGTGTTTTGGGACAACAGATTGGTTGAATTGTTGGAGGTGGAAGAAGGGATGTTTACAGTTTCATGTAGGTTTAAGAATTGTGTGGATGGGCTGAGGTGGGTGTTCACTGGAGTATATGGGCCGGTGTACAGTAGGGATAGAGAGGTTTTCTGGGAGGAGCTTGGGTCAATAAAAGGATTATGGAGAGACCCCTGATGTGTGGGGGGAGATTTCAATATGGTCAGATATCCAGAGGAGCGTAGTAAGGGGGGTGGGCTTTCTGCTTCAATGAGGAGATTTACAGATGTGGTGGAGGATTTGGAGCTAAGGGACTACCCTTTACAGGGGGGTCCGTTTACTTGGCAAGGCGGGTTAAATAACCAATCTCAGTCTAGGCTGGACAGGTTCTTAGTGACAGATGATTGAGACAGTATGTTTAATGGGGCCGTGCAGGGGATCCTTGCTAGACCAGTCTCTGATCATTTTCCCATCCTCCTTGAAGGTGGAGGTTTGAAGAGGGGTCCTTCACCGTTCAGATTTGAGAACATGTGGATGGAGGAAAAAGGGTTCATGGATCAGATGAAGAGGTGGTGGGGGAGTTTATCTTTTATTGGGTCTTTCAGCTTTGTTTTGGAGGCAAAACTAAGAGCCTTAAAAGATATCTTAAAGATTTGGAACAAAGAAGTTTTCGGTTTAATTGACACTAAGAAGAGTGAAGCTCTTAGACAGGTGGAGTACTGGGATGAATTGGAGAAACATTCAACTCTGAGTTTGGAGGATTGCGAAGCAAGGAAGGAGGCTAAGGAGGCCTATAAGACTTGGGTGTTGAGGGAAGAAATTTCTTAGAGACAAAAGTCTAGGGAACTGTGGTTGAAGGAGGGGGACAATAACACCAGATTCTTTGACAGGATGGCGAATGTCCACAACAGAAGAAATTGGCTATCCAAGTTGAAAGTGAATGGTTGTTGGTATACGGAGGAGAATGATTTAAAAAATAGTGTGGTGGGGGCGTTTAAGAAGCTGTATACTGATGAATGGGGGTGGCGTCCTTGGGTTGAGGGGCTGTCTTTCATGAGGTTAGCTAGCAATGAGGCTGAGGGGCTGGAGATCCCTTTTTCGGAAGGAGAGGTGTATGTAGCGTTGTTAGATTTGGGCAAGGATAAAGCCCCCGATCCGGATGGCTTTACCATGGCTTTTTGGTTGTTTTGTTGGGACGTAGTAAAGATAGAGATCATGGGTTTTTTTAGGGAATTCCATGAAAGGGGTAGATTTGTTAAATCTTTAAATGCAACCTTCTTGGTCTTAGTTCCAAAGAAGGGAGGTGCAGAATATCTGAAGGATTTCAGACCAATTAGCCTTGTAGGTAGTCTACAAGTTGTTGGCCAAGGTGTTGGCCAATAGAATTAAAAAGGTGATGGGGAAAGTGATTTCGGAGTCCCAAAGTGCCTTTGTGGAGGGTAGACAAATTTTGGATGCAGTTTTGATTGCAAACAAGGCTGTGGACTCAAGGTTGAAAGACAATGTTGGAGGGGTGTTATGCAAGTTGGATATAGAGAAGGCTTATGATCATGTTAGTTGGAGCTTTTTGTTGGCAGTTCTTAAAAAGATGGGTTTAGGGGAGAGATGGATAAAGTGGATAGATTGGTGCATCTCCACTGTGAAATTCTCCGTTTTAATTAATGGTTCAGGGTTGAAGATCAACTTAGAGAAGAGTGAGCTGATCCCGGTGGGAAGGGTGCATGATATAGAAGGATTGGCCTTGGAGTTGGGTTGTAAAGTGGGTGGGCTTCCTCCTTGTTATCTGGGATTGCCTTTAGGGGTACCTTTCAATTCATTGGCTGTGTGGGATGGGGTTGAAGAGCGTTTTTGCAAAAGGCTTGCTATGTGGAAGAGGCAGTATATATCTAAAGGGGGGAGACTCACCCTAATCAGAAGCACTCTTTCTAGCATGCCTATTTACTTTATGTCTCTCTTCTACTTGCCAAGAAAAGTGAGATTGAGATTGGATTCAAACATAATTATCTTATAAAAGAGAACAAGCTAAAGAACAAAGACTTGTAAAAATTCTTGAAGCCTAAAGAAAAAAAAGATTTATTTTCATTTCTATCACACTTAGATCAAACTTTTTCTTTATCATATTCGTATTACACTTTGCCTCATATTTTGCTCTAAGTGCCTGGTTATGCTCATGAGTAGATGCTCATTGCTTTTCACATGACAACAAAGCTCCATTCACCTTCTCCATACTAAATTTGCTTTCCTATCCAACAAAGTACTAATCAAGTTGTCATCAAATGAGCAGTGATAGAAGTATATCCTTGTCTTCTTTGATTTTTAAAATTTTTATGCTCTAAATGTGGATTCTATTGAAATGCCTAATGCATCTATGATCTTTTCCATCTGCTGGCTATTTTTTTTTTCCACATGCAACTTATTGGTTTGATTCTTTACGTATATGGACTTTTCAATTTATTGTATATTACTCTAGCTTTTTCTTCATTAATTACATTTTGGATGACTTTATCCGTCTAATGACTTGAAATGCATCACTCACAACCTTGCTATCTATCACAAGCACGAAAACTCCCATATAAGTTTTCATATCTATGTGGTGCTTAGACACCCCTCTAAGCTAGCCTTCCCAAAGCCACATGAGAGTATAACAAGAAACCCACACAAGCACACACCAAACTATTGGGCACCAACCCGAACTTATATTTTATTACTTCACTGAATAAGAATACAAGACACGGTTTTTAGCAATACTCCCATAATAGCAATGGTGAATTCATGCTCTCTAGATCTCTGTCTCTAGATCCATGTGTCAAGGAGGCTTTCTCATCCTCATTTTATAGAGTGGTTGCTATCCACTCCTTGTTAGACTAGGAGTACTCATCCTAGTTCTACTGGGACTCTTCTTGATAGGTCATAACACCAACCACTCCTAGGACTCTAAGTCCTACTCAAACTACAATTACAATTTCAATAGGAGTCAAGACTCTTACTCATGCTAGGCTCACAATCCAACTTCAAGCCCAACTCTTTAGGCTGTTGTTGCATGCATCTATATATAGCTCGTGTGCCTTCCAAGCTTTCTTTTAGTCCACACATCTAAGTCACATTTGTGCCAAGGCAACATGCTCTTGCATTCATTGTGTTGCTACTACATGCGCCTATGTAAGCAACTCTTGTATTTGTAAAGCCCTCTTCTTGGTCTGCATGTTTGAATCTCATCCATGCCAAGACAACCAATTGTCTCTATGCCCATGTCCCATGTCCTTGCATCCATGGGTTGCATCACATCTTGGCTCCTTGCCCATGGTTACCTACTTTAGCAAGAGTCATTACCATCCTTTGCTTATGTCTAAAGCCTACGTCTCTTCCTGTTGCTACTCTGGCACATGCCACATCCCATCCTCCCTTAGTGCAACGAGTCATGACATTGCATCCATGAACCCTTATCCATGCATAAGGCATTGCGTCCTTGTACATAACATCCCACATTATGTCTTGAGTTAGCTTCGTTGTTGTTGCATCTCCACATCCCATCCAAGCAACAGAACATGGCGTTGCGCCCATGGCTCTTCAAGCTGCCTTGCACAAGGCATTGCAACCTTGTGTCATTGTCGAGAGGGAAGTCCGCATCATGCCCCATGCCATTGTGACCATGGGTTGCATACCACCACATGTCATGGAGCCTGTTAGCCCCTTGGCATAGACCATGCAACACTAAGGCATCATGAGGTGGCACCTTGGCCCTATGAGTGACCTTTGATGGTAATAAGGTGGTACAAGGGCGCAATGCCTTGTGTAAGGAGATGACTGGGGAGTCGTGGGCACAATGCCATGGCTCGGATGTGCTGACCAAGAAAAGGGCTTGGCTCGCACAAGGGTTGTTGTGCATAGGCGGATGCAGTAGCAACACAAGGAATAAGAAATTAGGTTGCCTCGGAAGGGCTGTAACGCTTGGGCAGGTGCATGGAGTCGTGCACACAGGCTATACGTAGGCCACGCACACAGGAAGTGCACGGGACACACACAAGTTGAGCACATAGGAAGTGCACGAGCCGCGCACATGAGACTCTTAGTCAGAGTAGGACACTGAGTCCTAATGCCCAAAGGAAGAGACTCTTAATGCATGAGACTCCTAGTTCGGATGGGAAGCAGAGTCTTGATGCACAAGGAGATAGAGTCCCAAAGTAAGAGAACTCGAGAATGCGTGGGAGTTTTTATTTCCATTGTAATTATAATTGTAGTCTAAGGACTCGGAGTACTAGTGGGAATGGTCGGTGTCATGGCTTATGAGGAAGAGTCCTAGTTGAACTAGGATGAGGAGTTCTAGTCTAACAAGGAGTAGGTGGCAGCCACTCTATAGAAGGGGGATGAGAGAACCTCCTTGAGCACTTGTACATTCACACAATCATATACAATGGGATCTAGAGAGAGATCTTGAGAGAGCATAAGCTAGTCGATGCTATTGTCGGAGCCTTGTTAATTTATGTCTTGTATTCTTATTCGGGATAGTAATAAAATACAAGTTGGGGGTAGTGCCATGTAAACTCGTGTGTGCTTGTGTGAGTTCTTTGATTTAATCTCGTGTGGGTTATTGGAAAGCTGGCTTAAAGGGGTGGCTAAGCGCCACACATATGCAAAAATTTGGTGTTAGATTTTGTGTGTGAGACAAAGCCCATGTGTTGCCCCATGTGTTGCCCCATGTGCCTTGCACCGAGGCCCCTTGGTGTGGCCACACCCTCACTTAAGGAGCATTTTAGGCTGTTTTAAAAGTTTCTGAAGGAGAGATTACCCATGCTTGAGGAGGAATAATGAATTTATAAAACAATTAAAAAATCCATAAATTCTCATAAACCCTCTTGTTACTAGTGCATGTGTCTTGTGTGCGTGTGACTTATTGTGTGCATGTCTCATGCATGTGTGTGCATAGCCTGTTGTGCAGGCGTCCCGTGCGTGTGTGTGGCTTGTTGCATGTGCGCCTAGTGTGTGTGTGTGCGCCATGTGCGTGCACCCTGTGCATGCACCTCATGCACGGCCCATGCGTGTGCCCCATTCAAGTGTTGCAACCCTTTGCCTATCTGTTGCCACAAACCCTCCATCACCTTGTTTTTTTCCTCAGGGTTTCCCTCATGGGTCAAAGCACTCACCCATGAGACCCTTAGTGCCACATGGTCTGTGTCAAGAGGCTAATACTATCCATCTTTTCCAACTTGTTACCCTTCATCTTTATTGTTTGTTTGATTTTTCTAGTAATGCATTGTGAACACGTTATTAAATTAGGAAATCCTTTATTCTCACATCAAAATAAAAAGTTATTCTTGTTATTGAATTTCTCCACCTCATCCTTGGATATTCATCACGGTTACTGTCATTGAGCTATCTTAATTCTAACAATGACTCCAGTACAACTTGTTATGAAATTACAATAACGAGCAAAAATTGAACCACACCGCACACAAATGAAGAGTTATACATGTTTTGGAAAGACCCGCCTACCTCCACAATTAGAAGAAAATAATTCTATTATCAATGGTATTGCAAAGTCAAAAGGCGCATTGCTTCTCTCAACTTTCACTTTGTCTCTTTCACCTCTTTGGATTTCCATGAACAAATAAAGAAAGATTTTAAACTCAATTCCACACTAGGAGTCTATCTCTATTAGAGATCCTCAAAAGAATTTCTATTCTACAAGAAACCTCAAACTGAAGGAGTTCTAATGAAGGGAACTTAACCAAAGCAAGAGTCTAAGGCCACATAAAAGTCCAAGAATGCAATATTACAAGACAACTCAAGAAGTGAAGGGGGTGTAATTTGTTTTCTATCCATATGACCTTTTGCAAATTTTCCAACTTATTTCATGCCCTTTTCCTATCTCCTTTTCTGTGAGATTGAGACAACTTTAAATGGGCTTCCTATAGTTGGTTTAAGGTAGGAGATAAAGGCACACTGTATGGATAGGAATACTGTTTGCTCTCCGAAAAGCATTAGTGGAATGGGGCCCCTTCTACTATAAGATCAAGATTTTATTGGAAATGGTTATGGGGGTTTGCAGTAGGGATGGAATGCCTATGGAGAAACTGATCATGTGAAAATAGTAGTATAATTTCATGAAATGGTGGTTTAAAGAAGTGAAAGGAAATTATGGGGATGGGGGTTAGCAAGACCATTATGAACAGTTTTGAGGATTTTGTTAAGAAGTTAAGGAAGCATTTGGAAATTCCTCTTGTGAAGGAATTTGAGCATCTTTTCATCATCACTAGGATAAGAAAAGCATGAATGAAGACAATATTGTTATCCCCCATCTTTTCTCCGTAGTCCCCTGGCCCTTATGTACCTCTTTCGACCGGGGCTCCCCTTTATCTTTGTCGGCCGACTTTTCAGGGGTTAACAAGTTTTCTTTTGGTTCTATTGGGGTTGTATCTTGTCCGAAAGGTGTGATGTCCCTAGTTGTCAAGTTTAGCTAAGAGTTAGAGGGTGTTTCGTTTCTTAGGGTATCTCAAAACAACCTTAGTGAAGCTCTTGTCTTAGAGAGATGTATGTCTTTAGAGTCAAATTTTGCACAGTTGGAAGATTTTCTTTGTGAAAGTATCTCTCCTTCAAAAGTGGATTCTATTAAGTAGATTTTGGGATCGCTGAATGTCAAGATTGTCAAATACAATGAAGGTAGAATTTAGTTCACCAGAAGTAATGGTAGTTCTGTGGAAAAGGTCTATTCCAGAAGGAAATATAGACCCTCTTCCATTGTCCCTAGGTCTCCTTAGTCTTCTAGTTCCTTTGGTGGTTTTTGGGCTTTTTCAGTTTTATGAAAATCATCAGTTGGGAAACCAAAGGCCTTAGTTCCAAAAAAAAAAGAAGGGTAGTGAAGGATCTTCTTTGTCATGAAAATCCGGATGTTGTTCTGTTGCAGGAAACAAAGAGGGAGTTGTGTGATAGAAGGCTTTTGGGTAGTGTGTGGAAGGTCAGCAACAAAGAGTGGGTTGTTCTTCCAACTAGTGGGGCTTCGGGAGGAGTGGCAATATTCTAGGATGCTTTGAGGTTCAAGTGCTTGGAGGTTGTTTTAGGGTCTTTCTCAATAACAATCAAGTTAGATTCTGTGGATAAAGGGTCATTTTGGCTATCTTCAGTCTATGGTGCTAATTTGTCATACTTTAGGAAGGATTTTTGGTTGGAACTTCAAGATCTTTCAGGCTTAACCTTTCCAAAATGGTGTGTTGATGGGGATTTCAATGTCATAAGAAGAGTTTCAAAAAAGTTAGGTGGCTCCAGGGTAACCCCAAGCATGGACTTTGATGATTTTATCAGAGAATGTGAGTTAATTGATCCGCCTCTTTAAGAATGCATCCTTCACTTGGTCTAATTTGCAAGAGAACTCGATTTACAAAATATTGGATAGATTTTTTTTTTCTAGTGAGTGGGAGTCTGATTTCCCTCATTGCATCCAAGAAGCTCTCCTCAGATTGACTTTCGATCATTGCCCAATTGTGCTGAACACCAATCCTTTTATTTGGGGGCTGACACCTTTTAGATTTGAAAACATGTGGTTGCTTCATTCGAATGTCAAGGATAAATTAGGTTGGTGGAATGAGTGTCATTTTGACGGGTGGGAAGGTCACAAATTCATGAAAAAACTATAGTTTATCAAGTCAAAATTGAAAGAGTGGAATAAGGAGACTTTTGGAGACTTAAAAGAAAAATATTCTTTTAGACATAGCAGAGTTGGATGAGAAGGAAAAAGAAGGGAATTTTCTCTTGAACTAGTAGTAAGGACTATAAGGAAGGGGAGATTGGAAGAGGTACTGCTAAAGGAAGAGGTGTTTTGGAGGCAAAAATCCAGAATCAATTGGAATTTGAGATTTATTAGGGATTTTAACGAGGCAACTTGCTTAAGGTGTTGAGGGGTCTCAGGATAACTTGGGAGGAAGACTCGGTTTTTTGGAAGGGAGGGGGAAATGGGCAGTTTAGAGTAAAGGAAGCGTACAACCGGTTGGATAGGCCTTTGGAGGTCGTTTTTCCGAAAAATAAAATTTGGGTGGAGAGAGTTCCAACTAAAATTATGTTTTTTGCGTGGGAAGCCACTTGGGGGAAGATATTGACTCTTGATAGCCTCCAGAAGAGAGGGTGGCAGCTTCCCAATCGCTGTTTTTTGTGTGCTTGTGAAGAGGAAAATGTAAATCACATTCTTATTTATTGTACAGTGGCTAGAGTGCTGTGGGATTAGTTGGGGTTCAGTGGGCTTTTCCTAAAAATGTAAAGGAGGTTTTATATAGTTGGGGGGGTGCTTTTGTGGGGAAAAAAAGGAAAAAACTTTGGAATTCCATTCCGTTATTTATTTTTTGGACGGTTTGGAAGGAAATGAATAGATTAGCTTTTTAAGGGGGGGGGGGGGGGGGGAAGTTAGCAATTCAAAGGCTTAAATATTCTTTTGTATGTAACATTTGGGGTTGGGCTAAATTGTATATTGGTGAGGAGCCGCATTCCCTTATAGGATTCCTGGAGTGGTTAGCCTCCAGATAAGGGGTGGTGAGTTTTTGGTTTTTTGCTTGCAAGGTCTTAGCTGCCATGTATACTCCTTGTATACTTTGGGGCTAATTTGCCTCTTTTGAATGAATTCTGTGCTTGCTTATAAAATAAAAAAAAATCTAGAATCAATTGGAGAAAGGAAAGGGATTGCAGTTCTAAGTTTTTTCATAAGGTGGCCAATGGTAGGAGGAGTAGGAAGTTCATTAAATCCTTGGTGTTAGAAGACGAGGTAGTTTTAAATAACATTGAAAGCATTTTAGAGGAGATTAAGTGCCATTTCGGGAAATTATTCTCCAAGCCTTTAGGTGGCTCTTGGAAGATAGAAGGTTTGAATTGGTTTCCTATTTCAGTAGAGAATGTCGAGTGATTGGATCGCCCTTTCTTGGAAAAGGAGATTCACAATGTTGTGTTGCATCTAAACAAGGAAAAGGCCCTTGGTCCAGCTGGTTTCACAGTTGATTTTTATCAGGAATGTTGGGAGACTATTGAGGATGATCTTTTAAGAGTGTTCTTAGAGTTTCATAATAATGGGATAATAAATCAAAGCACGAATGTCATCTTCATTGCTCTAGTGCCAAAAAAGAGTCAAATAAGTAGGATCTCAGATTACAGACCCATCAGTTTGGTTACCAGTTTGTACAAAATCATAGCCAAGGTACTCTCAAGGCGTTTGCGTAAAGTTCTCCAAGACACCATTTTTTTGACTCAAGGTGCTTTTGTTAAGGGATGACAGATTTTGGATGTCGTCTTGATTGCAAATGAGTTGGTGGATGAAAAGAGGAGTTCAAGGGAGGAAGGGGTAGTCTTCAAAATTGATTTTGAAAAGGCCTATGACTACATTGATTGGGATTTTTTTTATCATGTTCTTGAAAGAAAAGGGTTTAGCTTAAGATGGAGGTCCTGGATGAGGGGTGTTTATTTTCGGCGAGTTTTGTAATCTTAGTGAATGGTAATGCTAAGGGTTGGGTTAAAGCTTTTAAAGACCTAAGACAAGGAGATCTCCTTTCCCCTTTTCTCTTCACCATCGTGGCTGATGTTTTAAGTAGACTAATTGTGAGAGGAGAAGAGAGAGGTGTTTTTGTGGGGTTTTTGGTGATTAGAGATAGGACTAGGGTGTCTTATTTACAATTCACGGATGACACCATCTTTTTCTCTTGAGCATCCTTGGAAGGGCTACAGTCTCTTAAGCTAATTTTATTGGTGTTTGGGCATTTGTCAAGGTTAAGGATTAATCTAAATAAAAACACTCTCTTTGGAATCCACATTAGCCAAAGTCAAATAGTCAGGTTGGTTTCTCTGCTTGATTGTGCAGTCTTTGATTGACCTTTAACGTACTTGGGTTTTCCTTTAGGGGGGAATCTAAATTCGATTTCTTTTTGGGACCCTAAGTTGGTTAGAGACCCTATGAGGTTGGATGGATAGAAATGAGCCTTCTTGTCCTTATGTGGTAGAATCACCCTAATTCAATCTTATTTGTCACACATCCCAAACTACTTTCTTTTTCTTTTTAAGATTCCAACCTCAATTGCTTTAAGGATAGAGAAAATGCAAAGAGATTTTCTTTGGTTGAGTTCGAGAGAGGGTAAAAAGGATCATTTGGTCAGGTGGGATTTAGTCTGTAGGCCTAAAGAGTTTGGTGGCTTAGGGTTTGGGAAAATTTCTTTGAGAAACCAAGCTTTATTAGGGAAATGGCTTTGGAGGTACCCTAAGGAAAGGTTTGCCCTTTAGCACCAACTTATCTTGAGTATCTATGGGACATATTCGAATGGATGAGACGCCAACAATATAGTTAGATGGTCACATCGTTGCCCTTGGAAGGCTATTGCACATTTGCTTCAAGTTTTTTCCACACACACTCGCTTTGTGGTGGGTGATGGGACTAGAATTTGTTTTTGGGGAGATCTGTGGTGGAGGGATCAACCTTTTTATTTACAATTTCCAAGATTGTTCAAAGTCACCATAACAAAAAACTTTCCTATTTCAGCTATCCTAGGTAATAACACTTCTTTGTCTTGGGATTTCACCTGTCATCGCAATTTATCTGATGCGGAGATTGTGGATCTTGAAAGATTATTGTCTCTTTTTTTCCAGTGTTCATTTATCTCCTTCTATTCCAAATGCGAAAGCTTGGGTTCCGTTCTCTTCAGGAGTTTTCTTAGTAAACTCATTTTTTTTAATCTTATCTAATTCTCAGATTCTATTCCTTTCTACCCTGCTAATTTTTTGTGGAAGTCAAAAGTCCCTTCTAAAGTTAGGGTCTTTGTTTGGTTAATGACATATAAGAAGGTAAATACCAATGACATGCTACAGTTGAGGAGGCCTTTCAAAACCCTTAGCCCTCATTGGTACATCCTTTGCAGGGGGAGTAGTGAGACGATTGATCATCTCTTCTTGCATTGTCTGATCAATTTGGGTTTGTGGAATAGGATCTTTTCACAAGTGGGAATGAATTGGGTTCATCCAAACAGTATTCGTGATATGATGGTGATTTCCTTCAAATGTTTTGGGAATTCTAACAAAGACAGGACTCTCTAGAGAATAGTGTGTATCTCTTTGTTGTGGATTGTGTGGAGAGTGAGGAACGCTAAGATTTTCGAGGATACTTGGAGGACGCTGGAGTTGATGTGGGATTCGCTTCAGTTCGATGTTTCTTTTTGGGTTTACTGTACATACATTTTTAAACTCTATCCTTTGAGTGTAATTTAGTTTAACTGGTTATCAATTTGCACACCTTAGGGTTGGGTCTACAGGGGTCTAGGTTTCTTATGTGTATAGTCTTTTGTCTTTTTGTATAGCCCTCCTTGTTTAGCGGAGGTTTTCTCGGTTTTTTTATTAGGTTTGTACATCTTGGGGAGGACTTCTCATTCTTCTCATGTTTTTCTATTTTAATACAATTGTTTGTTTCTGATCAAAAGAAAAATATGAAGACAATGTTGTTTTGGGCTCAGGAATAGATGCCTTCGATTTTTATTTTTACTAGGAATTTTATGACTCAAGAAGTTGGAGAGTCTAGTGACCTTGTTTAATGCTTTCTATTCAATAGGTTTTTCGAGGAGCGGAAGTTGTGTTGGTTTAGAAAAGAGATATCTAGAAAAATGGTGTATATCATAGGTTTGTGGGAGTATCAGAAAATTGTACCTGAATTCACATAATAATTATTTGACTCATGTATAGAAAAACAGGATATATAAGATGAAGCACATAAAAATTTTCACTTCCTTTTGCTCTTCATTTGATAATAAAGAAAATATAAAAGTATTTATACTGCTGATCAAGTATAAGAAACCAGCACCTGCATGTTTGAAGTATTGGCATGAACAAAGAAGGTTGCATTCTTCTGTTTAGTTCTCTTTGAAGAAATCAATAGATTTGGCAATCCTTCTAGGAAAAATCGAGACGGTAAAGTTTTGGAAGCTCAAGGAAGCATTCAACACATGAATCAACAATTAGGTGCCAATAGCCAAACTAGCTAAAATTCATTTCAATAATTTAGTCAGTGCAGGTAATTTGCTTTGCATAAATAAGGCAAAATACAGACTGTTACATGTTTGCAACCTATTCTACCCAGACTCTCCAACTTCACCCAGTATAACCTATGTTGATATAACATGCTATGGGTGTGGGTGTAGGATCTTGTCAGATACTATTTAATTGCATTACTTTCATTGATTTTTTTAGGTATAGAAAAGAAAAGACGAATAAAAGAGAAAATGGGGTTTCTTACGAAAGATATCTTTTCTTTGATTAATTTCTAATTGATTTTTCTTTTTTATTTCCTTTTATTATTCCGTCTCTTGGTGTTCATGCTCGTCATTGAAACTCATTTAAGCCAAAGTCCCTTATCCTAAAATTTGTTAAGTGTGAAGGATCAAATACCAAGACATTTACCCATATCCGAAAATTGTACCCAAACCATTGCAACCTAGTTGGCAACCAATGATAGGTCTTATCAGTTTTTCCTCACATGCAACAAATATGTAGAATTATGTTAAATGATAAGAACTGTAAGGATAAGTTTACTTAAACTATGAAGTGATTGCATTTGATCCATATGGTTCTTGAAGCCAGCAAAAAATAAAAATAGAAATTGATGTATAGCATAACCTTATGTAAGATGTATGTTCATGAAGCCAATGTGATGTGACCTCTATCATCCCCTATTTTCCTTGCAAAATATTTAGGCATGATTTGTTTTTTATCCTTTCTGTTGTCCAGGTTCCGCTTGCAAGTTTTACTTTAATTACTTGTGTGTTTGAATTAACATCATCTATTAGTAAGTCATATAGACACTAGCTCTTACTTTAGAGTGTAGATACTCCACAATTATTTTTTTGATGCGAGAGAATTTGGATTTCATTTACAAAATAAAGCGAAATCTCTTCTTCTGTGGCTGCTCAAGCATTTTTAAGCCTGAGGGTCTGGTGTACTTATCACCATATAAGCAGATCCTGCACTTGTATAGCTGCTATTTCATCTCACCTGTGATTTCTGCATAGTTTTATTGGTATAAAAATGTTGTGTTGCCTGTTGTTGTCTATTCTAAAGGAAAATTTTCAGGGAAGGTACTTGAGAGCTCACTTGGTTTCTACATTTTATTTCAGGTATGCAGATACTGCCAGCAGCAGCCTGAAAAATCAGTATGTATTGTTTGTCAAACTTCTGAGAATCTCTGGATTTGTGTTCTTTGCGGTTTTGTTGGTTGTGGGAGGTAATAAATCAATTTTCTCCTATGAGTTAACTTCTTTCTAGGGATTTCCCCCCACCTTCCCACCACAAGTACAGATATTTTTTATATGCATTTGCTTATTAAGAAAATTTTGATGCAGGTACAAAGAAGGCCATGCTATAAGACATTGGAAGGAAACCCAGCATTGCTATTCTCTTGAATTGGAAACCCAACGTGTGTGGGATTATGTTGGGGACAACTATGTTCACCGTCTAATCCAATCTAAAACTGATGGAAAGCTAGTTGAGTTGAATGCTCATTGTGCGCATGCTGATCATGGTTGTGGAAGTTGTGACTGTAGCGATGATGCTGGAATTAGTGAGGTTCTTTTGAACAGCAGAGTTGAAGCTGTAACTATTTTATTCATCATCTTTAAACAATTCTTTTAACCTTAAAAGCTGCTATGTTCCTTATGTTCAATGATACTCATTCCCCAGTGTTTTTTACAGATTGTCAATGAGTACAGTGATCTCCTCACTACCCAACTTGAGAACCAAAAATTGGTAAGCACATTCCTCGATTCTTTTTTTAATCAATTGAGTTTGTGTGTGTCTATGCAGACATAATTTGCTCCAGAATTTTGCATCCCCTGATATTTCTTTTGTTAGCCCATCATAATTACTTGATAGATGCAGAAGGTTCTAACTATTTAGGATATAAACCTTGCCTGCCTGTTATATTAATCTCCGCTCTTTTGCTTGTAGTATTTTGAGTCTCTACTGCGAGAAGTCAAAGAAGAAACTGAGAGGGAAATTTCTGAAGCAGTTGAGAAGGCTGTGACTTTGAAACTACAGAAGTTGCAAGCCAAGCTGGATAAATGTGTTAAAGAGAAGAAATTTCTTGATGACGTAAGGACATTAGACTTCTCAGAGTGATCTATGTGCATGCTTTATTATTAAAATGAATTAACAAATGGTTGCATTTGTATTTTTTTGAGTTATTTATATATTTTACTAGGCTAGCTAAGAATTTTCCTCTCTCTGATTGTAGCTCAATGAGAATCTTTTGCAAAATCAGGAGATCTGGGAAGCAAAGATGAAGGAAATTGAAGAGAGGTATGGCTATCTTTATTTCTGCATCAATCAAAAATCCATTGCAATGAAGTTTTATAGGCAGTATCATGTAAACAGTGCAAAAGTGAAGTGATGTGTTCTGGTTGTACTATTGCAACTGCTCTGAGCTTTTATGCCTTCTGTGTTTAATCTGAAAAATGGGATACTGATTCTGTGAATTAGGAAATCTGAGAGTACTTTTAATACTGCAATTGCAATAGCCATCCTAGTTTTGGCCACACCTTGAATTAGAGCCAAGAAACAATATCTATTCCCATTCCATTGTTAAGACTTCTTTCAGGAATTGGGGTCAAATTCTGGAATACTTTTTCAATAATACCCTTCATTTCAATACATGAAATTAAGCCTGAACAGAGAGTCTTAGAATATTCCTATTGAATTGAGCAAAATTCGATGATGAGACCATAATAAGATCTTGTAACTACAAGAGAACATGAGATGGTTGTGGAATAACCCTTACCTCTCATTTATGGACCAAGCCTGATCGGATTTGAGTATCCAAATTGCTTTTTACATTGCTTGGCATTTTAGATAATAATCCATCACTCAAAAGAGTGCTGCAAAATGAGATGGGAGCTATTGATGCAACCGACTATGTAGGAGATTTTTTGTTTCCTTAGAATGAGTGTTACTGAATTACCATAACTTGTTAGTTGGCTGCATATTCTGTTGATAATCAATGAAACTAGAGTAGGAGCAGTGCCAGCTTCTGGAAAGGGCCAACACTTAATGGTTAGTTCCACCATTAAGGAAACCTACTACTCAATCCCCATCTGAACCTCGAATGTAATCTCTCCATTTTCTGTTGAAGGGAAACAAGAGAAGTATTAAGTCTCTTTATTTGCTACTTGGCATTGACATCTAGTGAACTTTGAACTTTTTCCAGGGAGAGGAAGGTTTTAAAACTTAAGGATGATAAAATACAGGAGTTGGAGGAACAGGTAAAACGTTTTTAGTCAACCTTGTTGGATTTGTCTATCTTGTTTGCACCATTTAAATTTTTGCAAATCATTGATTATGGTTGGGACCTGCATTTTTGCTCTTGTACTTGCAGCTTGGAGATTTGATGATGTTGATAGAAACAGGAAAGGCAGGAGCAGCTACCAGCCATCAATGAAATTAAGGATGAGCCTAAAATGGTGGAGCAACTGCAGCTACAAACCTCGAATGAAATCAAGGATGGTGCCATCCTGGCAATACCAGGAGAGTCGTCTCCAAGAAGTAGCATGAAAGGGGCCTAAAGGACTAACAACCGGAAAAGAATCTAAGGATGGATGGTTCCTATATTGTCTTATATGGGGCTTTCCCACGTTTTCTTTCTGCTTTTCCCCTCTAAAGGTAGGTTTATGGAGGCTTATCACTGTTATTGTAGCATCATATGATCAAAACTGAGATGTCCCACAGATCCTTTGTGTACATAAGTCATTGTTGTATTCTGAAAGTATAGTTTAAAAAATCATTTCCTTGGTTAAAAGGGTTGATACAAAAGTCGGTGGAAAAGCAGAATGTTACGGTCATCTGTGATTTTGTTTGGAAAAATTGGCATTATTCATTTTAGCTGTTAATTTGGACCAAAGGCGGGCTTGCTGAGTCAAAGTATGGGCATTTATATGAAAATATAGCTAAAATATCAATATTGGAAAATTTTGAAAGTAAATTATGATAATTAGTGGAGTTCTAACAAGGGGAGATTTATAATTACATTTTTCTCGTCTTTTTTACCCTCATTTTTCTTTTTGCCCTTCTGAAAAAATAAAGACCATATTGAGCAATATTCACTAATAGCATATTCAAAACCTAGGTTTGCCAATTTCAAGTTTACTATGCTAACCCTAAAAATATTTTGGGTCTCATGCACTTTGGGTTGAATTGTTTTTTAATTCCCAAAATGTCCTTCTCCTTCAGTCAAGTCAGCCTCCACATGTTTAAAAAAAATAAAAGACTAAAAATAAAAAACAACTTAATAGCAAGAACCTTCCTTCTTTGTTTATTTCTGTGTGTAAACCCTCAATGCACTTTTCCTTCTTATCTTCTTTATTTCCCCCCTTCCTTTATACACATCTAACTAGTATAAACCCTAACGGAAAACCATAGTCATTTTCTTCATTTTTCCTCCTAGTGTGTGGTCTACAATCGAGACACAACAACTTGGTGTGTGATCTGGCAGAAGCTACGCATCCTTGGGTGCCTCTACCAACCACCATCTCCTCACATCCCATCATTTTCACCTCTCTCACTCGACTTCCTCTTTCTTTACACCTCTATCATTCTCATCCTAGGTACTCGCTCTCACTCTCTGTTTCTATATGTATATGATTTGAACGATAGTGATCTAGGGCTTCAATCAACAATTTTTCTTTTAAATTTTTTATTGCTTGAGAATGATTCCGTAATTCATTGTAATTCTAGGGTTTTCTTATTGATTCTTGTTTTTTTCTTTTTTCTTTTTTTCTTTTTTTCCATGCCAACATGCTTCAACTTGATTGGGCTTATATGAAATTTTTAGCTTTCATGCGTTCAATTGTTGAGAAATTTGTTGAACTTGAAAGGAAATATAAAGTTTTGACATTTTTAGGGATTAAGTTGGGTGAAAGTGAATGATTGGGTTTATCTTTGCCGAATAGTTGTCCATACATCACTAAACTAATATTTTGATCGGGATCATTGAGCTAATTGTTATTGTGTTAATTAAATGAGAGATTAAGCTATTTTCCGGCAGACGTTAAGCTTGTAGGAAAATTTTACAAAAAAAAAAACATATCTTTTTTCTTTTTTGTCTTATGTGATGCTTTGTCTTGTAGGAGGAAATTTTAGGGAAATGATTTTCTACAAGTGAATGAGAATCAATGGAAAATACACTTTTCACTTATCTAATCAATCAAATATAACCGAATGTTTTAGATTTTATTTTCTTTTCTATTCTTTTCCTCAGTATCTTAGCAAATAAATAAAGAATTAGGAAGATTCTTTTGATAGATTTGTTTTTCCCATGACTAAGGTGTGGTTTGATGCACTTCCAATTTTTCATTTTTAAAAATATAGAATAATAGCACTTTATATAAAATTTAGGAACTCTAATACAAAAAAATAAAAATAAAAAGAATTTATTTTATATTTTAGGTTCCTTAAACTCATTATTTGTTTTAAAGCTTCTTAATCTAAATTGTTGTTCCTGAATTTTAAATAAGAAAGGTATACGAGTGGATTTTTATTTTATTTTATGGAATTAAGATTTGAAATAGATCAATGTTGTAGTTACCAAAAAATTGAGCATTACATGTGCAATTGTGGTCCTTATTTTGTGAATGCATTCCCCTAAAGGAGAAATTTCTTTCACTTATACCTTTCAAGTTAGCAAATAGATTGTCATTGCTTAAGCAAGGACCAAATGGAGTTGCCTTCTCCAATCACTGGGGTTTTTTTCTATTGTGGATTGAGTTCCTTTTCCCAAATTCTTATTCTTGATAATGGTAATGAAGTTTATAACTTGTAGAAAATAAGTAGAGTTATTCAATGCTCTTCTTTACCAACATGTCTTGCTAGGTCCTTCTAGTTGCATGTTTTTTAATGCATATTTTGTTCTTAAAACTAAAAACAAAAGAAAAATATTATGGTACAGTTAAGTTTTTGGAAACCAAAAATGTTGAAGGCTAGTAAAATAAAATAGAAATCACAAAATAAAAATATAGAACACCATCAGCTAGGCCTTTACCTTTTATAGACTCTATTTTAAAGCCTGAAATGTAGCCTTGGGGATTTATAGCTCAGTGGGTCATTTCTCTGGTTTTAGAACTTCACATTTGAACATAATTGTATTCTTTCAATTAATATATGAAATAGTTCTACTAAGTGAAGAATGTGGCTTTAGTAATTCCATAGCAATTATAATATTACTTTATACACTTGTTTAGAAACTAATATTGACAACTTTATACCATAAAGGAAGCTTGCAGACAAAGTTGCCAAGTTAACCCTAGAATTTCATTCATTTTAAAAAAAATATTTTTAGGGATTTCATTATATGTTTTCATTTTTTTTATTGGGAATTATTGCTTAATTACTAGATTATGAAAAAAAAAAAAAAAATTGTGCTTGACTACATTCTAATTGAGGTGAAAAATGTTGAATTGATTAAGGCAATAAGTGAAAAGGACAAAAAATTATTTCATAAGATGAGAATTTAATATACTGCTATAATTTTTGTTCTTAATTTATTTTTCTCAACTATGCATTCTTGTTGAAACTAACTTTCTTAAGATGGCCACCCTTAGGTACTAACTTTTTCAATCTTAGGTACTATCTTACTGAACCTTGGGTACTACCTTAGTCAACCGTAAGTACTACTTTAATGCACCTTGGGTATTACCTTAGTGAACCTTGGGTACTACTTTGGTGAACTTTAGGTACTACCTTAATGCTCCTTAGGTACTACCTTAATACTCATTAGGTACTACCATAGTGAACATTGGGTACTACCTTTGTGAACCTTAGGTATTTCATTCACTTCCATCTTAGTTTAAAGATGAATTGATAAATGTCGAGCTTCTCTACTCAGTACACGATTTCCTTAATTAAGCATGAGATTACTATGCTCTAATAGGTTATTCGGAGGTTCTTCTTAGGTACTATCTTAATGCACCTTAGGTACTACCTTAATGCACTTTAGGTACTACTTTGATGCATCTTAGGTACTACCTTAATGCATCTTAGGTACTATCTTACTACATCTTAAATACTACCTTAATGTACCTAAGGTACTACCTTAATGTACCTAAGGTACTACCTTAATGTACTTAAGGTACTACCTTAGTGAACCTTATGTATTACCTTAGTGAACCTTAGGTACTACCTTAATGCACCTTAGGTACTACCTTAATGCACCTTAGGTACTACCATTGTGAACCTTAGGGTAGTTTGTTCATGAACCTTGGGTACTAAGTTTATCGATCATAGGTAGCTCCTTCCTCAACCATAGCACAATTTGTTTAGGAAAGCATGGATTAGGATTTAGGAATACGTTACTTTGGCAAATTATTTTCTCTTTTTGTTTTAATTAAGTGTATACAATATTCATGTAATCCCTAAGATTAATCAGAAAGTTTTTATATCTGTTTTTTTTTTTTTTTTGTTATTCTTTTCAACATATATTAGAGCGTCTTATAAAACATGTGTAAACCTTACCCAATTATTGTTGTTTGTGCAAAGAAAAAGAATAATCGAATGATAACCAAAAAATCCAATATCATTGGTTTTTTTATTTATGAAGTTTAGTTTCCCCTTTATTTGAGGTGGCTTGGTTTCTTTCTTTGCAATTAAGGTAGGTCAAATGTTTAAGAGATGTTAGTGTTCTCCTTTTACGCTTATTTGCTTTAGGGTTGGTTTTATTCATTGTGCCTAGCATATAGTTTTCTTTTATTTTAGCTTTGATGGAACTTATGTGCTTTCTATGACTTAGATCATACACTCCTTGTTAGCCACTTTTTCTAACATATATTCTCTTAATTTTCCCATACATGTCAATGTTTGTAGTGATGACCCTCATTTTGTTTCTCACTATGTAGCCTATAGATCAAAGGCAACATCTTTCTATGTGCTTTGAAAAACTTATGACAAACATAAATCAAAGCTTGGACTAAAAAAACAGGGACAAGTTCGCCAGAATCTGACCAGATTCGAGAACAAATTCTGCAACAAATAAATTGTGACATCTTTCACGCAACAACAACAATTTTATGCTAGCAGGAGGAATTCATGTGTTTGCCCCCCTAATCTTTGAACAAAAAACAAAATCGAAAAAGAGATGGAGGAAAAGAATAGGAAACCAACTTCCTATGTTGTGAAAAAAGTGTTGCAAATTCCTTGATTACTTTGTACAGATTTCTCGGGTGGTATCATAAATCATATTGGGAACTTGAGGAAAAGATAGAAAATACAGAGTGGTTATCAAGCTTGTATGGGTTCATCGAGGTGGGATTAGAATATTGTAGTTTTTTTTTTTTTTCAATTCTTTTTTAGGATAAAAAGAAAAAATAAATTATGATTTGTTATTTTTTTTAACAAAGATAAGTGGTGGAAACTTAATGTTCTGAATTAGATAATATAAGTGTATTTTTCCTCTGCAAAGTTCATGCTCTTGTTGGATTATTATAGGGTACATTATCTCTCTGATATCTTTAAACCTAGAAAGGACACTTAAAACTTTACAACTATTATACCACCTAAATAGAAACCAAAAGGTCTTTTGCCTTTTTAGGTTTCAAAACATTATTGCCTTATAGTGGCAAACTATAAGGTTCAAGGCTCAATTCAATTACTATAATAACAAGTTTGATCAAGTCAGATTCTCTCTGCTTATTGTAAACCATTTGTACAATACATTTTTTCAATGAGTTATATGGACTATAAGAAGCCTATTCCCAAATGGTAACCATGAGCTCCAATATCCTATCCTCACTTTAGAATGACATTTACTTAGAATATTTAGTTTGGAGAATAGACAACGGGCAATGTTTTTGTTTAAGCATGTCATCATTATTTGCTTTCTTGTTTCTACATTCTAACATTTACATAATGCCAAAATTTGGGTCCCAAGCATCTTATGGTAAGAGTGTCCCTCAAATATCTATGTTAATTGAACAAGAACTAACTGACACAAATGACAATTATAAACAATGGAGACAACCCTTGAAGTGACATTTGACTCTCTTAGGGGAACATCCTGATTCATGTGTCCTGAGGTGCCTCTTTATGTTCCTTTTTAGCTGCTTGGTGCCACATATCTCACAAATAATGTGTTGGTCACAAGATTGGAGATGAGCCTTCAGGCATTGTTCATTACTAAAGTGCTTAAAATAGCCTAATTATGAATAGACCGTCTCCACTGAGTCCAATTTAGCTGCAATGGGAAGAGCATTCATAAGAGTTCGCAAACAGAAATTGGAAAAATTCTAAGGGGTAGATATGTTTCCAAATTTTAAAGAAAAATGCAACTAGATTATGTTAATTTACATTATCCACTAAGAAGATATGAAAGAAGGATTTTTAATACATAAATAAAAAGAAATTGATAGATAAAAGAAACTTGTCATGAGAATCCTCATGCTCCTACAACTTTGAAGCAAATTTGAACACTTTTTTCACAAATTAAGTAACTAAGATTCACAAATGAAGTTTTGAAAGTTTACATAGGTAGTACCCAAGTTTCACTAAAGTAGTACCTAAGGTTCACTAAGGTAGTACCTAAGGTTCACTAAGTTAGTATCTAAGGTTAAGTAAGCTAGTACCTTAGGTTCTTAAAATATTGAGATGATATTCAAAAAGATAAAAACATCTCTTTTAATGTCCATTATGGGGGTCTTAATTGGCCTAATGGAGTCTAATACAATAGAGCCCCTCTGTTTGTGAGAAGGAATCCAATCACAGTTGTTCAATATGCTAATTAGAATTTGAAAGGGGCACATCAATTTCCAAAACCTAGGCTTTTGAAAAGCAAAACCTGGGCCTAAATGGTTTGTCTAGACTAAAACTGGACCATCTCAGTTGGATCCTATCTTAATTGCTCACAACCACACCATATAGTTGGTAAAAGATACATGTTTCCTGTTGATCAAGCCTTGAAAAAAAATATTTCCTTCAATTTAATTCAAGAAATAGGGTACTAGGAATTTTCAATAATACATGCAACAAGTATTCTTCAAGATGAAACTTGTCTTTATTGTTGTGAAACAGACAACTAAACAAACCATTAAATATAAACATGTACATGCTCAACTCACTTCACTCTTATAAAAATTTTAGTACTGCTTCTTTTCAATATAGCAAAATGCGATTCAAGAGAATACCCGCTCAAAGCTTCAAAAATATAAAGTCATAGAGAAGAAAAAAAAAAAACCAAATTCTTGACAAAATTATTGACTTTTACTTGTCCAAAAATTTTACCATTCCTTGTCTTCCAAATTATCCAAATCAAAGTGAGGCTCACCAATTACCAAAGAATTCTACCTTTAGGGAGTCTCCCAAACTCCTTAAAAGAGATAGTCATCCTATTTGTCAAAATTCTAAGAAGCTTACCTTATCACAACTATGCAAACAACTTCAACCAAAGCCTTAAAGAAAATAGGCAGTGAAGAAAGTTATAACCAATTGATTCACCATGCCACAAGCACATAAAACACAATTTGAACATAAAACTTTATAAAGCCTACTCACCTATAGCTTTTTGTTGGTGTTGCTTATTTGCCACTGACCATACAAAAGGATTTTGCTTTAGGTGGGGATGTAGATTTCCAAATGAAACTAGCTGGGGAAAAAAAATGACTTTAAGGTTTCAAAAAAGAGCTAAGAAAAATGAACCATTAGAAAACAAGCTTGAAGAGGCCAAAAACTAAACCTTAAGAGAGGTGATCCTAGCGGTCAATGATATTGATCACATAATCTCAAATGTGCCATACATCATATATCATTGAATTTTACAAAACAAGATTACAAATAATTAACAAAACGCAAGAGGATGTAAGTCTTTAAAGAAAACTGGAGCAACAATTATAACATGCTAAGAGAATAACAGAAAACATATATGAACTTTGATAACTTAACGTGTACTTTTTCGTAAGATTTGGAAGTCACAGGTTTAACTCTTGGACATATATACTAGTAAGAGTACCGGCATCATGAAGCACAAATTTTCTCATTGTTAATCTGAAACAAAAGCAACCACATAAAAAATTCAACAGAAGTTAAAAAAGTTCTCCATATATATACCTAAGATTTATTGTGACTGTTATCTCTAAATATATATGCACACACATCTATTTCCTTGTATGGAAGACATACTTCTATCAATTCATGGATGACATATCCAAAGGCAGATTCTTTTTATTAGCCAAATCTATGATCTTAAAATTCAAGGTTTAGAAGAATCTAGCTAGTAGACAAATGGCCACTCCAATACCTAAACAACGTAATGATAAAGTGAAGGAAATGGTTTGCATAGAGCAAGAAGGTTTTCTCATCTAGTGAAACAAAAGGACTGTGTCTTGTGAGGCTTAAGCTTCCTATTTGTAATTATTTAAATAAATAGACTCACAGGTAGCAATCATAAGAGTCGAATGTGTTTGCTTTGCTAATCATTTCACAAATGCGAAAGCTAAACATCTTATTCAAAACCACAGACATCAGGTTATTGTTATATTTATGGAAATGACTAATGAGTAGTAAAAGCACCCATCTCAAAGTGCTCAAGGTGTCTTCATCTTTACTAGGTAAAGTAAAAGAGAAAAGGGCTTAACATGTGAGAATATAGAAAGACCCAAAAAAAAAAAAATGAAAAATACAAGTTGAAGATCAGCCAATAAACATAACTTTTTTGAGAGCTACTAAATTCTAACCATTTGATTATAAAAAATATATATATGAATTATATACCAGCTATGTGGGCAACTTAGAAAACTTTGATATAATGAAAATGGTATAGATAGACTCCATGTGAACAAGAAATTGTAGAATTATTCTAACAATAATGAAAATTCCTTCTAACTCCAACCTCCACCCTCATTCTGATTGCCAAACAAATGTGGGAAAATAAAAGCAAATAAAAAACTTTGAATCTTAGAACTTTCTTTTCCTGTAGAAATATTTATAATGAAAATTTTCCACTCAACTTGACCAAATTCAAGTATTTATTCATAAAAAATGTAAAATTGGAAATTTATTTTCCTTAAATTTTGATAGGAATCACAATAAAAAGAAGAATTTCTTAACAAAAATGTACAGAAAAAACTGTAAAATTGAAAATTTATTTTCCTTAAATTTTGATAGAAATAGCAATATAAAAAATAATTTCTTAACAAAAATATATACAAAAATACATAAAAAGACGACATTATCTAAAACATGCATACATATATGTGCTAAAATAGACATGAACATAGAAAACCTAACCTTAATCAAACACCAAAATCTCGTGATTTTGACATCCAAATCCTAATACCAAAACCCTAATTCTGAACCTCAATATATTGTGATTTCCACAACAATGGAAGAAAAATAAACATATAAACCCCTCCCCCACCCAAAAAAAAAAAAAAAAAAAACCTTAAAAGAAAAAAAAACTTTAAAAAAACAGCACAAATAGCTTGAAGAATTGAAGAAAACCAGAAACTCAAATGGGAACCCCAAATTTGGACATGAACATTGTTGATAGTGGTAAAAGACAAAAGACAACAAAATCATACCTATGGACAAACAAAGAAAAATAAAAAACAAAAAAGGCAGAGTCAGATGTCCTTCAACGAGAATGATTAAATTGAAAATGTTGACGGTGTTACTGCTCCATCACATGTACTCACTTTGTATCCTCTTCCAACTTGTCATCCCTATATATATAACTTGCTATTGATTTTTTTTTTTTTTTTTTTTTGAGAAAAAGTCTTAACATTTCGAACACGTGTTGATCTCTATTGCTTGTAAACATGAATTTGCTTTAATGTAACATTTTTTTTAAAAAAAGAAAAATTATCACCTTAACACTTGAGGAGGAATATTTAAGAAACTTAAATAAAAAAATGAATATTTAAAGTTTGACCCTTATATAATCAAGTTATAGCCCTAACACGAAGCGGTGTCGTATTTTCGACACTTATGTGCTGAAGTCTTCTCCTATGCGAATTGACTTAATTTGAATACATAGTGGTATTCAAGTTTTAAATATTTAATTAAAACTAAAATTATATTTAACACATATGCAATCAAGTCATGGTTTTAACACTATGTGGTGTTTTACTTTTGGCGCTTAATGCGGTTTAAGTGTTAAAGTTCTTACTCATGTAAATTGGCTTAACTTGAATGCATAGTGGTGTTCAGGTTTTAATATTTAATTAAAACTAGAATTATATTTTACACCTATACAAACAAGTCATGGCTATGATGTTGTGGGGTATTGTACTTTCGATACTTAATGCACCATAAGTGTTAAGGTCTTCATTTATGCGAATTGGTTTGGGTTGGATGTTTAGTGATGTTCAACTTCTCAAAACTTAATTAAAATTGAAATTACACTTAACACTTATGTAAGTAAGTCATAACCTTGATGTTGCATGGTGTTGTATTTTGACTAAGCCTTACGTAACCTTGTGTCTTTTAGTCATAACCTTGACGAAGAAGTCACCCTTTATCCCTGCATTGTTATAAGTTTCGATGAAATGGGCAACGTGTTGCTTCAGATTTCTCTTCCCATCAAATGACTAGAACTTTAGAGGTTGATAACTCATAGACATACTTAGGTTATCAATCCTCTTGGTGTAAGACTTAAAGTACATGAGTGTACTTTGTGAGGGTTCACCATATTACCCTTTAATGGTGTTAGTTATCATTTCTTGAAGTTGTTGGACAAATAGCGACATCATTGAGGTAGATTCAACAATTTTCCCCTTAATTTGCACTGACTTAGATGCATACGTTGCATCACCTAGAGAAGCAATCTTTGGAGAGTAAGTCCTTAACTTGACTCAACCTTATTTTGTATATGTGCCTCAATCTTGCTCACAAGAAATGTTACTTACAGATTTTTCTTCTCGATGGTCTTAGTGAGTTTGGTGATGACACAAGCCATTTAAGCTAATTGTTCTTCTATGGATGTAGTGTTTGTTGTCATTACCAACATAGTTACTACAAAGAAAGAAGTAAAAGAGTCAAAACAGTTGAAGGAGTCATCCTCATTTGACATCCTAATTGGTGATCCAAAATGTGAGTCGGTGCTAGAGTTGACATTGGCAACAGAGTAGGGGGACTTATCCCTAGAGTCCGTGTTGAAGAACATTTTTCCCAACCATGAGGACTTTAAACCTTTGTGCTAGGAACCTTGGATTGAATAGGTGCATGCAAACTACCTTAGACCTCTAAAAATCCTATACACAATAGAAAAATAGTCTTTTTAAATTTTAAAAGGATTCAAAAAGTGCTAACAAAAGTCATACCTTAGATTCAAATGTTCCTGAATCAAATTGAAGATGATGAATTGGTAAATGTGTGAAAATCTTCACATGAAGCAAAGCATAAATTCCTAAAAATTGAAGGAAATATAACTAGTTTCCAACAATGCCTTAGTTTAAGAGATAATGGCTCGAAGATGTTAAGCCCTACAAATCTATGGAGATAAAATATAGAATTGTTTTTTGGTTCTCTGCATAGTAACAAAAACAAAGGAAAACAGAAAACATCGTGTTTTAGGAAAATTTTTCTAAAAATAGTTTTTAAAAATTTTTGGAGCCAAGTGTATTTTCTATGAAAAAAGGGTGTTTTCTATTCTAAAAAATAGAAAGCTATTTTTGAGAACGGTTACCAAAGACATCCTTATGAGATTGAGGAGAGAAAAGACTGGAGAGAGGGCAATTACAAGACCAAAGAGAGCCATAGATCTAGAGTTGGCCAACACTATAGTAGTCGTTGAGAATATCATAATTGTGAAGACGGACACCAATCTCTTCAACATGTTAACTTGCATTATTTGGGAATGATGAACTTTATAAAATCAAATAAAATTTGATAATGAGAAAAAGAAGCGAGGAAATAGAGACTCAAAGCGCATGAAATTTTTTTATTTTTAAATCTCGATGAATATGTGCTTATAGGTTGAGAATACAAGTCTATATAAGTGAAGTGAAATACTTAACTTTTTGTGTAAGTGTCAATTGAAAAGATATCACTGACATAAAGGAGACTGTGAATTGAAAAAGTATCAGTGACAATTGAAAATATATCACCGACATAAAAAAGAGTGTGAACTTAAATGCTTTTACTGTTCTATGAAAGGATTTTTAGACTATAAATTACTTAAAAGATATAAGTGGATATTGCTAAGATGACAAAATCATTAAAGAAATTTTTTTTTTACAAACACTAGAGAATTTTATACATTACTAAACATAAAAGTCTAACTCTATTCTAAATAGGTTTAAAATGTCAAGTAATTAAATAAAGTAGAAAGTGTTTGATAGTTTAGTCCGTCTTTTAATTGGTATACAAAATTAATCTTATTCTTGAGTTATCAATCACATCAAAATATTATGGTGCAACCTTTGCCCACTAGAACCAATTCAATAGCTGGATTGACATATAAAGATGATCTCACCATCTTCTTACGGGAAATGATTAATGAGCCTAGTTGTCAAAGTAACCTCTCAAGAAAGTTTCAAGTCTATGTCTTCTCTCCCATAATCAGAAACGTACATTGTGTATAAATCATTTGCTATTCTAATGGAAATGTACACATGAATTAAAAAAACAATCAAATTGTGAAAATTACATATGCTCATAAATAATTCTCTTTAAACACTTTTTTTATTAACATATATTTTGTTTGCCTCCAAAACATAATCTTTGTTTTATTTATTTCACTATTTCTCTATAACCCATTTATCTTTTTTATTCATTTTTTTTTGGCTCTTTTGAAACTCTCTTATCTCTTATATCTTAGACAACTCATTTTCATTCTCATTATGATTAAAGATGTTCAATTTAGATTAAATTTTAGTTATTATGAATTTAATTAAAGTCAATTTCTCATTACTTAAGTTGCACTGAAGTTAAATTTTGTTTATAAACACTTAATTAGGATTATTTTTTTGATTATAATGGTAAATTTAACTACACTATAGTTAAATTTTATTTATAAATAACGTAACTGAAGTTAAGTTTTTGTTTTATCTACAAATAACTTAATCACAGTAATTTGAATCGTATAATTATTAAGTTTCATTTAAAAAGAATTTAATAACGAGCAATCATAAAAACCTTGACAAAAGACACTATGAAAACATAAACGAAATTGCTAAAATCTCCGAGAAAATACAACTACGAAAAAACCAAACAAAAAATATTAGTAAGAAATCTCAATAAAAAAAGCGAATAAAAAAATATCTCTAATGAAAAACTAAAGAGAAAAATAGAAAGTGTGAAGGATGTTGAAGTAGAAAGAAAGATGAGAGGAGGCTGGAAAAAGAAAGAGAATGCAAATTTAGAGAGAAGAGACTTGGGTTCGGTATGAAAAACGTGAGAGCCATCAGTCAGAAATAAGAGAAAAATGATAATTTGGAGGAAATGAAGGGGCCTAATATTCAAAGTATGAATTATTATTTTTTAAATAATGAGTAGGAGAGATGATTTTTCGAAGAATTTTAAAGCAGAGAGGAGTCGGTTGTTGACAGTAAACCAGACCATTTTACTGGTAGGTTAAACTCCGAAAGGAAAATACCATCGTCTTCTCACTCTCCTTCACTTCGATGCCATCAATGGCGTAACCTCCTCTCTCTCTCCATGGCCAAGCTTCACCCTTCAAGCCGGACAGTCCTTGAACTGCTCGCCGATTTCGAACCCGCGAAGCCGGTTGGAATCCGATCTATCGCCACCTTCACTTCCTCCGATTCCGAAACCCTAGTTTACATCGGAACCCAGTCCGGTTCCCTAATCCTCCTCTCTCTCAACTCCAATTTCCCCTCACTTTCACACAGTTCAAACGCCTCAACGGCCAACGCTGCCAAAAATGTTCCCTCTCATTTGCGGAGCGTTTCGGTGTGTGATTCACCGGTGGATTCCATTCACGTTGTGGCCGACATCGGGAGGGTTCTGGTGCTTTCTGATGGGTTCATGTTCTTGATGGATTCGCTTTTGATTCAGCCAGTGAAGAGGCTGAGTTTTCTCAAGGGGGTGGCCGTGATTTCCCGGAGGTTGCGGACCGGCGATGCTGAAAGTTTAGATTTTTCGGAGAATGTTTCGGGTTTGGTGGAGTCTTCGAGTGCGAGTCAGCGGTTTCTGATGAAATTGGGTAGTGGGATTAGGGCCAACGGTGCGAAAGCTCGGGAATCTGAGCACTTGCGGGACGGTAATCGCGTGTTTGCCATAGCTGCTGCTAAGAAATTGGTATTGGTAGAGCTTCTTTTGGTCAATAGATTAGGTAGGAGTGATAGGGAGATTGATAGTGCTGGTGGGGGTGCTTCTTTTGTGATTTTGAAGGAAATTCAGGGTGTTGATGGGGTCAGGACCATGGTTTGGATTGATGATTCGATAATTATAGGTACTTCTAGTGGTTACAGTTTGATTTCGTGTGTTTCGGGGCAGTGCAGTGTTCTATTCTCGCTTCCGGATCCAACTAGTATGCCTCACCTTAAATTGTTGAGGAAAGAGCATAAAGTGCTTCTGTTGGTTGACAATGTGGGAATAATTGTTAATGCTTATGGGCAACCAGTTGGTGGGAGCTTGGTGTTTCGCCATTTTCCGGATTCTGTGGGGGAGATATCTTCATATGTAGTAGTTGCTAGTGATGGGAAGATGGAATTGTATCACAAGAAGTCGGGTGTTTGTATTCAAATGGCTTCAGTAGCTGCAGAAGGATCTGGTATGTCTGTTGTTGCGGATGCAGAAGATGCAAGTGGGAATCTTGTTGTAGTTGCAACTCCATCCAAGGTGTGCAAGCCTTTTTTTATTGGTTCAATTCTATGATTATTCTGTTGTGGGTGATTCGATATTTATTTGTGTCATTGATGAGAACAGAGTTTATCCATTAGTCTAAACTTTAATAAGAGTCAGTAGAGTTTATCACTTTGTATTGTCTGTTTTTTGTGTGCCTGTGTGTAAAAGTAATGCATGCACAATATGAACACTTTAATTAGAGAAGGTTTTAGTATTCGAGGTTTTGATCATGGTGCTCTTTATTCAAGGATAAATGCATAAAATACCTTGTGTGATGGAAAAACAACAGTTTAGAATCTCAAGGCGAGATGAAGTGGCTTTCCTATTAGGGGAGCAACAAGCTCTCGACTGATAATGTCAACCAAATTATTTCTTTATAGGAAAATAGAATATTATAGAAAAACCCTTTCCAGAAAGGGAGTATATAAAGAGAGTACATGCATATACATATAGATAGATAGATAGATAGATAGATAGATAGATAGAGAGAGAGAGAGAGAGAGAGAGAGAGAGAGAGAGAGAGAGAGAGAGAGAGAGAGAGAGAGAGAGAGAGAATGTGACTTACTTATAGATCTCTAAATTTGTCTTGATCCAATATAATGTAGGCTCATTCAATCTTGGCCCAATTTAGCTCACTCAGAGAGAGAGAATGTGACTTACCTATAGATCCCTAAATTTGTCTTGATCCAATATAATGTAGGCTCATTCAATTGTGGCCCAATTTAGCTCATTCATTCCTAGCCAATATGATGTGGCCTAAGAGAGAGAGAGAGAGAGAGAATGTGACTTACCTATAGATCCCTAAATTTGTCTTGATCCAATATAATGTAGGCTCATTCAATCTTGGCCTAATTTAGCTCACTCATTCCTAACCAATATGATGTGGGCTCATTCCATCCTGGCCTAATACAATTTAGGCCCTCTTGCCCTTGCTCATGTACTCTTACCTTTATCCTTGTTTTTTTTCATCTTATTTAATTTAATTTAATTTTATTATTTTTACTTTTATTTGTGATTTATTATTTTTCCTCTTATCTATCTTTCAATTTTTATTTTATTTTATTTTATTTTTTATTTTTTTTAATAGGTAAAGAGAAAGAGATTAACAATGCCTAAAAAGAGGGCATACCAAGGTAGACACAATGTATACAATATGCACCAAAAGGCAAAATAAAGGGGAAAGCTAACCATAAAAACTTTCACCCTTCACTTGGAGCTATGCCAATCAACAAAGTCTTAACATAGTTAAAGAACAGTTATTGGTTGGCGCCCTGACTCATTCTAACAAAGTGCTCTTAAAAACAAATTTGAATGCTTTGTCTAACTATTATACATCTTCGAAAGGTATCCTATTTCTTTCCTTCCAAACCATTTAAAACACGCACAAGGGAGCTACCCTTCACGCCTTTTTCTACTTTTTTCCTATGAAGGATCTATGTTGAAGGATTCCTCTTATTGAAGCATGCAACACCCAAGCCACTCCAAACAACAACAAAAATTAGTTGTCTTAAAATGTTTGCCTTAAGGTAGTGAATGAGGATGTAATAAGTTGATTCTTCATCCTTTTTGTAGATGTTACACTTGTTCTGTATAACCTATCCCCTCCTTTTGAGCTAGTCAATCGTCAAAATCCTATCCTAAGTAGCTTCCTTAGTGAAAAATGCCCATTTTCGTAGGAGCCCATGAATTCTATACAATGCTTGTGGGAAAAGACTCCCTATTAGTCTAAACTAGGGAGGAATAAAATGACTTAGTAGAGAAAATGCCTCCATTGGAGACCTTCCAACTCCTTTTATCCCATGCTTCCCCTTTGGTACATATTGGTTAGAATCTTTGAAGGAATTGCCTAGAGAAGCAAGGAGTCCACTTACTTCCCTCTCCTACCAGCTCCCACATCTCTGCTACCTAGGAGTCCTTAGTAGAGGCTACAAAAAGTAGATCTAGGAATGACTCCTCTAATTAAAGGTCTTTGCATTGCTTGTCCCTCCAAAGCTTAACCCTTCTCTCTGTTGCCAACTATAGGCAAGATTTGCTTTTAAAATCCTTCCAACCACTTTTAATAGCTTTCCATAAGCCCATGCCATAACCATCCCTCACATCTCTAGAGCACCATCCTCTCTTCTTTCCAAAGCTTTCCTACTATCACCTATTTTCAAAGGGACTCTCGCTCTCTCTCTTTTGAATCTTTGTTTTCACTTACCAATGAGGACCTTATTGATGAGATTGAATTTTTGATTCCAAGGCCCTAGTTCTTTTTATCTAAGTGGATAATAGCCCAATTAATGAAATGAGGTTTTTTTCTAGGGCCCCTCCATCACAAAGAAAATCTCTTTGAATTTTCTCCAATTGTAAACTCACCCTTCTAGGAAATACAAATCATGTCATGAAATAGATAGGAAGGCTATTTCAGGTGTACTTCAGGCTTTCTTTTTACAATTGCTTTTACTTATCAAAAAAAAAAAAAAAAAAAGATAGGAAGGCTATATAATTTGCTTTTGATTAAAGTGTACCTCTCTCTTTTTGAGAGGTATTGGCTCTTCCACACCGCTAACCTTAACTGAAATCTCTCCTTTATCACATCCTAAACCCTTAAGGACTTATGGGGAGCTCCCAAAGGAAATGCCAAATGTGTGGAAGGCTTCCAACTTTACACTACACTCCTAACACCACAACAAGCTCCACCACATTAGCAACTTCCCCAATAGAGATTAGTGTGCTTTTCTCGAAGTATTTTCAAACCCGAAATAACCTAAAATCACATAAGAGTCTAACTAAAAAATTCCAACTACTCAAGGTTGTTGTCATAAAAGCTTAAAGTATCATTGACAAATAGAAGATGAGTCAACTCCAACCACTCTCCTCCTCTGCTGCCACCTTGAAACTTGGAAAGAAGCCCCCTTCTTTCATTCTTAGTAGCATCTAACTAAGTGACTCCATGGTCAAGATGAATAAGAAAGGAGAAAGGGGATCCCCATGACCCCCTAGAACTCTAAAAGAAACCAGCTAGAGTCTCGTTAACTAGAACAAAAAATTTTGTTGTTGAAATGCACCATTTGATTGAATTGACCCACTTTTGGCCAAAACCCCATCTTTTCCATGCTTGCGACCAAGAAGTCCCAAGTGATGTGATTGCACACCTTTTCTATATCCAACTTACAAATGACCTCCCTATTAAAATTTTTTATCCGTGAATTAATAGCTTCATTTGGGATAAGGATGACATCCAAAATTTGTTTACCCTTCACAAAAGCATGCTGAAAGATTGAAACCACCTAATCAACTACCTTTTTGAGCCTATTGGCC
The DNA here is from genome assembly GCF_030704535.1 of Vitis vinifera. NCBI lineage: Eukaryota > Viridiplantae > Streptophyta > Magnoliopsida > Vitales > Vitaceae > Vitis > Vitis vinifera. The sequence continues at coordinate 18,916,334 of NC_081814.1, forward strand.
AAGACTTTCCCTTAAAGTTTATACAAGCCCCCTACCAGGCTGGTTGGCTTAAAATCTTTTAAATCCTTTTCCTTCCCTTCCCCACCCCCCCTGCCTCGCTGCCTCCCTCCCTCTTTGAAATCAAGACAAAAAAAAATGGCATTTAAGCTTCTCTCAAAGGAGCCATTATCATGGAAGTCTTTAAAAAAATCCATCACCTCTTACTTAACAAACTCCTAATCAAATTGCTAAAACACCAGGGTGAAGCCATCAGGCCTTGAGCCTTCTCCCCACATAGACTAGACAAAGCTAAAAAACTTCCTCCTTGGAGAAGGGGGATTCTAAAGACCTAGCATCCTTGTGCTCCAAAGATACAAAGCTCATCCCCCTTATGTTAGGTCTTAAATCTTCCAATTTGGACAAGAGAGATTGAAAGGCCCTAACCATGCCTTCTTTAATTTCTACATCCTCAACAAGCTATTAATTGTTAATTTGGACCTTGTTTCTAGTTTATTTCTACTTTTATCTTTATTTTTTTCTTCATTTTTTGAACTTTATTTTGAATTTATGATTTGCATTTTTTTGGCTCTTGTGTGGAAAAGAGGAGAGAGAAGGTTAGATTATAAAGGAGGACAGGGAGAGTGGATTAAGGGGATTAGGCCTTTGATTAGGAGAAGAAAAGGAACCCTTTTTTTTTCTTTTTAAAATTCGAAAATAATTAAGAGAAAAAATCCTAGTAAAAGATAATGGAAAGGAATGATTGGCTTGATTTTGGGGTTGAAAAAGGACGATTAAAAGTCTAAGATAGGAGAAAGCAAAGAAGAAAAAGATATTAGAAAGGAGGCATTTTGACTGGAGAGGGAAAAGGAAACTAATTGAAACTTCAAATTTGATTTGAGTCAATAAAAAAAGGTAAAAAGTTGGGAGGGGGTTGGGGGGAGAGAGGAAATCTTAGAATTTTGAACACATGTTGAAGATTTCTTATTTGAGGGGAGACCAGGGTTTTGGGGAAAAGGGAAAAAGAGATTCACGATAAAGCGGGGAGGAAAAAAAAAGGGGACTGTGGGGGATTTTGAGAGTAGAACGGAAGGAGGTTTTTGCCACATGCATATATGATTTTCTTTAGAGCATCAAACGAAAAGAAGAGGGCTAGAATATTCCAACCAATCAAAGATGAAGTTGTCTTCATTCCTTTTTTGGTTAATCTCCTTTCCCTCATAAATCATTGTCTAATCTCATAGTCACATCATCAAATCTATGTCATTTTTTTTTATAGATGAGAAAGCAAATGCATTAAAAGCACATGGAAAAGGTGCACCAAGTACACATGGAGTATATGAAGAGCATCAAAAGGATACAAAGGGAAAAAGAGAAACAACAAACCATAGCTCAAACCAAAAACAATGACCTATGGATCTATAGAAATAGAGGGCTCCAAAATGACCTATAATTAAGATCAAAATCTGCCACTTGACAAAGGCCATCAAATCGCCTCAAAACAAGCAACAACTACTTGCTTCAACAAATACCACTCCCCCAAGCCAGTATCTGACGTGGCTACCTACTATTCCTTTGAAAAAATCGAGCAAACAAACTACTATGAATCCCTTTCAAGATTTGAAGAGAATGTAATCATCCTCTTCTCCACTCCGGTCCCCTTATTGTGTCTTTGGCCTAGACACTTAGAAACCAATTCCCACCACTCTTCTTGCTCCTTCTCCCTTTTCCACTTGATTGATTGTAGTTAATTGAACAACTTCCAAAGCTCCCTTTCAACGCAAGATGTAGAGAAAGGCCTCCCCTTAGTACTCGAGGTCACCACTTTACAACCCTTTTTGGCTTCCAACTTTCTCAACAAGGACGCTACTTCCTTCTCACAATTGTTCACTGGCAAACCCAACCACTCCATAAAGGATACAAAATTCTTGAATGACAGGTTAGAGAAATTCTTGTCACCCATCATGTCCTTACTAGGGCTATCCTTTCTTAAAACCATCTTTTCACTGCACAAATCAGGGTTTGCGGACTTGGCCGCATAGTGAATATTTTGGAAGTTCACAACCAAACCCTTATTGGAAAACCAGCACAAAGGCCCACAACCACCACCCTTACTTTCTATTGAAAATCCTTCATCTTGATTCCTTCAAGAAACTAAGTTATTGGCCATCACCATCAATGCACCCTTGTCTTTGAAATTAGAAGAAGAAGAAAAAGGGGAAGTCCTGATCCCCAACAGGAAAGCAAAAGATGAGTCATTACTTGCAAAGCCATTTTCTTTAACCTAGTCCTTTTTGGAAAGGAACTTATCATGTAGATATTCCTCCTGGATTTCCTTCCCATGGTTTTGTTGTGTGCATGCTCAAAAAATAGATGTTTATACATGTTCAATATGACAATTTGTTTTGGTTTGACAAAGAGAGACACCTCCACTCTAGGGGCACTCAGGAGTTGGTGATAGGGTTCTTGTCACTCATCTGCTGTTCGATGACAATATGCTGGTCTTTTGCGAGGCTTCCCATGATCAGATGACTTATTTAAGCTGGTTGTTGATGTGGTTTGAAGTCATCTTAGGTCTGAGAATCAATTTGGATAAAAGTGAAATTTTGTCGATAGGGAGAGTAGAGAATCTAGAGGCTTTGGTTCTCGAGTTTGGTTGCAAAGTGGGGATGCTCCCATCTACTTACTTGGGGCTTCCCTTGGGTGTGCAGTACAAGTCCATTGTAGTTTGGGATGGGGTGGAGGAGAGATTTCGGTAAAGGCTTGCCATGTGGAAGAGGCAATTTATCTCTAAAAAAGGGAGAATCACTTTGATTTGGAGTACTTTGTCTAGTATGTCCATTTACTTTATATCTTTATTGTGTATTCCAAGAGTGGTTAGATTGAGATTGGAGCAAATTCAAAGAATTTTTTCGTGGGGTGGGGAGCTATGGAGAGGAAGCTTCATCTTGTAAAGTGGGCTACTGTCTATTCGGACAAAAGAAAGGGTGGTTTGGGAGTTAGATGTCTTTCTACTTTCAATAGGGTCCTTTTGTGTGAGTGAACTTGGCGTTTTGCGACTGAAAGGGAGACTCTTTGGAAGCAAGTTATTAGTAGGAAGTTTGGGGAGGAAGAAGAGGGGTGGGATACCCGGGAAGTGAAGGAGGGGTTTGGTGTGGGGTTTTGGAAGGAAACCAGGAAGGAAGGGTCTTTATTGTAAAACAAAGTTGTATTCTCTGTGAGGGATGGTAGAAGAGTGAGATTTTGGAAGGATGAATGGTGTGGGAACAATGCTCTTTGTGATTCTTTCCCATCTTTGTATGCTTTAGTGGCTTCTAAAGAGGCTTGGTTAGTGGAGTTGTGGGACTAAACGAGTGAGGAAGGGGGTTGGAGTCCTAGGTTCTCTAGGCCCTTCAATGATTAGGAGGTGGAGAGGTTACTTGTGACAATACAAGGAAGGAGGCTTAATTCTACTTTGGAAGATAGGGTGCTGTGGAAAGAGACTAAGGACAGGATTTTTTCTATCAAATTTCTTTATAGTGTTCTAGATTCAAGAAGTGTTGTTCAGTTTCCAAAGAGCATCATTTGGAGCCCTTGTGTTCCTACTAAAGTGGGTTTTTTTTTTGCTTGGGAAGCGTCTTGGGGTAAGGTGTTAACTTTGGATCAACTAAAAAAGAGGGGGTGGACCTTAGCTAATAGATGCTTCCTTTGTTATGCGGAAGAAGAGTCTATTGATCATATTCTAATTCATTGCATCAAGGCAAGAGTTTTATGGGAGTTATTGTTTGCTCTTTTTGGAGTGATTTGGGTCCTTCCATATTTGGTTAAAGATACTCTTCTTGGTTGACATGGTACCTTCATGGGCAAGAAGTGTAGTAAGGTGTGGATGTCAGCCCCCTTATGTCTTTTTTGAGCGGTTTGGAAGGAAAGAAATAAAATTGCTTTTGAAAATGAGGAGCTTTTGATTCATAGGATGAAAAGTTCTTTTGTATGTAATTTTTGGTCTTGGACTAAGTTGGTTATAGATGAAGGGCCTTTACCGTTAATAAACTTTTTTGATTGGTTGGGTTCTAGATGAGGGATGGTGAATTTTTTGTATCCCCTCTTTTTTTTTGTTCTTGTCTTTTGGCGCCTCTTGTATACTCCCCTGTTTGCTTTGGGTTAGCCTTCAGGCACCCTTTTCTCTCTTCATATATATATATTTTTGGAATGGCTCGCCGTTCCTTAAGGGGTGGTGAGTGTTGGTTTTTGTTTTGGCTACTATGTATATGTCCTGTATGCTTTGGGGCTTTTTGCCTTGTTTAATATATTTGCGCTCACATATCAAAATATATATATATATATATATATATATATATATATATATATATTTTTCTGTGCTTTACTTATATAAAAAAAAAAAGATTCCGTAATATCTTTTGCCTTAAAACTTTTACATTTTTTTTTCCCTTTTTTTTGTTTCTGTCATTAGCTTCTGTTTTCTCTGCCTAAGATATCTCACCCTGATTCCTTGTGTACCTATTGCTCTTTTAATTCAACTTCCATTCCTACAAAATAGAATTATGCACCAATGATTCTTTAAAGAAAAAGTGCCTATAGATTTCACTCAATTTGGTATATCTTGCAAAGAATATTGCATCTGAATATAACATGATCTGTAGACTATGACTGTACAGTCCAAAATGATCTGTGTTGTAACACTCTTCTCATCACAAAAATATTTTACTTAAGATATGTGTGATTGGATTGTAGCTACCATTTCTACATGCTGTCCAAGTTGCTGGGGCCATGGTTGTCTTCCTTCTAATTTGTTTGAGTATTGATTTCTTTATTTTTGATCTGCCTGCAAACAGTTTCATAAGTACATCATTTGCTCAAGCATCATATTTTGTGATCCCATAATGGCCATATGCTACACCTAGATGTGTGCATAAGTTGGAAGATTGTTTGAAAATTTACCTGTTTCATGGTGAATAATTTTTTAGGTTATTTGCTACCGTAAAGTGCCTTCAGAAGAACAAATTAAAGACCTTTTGAGAAAGAAGAACTTCAAGGAAGCCATCACCTTAGTGGAGGAGCTTGAATCTGAAGGTGAAATGACGAAGGAGATGCTTTCATTTGTTCATGCTCAAGTGGGGTTCCTCTTGCTCTTTGATTTGCATTTTGAGGAAGCAGTGGATCACTTTTTGCAGTCAGAAACAATGCAGCCTTCTGAAATATTTCCATTCATAATGCGAGACCCAAACCGCTGGTCTCTTTTGGTATATCTTTTACAGACTCATGTCCATGTCTTTGCTGTCAATGCATTTCTTAATGGTCATTTCTTTTATTTGGTATTTTATTAGCTGATGTACTATGTTGATAGATCCTTTGGCATAGGCCAGTGCTCAAAACAACATTATTCATTTCTAGTCATACTTTGCTATGGAGCTGTCCTGGATTTATTTATATCCCAATTTCATGTGCTTTTGAGTAGCATTTTTTGGTTGATTTCCACAAAAAATTTCATTTAATATTTTCTCTCCTTTGAAAATGGGGAAGGATGCTCTTATGTTTTTTTCATTGACAAGTAAAGAACTACATTAAAATTGCCTAGTGAAAGGGTGCATTAAAATACATGGCATATACAAGGGTGTCAAAAGTCAAAGAACAAAAGAGTAAAACAGAGAAATCACTCCCTCAGCTTACTTGTAGCCTAATCAATCAACAAAGTCTTCCATAAAAATAGACATCTCCTCTAACCTACTCCAAAAAATTACACATAAAAAGAGGTTTTAAGCTCTTGATTTGAGTCTTCCACATTGTCCAATGACTTGATTTCTGTCCTACCAAATAGTCCAAAACAAACACAGAGGTGCAGCTTTCAATGTTTTCTTCTGCTTCTTCTTGTCAAAGTATCCATTCCAACTTAGAAGGGTAGTTCTTACTCCACACTCGTACTATTCCAAACAAGGAGAAGACAAACTGCCATAGGATTCTTGCTTTGGCACAAATGAGGATATGCTCAGCACATTCTTTCTCACCTTTATACATAAAACATCAATTCACCAAAGTGCATCCTCTCATTTTAATTGATCGATAGTAAAAAGTTCTTTTCCAAATTATCTCCTAGGCAGAAAGCCTACTCTTGTTGGAACCCATGGATTCCAAATAACATCCACAAAAAAAGGCTCTATCCCCCCTGTACCATCCAAGAATAATAGGATTTAACTGAGAAGTTGCCCCTATTTGAAACCATCCAGACCAAACCTATCCTTGCAATCTCAATAGGAAGGCTTCATATTAAGGTGTCCTATTATGTTAATACTGTTAATGATGCTTGATGCTACCTTACTGTTGGGCTATTCCTGCTGGCTACGATAGTGGTGAAACACTATTGAGGAATTCACATATTACTTGCAAGCTCTTCCTCCGATCTATTGGAATGATGTTCTTATGTTAATATTATTACTGTTCTGGACAATTGTTGTTTCTGACAGTTATGAGATACTTAATCTTGATACACTTAGTGATAGAGAATACAAGGTGCGTCACCCGTTATATTTTCTAGAGCTTTTCACTGAAACTATTTTTTTTATTGATTCTATTTTTAAGGGAGTAGTTTTTTCTAACACTTCTCAATGAAATAATAAAGGGTCAATAAAATATGACATGGTATTTATGCTAGTACAACTGAGCAATTGATTCTAATATGTTGCAAAAGGATGGAACATTGTTGATGATATGTGGTATTGAAGATGAAAGCATTATTACTTTTCTTGCTTGTATATAATTAATCTGTGTTGATCTCCTTATGTTGGTATTTGCAAAATCTAAAATCATATCATTGAACTTATGATTCAGGTTCCCCGGAATCGGTATTGGGGTTTGCATCCTCCCCCTGCACCTCTTGAAGACGTTGTGGATGATGGATTGAAGGCTATCCAAAGAGCTATTTTTCTTAGAAAAGCAGGTGTAGAAACCCCAGTAGATGATGATTTTCTTTTGAATCCACCAAGTAGAGCTGATCTATTGGAATCAGCTATCAAAAACATTATCAGGTGTATATACATTTCTTGTGTTTGTCTTTTTATTTTTTTTTGTTCTTATCATTATTATTACTGTGTTGGGTTTCAAATTAGGGTAATCATAGATTATTCTTAATAGAATCTGGGTAAAATAATCCATATGTTTTTAAGTTTGCATTTTAAATATTTTATTTACTTTAGTTTCATGGTTGTGGCTTGTGACTAATGCTAGTTTGAATACAATTCTCTTTGTCTCATCTGTTACAGGTATCTACAGGTTTCACGCAGGAGGGACTTGACTTTGTCAGTGAGGGAGGGAGTTGATACACTTTTGATGTACCTCTATAGAGCCCTAAATAGTGTGGATGACATGGAGAAGTTGGCATCTTCTGAAAACAGTTGTATTGTGGTATGTGCCAAATTAGATTTGCTCTAAGGTATTCATATTCTTGCAATATTTTCAAATCCGGAGCATTGAGGAACCTGTGAAATGACTTTATTTATGTCATATATAAGTTGATAAACAAAAAATAAAACAGAAGAAAAACTGAAAAAGAGAGAAGTTTGAAAAAGATTTCCCAATATACTTTGCCTAATACCAAAAGGCAAAAGGAAAAAACTATTTAGTTATATAATAAGAGTAGATAAATTGGGCCTTACTAAAAGAATATAAATAATTAATATTAACTCACCTTGACATCATTGGTATGTCAAATCTGAAAGTGGGCTTTGCATGTCATACGCCTTAAACTGGGCTCTCTCTCTTGGGACTGTGATTGTTATGTTGACTAACTGCTAAATTTGAAGGAATTTCACTAAAAAGTCATGAACAATAGTGTAGGGGTTTCAAAAACTTGAAGGGGGACTAATTGATGGTATGGACTATTTCAACCATCCAATTTGTTCCGGGTTTGAAAACATTGTATCCTGGGTTAGTTATAGAGTCAAAATCAAAGTAGTTTATAAGCCTCAAGACAATGCGCTATGTCGAATGTTGGTAAACAGCGGAATCTTAGTATTCCAATGCATTGCAAAACAGAGAGGCTGTTGTCCGAAGCCTGCTTGAAGGATGACCGTACAACTTGCATGGGCGGTGCAGGAGGAGTTAGAAACTTTATTGGATGAATCTGGACATTTGCGGACACTTGCCTTCCTGTATGCAAGTAAAGGAATGAGCTCAAAGGCTCTTGCTATTTGGCGTATTCTAGCCAGAAATTATTCATCTGGCCTCTGGAAAGATCCTGCAGTGGAGAGTGAGCTTCTGGATACAAATGCAAGTACTCTCTCTGGCAAGGAGGCTGTTGCAATTGAGGCCACAAAGATCCTTGAAGAGTCATCTGATCAAGATTTGGTCCTGCAACATCTTGGATGGGTATGCCATTTTGTGTTTAGAATTTTTACTGTGCAGAAGGTTGTAGTTGTTATGCTTCATGACTCTAATGTCTAATTGGGAGCTTTATGGTTTCTTTTAGATTGCGGATGTCTGCCAGGTACTCGCAGTTCGAGTTTTAACATCAGAGAGAAGAGCTGATCAACTTTCGCCTGGTAGGCATCATGTGCTTCCAAGTAACTCATGTTTTCCCATGTTTTGATTATTTTGATATCCATTTTCTTTCATAGTTTTTAAAGTGCTTCCCTTTTAGTACAGGCTTGCTAAGAAGCACATAAATGTTTTCTAGTCATTAAATGGTGGATCCCCTTTTCTCTAAGCTCAGTTTATAAATTGTGACATCTACTGAATTTTGGTCCATTTATGCAGCTTTTTTAAGCTCAATCATGCTTTACAGTGCTGCAATTTGTTTCATGCAGTGCAAGTGTTATCATCTTTTTGCTATAAAATCTCGGCCGCATGATCCTCATGTTTGGCTGAAGGAATTGGTCTTTGCTTACTTGAAGAATTAAAAATATTGAAATTCATCTCTTCTTGATTGTGACAACCATTTGGGTTCATTGTGAAATGGAACAGGATGTTCTACACAAAGACCAATTATGTCTTTTTATGTGGATAATGGATTTGTCAACCCTCATACAGAATAAGGGTCAAGGCCTAGAGTTCTAGAACTGGTTGAAAGAGGGGGTTGCTCATCTCCATGATTCACATCTTTTATTTGGGAACATGAACAGGTCAAGTGGCTTGATAAGAGAGTGGCGGTTAAGGTGGCACTATGGAGTTGGGTCATGGATGTGGTTACTCTTCAAAAGACAAAGTTGGAAAATCTTGATAAGATGGCTATGGGATAATCCTTGTTATTTAATGGGCAACCAAGAGATATCTTGGTAGAAACTTAAAAGAAGCTGCAACTTAGTTAGAACAGCAACAAAAGACAGAGGTTCTAACTAACCTGTCCTTGAGAAACCACTGGAAAGATAGGTTATCTATCTATAAGCAATCGTAGACTGGTCAAACTGCACTTTGAGGAATTACTTCTCAATTCCTCATCCAATTAGAAAACATCTTTAAAAATCCTTTAGTTGTTGTTGTTATTTATTTATTTTGATAGGCAGAAATCCTTTAATTATGTTCATCCCAAATACACCAAAAAAAGAAAAAGCCAGACAACCTCCATGCTTTTGAGTGCCTCATCCTCATAAAACTGCCATGCCAACAAAATAAGTTATTCAGTTCTGGCATCATCCAGAAACACCCATGACAACAGATGCCACAAAAATGAGGGTCTTCCCATGTTGTCTTTTTCTTTTGTTTTTGTTCTACGAGAGATTGACATTTTTCTAAAAGAGAAGAGGCTTTATGTGGTGAGGTTTCTAGAGGAGGAAAAGATTGTTTCAGAATCTCATCATCTATAATAGATTGCTCTGATTTCATTAAATGAAGCAATCATATTTATATTTCTTTGCTGGAGGCATTTGTTGGGCTTCCCTTCCTCCCCCAGTGTCTGTATGGTTCTCTGATTTCCGTGCTGGTTTTTTGTCTCCTCTACTTGTGATTCCTTGCTTTTGTTTGGCTTGAAGGATTGCTTATCTTTCCTCATGTTATTTATTTATAATTTAAATTCAAAGTTTTGTTTTCTTGTCCAAGGAAAAGAGGGGGGATGGGAGTGATTTATCCCCCACCGTGTTCTAGGTTGGATGGATTTCTCTTTTCAGCCATTTGGGTGGGAGATGTGGTTTTCTTAGTAAATGCTTTTGTGAGGAGAAGATAAATTCTTAATGGTTCTTCTTGCAAACAAGTAGGAAAACTGCACAGATTAGCCAGGCTAGGATGGGCTTCTCCTAGAAGTATAAGCAATATAATGTCCATCTCCTTTAGAGGTTTGGGGACCATTATTAGAGGCAAAGTTTTATGGAAAAATTGCTTGTTTTATCATACTGATTTGATAGTGTAGTGGGAAAGAAACACAATATTTTTTTAGAACAAGTGAAGGGCATTAGAGACGACATGAGACCTAATTTATCTCTATTCCTCTATTTGGGCCTCTACAACCAAAGCTTTCAAAGGCATTCTACTCAATGTTATTCAACTCAATTGAGTAGTGATGTGTAGACCAAAGGGTTAGTATACCAAGGCTACATTTGGTTGGCAAGATAGGATATGATATGTATATCCTAGGACATCATATCCTATTGTATAGGAAATGTATATTTTAGGATATCATTTCTAACGGGATATGATATCCTTAGATATTATATCCAATGAACATGATATTTTAAGGTAGTGTATGCAATAAGATGTGTTATGCTTTGCTTATATTTAGTTTGTAAAATGAATAAAAAAATGAAATGGAATATATATTATTTTTCAATGTTCTATGTTTGTTTAAAACAAAAATTATATTGCATTCTAATATTTTGTAATTAAAAAAATATAGTTCTCTTACGATTAACAATATTCATGATGGAAATATTTGAAAATTTATAAATAAAAAAATGTTTATATATATGTTATTCAATATATAAAAATGTTTTTATATTAAATAATACCTGTATTGGTATTGTTTTACAATATATTTTATAAATATATTTTTAGTTCTTCTTTTTTAACCACAAATTTAATTCTTTAATCAAAATTTTTTATTTTTTAAAATAATTAATATAAAAAAATAAAAAATTGATAAAAATTTTTTTGATACGTGGGATATGTATGTCCTATGTATTAACTTAGGATTAACATATCCTATATAGAAGGATAAAAAAAAATGGTGAATAATATATCTCATTACTTATTCTATCCCATGTTTGGTTGAACATAGGATATAATAAGCAACGAGATAACTTATCCTATCTCATTACTTACCAGACATGGGATAAGATAAATTATCCTCCCTTTTATCCTATCTTATACTTTATCTGGTGAACCAAACATGGCTAAAAGGGAGGATCATTGTTTCAGGTCCATTTTGGTAGGGTTCAGATCAACTCCTAAGAGGCAATTAAATGATGTATTCTTCCTGTATTTTAGAGAAGGTTTCTCTTCTTCTTTTGATTTGGGAAGGATTCCTCATTCTTCAATTGTACGTCTTAATTCTTATAAATAAATCTTTCTTTTTTATTGCAAAAGAAAAAAAAAAGGTTGAAAAAACTGCAGGTTGTATTTAAATTAGACCTAAGAAGGCTAATGAGTGTCATTTGAGTTTTCCTTAAGTGGGACAGGGATTGGGGAGATGGAAGGTAAAGGGATAGTGGTGTTATCTTTTTAGTTATCTTCTCCATCATTATAAATGGGCATTCCCTTTTCCATTTCTTTCATAGCTTCCAAGGACGGAGGTGAGGGTATGCGCTCTAACACCTTATTTATATGTGTGTGTGTGTATTATATTATTTATCATATGATCTATCTTGTGGGGCGAAGGTGGATTAGTTTTGCTCTTTTAAATGAAACTTTGTGTTTTTTGGGACTCTAATTGATGGGTAAAAGTAACGTGACATTTGATATGTATGAACATTGAATAGACTTGAATTTAACTTAAATCTGAAGAGTTGAAGGCATGAGTTTGAATGATTTGTTTGTTTCGGTTGATGCCTTGGTGTTAAGTGTGTTTTTTTATTCTTAAAACATCAGAAAAATAGTAATTAGATGTTTTCCCTTACAAAAAAATAATTATTGTGTTTGTTCTTATTTTATATAATTAATGTAAATTTAAAATTTTGTTTTACTTAAATTTTTAAAATTTATCATGATGCTTTGTGTGGTGGAGTTCCCATGGGGGAGAAATTTCCAAGTTAGTCAGCATGGGAGAATTAGTAAACTGCAATGCATTTTATTTCAGATAGAATTTATTATTTTTATTGAAACTAAAATTTAAAAGCTATGTGGTTCATACCTTAGTTGGTTCATTTGTGAGCGCTATTACCTCAAACTAGTAGTACATAGGCCATAGGTAGTTCTCAAGCTCCATGGCATCGCTGCTACCACTGAAGACAGTTTGCCTTGGCACCTTCAAGCCAAGACTGTCCAGTCCATGCTCCACACCTGGCTCCAGCAAGGTGATCCACTTCTATGTGTCAGTCACACTAATGCCAAAACAATCTCAAGTTTTGCATTAACATCATGCATTGTCTATCTGTATTGCCTTGTTGCATGGTTCAACTGATGATAATAAACTGTTAATAGTTGCATATGAATATTATCATTGCCTTGTAAAATTATTTTCTGGAGTCATTTCTTATATATATATTCCATGTGCTTACTGTAGATGAAGTAATTGCTGCAATTGATCCAAAAAAGGTTGAAATTCTTCAGAGGTATGCCCATTTCTTATTTCCATAAAGCTTCACAATAGTATGAATTAATGCTTTTCAAAGGGGAATGAAGTGAGTTGTGGGTGGAGGTCGTTAAGACAAGCAGGTGAAAACAAGAAAAATGTTAAAATGGTAAAGGCAACGCATTCCTATCAACTGTTACTACCCCCAAGTGCTAGGATTGCATCCAGCCTCCATTTGATAAGAGACAAAACAGAATTGTTCCTTCATAGTCCCCACAAATTGGCATTACCTTTTTTTTTTTTTACCCAGTTACACCTTTCAGTTTTCAACTTCAACCTACCCTGTGGGGGAATCAACCCTCTCGTTTGCTATAAGATTCTTAACTAGGATAATCCACTTTCTTGTAACATGCATTGAAGTTCTTAGTGGATTTCATGTCAAGGCTCTCATATTTTCAATGACTCAACCAAGAAAGGAGGTTTTATCCTTGGAGATTATCTTTTATCATTTCTCTTTAATGGCTCACGTAGTGGCAGTTCAAATAGATCTCCACAAGATTTTGGATTTGTACCTACGACAATCATGTCCAGCTACAAAGAATGAGCTCCTCTCATGCTCATTCTGTTCTATAAGTGACCCTTCTTCTATACAAGCAAAATCAGTAACAAAAGTTGTTCAACTTCATATGTGGATATGGAGTCCCCAGAAACTTTCCCCTGCTATGATTTCTCCATAAGCAACCAGCAAAGCAATGGAGAACTATTCTCCACACCTTCCTCTTACTCCGTTTGAATTTTCTACACTAACTAGACAATAATATTATAGCTCCCTCCCATAGCCTCTGTTCCATGTAAAAACTCCAAAAAATCACCTTCAACTGCCCTCACTACTAGTCAGCTAAACACCTTCATCACATGATTCGAGAGAAGTGGAGACCATGCTTCCTCCTGTTATTTACTCCTCAAGCTCTTGTAGAAACATCCAACCCATTATCTCTTCCCAAATGCCCTAGTCAACATTTGCCAAAGAAAATCTAAGGAATATTTTTGGAACAAAAACTGGAATGGCATACTAAGGAACTTTTATGCTTTTTTGTAATTTGCACAGTTTAGTTCTTTTGTAAATCTGAAATTACTTAAAATTAATCTTCGCTTGCTTACTCCAATCTTATGAATAAAGCAGTTCAGGTTTCCAGTTCTTAATGGCTGTGATGTTGCTGACAATGATTATCAGAGGAAGAGAAACCAATAACACATGAAAACCTCAATAGAGGTGAAATCAGGAGCCCCAGATTAAGGCTATAGAGCAATCCATGTTGAAAGAAAGAATACAAGACTAGTCTTAGCAGACCAAGCTTTCCTGACCAGCTTCAAGTCATACTTGGTTCTCCCTCCTTGAACCACTTCTCTTTCAACCTTATCATCCTAACAAGGTACCCAGCTCCTAAGTTCCTCAATGAGATTGGCTGGAACTTATGGATGCTACCTTGGAGTCATACCAAGGCACTCAATTGAGCTTTTCCTCAAACAGCAGCAATTCTATTTCTTCAAACTCAATATCAATTATCAAATTGAGTATCTGATTCAATTTAATATCAAATTAGCCTTTTGATCTTCAACTAATCAGCTCTGGTTTTGAGATATCAGAATCAATCTTCTAATTTCATGATGAAGAATTGAAGATGAACTTAAATCTCATGTGGTACTTTATTGTTGTATAGGTTCACTTAGTACTTTGGAGGCTTTTTAAGGAATGTCGCACTCTTAGGGAAATGGTTGTGGAGATACCCTAGGGAGGGTTCAGCTCTACGACACGAGGTTATTTCAAGCATTTACGGATCACACTCTAATGGATGGGATGCCAACACAATAGTAAGATGGTCACATCGTTGTCCTTGGAAGGCTATTACACAAGTCTTTCAGGAATTTTCCAAGTTTACTCGGTTTGCGGTAGGAAATGGGGATAGAATTCGGTTCTGGGAAGACTTGTGGTGGGGGGATCAATCTTTGAGTTCCCAATATCCAAGACTATTTAGAGTGTTCACGGATAAAAATATTCTCATTTCTTCAATTCTCGGATCTACTCGTCCCTTCTCTTGGAACTTTAACTTTCGTCGCAACCTATTCGATCCCGAGATAGAAGATTTAGAAGGTCTCATGCGATCACTTGAGCGTTTGCAATTGACATTTTCGGTTCCAGATGTGAGATCCTGGTCTCTTCTTCAGGGCTTTTTACAGTCAAGTCTTTCTTTCTTGCCTTATCTTATTGCCCTGATTCTCTTTTTAAGTTTTCCCTACCAAGTTCGTTTGGAATTCTCAGGTCCCTTTCAAGGTTAAGTCCTTTGTTTGGTTGGTGGCACACAAGAAGGTAAATACTAATGACTTGCTACAATTGAGAAGACCTCACAAAGCCCTTAGTCTGGATATTTGTAAGTTGTGCATGAGGCATGGAGAATCAGCAGATCATCTTTTCCTACATTGTTCGTTGACATTGGAGTTATGACACAGATTATTTCAGTTAGCCAAGATGGATTGGGTTCCCTCGAGGAGCATTTCCGACATGCTATCCATCACTTTCAGTGACTTTGGTTTATCGAGGAGAGAGATAGTTTTATGGCAAGTTGCGTGCATAGCGTTAATTTGGGTTGTGTGGCGGGAGAGAAATGCTAGGATTTTTTAGGATAAAGCAAGGAATCCAGAGAGTCTTTGGGATTCTATTTTTTTCCTTGCTTCTCTTTGGGCTTTTTGTTCCAAGGTTTTCAAGGGAATCCCCCTTATTGTGTTACAACTTGATTGGTTAGCGGTGTGTAGTTCCGATGGGTTGGTTTAGCCTAGAGTAGTTGTTCGTTATTACAGTGTAATTTCTGATTTTTGGTTTCTTGTAGACTAGTTGTCTTTGGTGGGAGGATTCCTCATCCTTCTCTTGTACTTCGTTTTTCTATTAATATATTACTTTGTCGTTTCCTATCAAAAAAGTACTTTGGAGGCTTTAACATACTTTTTTATCAGCTCATTGTATTATGAGAGGATTGCTTATCCTTTTTTTGTATTTCTTTACCTTTAATTTAATACATTTGTTGTTTTTCTAATAAAAAAAAGAAAAAGAAAAAAGATTTACTTAAGGGTTCTGTTGGGTAATTGTTGTCAAAAATAGTATGAAAAACATTTTTTGAAAACTATTATCTAATCTTTTGTAGAACAAATGTCTATTAGGGAATAAATGTTTTTAACCTATTTTTTATAGCCTTCCACAACCTTACGTTATAACCCTCCCTCACCTCTAAAGAACACCAACCCCCTTCTTCTACCCTATACCTACCAATGATTACTTTCTTCCACAAGGGCTCCTATTCTGATGTGAACCTCCAACTCCGCTTTCCTAAGAGAGCCTTGTTCAATACAGAAACATTGCAAATGCCCAACCCTCAATCAACCTTTGGCTTCCAAACTTTGAGCCCACTCACTAAGTGAGGCTTATTTTCAAAAGACCCCCCTTCCCACAACATCTCTTATGTTGTGGGCAATGGAAGAAGGATAAGATTTTGTAAGGGCTTTTGGTGTGGGTACACCCGTTTATGGACCTCTTTCCCGTCTTAGTTCACTATAGCCACCTCAAAGGATGCTTGGGAGTAGGTTTATAACAAGGTAGTGTGGCAATTTTTCAGTTAAATCTTTCTATGATGGGATGGTTCAAAGGGGTTCAGAATCTTTCCCAACAACACTTATTTGTTTTTGGGCTCGAATAAAAGTGAGTTTTTTCATTTGGGAAGCAACATGGAAAGGGATTCTAACTATGGACATCTTGAAGAGGAGAAGGTGTACATTGGTGAACATGTGTTTTATATGCAAAGGCAAGGAGGAATCTTGCAATCACATCCTTCTTCATTGTTGTGTTTGTTACAACAGTTGGTCTTCTCCTTGTTTGGAGTGGTTTGGGTGTTGCATACCTCAGTCCAAACAACACTTCTTAGTTGGCATAGCCACCCTATTGGAAAGAGGAGAACGAAGGCGTGGAATGTTGCTCCTCTTTGCTTGTTTTGGACTATTCAAAAAGAGAGGAATAGAAGGGTTTTAAAATTGTTGAGCTTTTAGATCAAGAGTTAAAGTTCTCTTTTCTAAGTAACTTTTTAGAATTAACCGAAGGAGGTCTAAGGCTAGAGTCTTTCTTTATGATTGATTTTATCGATTGGTTAGATTGCTAATAAGGGGAGGGATTTCTTGTTTTTTCTTTGGAGCGCTCATGTATACTTCTTGTGTACTTTTACTTCTTGTTTCTATCAATAGATATCTTTGTCGTTTCCTATCAAAAAAAAAAAAAAACTTCTTGTGTACTTGGTCTAGCATTTTTTGGCTCTTTAATCTATATTGCCTTTTTTTTATCTTTTTTTTTTTTTGTACTTATCAAAAAAAAAAAAAAACAAGCCTCTGAAAACAACTGAAAATAATTAAAAGATGCTCTCTATAAACATTATGCTTTTTGTT